>NC_134653.1:38652482-39339149 GCF_030463565.1 Pelecanus crispus | reverse complement strand
CGCATACTTGAGATGTGCCTGGGAGCCGGAAATGCATATCCTTTCTTTTAACCTTGCAATGGCTACATTTCTCTATGGGTATCGACAACTCTCCCTCTGACACCTACTTCTCCTGTAAATTATCATTTATAAACTGTATTGCAGCAATAGTCCCCAGGTGACAGCCTTCAATGCTGGTAACAGTATCTTTTTTTCCCCCCTCTAAAGACCTACCTGTACATCTAGGTGCCAAAACACCTGCTTATCTTTGCGCTTTCACTTCCTGTTATCACAATTCTGACACAGATACCTTATGGCTATTTTTTTTTTAACCTACCTTACATTTACATTGGTCCATTGCGCACTCCAAGCAAGCTGTCTATTCTCATTTTTTACATTTCAGCCCTATAGTGTTCTTACACTACAAATATGACTTACTCTCCAGCTGACCACATGCTTGCTACAATTACCTTTACTCACTTTGTACTCATTGGGTTTTAAGCATATTTGACCTCTAAAGATTCACCACTACCTTAACATTGCAACTACTTAGTGCCTCAAACTCTCTACCTAGTAACATTTTCCACATGTCTCACTCCTGTTAGGTACTCAGTCTAAAGCTTTACATCTCTACCTTTTTCTCTTCAAAGCGACACAATCTCCACAATTTCTATTCCCATGCAGAAAGCGACCCAACTCGGCTCCTCTCAGAGTCTCTGCTTCCAGGCCACCACATACACAAAAAAAATCAAATGATATCATTACATCAGAAACTACAAAGCCCCTCATAACAACTTACAATCCTACCAATACACAATACAGCTAAGCCCACCTAGTTCACAAGCTGGCCCTCTTCAACACTATCTACCTATTCCAATTCCACACACCCTTCAACTGCAAGATTGTCAATAATCTTCCCATCACCACTGCCTAGATGACATAACTGTTGGCAATACCAGGCAAACATCACATTGCAGGACAGTGCTCCCGAGGAATGCCGTTACCACGGGCCACAACAATCACCCTCCCTGCAAAAATCCCTGCCCAAGCCTGACCTCCGCCCAAACGTTGGCAATGACCGTCGCCTCACGGAGCGGCCAGGACTCGGGGAAAAAAAAAACAGCCTGGGGAGAAAAAAAAAATTCCCCCAGCTGGGGTTTTTTTACTAGAGTTTCTCGTAAATGCCTGCAAAACTAATTCACAACTCCACACGCAACATGCCAACAAACAATAATAAAAGCCCAGCACACAAGCATACAAGGTTAGATACATTCTAGACACACCACTCACCTAGTGCACCAACCAGCCCTCACTCTCATCACATGCGCTCCACCACCAGCCTGCAGTGCTCCCCAGGAACACCATTCCCGGGGGCCTCGCAAATTGCCCTCCCTGCAAAAACCCCAGCCCTAGCCCAACCTCCGCCCAAACATTGGCGATGACCATCGCCTCGCAGAGTGGCCGGGACAGGGGAAAAAAAACCCAGCCGGGGGAGAAAAAAAAAATCCCCCGGCTGGGGTTTTTTTATTATCATTTCTTTTATTTGCCTGCAAAAAAAAAAGTCACAACTCCACATGCAACCTGCAAACAAACAATACTAAAACCCCACCACACAACCATACAATGTTAGGTACATTCTAAACACACCACTCGACTACCAGACCAACTAACCCTCCCTCTCAACACATGCAACTCTACCACTGGCCTGCAGTGGTCCCCAGGAGTGCCCTTCCCAGGGGCCTCAAAAATCACCCTCCCTGCCAAAACCCCATCCCGAGCCCAACCTCCACCCAAACATTGCAAATAACCATCACCTCAGAGAGCACACAGGACCTGATGGAAAAAAAAAACCACAGCCAGGGGACAGAAGACAAATCCCCCACCTGAGGTTTTTTTTTTTTTATTAGTAACTTAAAAAAAATACTCTCAACCTTAAATGCAACCTGCAATAAACTACTTCACACATGCAACATTATACACTTTCAGAAACTAACACTCCTTCAACAACCGCTCACTCCGCCTCTTACTCAAAACGCATTTGTTTCACAACCCACCTGCCACAATGACAGAGCACCCCAGTTCTAAAGGCCATCCCCGGAACCATCTCACCATGCACCTTCTTCACAACACATTCCGGTCCTGCTCCTTCTTCGCCTCAATTTGTACACACGCTTCAGGATTTCCTCCAGGGATCCAAATCGCCTGGAGGCACGTGCAAAATGCAACAAAAGCGACTGCACGCCCTTCCTTGCTGATAGCTACTAGCTATCCAAAAACCCAGCCTGGACAACCTCCGTCCAAACAAGCCATGCTAATTGAACCATGTAAATCAAGTCACCTGAATGCTGACCAACAGCTTAACAAGACTAAAAGTCTGTCTTACTTTTGCATACATCTTCTAACCACAGCTAACAATAAACAAACCCCACACCCACATATTTGGCCCTGCATATACATGACTCAAAATTCAACCCACTCGGCTACTGGGAAAACTGCCACTCCCCACAGTCCAGACTCCTACCTTGAGCTCCCACAAAACACAATGGAAGTAAACTGGGGCAGCTGACAGCAGCTACTGACCCATAAATGGACTGTACAGCCTTTGCCTGAACATTATTGCCATATCAACATGTAACCTTATTGCCATAAAACTGTTCTACCAGGCAGGGCAGCTCTGACCCCAGCACACGGACATGTAACACACAGACACCACCACCAACGTGACCGTGATACGCAACACTAAAGAAAGCATGATGCCCATAGGAAATAAGCCTCCAGCAGACAAGTCCCATAGTGCTGGCATGCAACAAATGGTCTATAGCATCCCTGGAAAAGACAGGCAACGGCCCCAGCCCATGACATAAAGCTAGTATCAAATCCAGACCACTAGATGCAGGAGAAGATGGTGGTCAAGACCCGCGACCGTCAGGGACGCGGTCAAGACCCGCGACCGTCAGGGACGCGGTCAAGACCCGCGACCGTCAGGGACGCAAGGACAGAACCCCTAAAGACAACTGTGGAAACAGAACTCTCAAGAGCAGAGCTACAGTCACCACCCAGCTTGCCACCGCAATAGATGAGCGCTCACAACCATCTAAGATGGAATGCTTGCCAGACTTGTCCACGCTTCAATGGCAAGATAAAAAGCACTCAACTGGTGCTACCCTGATGAGTTGATCCATTTGAGACGCATGCAAGCGCTATGGAGGTGCCTACTGATCAAAGACCCACAGACATCAATACCCAACAAAGCTATGGTATAAGACACACAAAACAGACTTACAGAAAATACACAACTGGACAGACACGGGCTGCAAGCACCCTGCCTGGCACACACGAGCATCATGCTGATGCATAACCTGCGCCGATTACCTGCCCAAAGGGGACTATTCCTGGACGGCCCCTTCTCCTACACTAACTTTAAAACTCCTCCCGGCAATTCCCAACCTTGGTCCCTGCCCAGGCCTGGTCCCTCAGTTTATCTTACAGAGGGCCAGAGCTCTGAATCCATCCACAAACAAAAAACCAAACCACACTTATGCAACAGCCCCATGCTCTTCTGCAGTGTGACCCAGATCACCTGAACTGCTCATCCAATTGTAAAGGCGGCCAGCACAGCTCCCAAAATACCAAAAGGGAAATTCCTAACCAAGGTGCCACATAACATTTTACTATTACGTGGTGACCCAGTCAACAACCGCCTCACCACCTCCTACCACTCCTTACCTGCTGGTACGCCCCTCCGACGCTGTCTGCCGCACGTAGAAAAAACCAAAGCGACAGGCACGTGCCGAGATACTTCACAAAACCACGGCCTGCCTGCGGCAATTCCCATCTCCCGCTCCTTTACCTCGTCCAATTGCGCACCTGGCCTCTGTCGTTCGCAGCGGCCGCGTCGAAGCTCATGTACCTTGTGTCAAACCGTAACAACAGGCGACGCTTAAAACTTCTGACAACACGACCCCTGAAAAGTAACTGCTACTTCAGCCTGCTAATCATTACTCACCTGGTCTGAGTCAGTTCCCATGTCCATGGTACAAATACACATTTATGAATCCTGATAATTATGTGACTTCATCTAGAATGAGTAACATCACACACTGATGTAGTAACAGATGAGATTTTAACTGTAGCACATGGCAATATTTGATTGGAATGTCTTAATAGCACTCAGTCATCAGTGATTAACAAAGCAATCAGACAAAATTGATCAAAACAAGGACTTAGTTACAGAGTCAAAGATGGCAAGGTGCACTCTATTACTACATGTAAGAATTGCATAAAGGCAAATTAAGTTACACAGAGTTTTAATGATTCACAGAGGGACTGCAGGTGTGGGCGATAAGGAGGACCCTCCCGTTGAGTCACAAGGTTCAGAATACACCCCCTTGCTTTCTAAACTCCTCCTCAGAGAGGAGTCTAGGGGCAGCTAGGTCCAATCTTAGTCTCAGACTTGGTCAACAGTTTACAAGAATAAGGATAATATATACACATGTATATCTAGTACATGGAATAAGTGCATAAAAGACAGTTAGGTAACACCAGAGTGAGAGACATTGTGTCTGCAGGGAATAAGGAGGACCCTCCCATTGAGTCACGAGGTTCAGAATAGACCCCCTTGCTTTCTAAACTCCTCCTCAGACAGGAGTCTAGGGGCAGCTAGGTCCAATCTTAGTCTCAGACTTGGTCAACGGTTTACAAGAATAAGGATAATATATATACATGTATATCTAGTACATGGAATAAGTGCATAAAAGACAGTTAGGTAACACCAGAGTGAGAGACATTGTGTCTGCAGGGAATAAGGAGGACCCTCCCATTGAGTCACGAGGTTCAGAATAGACCCCCTTGCTTTCTAAACTCCTCCTCAGACAGGAGTCTAGGGGCGGCTAGGTCCAATCTTTGTCTCAGACTTGGTCAACGGTTTACAAGAATAAGGATAATATATATACATGTATATCTAGTACATGGAATAAGTGCATAAAAGACAGTTAGGTAACACCAGAGTGAGAGACATTGTGTCTGCAGGGAATAAGGAGGACCCTCCCGTTGAGCCACGAGGTTCAGAATAGACCCCCTTGCTTTCTAAACTCCTCCTCAGACAGGAGTCTAGGGGCAGCTAGGTCCAATCTTAGTCTCACACTTGGTCAACGGTTTATAGCAATAAGGATAAGGCAGCAGTATGGAAATCCCTTTGTAATTAAATCATACATCTACAGAGAACTTAAACTGATTGACATGTGCATACACATAGACATGAAAACATGTATCTATACACATACATATACGACGTATAAGCTATACCTGTTAAAAATTCCCCTTGAGTTCAGTAAAGTATTCACATCAAATGTCTTGACATTTCTCAATGGGCGAGTGTTGAGCCTCGAGGAGCAAAGGGTTTCAATCCAGGCTCCACCAGCAGTCTTCAACGATACACCTCCAATGGTAGCAAACTCTTAGCTTGCTGGTGCCGAGAGGCATCCCGCTCAGAGGGAACGCTGGTGAGGGACGCTACGGTCCAGGACAGCTCAAAGGAACTCACCTAGGACTGCTGTTTTACAGAAGGTTGAGATGATTGGCTTTAGTCTTTCTAAGTCTCCATCTGACCCTCCATCCAGGTCGTTCATTACTAGAATTCCACTAATCAGGATATCACACTGCTTTAAGTCTGTTAGGGGGAACTGATTGTTCTCACTCCCCTCATGAACCATAATACAGTTTCTGATAAGGACAGGGCTGGTCTCCTCATCAGCCACATCGAAGTTTCTGATACAATTAAGGGACACCCAACTGAACAACTCGCTACACAAGGCCATGGTCAGGCAGTAATATATGAGGTGATAAAGCATTCAAATAGAAAAAAAGTCTGAGGGGCACACACCACCACAGTCCATACCCCACTTTGCTCATTGCTTCACAGACTCAAAAAACACCCCACCCAAAAAAACTCCCATGCACCAGCCTTCACATGGTCATCTACCAACAAGACCCCTCTTCCCTCCGATGCTGCAGTATGACCTACCTTAAATGTAGAATACCAGCTGGTGAAGCATGTCAAAGATCATCTGGTACTGCCTTTCTTGGCAAAACAAAGTCTAGACAGGATGGCCCAGCACCTTGTCTGGCCAAATCTTAACTGTCCGGTGTTGGAAAATCCACCGCTTCCCTATGGAGACTATTCCAATGGCCAATTGTACTCACTGTGAAAATTGAGGAGGCGACTGTAGAAAACATATCAAAAAGCACAGAGAAATCAAGGTACGCAACAGCTGCTGCTGGCCACAAATCAAGCGAGTGGGTTACGTGCAGAAAGCCATCAGCTTTGTGAAGAAGTATTTGCAATTGGTGATTCTGTGCTACCTTGTCCATTCCTGCACTTCATTTGACTCGCAATAGCCCCCAGGAGCATTCATTCCAAAGTTCCAAGTGACTAAAACACAACTGATGAGCCTGTAATTTCCTGGATCCTGCTTAAGGCCCTTCATATGGATAGCAGCAACAATATTCATCTTCAGACCTTCTAGGATATCAGCAAATCCCAGCAACTGCTCAAAACTTCTGAAGAGCAGCCTCAAAACAATATTAAGTGACTCTGCTCACCTCCACTGTCAGTCACCGGTACATGACTCATGCCTCTGCAAAAATAAAAACATCAGATGGATCACCCAGATGCAGAGCAATACCTTCACAATTCCAGACGTCTGATTCCCATTTACAAATACAATCTACAGCCCAACCACATCCTGCCAGTATTAAAAAAACACACCCCCAAAAAACCATTTAAGCACCACATGAAAACTATGCCATAACACCTTTAAGATTGCATCAGCTTCACTACCCCTGAAGTGCCCCTCCCACATAACTCAGCTCAGGCCCAAGAAACACTATTCAGAGACCTGACCACCCAAGCTTCTGACAGCTACTCCATCTGAGATGACCATACAACTTCTGCCTCAACATCCTAGGGATAATGGCATATTAACCCTGCACTCTTACAGCTATTCCACCTGCCCCTGATGCCACAGCCCCGGGCAGGGCAGCTCCAAGCCAAAGACACACATACTGCCATTCCAAAAAACACTACAAGCAATGGTCCTCAAGTGCAAGAGAAAACTCTTGGCGAGAAGGATGACACCTGAACAGAAGACACGGACACTCAAGGTGACCTGACAGACCGTGACGTAGGGAATATATATAGCAACTTCAAAAAAAGACTAGATTGTCACATTCCTTTAAAAGAGGTTACTTGCACAAGAACCGAGAACACGGACACACAAGAAGCCTGGCATCAAGACCTAAGAACGTAACGACGCAGGGAAGAAATCCCGCTCCACAGAAACGGGCGCCTGCGGAGCAGAACTGCTCACGCAGCCGGGAACGCCGCCGCAGAAGAGAACCATCCGGAAACTTCCGAGATGCAAGACCGATCCACGCTTTAAGCTCATAGTGCAAGAACAGAAGCACCGGATGGGTGCTATGCCAATGACTGCAGGGGTTCAAAACCCCTCTAATGCAGGGGTTCAAGACCGTAGGGGTGGCTTCCGAGGGGTGTGGCACACCCCTCGAGCGCAAACAGGATGCCAGGAGGCAAGGCAAGTCTAAGACACAGAAGACAGACCACACAAATGACACAGACAGGCTGGAACCGCCCTGCCCGGCACGCCCTAACATCGTGCTGACGGGTAAGCCGCTGCTCCCTTGACCTGCCCAAAGGGGACCATCCTTGGACATCCCCCTCCCCTACACTGTCTTTGAAACCCCTCCCCTGCAATTGCCAACCTCGCCACCTCCCCCCACCGACCCCTCTTCTCCAGCCCCGGTGCCTCAACTTAGCTTTCAGACGGCCGGGAGTCCGCATGCATCCTCGACAACCACAGCCACAGTCAGCCCACTGGATTAATCCTCCCGTCGCCAGGCCCCTCTCCATCTTCTGGAAGACAAAACCAAGCCACGCACACAAACGGCGCCGGTCAGCCAGCGTTCGCATCGGTCAACGCGGACCTTTCCCGCAACATCCCCCAACTCGGACGCACCGCGGCGTTCCGCTCCCGTGCTCCACGCCCATTCCGGAGTCGGAGGCTCCCGCTGTCATCGCTTGAGGCACCTAGGATACACCAAGAGACACAGATACCGTTACGCTTGCGAGAAGTCACTGGCCCTGGGCTCCTCCTCTCTACTACCCAGCTCACCTCAAATGCTCCTCCAGTCCAAAGGCAGCCCCCACAGCACCTGCAAGATGAAAAACAGAAACACCTCATCCGACTTGCCGTATAATAACGCCACGCTATCAGAGTCCACCCCGGCCCACGACCGCCTCACCTTCTCGGACCGCTCGTCAGCATGCGGTGTCACCCCTCCGAGCCTGCGTGCTGCACCTGCAACAAAGCCAAGCAAAAAGGAACATGCCGAGACACCGCTGGCAACATGAGCCCGCCCGCACCGATCCCCGTCTCGGCCCCCTTTGCCTCCACAGCTCGCCCAGCCTCCGTCAGGTCGGGTGGCCGCATCGAGGCTTGCCGCACCACCTGCGACACCCAAACAACAGGGGTTGCCGAGAACTTCACCGGTAACACAACACCTGGAAAAAGAGCCGCCACTTCACACCGCCAATTGCCGCTCACCTCCCCCGAGTCTGCTCCGGTGCCCTCGTCGCACCTCGCTTTGGACCTGCAAGTTAAAAAAAAAAATATCCATACTGTAGTCCCATAGCCAGCAGTCACCTCCACCCTCTAATACCATGCAACGACCCACCTTCTTACAGCACATCGCTCGGCTCTTCCGCACCGCCCCTTGGTGCACACCTCATCGCTCTGCATCTGCAAAGCCAAGAATACATGAAACGAGTCACCCAGACGCAGAGCAATACCTTGACCATTCCAGAGGTCTTGTTCCCATTTCAAAATGCCATCTAGAGCCCAACTAGAGCCTGCCATTAAGCAAACCGAAACAAAACCCTCGTTGAGGTACAACACAGAAAAATGCCTTGCCACCTTTGAGGTGGCACCTACTTCACTAGCCCCAAACGGCCCCTCCCCACACGGCTCTCTAGAGAGCTGTCCGCACAAGCTGCTAATGGCTACTCGATCCTAGATGACCGTACAACCTTTGCCTCAACACTCTTGGCAAAGGGACATACTAATCCTCGACTCTCACAGCTATTCCACCTGCCCCCGACTCTGCACCCCCGGGCACGGCGGCTCCAAGCCAAACACACACACGCGCACACACACACACACACCCCCCCTGACTGACACTCCACGGAACGCTACAAGCAACGCGGCTCAAGGGCGAGAGAAAACTCTCGGCGAGAAGGATGACAACCGAACGGAAGACGGCGTCAGGCAAGATGAACTGCGGGACCTTGATGCGAGGGGGCTCTACGGTGAGCCCCCACAGAGAGCAGAACATCACGGCCCGTGACAACAAGTTACTCCCAGAAGTACTGACAAGATGGACACGCAAGAAGCCTGGCATCAAGACCTAAGAACGTAACGACGCAGGGAAGAAATCCCGCTCCACAGAAACGGGCGCCTGCGGAGCAGAACTGCTCACGCAGCCGGGAACGCCGCCGCAGAAGAGAACCATCCGGAAACTTCCGAGATGCAAGACCGATCCACGCTTTAAGCTCATAGTGCAAGAACAGAAGCACCGGATGGGTGCTATGCCAATGACTGCAGGGGTTCAAAACCCCTCTAATGCAGGGGTTCAAGACCGTAGGGGTGGCTTCCGAGGGGTGTGGCACACCCCTCGAGCGCAAACAGGATGCCAGGAGGCAAGGCAAGTCTAAGACACAGAAGACAGACCACACAAATGACACAGACAGGCTGGAACCGCCCTGCCCGGCACGCCCTAACATCGTGCTGACGGGTAAGCCGCTGCTCCCTTGACCTGCCCAAAGGGGACCATCCTTGGACATCCCCCTCCCCTACACTGTCTTTGAAACCCCTCCCCTGCAATTGCCAACCTCGCCACCTCCCCCCACCGACCCCTCTTCTCCAGCCCCGGTGCCTCAACTTAGCTTTCAGACGGCCGGGAGTCCGCATGCATCCTCGACAACCACAGCCACAGTCAGCCCACTGGATTAATCCTCCCGTCGCCAGGCCCCTCTCCATCTTCTGGAAGACAAAACCAAGCCACGCACACAAACGGCGCCGGTCAGCCAGCGTTCGCATCGGTCAACGCGGACCTTTCCCGCAACATCCCCCAACTCGGACGCACCGCGGCGTTCCGCTCCCGTGCTCCACGCCCATTCCGGAGTCGGAGGCTCCCGCTGTCATCGCTTGAGGCACCTAGGATACACCAAGAGACACAGATACCGTTACGCTTGCGAGAAGTCACTGGCCCTGGGCTCCTCCTCTCTACTACCCAGCTCACCTCAAATGCTCCTCCAGTCCAAAGGCAGCCCCCACAGCACCTGCAAGATGAAAAACAGAAACACCTCATCCGACTTGCCGTATAATAACGCCACGCTATCAGAGTCCACCCCGGCCCACGACCGCCTCACCTTCTCGGACCGCTCGTCAGCATGCGGTGTCACCCCTCCGAGCCTGCGTGCTGCACCTGCAACAAAGCCAAGCAAAAAGGAACATGCCGAGACACCGCTGGCAACATGAGCCCGCCCGCACCGATCCCCGTCTCGGCCCCCTTTGCCTCCACAGCTCGCCCAGCCTCCGTCAGGTCGGGTGGCCGCATCGAGGCTTGCCGCACCACCTGCGACACCCAAACAACAGGGGTTGCCGAGAACTTCACCGGTAACACAACACCTGGAAAAAGAGCCGCCACTTCACACCGCCAATTGCCGCTCACCTCCCCCGAGTCTGCTCCGGTGCCCTCGTCGCACCTCGCTTTGGACCTGCAAGTTAAAAAAAAAATATCCATACTGTAGTCCCATAGCCAGCAGTCACCTCCACCCTCTAATACCATGCAACGACCCACCTTCTTACAGCACATCGCTCGGCTCTTCCGCACCGCCCCTTGGTGCACACCTCATCGCTCTGCATCTGCAAAGCCAAGAATACATGAAACGAGTCACCCAGACGCAGAGCAATACCTTGACCATTCCAGAGGTCTTGTTCCCATTTCAAAATGCCATCTAGAGCCCAACTAGAGCCTGCCATTAAGCAAACCGAAACAAAACCCTCGTTGAGGTACAACACAGAAAAATGCCTTGCCACCTTTGAGGTGGCACCTACTTCACTAGCCCCAAACGGCCCCTCCCCACACGGCTCTCTAGAGAGCTGTCCGCACAAGCTGCTAATGGCTACTCGATCCTAGATGACCGTACAACCTTTGCCTCAACACTCTTGGCAAAGGGACATACTAATCCTCGACTCTCACAGCTATTCCACCTGCCCCCGACTCTGCACCCCCGGGCACGGCGGCTCCAAGCCAAACACACACACGCGCACACACACACACACACCCCCCCTGACTGACACTCCACGGAACGCTACAAGCAACGCGGCTCAAGGGCGAGAGAAAACTCTCGGCGAGAAGGATGACAACCGAACGGAAGACGGCGTCAGGCAAGATGAACTGCGGGACCTTGATGCGAGGGGGCTCTACGGTGAGCCCCCACAGAGAGCAGAACATCACGGCCCGTGACAACAAGTTACTCCCAGAAGTACTGACAAGATGGACACGCAAGAAGCCTGGCATCAAGACCTAAGAACGTAACGACGCAGGGAAGAAATCCCGCTCCACAGAAACGGGCGCCTGCGGAGCAGAACTGCTCACGCAGCCGGGAACGCCGCCGCAGAAGAGAACCATCCGGAAACTTCCGAGATGCAAGACCGATCCACGCTTTAAGCTCATAGTGCAAGAACAGAAGCACCGGATGGGTGCTATGCCAATGACTGCAGGGGTTCAAAACCCCTCTAATGCAGGGGTTCAAGACCGTAGGGGTGGCTTCCGAGGGGTGTGGCACACCCCTCGAGCGCAAACAGGATGCCAGGAGGCAAGGCAAGTCTAAGACACAGAAGACAGACCACACAAATGACACAGACAGGCTGGAACCGCCCTGCCCGGCACGCCCTAACATCGTGCTGACGGGTAAGCCGCTGCTCCCTTGACCTGCCCAAAGGGGACCATCCTTGGACATCCCCCTCCCCTACACTGTCTTTGAAACCCCTCCCCTGCAATTGCCAACCTCGCCACCTCCCCCCACCGACCCCTCTTCTCCAGCCCCGGTGCCTCAACTTAGCTTTCAGACGGCCGGGAGTCCGCATGCATCCTCGACAACCACAGCCACAGTCAGCCCACTGGATTAATCCTCCCGTCGCCAGGCCCCTCTCCATCTTCTGCAAGACAAAACCAAGCCACGCACACAAACGGCGCCGGTCAGCCAGCGTTCGCATCGGTCAACGCGGACCTTTCCCGCAACATCCCCCAACTCGGACGCACCGCGGCGTTCCGCTCCCGTGCTCCACGCCCATTCCGGAGTCGGAGGCTCCCGCTGTCATCGCTTGAGGCACCTAGGATACACCAAGAGACACAGATACCGTTACGCTTGCGAGAAGTCACTGGCCCTGGGCTCCTCCTCTCTACTACCCAGCTCACCTCAAATGCTCCTCCAGTCCAAAGGCAGCCCCCACAGCACCTGCAAGATGAAAAACAGAAACACCTCATCCGACTTGCCGTATAATAACGCCACGCTATCAGAGTCCACCCCGGCCCACGACCGCCTCACCTTCTCGGACCGCTCGTCAGCATGCGGTGTCACCCCTCCGAGCCTGCGTGCTGCACCTGCAACAAAGCCAAGCAAAAAGGAACATGCCGAGACACCGCTGGCAACATGAGCCCGCCCGCACCGATCCCCGTCTCGGCCCCCTTTGCCTCCACAGCTCGCCCAGCCTCCGTCAGGTCGGGTGGCCGCATCGAGGCTTGCCGCACCACCTGCGACACCCAAACAACAGGGGTTGCCGAGAACTTCACCGGTAACACAACACCTGGAAAAAGAGCCGCCACTTCACACCGCCAATTGCCGCTCACCTCCCCCGAGTCTGCTCCGGTGCCCTCGTCGCACCTCGCTTTGGACCTGCAAGTTAAAAAAAAAATATCCATACTGTAGTCCCATAGCCAGCAGTCACCTCCACCCTCTAATACCATGCAACGACCCACCTTCTTACAGCACATCGCTCGGCTCTTCCGCACCGCCCCTTGGTGCACACCTCATCGCTCTGCATCTGCAAAGCCAAGAATACATGAAACGAGTCACCCAGACGCAGAGCAATACCTTGACCATTCCAGAGGTCTTGTTCCCATTTCAAAATGCCATCTAGAGCCCAACTAGAGCCTGCCATTAAGCAAACCGAAACAAAACCCTCGTTGAGGTACAACACAGAAAAATGCCTTGCCACCTTTGAGGTGGCACCTACTTCACTAGCCCCAAACGGCCCCTCCCCACACGGCTCTCTAGAGAGCTGTCCGCACAAGCTGCTAATGGCTACTCGATCCTAGATGACCGTACAACCTTTGCCTCAACACTCTTGGCAAAGGGACATACTAATCCTCGACTCTCACAGCTATTCCACCTGCCCCCGACTCTGCACCCCCGGGCACGGCGGCTCCAAGCCAAACACACACACGCGCACACACACACACACACCCCCCCTGACTGACACTCCACGGAACGCTACAAGCAACGCGGCTCAAGGGCGAGAGAAAACTCTCGGCGAGAAGGATGACAACCGAACGGAAGACGGCGTCAGGCAAGATGAACTGCGGGACCTTGATGCGAGGGGGCTCTACGGTGAGCCCCCACAGAGAGCAGAACGTCACGGCCCGTGACAACAAGTTACTCCCAGAAGTACTGACAAGATGGACACGCAAGAAGCCTGGCATCAAGACCTAAGAACGTAACGACGCAGGGAAGAAATCCCGCTCCACAGAAACGGGCGCCTGCGGAGCAGAACTGCTCACGCAGCCGGGAACGCCGCCGCAGAAGAGAACCATCCGGAAACTTCCGAGATGCAAGACCGATCCACGCTTTAAGCTCATAGTGCAAGAACAGAAGCACCGGATGGGTGCTATGCCAATGACTGCAGGGGTTCAAAACCCCTCTAATGCAGGGGTTCAAGACCGTAGGGGTGGCTTCCGAGGGGTGTGGCACACCCCTCGAGCGCAAACAGGATGCCAGGAGGCAAGGCAAGTCTAAGACACAGAAGACAGACCACACAAATGACACAGACAGGCTGGAACCGCCCTGCCCGGCACGCCCTAACATCGTGCTGACGGGTAAGCCGCTGCTCCCTTGACCTGCCCAAAGGGGACCATCCTTGGACATCCCCCTCCCCTACACTGTCTTTGAAACCCCTCCCCTGCAATTGCCAACCTCGCCACCTCCCCCCACCGACCCCTCTTCTCCAGCCCCGGTGCCTCAACTTAGCTTTCAGACGGCCGGGAGTCCGCATGCATCCTCGACAACCACAGCCACAGTCAGCCCACTGGATTAATCCTCCCGTCGCCAGGCCCCTCTCCATCTTCTGCAAGACAAAACCAAGCCACGCACACAAACGGCGCCGGTCAGCCAGCGTTCGCATCGGTCAACGCGGACCTTTCCCGCAACATCCCCCAACTCGGACGCACCGCGGCGTTCCGCTCCCGTGCTCCACGCCCATTCCGGAGTCGGAGGCTCCCGCTGTCATCGCTTGAGGCACCTAGGATACACCAAGAGACACAGATACCGTTAACGCTTGCGAGAAGTCACTGGCCCTGGGCTCCTCCTCTCTACTACCCAGCTCACCTCAAATGCTCCTCCAGTCCAAAGGCAGCCCCCACAGCACCTGCAAGATGAAAAACAGAAACACCTCATCCGACTTGCCGTATAATAACGCCACGCTATCAGAGTCCACCCCGGCCCACGACCGCCTCACCTTCTCGGACCGCTCGTCAGCATGCGGTGTCACCCCTCCGAGCCTGCGTGCTGCACCTGCAACAAAGCCAAGCAAAAAGGAACATGCCGAGACACCGCTGGCAACATGAGCCCGCCCGCACCGATCCCCGTCTCGGCCCCCTTTGCCTCCACAGCTCGCCCAGCCTCCGTCAGGTCGGGTGGCCGCATCGAGGCTTGCCGCACCACCTGCGACACCCAAACAACAGGGGTTGCCGAGAACTTCACCGGTAACACAACACCTGGAAAAAGAGCCGCCACTTCACACCGCCAATTGCCGCTCACCTCCCCCGAGTCTGCTCCGGTGCCCTCGTCGCACCTCGCTTTGGACCTGCAAGTTAAAAAAAAAAATATCCATACTGTAGTCCCATAGCCAGCAGTCACCTCCACCCTCTAATACCATGCAACGACCCACCTTCTTACAGCACATCGCTCGGCTCTTCCGCACCGCCCCTTGGTGCACACCTCATCGCTCTGCATCTGCAAAGCCAAGAATACATGAAACGAGTCACCCAGACGCAGAGCAATACCTTGACCATTCCAGAGGTCTTGTTCCCATTTCAAAATGCCATCTAGAGCCCAACTAGAGCCTGCCATTAAGCAAACCGAAACAAAACCCTCGTTGAGGTACAACACAGAAAAATGCCTTGCCACCTTTGAGGTGGCACCTACTTCACTAGCCCCAAACGGCCCCTCCCCACACGGCTCTCTAGAGAGCTGTCCGCACAAGCTGCTAATGGCTACTCGATCCTAGATGACCGTACAACCTTTGCCTCAACACTCTTGGCAAAGGGACATACTAATCCTCGACTCTCACAGCTATTCCACCTGCCCCCGACTCTGCACCCCCGGGCACGGCGGCTCCAAGCCAAACACACACACGCGCACACACACACACACACCCCCCCTGACTGACACTCCACGGAACGCTACAAGCAACGCGGCTCAAGGGCGAGAGAAAACTCTCGGCGAGAAGGATGACAACCGAACGGAAGACGGCGTCAGGCAAGATGAACTGCGGGACCTTGATGCGAGGGGGCTCTACGGTGAGCCCCCACAGAGAGCAGAACGTCACGGCCCGTGACAACAAGTTACTCCCAGAAGTACTGACAAGATGGACACGCAAGAAGCCTGGCATCAAGACCTAAGAACGTAACGACGCAGGGAAGAAATCCCGCTCCACAGAAACGGGCGCCTGCGGAGCAGAACTGCTCACGCAGCCGGGAACGCCGCCGCAGAAGAGAACCATCCGGAAACTTCCGAGATGCAAGACCGATCCACGCTTTAAGCTCATAGTGCAAGAACAGAAGCACCGGATGGGTGCTATGCCAATGACTGCAGGGGTTCAAAACCCCTCTAATGCAGGGGTTCAAGACCGTAGGGGTGGCTTCCGAGGGGTGTGGCACACCCCTCGAGCGCAAACAGGATGCCAGGAGGCAAGGCAAGTCTAAGACACAGAAGACAGACCACACAAATGACACAGACAGGCTGGAACCGCCCTGCCCGGCACGCCCTAACATCGTGCTGACGGGTAAGCCGCTGCTCCCTTGACCTGCCCAAAGGGGACCATCCTTGGACATCCCCCTCCCCTACACTGTCTTTGAAACCCCTCCCCTGCAATTGCCAACCTCGCCACCTCCCCCCACCGACCCCTCTTCTCCAGCCCCGGTGCCTCAACTTAGCTTTCAGACGGCCGGGAGTCCGCATGCATCCTCGACAACCACAGCCACAGTCAGCCCACTGGATTAATCCTCCCGTCGCCAGGCCCCTCTCCATCTTCTGCAAGACAAAACCAAGCCACGCACACAAACGGCGCCGGTCAGCCAGCGTTCGCATCGGTCAACGCGGACCTTTCCCGCAACATCCCCCAACTCGGACGCACCGCGGCGTTCCGCTCCCGTGCTCCACGCCCATTCCGGAGTCGGAGGCTCCCGCTGTCATCGCTTGAGGCACCTAGGATACACCAAGAGACACAGATACCGTTACGCTTGCGAGAAGTCACTGGCCCTGGGCTCCTCCTCTCTACTACCCAGCTCACCTCAAATGCTCCTCCAGTCCAAAGGCAGCCCCCACAGCACCTGCAAGATGAAAAACAGAAACACCTCATCCGACTTGCCGTATAATAACGCCACGCTATCAGAGTCCACCCCGGCCCACGACCGCCTCACCTTCTCGGACCGCTCGTCAGCATGCGGTGTCACCCCTCCGAGCCTGCGTGCTGCACCTGCAACAAAGCCAAGCAAAAAGGAACATGCCGAGACACCGCTGGCAACATGAGCCCGCCCGCACCGATCCCCGTCTCGGCCCCCTTTGCCTCCACAGCTCGCCCAGCCTCCGTCAGGTCGGGTGGCCGCATCGAGGCTTGCCGCACCACCTGCGACACCCAAACAACAGGGGTTGCCGAGAACTTCACCGGTAACACAACACCTGGAAAAAGAGCCGCCACTTCACACCGCCAATTGCCGCTCACCTCCCCCGAGTCTGCTCCGGTGCCCTCGTCGCACCTCGCTTTGGACCTGCAAGTTAAAAAAAAAAATATCCATACTGTAGTCCCATAGCCAGCAGTCACCTCCACCCTCTAATACCATGCAACGACCCACCTTCTTACAGCACATCGCTCGGCTCTTCCGCACCGCCCCTTGGTGCACACCTCATCGCTCTGCATCTGCAAAGCCAAGAATACATGAAACGAGTCACCCAGACGCAGAGCAATACCTTGACCATTCCAGAGGTCTTGTTCCCATTTCAAAATGCCATCTAGAGCCCAACTAGAGCCTGCCATTAAGCAAACCGAAACAAAACCCTCGTTGAGGTACAACACAGAAAAATGCCTTGCCACCTTTGAGGTGGCACCTACTTCACTAGCCCCAAACGGCCCCTCCCCACACGGCTCTCTAGAGAGCTGTCCGCACAAGCTGCTAATGGCTACTCGATCCTAGATGACCGTACAACCTTTGCCTCAACACTCTTGGCAAAGGGACATACTAATCCTCGACTCTCACAGCTATTCCACCTGCCCCCGACTCTGCACCCCCGGGCACGGCGGCTCCAAGCCAAACACACACACGCGCACACACACACACACACCCCCCCTGACTGACACTCCACGGAACGCTACAAGCAACGCGGCTCAAGGGCGAGAGAAAACTCTCGGCGAGAAGGATGACAACCGAACGGAAGACGGCGTCAGGCAAGATGAACTGCGGGACCTTGATGCGAGGGGGCTCTACGGTGAGCCCCCACAGAGAGCAGAACGTCACGGCCCGTGACAACAAGTTACTCCCAGAAGTACTGACAAGATGGACACGCAAGAAGCCTGGCATCAAGACCTAAGAACGTAACGACGCAGGGAAGAAATCCCGCTCCACAGAAACGGGCGCCTGCGGAGCAGAACTGCTCACGCAGCCGGGAACGCCGCCGCAGAAGAGAACCATCCGGAAACTTCCAAGATGCAAGACCGATCCACGCTTTAAGCTCATAGCAGACTAAAAGAAGCACCACATCAACGCTATGGCAATGACTGCAGGGGTTCAAGACCGTAGGGGTGGCTTCCGAGGGGTGTGGCACACCCCTCGAGCGCAAACAGGATGCCAGGAGGCAAGGCAAGTCTAAGACACAGAAGACAGACCACACAAATGACACAGACAGGCTGGAACCGCCCTGCCCGGCACGCCCTAACATCGTGCTGACGGGTAAGCCGCTGCTCCCTTGACCTGCCCAAAGGGGACCATCCTTGGACATCCCCCTCCCCTACACTGTCTTTGAAACCCCTCCCCTGCAATTGCCAACCTCGCCACCTCCCCCCACCGACCCCTCTTCTCCAGCCCCGGTGCCTCAACTTAGCTTTCAGACGGCCGGGAGTCCGCATGCATCCTCGACAACCACAGCCACAGTCAGCCCACTGGATTAATCCTCCCGTCGCCAGGCCCCTCTCCATCTTCTGCAAGACAAAACCAAGCCACGCACACAAACGGCGCCGGTCAGCCAGCGTTCGCATCGGTCAACGCGGACCTTTCCCGCAACATCCCCCAACTCGGACGCACCGCGGCGTTCCGCTCCCGTGCTCCACGCCCATTCCGGAGTCGGAGGCTCCCGCTGTCATCGCTTGAGGCACCTAGGATACACCAAGAGACACAGATACCGTTAACGCTTGCGAGAAGTCACTGGCCCTGGGCTCCTCCTCTCTACTACCCAGCTCACCTCAAATGCTCCTCCAGTCCAAAGGCAGCCCCCACAGCACCTGCAAGATGAAAAACAGAAACACCTCATCCGACTTGCCGTATAATAACGCCACGCTATCAGAGTCCACCCCGGCCCACGACCGCCTCACCTTCTCGGACCGCTCGTCAGCATGCGGTGTCACCCCTCCGAGCCTGCGTGCTGCACCTGCAACAAAGCCAAGCAAAAAGGAACATGCCGAGACACCGCTGGCAACATGAGCCCGCCCGCACCGATCCCCGTCTCGGCCCCCTTTGCCTCCACAGCTCGCCCAGCCTCCGTCAGGTCGGGTGGCCGCATCGAGGCTTGCCGCACCACCTGCGACACCCAAACAACAGGGGTTGCCGAGAACTTCACCGGTAACACAACACCTGGAAAAAGAGCCGCCACTTCACACCGCCAATTGCCGCTCACCTCCCCCGAGTCTGCTCCGGTGCCCTCGTCGCACCTCGCTTTGGACCTGCAAGTTAAAAAAAAAAATATCCATACTGTAGTCCCATAGCCAGCAGTCACCTCCACCCTCTAATACCATGCAACGACCCACCTTCTTACAGCACATCGCTCGGCTCTTCCGCACCGCCCCTTGGTGCACACCTCATCGCTCTGCATCTGCAAAGCCAAGAATACATGAAACGAGTCACCCAGACGCAGAGCAATACCTTGACCATTCCAGAGGTCTTGTTCCCATTTCAAAATGCCATCTAGAGCCCAACTAGAGCCTGCCATTAAGCAAACCGAAACAAAACCCTCGTTGAGGTACAACACAGAAAAATGCCTTGCCACCTTTGAGGTGGCACCTACTTCACTAGCCCCAAACGGCCCCTCCCCACACGGCTCTCTAGAGAGCTGTCCGCACAAGCTGCTAATGGCTACTCGATCCTAGATGACCGTACAACCTTTGCCTCAACACTCTTGGCAAAGGGACATACTAATCCTCGACTCTCACAGCTATTCCACCTGCCCCCGACTCTGCACCCCCGGGCACGGCGGCTCCAAGCCAAACACACACACGCGCACACACACACACACACCCCCCCTGACTGACACTCCACGGAACGCTACAAGCAACGCGGCTCAAGGGCGAGAGAAAACTCTCGGCGAGAAGGATGACAACCGAACGGAAGACGGCGTCAGGCAAGATGAACTGCGGGACCTTGATGCGAGGGGGCTCTACGGTGAGCCCCCACAGAGAGCAGAACGTCACGGCCCGTGACAACAAGTTACTCCCAGAAGTACTGACAAGATGGACACGCAAGAAGCCTGGCATCAAGACCTAAGAACGTAACGACGCAGGGAAGAAATCCCGCTCCACAGAAACGGGCGCCTGCGGAGCAGAACTGCTCACGCAGCCGGGAACGCCGCCGCAGAAGAGAACCATCCGGAAACTTCCAAGATGCAAGACCGATCCACGCTTTAAGCTCATAGCAGACTAAAAGAAGCACCACATCAACGCTATGGCAATGACTGCAGGGGTTCAAGACCGTAGGGGTGGCTTCCGAGGGGTGTGGCACACCCCTCGAGCGCAAACAGGATGCCAGGAGGCAAGGCAAGTCTAAGACACAGAAGACAGACCACACAAATGACACAGACAGGCTGGAACCGCCCTGCCCGGCACGCCCTAACATCGTGCTGACGGGTAAGCCGCTGCTCCCTTGACCTGCCCAAAGGGGACCATCCTTGGACATCCCCCTCCCCTACACTGTCTTTGAAACCCCTCCCCTGCAATTGCCAACCTCGCCACCTCCCCCCACCGACCCCTCTTCTCCAGCCCCGGTGCCTCAACTTAGCTTTCAGACGGCCGGGAGTCCGCATGCATCCTCGACAACCACAGCCACAGTCAGCCCACTGGATTAATCCTCCCGTCGCCAGGCCCCTCTCCATCTTCTGCAAGACAAAACCAAGCCACGCACACAAACGGCGCCGGTCAGCCAGCGTTCGCATCGGTCAACGCGGACCTTTCCCGCAACATCCCCCAACTCGGACGCACCGCGGCGTTCCGCTCCCGTGCTCCACGCCCATTCCGGAGTCGGAGGCTCCCGCTGTCATCGCTTGAGGCACCTAGGATACACCAAGAGACACAGATACCGTTAACGCTTGCGAGAAGTCACTGGCCCTGGGCTCCTCCTCTCTACTACCCAGCTCACCTCAAATGCTCCTCCAGTCCAAAGGCAGCCCCCACAGCACCTGCAAGATGAAAAACAGAAACACCTCATCCGACTTGCCGTATAATAACGCCACGCTATCAGAGTCCACCCCGGCCCACGACCGCCTCACCTTCTCGGACCGCTCGTCAGCATGCGGTGTCACCCCTCCGAGCCTGCGTGCTGCACCTGCAACAAAGCCAAGCAAAAAGGAACATGCCGAGACACCGCTGGCAACATGAGCCCGCCCGCACCGATCCCCGTCTCGGCCCCCTTTGCCTCCACAGCTCGCCCAGCCTCCGTCAGGTCGGGTGGCCGCATCGAGGCTTGCCGCACCACCTGCGACACCCAAACAACAGGGGTTGCCGAGAACTTCACCGGTAACACAACACCTGGAAAAAGAGCCGCCACTTCACACCGCCAATTGCCGCTCACCTCCCCCGAGTCTGCTCCGGTGCCCTCGTCGCACCTCGCTTTGGACCTGCAAGTTAAAAAAAAAAATATCCATACTGTAGTCCCATAGCCAGCAGTCACCTCCACCCTCTAATACCATGCAACGACCCACCTTCTTACAGCACATCGCTCGGCTCTTCCGCACCGCCCCTTGGTGCACACCTCATCGCTCTGCATCTGCAAAGCCAAGAATACATGAAACGAGTCACCCAGACGCAGAGCAATACCTTGACCATTCCAGAGGTCTTGTTCCCATTTCAAAATGCCATCTAGAGCCCAACTAGAGCCTGCCATTAAGCAAACCGAAACAAAACCCTCGTTGAGGTACAACACAGAAAAATGCCTTGCCACCTTTGAGGTGGCACCTACTTCACTAGCCCCAAACGGCCCCTCCCCACACGGCTCTCTAGAGAGCTGTCCGCACAAGCTGCTAATGGCTACTCGATCCTAGATGACCGTACAACCTTTGCCTCAACACTCTTGGCAAAGGGACATACTAATCCTCGACTCTCACAGCTATTCCACCTGCCCCCGACTCTGCACCCCCGGGCACGGCGGCTCCAAGCCAAACACACACACGCGCACACACACACACACACCCCCCCTGACTGACACTCCACGGAACGCTACAAGCAACGCGGCTCAAGGGCGAGAGAAAACTCTCGGCGAGAAGGATGACAACCGAACGGAAGACGGCGTCAGGCAAGATGAACTGCGGGACCTTGATGCGAGGGGGCTCTACGGTGAGCCCCCACAGAGAGCAGAACGTCACGGCCCGTGACAACAAGTTACTCCCAGAAGTACTGACAAGATGGACACGCAAGAAGCCTGGCATCAAGACCTAAGAACGTAACGACGCAGGGAAGAAATCCCGCTCCACAGAAACGGGCGCCTGCGGAGCAGAACTGCTCACGCAGCCGGGAACGCCGCCGCAGAAGAGAACCATCCGGAAACTTCCGAGATGCAAGACCGATCCACGCTTTAAGCTCATAGTGCAAGAACAGAAGCACCGGATGGGTGCTATGCCAATGACTGCAGGGGTTCAAAACCCCTCTAATGCAGGGGTTCAAGACCGTAGGGGTGGCTTCCGAGGGGTGTGGCACACCCCTCGAGCGCAAACAGGATGCCAGGAGGCAAGGCAAGTCTAAGACACAGAAGACAGACCACACAAATGACACAGACAGGCTGGAACCGCCCTGCCCGGCACGCCCTAACATCGTGCTGACGGGTAAGCCGCTGCTCCCTTGACCTGCCCAAAGGGGACCATCCTTGGACATCCCCCTCCCCTACACTGTCTTTGAAACCCCTCCCCTGCAATTGCCAACCTCGCCACCTCCCCCCACCGACCCCTCTTCTCCAGCCCCGGTGCCTCAACTTAGCTTTCAGACGGCCGGGAGTCCGCATGCATCCTCGACAACCACAGCCACAGTCAGCCCACTGGATTAATCCTCCCGTCGCCAGGCCCCTCTCCATCTTCTGCAAGACAAAACCAAGCCACGCACACAAACGGCGCCGGTCAGCCAGCGTTCGCATCGGTCAACGCGGACCTTTCCCGCAACATCCCCCAACTCGGACGCACCGCGGCGTTCCGCTCCCGTGCTCCACGCCCATTCCGGAGTCGGAGGCTCCCGCTGTCATCGCTTGAGGCACCTAGGATACACCAAGAGACACAGATACCGTTAACGCTTGCGAGAAGTCACTGGCCCTGGGCTCCTCCTCTCTACTACCCAGCTCACCTCAAATGCTCCTCCAGTCCAAAGGCAGCCCCCACAGCACCTGCAAGATGAAAAACAGAAACACCTCATCCGACTTGCCGTATAATAACGCCACGCTATCAGAGTCCACCCCGGCCCACGACCGCCTCACCTTCTCGGACCGCTCGTCAGCATGCGGTGTCACCCCTCCGAGCCTGCGTGCTGCACCTGCAACAAAGCCAAGCAAAAAGGAACATGCCGAGACACCGCTGGCAACATGAGCCCGCCCGCACCGATCCCCGTCTCGGCCCCCTTTGCCTCCACAGCTCGCCCAGCCTCCGTCAGGTCGGGTGGCCGCATCGAGGCTTGCCGCACCACCTGCGACACCCAAACAACAGGGGTTGCCGAGAACTTCACCGGTAACACAACACCTGGAAAAAGAGCCACCACTTCACACCGCCAATTGCCGCTCACCTCCCCCGAGTCTGCTCCGGTGCCCTCGTCGCACCTCGCTTTGGACCTGCAAGTTAAAAAAAAAAATATCCATACTGTAGTCCCATAGCCAGCAGTCACCTCCACCCTCTAATACCATGCAACGACCCACCTTCTTACAGCACATCGCTCGGCTCTTCCGCACCGCCCCTTGGTGCACACCTCATCGCTCTGCATCTGCAAAGCCAAGAATACATGAAACGAGTCACCCAGACGCAGAGCAATACCTTGACCATTCCAGAGGTCTTGTTCCCATTTCAAAATGCCATCTAGAGCCCAACTAGAGCCTGCCATTAAGCAAACCGAAACAAAACCCTCGTTGAGGTACAACACAGAAAAATGCCTTGCCACCTTTGAGGTGGCACCTACTTCACTAGCCCCAAACGGCCCCTCCCCACACGGCTCTCTAGAGAGCTGTCCGCACAAGCTGCTAATGGCTACTCGATCCTAGATGACCGTACAACCTTTGCCTCAACACTCTTGGCAAAGGGACATACTAATCCTCGACTCTCACAGCTATTCCACCTGCCCCCGACTCTGCACCCCCGGGCACGGCGGCTCCAAGCCAAACACACACACGCGCACACACACACACACACCCCCCCTGACTGACACTCCACGGAACGCTACAAGCAACGCGGCTCAAGGGCGAGAGAAAACTCTCGGCGAGAAGGATGACAACCGAACGGAAGACGGCGTCAGGCAAGATGAACTGCGGGACCTTGATGCGAGGGGGCTCTACGGTGAGCCCCCACAGAGAGCAGAACGTCACGGCCCGTGACAACAAGTTACTCCCAGAAGTACTGACAAGATGGACACGCAAGAAGCCTGGCATCAAGACCTAAGAACGTAACGACGCAGGGAAGAAATCCCGCTCCACAGAAACGGGCGCCTGCGGAGCAGAACTGCTCACGCAGCCGGGAACGCCGCCGCAGAAGAGAACCATCCGGAAACTTCCGAGATGCAAGACCGATCCACGCTTTAAGCTCATAGTGCAAGAACAGAAGCACCGGATGGGTGCTATGCCAATGACTGCAGGGGTTCAAAACCCCTCTAATGCAGGGGTTCAAGACCGTAGGGGTGGCTTCCGAGGGGTGTGGCACACCCCTCGAGCGCAAACAGGATGCCAGGAGGCAAGGCAAGTCTAAGACACAGAAGACAGACCACACAAATGACACAGACAGGCTGGAACCGCCCTGCCCGGCACGCCCTAACATCGTGCTGACGGGTAAGCCGCTGCTCCCTTGACCTGCCCAAAGGGGACCATCCTTGGACATCCCCCTCCCCTACACTGTCTTTGAAACCCCTCCCCTGCAATTGCCAACCTCGCCACCTCCCCCCACCGACCCCTCTTCTCCAGCCCCGGTGCCTCAACTTAGCTTTCAGACGGCCGGGAGTCCGCATGCATCCTCGACAACCACAGCCACAGTCAGCCCACTGGATTAATCCTCCCGTCGCCAGGCCCCTCTCCATCTTCTGCAAGACAAAACCAAGCCACGCACACAAACGGCGCCGGTCAGCCAGCGTTCGCATCGGTCAACGCGGACCTTTCCCGCAACATCCCCCAACTCGGACGCACCGCGGCGTTCCGCTCCCGTGCTCCACGCCCATTCCGGAGTCGGAGGCTCCCGCTGTCATCGCTTGAGGCACCTAGGATACACCAAGAGACACAGATACCGTTACGCTTGCGAGAAGTCACTGGCCCTGGGCTCCTCCTCTCTACTACCCAGCTCACCTCAAATGCTCCTCCAGTCCAAAGGCAGCCCCCACAGCACCTGCAAGATGAAAAACAGAAACACCTCATCCGACTTGCCGTATAATAACGCCACGCTATCAGAGTCCACCCCGGCCCACGACCGCCTCACCTTCTCGGACCGCTCGTCAGCATGCGGTGTCACCCCTCCGAGCCTGCGTGCTGCACCTGCAACAAAGCCAAGCAAAAAGGAACATGCCGAGACACCGCTGGCAACATGAGCCCGCCCGCACCGATCCCCGTCTCGGCCCCCTTTGCCTCCACAGCTCGCCCAGCCTCCGTCAGGTCGGGTGGCCGCATCGAGGCTTGCCGCACCACCTGCGACACCCAAACAACAGGGGTTGCCGAGAACTTCACCGGTAACACAACACCTGGAAAAAGAGCCGCCACTTCACACCGCCAATTGCCGCTCACCTCCCCCGAGTCTGCTCCGGTGCCCTCGTCGCACCTCGCTTTGGACCTGCAAGTTAAAAAAAAAAATATCCATACTGTAGTCCCATAGCCAGCAGTCACCTCCACCCTCTAATACCATGCAACGACCCACCTTCTTACAGCACATCGCTCGGCTCTTCCGCACCGCCCCTTGGTGCACACCTCATCGCTCTGCATCTGCAAAGCCAAGAATACATGAAACGAGTCACCCAGACGCAGAGCAATACCTTGACCATTCCAGAGGTCTTGTTCCCATTTCAAAATGCCATCTAGAGCCCAACTAGAGCCTGCCATTAAGCAAACCGAAACAAAACCCTCGTTGAGGTACAACACAGAAAAATGCCTTGCCACCTTTGAGGTGGCACCTACTTCACTAGCCCCAAACGGCCCCTCCCCACACGGCTCTCTAGAGAGCTGTCCGCACAAGCTGCTAATGGCTACTCGATCCTAGATGACCGTACAACCTTTGCCTCAACACTCTTGGCAAAGGGACATACTAATCCTCGACTCTCACAGCTATTCCACCTGCCCCCGACTCTGCACCCCCGGGCACGGCGGCTCCAAGCCAAACACACACACGCGCACACACACACACACACCCCCCCTGACTGACACTCCACGGAACGCTACAAGCAACGCGGCTCAAGGGCGAGAGAAAACTCTCGGCGAGAAGGATGACAACCGAACGGAAGACGGCGTCAGGCAAGATGAACTGCGGGACCTTGATGCGAGGGGGCTCTACGGTGAGCCCCCACAGAGAGCAGAACGTCACGGCCCGTGACAACAAGTTACTCCCAGAAGTACTGACAAGATGGACACGCAAGAAGCCTGGCATCAAGACCTAAGAACGTAACGACGCAGGGAAGAAATCCCGCTCCACAGAAACGGGCGCCTGCGGAGCAGAACTGCTCACGCAGCCGGGAACGCCGCCGCAGAAGAGAACCATCCGGAAACTTCCAAGATGCAAGACCGATCCACGCTTTAAGCTCATAGCAGACTAAAAGAAGCACCACATCAACGCTATGGCAATGACTGCAGGGGTTCAAGACCGTAGGGGTGGCTTCCGAGGGGTGTGGCACACCCCTCGAGCGCAAACAGGATGCCAGGAGGCAAGGCAAGTCTAAGACACAGAAGACAGACCACACAAATGACACAGACAGGCTGGAACCGCCCTGCCCGGCACGCCCTAACATCGTGCTGACGGGTAAGCCGCTGCTCCCTTGACCTGCCCAAAGGGGACCATCCTTGGACATCCCCCTCCCCTACACTGTCTTTGAAACCCCTCCCCTGCAATTGCCAACCTCGCCACCTCCCCCCACCGACCCCTCTTCTCCAGCCCCGGTGCCTCAACTTAGCTTTCAGACAGCCGGGAGTCCGCATGCATCCTCGACAACCACAGCCACAGTCAGCCCACTGGATTAATCCTCCCGTCGCCAGGCTCCTCTCCATCTTCTGCAAAACAAAACCAAGCCACACACGCAGTGGCACCAGCCAGTGTCGCATCGACGAACACAGACCTTTCCCGCAACATCCCCCAACTCAGACGCACCTCGGATCTCCGCTCCGATTCCAGAGTTGGACACTGTCGCTGTTGTCGCTTGAGGTGCCTAGGACACCAAGAGACAAAATTAACATTGTGCTTGCAATAAGTCACCGGCCCCCTGCTCCTCGTCACTACTACACAACTCACCTCACAGGCTCACCCGTTTCCAAAGGCAGCTCCCAAAGAACCTGCAAAACCAGAGATAAACTCTTCAACCAAAAGCCCTAATTACCTACAAAGCCCCTTATGGAATTACCGAGCCTGTCATCCAACAGAAAAATCACCATGGCGTGACATGCGGGCTCAAATATCTAAGATAGACACCTTACAACTACAAAAGCTGACAATAAAAACACAAAAACTGACAATAAAAACACAATAGAGGAACAAGGACCATAGAACATAACTGCCATTACTGACACTAGAGCAGACCTCATGGGGCACTTGCAGAGAAAAGAATGTCAGGGTAATAGAAAAAGCTCACGTGCCCAGGACTGTAATAAGAGATGAACCCCTGGGTGGAGACTGTTACCAGGGCACTTAAGATGCATCTTCTTAAAGAAATACCAGGTAAGACAGTGACACAAGCCTGCACAGAAAAAATATGCCTAGTCGATGCCTGTAAGTAGCAATGACCGTGACACAGGGACCAACAGTGAAGGGATGGACAGGAAAATTAAATCAGGAAGTGAAACAGCCAAGAGGCAGAGAAACGTAGACCTCAGTTCTGGAGAATATATCTTAACATACCTTAATGCAGCTAATGCTTTCCGAGATGAGCCTCATCCAACACTCAGAGCCACGTGAAGCTACACAGTGGCCCAGGCAGTTCACACCGTGTCTCACATGAATGCAGTCACACCTGCCATTGGCTGTGGCAAGACTGAAATAGAACAGGCCTCACTGACCCCCAAAACTAACTGTGAAACTCATCTGAGAAATGCTGATGAACCCGCCTCCCTTTCCCAACTGTCCCCCGGTCCCAAAACTTTAGAAGCCCCTTCTCCTCTCCTGAACTGTCAAGGAAGGAAGGCCGCTCCTGCCCGACAACTCTTGCCCTGTATTTGCACTCCTAAACCCCCTTTATCAACTGCTCCTTAGGAGCTGTTCTTCAAATCCCTATCCTGCATGCTGTGACCACCTCCCATCTTGTATCTTCCCATAGACTCTGTGCTCTGTCACAAGCCTGCAAAATAAGCAAAGTCCCAACACCTACAATATAAGTAAAATCTACTATGAACGATAAAGATCCCAACAGTCAATTAGTACTCTGTGGACAATTGGGAAAGATAGTAAGCTGTTCCCTATGCTGAAAAGCATTATGGCCTACATCCCTGCCGCTTTCCTGAGAAATGCTTAAACTCTATATAAAGATATGTATAAGAGGCTTATCTGAACCCATAACTAAGTCATTTCATTAACAGTCCTATTAATACATAATATCAGTAACTTACATGGTATACAGCAAAACCAACTAATTAACAAAGTTATGCCTTGAACAAAGTCAGCAAGTCCAGCAAAACACAAAGTACTTACAATTAAAAAAAAAATAATTACTGTTAAGGCAACTAGCCACCCCTAAAAACCTGATACAAAATTATCAAACTGAGAAAGAAAAAAAAGACAGATGTAAACATACTTTCTATTATATATGAAGCTGAACATCAACAGGCCCTGAATTCATTACCTCAAACAAGCACCTCTGCTTCTTTAAACCTCAAAAGATACCTGCCCAAACACATAAAAAAAGCCCAAAAAATCCTATTAACTGAAAAAACAGGTGAACGCTGATACTGCAGAAGCCCAGGAACAGAATGAGCTCCCTGAGCAGAGGCTGTGGCTTAAATACCCCAGGCCCCGCCCACCACCCCACCCACAATCACCTGGGAGAGGGGAGGGGCAAAACACCAGAAGGCATAAAGGCTGTCGGAAGAGCAACAGGGCTTGCCTTACCTGCCAGGAGATAACAGCGTGCAAAGTGCTGAAGAGAGGAAGCGGCCCTCGCCAGAAACGACAGTATCTGCTGTTTTACCACATCTACGGCATCAGCAATGTGACCGGGTAGGAAATTAAACTTCATTTATCTAGAGTATAAATAGAAAAAGATAGATGCTATACTAAGCTATGTAGGAAAACAGCTTCTTACATGCAATAACAATACTGCTAATGAAAATTATGTGCTTTAGCATCCTATCAAAAAAGACCAAAATGCTATAGGGTTGGGCTTCGTTTCTAGCAATACCACAGGTGCTACCTAATTGTCCTGGTTTCGCTACTATAGCAAAATCTACTATTTAAAGGCAACATTTCCCCCCTTTAGAAGTTTCAAAATCTTCTTTTGAGACTTCTACCTCTCCTACAAAACCCAACTACACATTGAATAATAACATAAATGCACACTAACAAAATCACTACAACTATTATTAATCCAATTATTTTCCTAATTAACAAAGATAAATCCGGAATCCAGGAAGTTAATCGTTTCCAAACTTACCCAAACCCTAAGGACGTGTCGTCTTTCTGAATTTCATGAAAAACCCAAGTTTGTTCCCAAATCTTATTCAAATCCGTGGTTATCCTTCCTGATTGGTCAATATAGGTACAACAACCGCTGTTAATAATGGTACATGCTTCTCCTTGAGAGACTAATATCATATCTAGTACCGTTCTATTCTGTATTGTAATAGTAGCTAGGCCTAAGGTAACCCAAGTTTGTTTACAGTCTGGTTCAAAGTAAAATACCCACAAACTCCACGTTCGATTCATGAATTGTTCTTTTTAAATGTTAACCGCAGAGAGCTTTCACTTGGTTTTTCCACAGTCCACTTATCTGGCGGAAGACCCTTCTTAATCCGGGTGTAATGAATCCATGGTCCTATTCTGTCAGGCTTGACTGCAGTATACGTAGTCAGGAGCGCTTGAAAGGGTCCTTTCCAATGTTCTTTTAAAGGTTCATGATTCCAGGTTCTCAGATAGACACGATCTCTTGGTTGAATCTTATGGACTGCGGTATCTAAGTTCAAAGTTGTTCTCGACTGTAGGTACCTGTAGAGAGAATGCAAAACCTTTCCTAGAGAGATCAAATATTCCTTAAGGTACTATTTTCCCATTAATTCTATAGATCCTGGCTCATGGTTTATACTTTGGTAAGGTTTCCCCTATCATATTTCAAAAGGGCTAACCTTTTCTCTAGATCTCGGTGTAATCCTTGCTCTCAACAATGCTAATGGGAGAGCATCTGGCCACTTCAATTGTGCCTCCTGACAAATTTTATTGAGTTGTCTTTTAATTGTTTGATTCATTTTTTTCTACCTGTCCGCTAGACTGCAGCCTCCACGGTGGATGTAAATCCCATTTTATTTTGAATATTTTTGCTAATGTTTGAAGTACCTTTGCTACAAAATGTGGTCCTCGATCTGAAGGCGTTCCAATTGGAATCCCAAAATGAGGTATCATTTCTTTCAATAATACCTTAACTACCTCTCTAACCTGGTTGGTGGGACAGGGAAAAGCTTCTGGCCACCTGGAAAATGTATCCGCCGATACCAATAGATGCCGATACACGCTTTGCCTGGGAAGTTCTGAGAAATCTATTTGCCGATACTTGCCTGGTGTATTTCCCTTTTTAGTTTTCCCAGGCGGAGGTCTAAGTTGTGTTTGCGGATTGTTTCGCTGACAGATTTCTCACTTCTGAATGATGCTCTTGGCTACATTTCCCATCCCTATGCTTAGAACATAAAGTTTAACGTTGTCCATAACAGCTTCTATTCCCCAATGTGTTTTCTTATGCTCTTCTTCCACGAATCCTCTCATAACAGTTGGGGTCGCTACCGCTCATTCATCGTTTGTAATCCCCAATCCGTCTCGATTCTTTTCTGCATTAAGCAATTTAGCTAACTGATTGTCCTCCTGATTATAGTTTGGTGATCCCTTCAGGTTTTCATATTTTTCAGGCCATATCCCAAGGACCTGTTCTGCTGCTGCTCTCTTAGCCGCCAAATCCGCTTGTCGATTTCCAACTACTTCAGGAGCGTTCCCAAATTGATGAGCTTCACAATGCGTAACTGCCGCTCGCTTGGGCAGTTGATAACTGGCAACAATTTTCCTATTAAGTATCCATAATTAACGGGTGTACCTTGTGATGAAAGGAGACCTCTCTCTTTCCATATGGCCCCGTGTGCATGAACAACCCCAAATGCATACATAGAGTCTGTCCATATATTCACAATCTTTGCTTCAGCAAGTTCTAGGGCTCTTATTAGGGCTACTAGCTCCGCCTTCTGGGCTGATGTATTAGCCGGGGGAGCTTTAGCTTCTAATTCTTGTATTTCCTTTCCTCCAATCGCGACAGCATATCCTGCTCTCCGAACTCCATCGATAGCTTGACTGCTTCCATCTATGAACAGATTTACTTCGGCCTGTTCCAGCGGGGTATCTTTCAAGTCCACCCTGCTGGAATAGACCCGTTCGACTGTTTGTAGGCAATCGTGTTCTAATTCTGTTTCTCCAGGCAGCGGTATCAGGGTGGCTGGATTCAGAGTTGTAGTCACTTTTAGTTCCACATCGTCTCGTTCTAGCAGCACGGCCTGATATTTTATCATCCGGCTAGGGGACAGCCAATGTCCCCCCTTTTGTTCCAAAGTGGTCGTAACTGCATGCGGTACCTGTACGGTTATCTCTTGTCCCAAAGTCAGTTTCCTAGCCTCTTGAATAAGTAGCACCGTCGCAGCAACAGCTCGTAGACATGAAGGCCGCCCCTTACTCGCTCGATCCAGTCTCTTAGAAAAATATCCCACAGGGCGTTTCCAGGATCCAGCTTTTTGAACCAAAACACCCAACGCGACACGCTGCCTCTCACCTACAAACAGCTCGAATGGCTTCTCCCAATTTGGAAGTCCCAAGGCCGGTGCTGACATCAAATCTCGTTTTAGCTGACGGAAGGCTTTGCAGCACTTGGGTGTCCATTCCAGGATTTCTCCCGTTCCTTTCGCTGCTTCATAGAAAGGTTTAGTGGTCAGTCCAAAATTCATAATCCATGATCGACACCCCCCCACCCCCCGCCGTTCCAAGAAAGGCCCTCAGTTCTCGTTTTGATCTGGGTTCTGGTATCTGACAAATCGCTTCTTTCCTCTCAGTCCCCAAACTCCGCTGTCCTTTGGTAATGGTAAAACCCACACAGGTGACCGTGTGTTGGGCAATTGGTGCCTTCCGTTTTAATACTCTGTATCCCATTGTTCCCGAGAAGTTCAAAAAGATCAATAGTGTATCGTACAGATTCCTCCCGTGTTTGAGTTCCCAGGAGGATGTCATCTACGTATCACAGTAAAGTCACTCCCTTATTGTCCTTCTGCCAGCTTTCCAATTCCTTAGCCAATTGATTCCCAAAGAATGTCAGGCTAGTCTTGAACCCTTGAGGGAGGACAGTCCAGCATAATTGAGTTTTTTGACCCATTTTAGGGTTTTCCCACTCAAAGGCAAATAATTTTTGACTCTCAAATTCCAAGGGTATACAAAAGAAGGCATCTTTTAGATCCAATACTGTGAACCGCTGATCAGTCTCTTTAATGGCAGTCAGTAAGGTATATGGATTTGCTACCACCGGGTGGATGTCTTGTACTATTTGATTAATTGCCCTCAAATCCCGTGCTAACCGGTACTCATCTGCGTGTGGCTTTTTCACTGGTAAAATTGGGGTATTATATTCCGACTGACATTCCCGTAATAATCCATGGGTTACAAATGTCTCTATTAGAGGTTCCAAACCTTTTCTACTTTCCAATTTTACAGGATACTGTTTTCACCTTACCGGTCGTGCCCCTGGCTTTCATATGACGTTCACCGGTTCTGCAGCATGGGATTGCCCTTGTATCCCGGAGGCCCGTACCGAGGGGGTTACTGCATTCAGTAGTTCTTCCGGAACAGCGTCGGGTTCCGAGTTCTCTCGTATTTCTTCCTGTAACAGAAACACTTGCGCCCCCAAGGCTTTTTCTTCAGGTATTTGTACTTGTATATTATCCCCTTCAAACACAATCTGGGCATTCAATTTACTAAGTATGTCTCTTCCCAGCAAAGGCATCGGGCAATCGGGAATATACAAGAATTTGTGAGTAAAAATTCGATTACCAATTCCACACTTAATTGCTTGAAAGAAAGGCCTTACTTCCCTTTTTCCTGTTGCCCCAATAATAGGCATACTTTGCTTACTTGTTTTACCTTTACAGGTGTTTAAGGGTGAGTATGCGGCCCCCGTGTCAACTAAGAAATTTATTTTGTCATTCCCCAACTTCAGGGTAACCGGGGGTTCTGTTGGGAGTACTTTCGAGTCATCCCCTGGTCCCCTTCGGTCGGAATCTTGACCTAAAGTAAGCAATTCCTCTAACCGAGGAGTCTCTTTCTGGAAGGGGTTTTGATTTTGATTTAGAGGGCACTCCCTTTTCCAGTGCCCCCTCTGCCTGCAGAGAGCATGCTCATCTCTACCTAAAAATTGGCATTCCCTCGGCCCCTGGGAAGTTTTGTATTTCCTTTTAAGGGGGGCTTCTTGATCCCTGCCCATTATTTCTCCAATTACCATTCTGATTGCCTTTTGTTATTGCAGCAGCTAGCAATTGAGCCTTGTGACTCTCCTTTCTCACTTGATCTTTCTCCTGTCTTTTCCTTTCCTCCTCATCCCTATTATTGTATACCTTCCAGGCCACTTCCAATAACCTGTCTATAGATCTAGCAGCTGCTCCTTCTACCTTCTGCAACTTCCTTCTAATATCCGGGTTTGACTGACCCACAAAAAAAGTAACAAACGTCAAAGCATCGGTTTCCTTTTCTGGATCTAAATCGGTCCATTTTCTAGCCATTTCACATAATCGCTCAAAAAAGGCCGATGGAGTCTCATCTTTCCCTTGCACCACCCGATACAGTTTTGACACATTCTTTGGTTTTGGAATAGCATTCCTCATTCCAAACAATATTAACCTTTGGTATTCGGTTAGTAGCAGTCTTTGTGCCCGATTATTAGGATCCCAATTTGGGTCGGTGGCTGGGAAGCGATCCTCCAATCTCCCTGCCTGAGCATCCCAGGCATGCACCTTTTCTGCTTGTTCCCTAGCTTTGACCAACACGGTCCTCTGTTCTTCATATGTCAGTATAGTACTTAACAATACCTGAATATCTCTCCAATCTGGATTATGATTTTCCGCAATAGTTTCCAATACTTTTGCCACCTTTTCCGGATCTTCTCTATAAGTTCCAGCCATCTCCTTCCAAGCCATTAGATCAGCTACTGAGAAGGGTACTTTGACACAAACGGGTTACTGTCCCCTTATCTTTGAAGGTCAGCAACCAGCCGCTTAGCCATCCTCCCTGCCTCCTTCAGTGTAGCAAAATATGCATTACTTCACTACTACTGTGGTGGTACATCCCCCCCCTCTATTCTTCTGTTCTGTTTTTCCTCCTCACTTCGGCCGCTTTACAATCTCAGGAACTCCAGGCTGCAGCTTTTGCGTAGCGAGTTGGTCAGTTAATTGTACTAGAAACTCCTACATGGCTGAAGCAGAGAGCGTCCCTGTCCCTATCAAGATCTTCATATTATGGCTAACGAGGGGAACGAGAACAAACAGCTACCCCAGACAGCCTTGAAACAGAGTGGTATCATCGCTGCTGGAATTCCAACAACAAGCCGACCCAAATTGTGGCTCGGATGGAAATTTACTGGTGATTAAAGTCAATCATCTCACAATCCTATAGACAGCAGTCCTAAGCGAGGCCCTTTGAGGTGTCCTGGACTGCCGCGGGCTGCACCAGCATCTCCCTCCGATCGAAACGTCTCTCAGAGTCAGCGAAAACTAGCAGACTCCGAAAGTCTGCTGCAACCAGAACTCCATTGCCGAAGGTCAACAACGGAGCCTGGGTTGCTGAAATCCTTCACTCCTTGAGGCTCTACTCTCGCCCGTTGAGAAATGCCAAGGCATTAGACGTGAGTATTTCACTAAACTCGAGGGGAATTTTGAACAGGTATACCATTTTCATATATACATTCATATTTGTGAGTGTGTATGCGTGAATCAATTTAAGTAGTCTGTAGATGTATGATTTAATTTTAAAGGGAGTTGTATACTGCTGCATTATTCTTATAGCATTACTGTCATAAACCGTTGACCAAGTCTGAGACTAAGATTAGACCTAGCCGCCCCTAGACTCCTCTCTGAGAAGGAGAATAGAAAGCAAGGGGGTCTATTCTGAACCTCGTGACTCAACGGGAGGGTCTTCCTTATTCCCTATATATGCAATCCCTTTATGAATCATTCTAACTCAGAGTGATTTAATTTTCTTTTAGGCACTTCCATGTAGTAATAGAGTGAACCTTGCCATCTTCGAATCTGTAACTAAGTCACTGTTTTGATCAATTTTGTCTAATCACTTTACGAATCATTGATGATTGAGTGCTATTAAAAACCTTATAATCAAATTCTGCAATTTGCTACAAGTAAATGCTAACTGTTACTAAATCAAACCAGATTTTTTGGGGTGCCGTAGAGACTAAACAAGTCTCTGGGATGCAATGAGCTCAAAAGGGAATTGAACAAAGCACAGATGTCCTCAGGGCACCGGGGACCGAACAGAGGTGCACTGAATGGGTGAGAGGACACAAAGACCAACTGGGTTAACAGATGCAGACTCAGGAAGGGTTCTGAGGGGAAAAGAGGACTGCAAAGTGAGCTGAGCTCCTGAGGTAGAACGGGCCCCTGAGGCATAGGGGGTGTCTCGTGAGAGCTCGGCAAGGGGAGCGCACGAGTTCTGAGGGGGCCCGAGAGACTAAAGAAGCCTCAGAGATAACAATGAGGAACTCCAAAGGGGATTTCAACAATGTACAGGTATGGTCAGGGGGCTAGGAGCTGAATGAAACTTTAAAAGTAACAGTGATTAAAGAAATAATGAAAAAAATTAAAAAGTAGCGATGGTGAACTAAAACAAAGATGTAGAAAGAAAATTTTATAAGCAAAGGGATTAAGAACACAGAGGAAAAAAAGTTACAATGAGGGTCACCAAACTAAATAAATGAAGACATTGAAACAAAATTTAAAAAGCGATAAAGTAGAGGACAGGGAGGATAAAACTCCATTTATGGAGACACAGACAGAAAATTTAGACAGCAATGGGGTACTGGCCATACGGATAAGAAGTTATCTCTCAGGAGAGGGAGGCCGATAGACAGCCACAGGCAAAGGACATTGGAAGAGCGACGGGTGCAGAGCAGAGGGAGTAACCGAAAAGAGAGACAAGTCACTGGGTAGAGGGAGAGCTAGAAATACAATTTTCACAAGCAACAGGGACAACGGCAGTGCGGGAAGAATGAAATAACAGAGGGTGGGGAGCTGGAAAGAGAGAGGCACAGAAAGGAAACGTAGGAGGTGACTGTGTACAGGGCAGTGCTAGCAGAAGAGCAAAAAGCTTTGGGGAGCTGGGCAGCCCGAAAGGGAAACGGAAGCAGGCGGAGATCTGAAGAAGCACGGCAGGATGGGCGCGGACACACAGAAGGGGACACGCGACTCACCGCAGCTCCTGGCGCCATCGGAAGACCTTCGCTGCCCCGAGGCTTCTCTCTCTGCCTCCGTCCCTTCCTCCTCCGCAGTGCCAGCTGTCGGACCCTCGCCTGCTCAGGAGCGGGCGGCGGGTGCCTCGATGCTCATCTCACAGCGAGGCTTCCCGGATGCACGGCGGCTCACGCGTGCGGCCAACTGAGGCACTGGGCTCCCGGTGCCGTGTGCTGGTGGTGCGCTCTGTCTGGGATGGCCGGGAGGGTTCCTTCCTCGCTGTGGGGACCGGCCATTCCTTGCTGGAGGCAGCAGCCTGTGGAAGTTCCTTTGTTTCACACCTCAGCCAGCTCCAGCAGGCAGGCAGGCTCAGGCAGCCCCCTCCCCAGCAGGTGCAGCAGGGCAATCTTCATCCTCAACAGTTGCACCTGGGGCTGCCCAGACCTGCAGCCTTTTTAAAGCCTTGTCCCAGCCCCATCCTGACCTCACGAGTCCCACCTGGGCTGCCCCAGCCCACAGCTGGAGCCCACTGGGAAGAGGGGGCCATAGCCCCAGCCCCACATCAACATCACTCCCTCCCCTGGACCCAACCACAGCTGCTTCCTCAAACCCCACAGCTGGAAACGCATCCAGGATCACAAAGGTGGCAACGAAGGACTGTTCCTTCAAGTGCATCTGAAATCCCAGCAGCGAGTCGGCTATGAGGCTCAGCGCCCAAAGGGAAAAGAGGGAAGAGGAAAGCAGGAGGAAGGATAGAGGGAGGCAGAGAAGAGGTGTGGGACAGAGAGCCAGAAAACGGGATACTGTGAACAAGAGAGGGACGGGGAACCGCACAAGAGTGTTGAGAGATAAATGGAGGGCAACAAGGAGGAGATGGAGTAGAGGGCCACAGGAACAGAGAGATGGACCAATAAATAAGAGCGTGGAGGCAGGGGAGAGAGATGGAAGGGACCGAGCGGGACGACAGGAACAGCAGAGAGGGACAAGGAGAATGAGACACGCAGGCAGGACACAGGAGATGGAGACACAGGGGGTTTAAAACAATTGGGAACTGGATAGAGGGAGCCAGAGAGAAAGCTACAAAAGGAGAACAAAGCAGAAAATTAGAAAAAAAAGGACAGGAAGCTGGATAGAGGCAGTCATACAAAGAGAAATTAAAAAGCGACAAACACAGCAAAGAACTTAAAAAATAGAGAACATAAGATGGATAGAGCAAGAAATAGAAAGGGAACAGGACAGAGGCAGGCAATTTTAAAAGTTGTTAAAGGGACCTATGTATACGGAGATTCAAAAGAGAAAATAAAAAGCGATGGGCTACAGGAAACACGAGAAAGAAAAAACGGGACAGGGAACTAGGTAAATAGAGACATAGAAATAAAATTTTAAAAACAGCATGGTACATGACAAAACTATTAAAAACGAGGGAAAGGGAACTAGATAAATGGAGACATAAAAAGAAAATTTAAAAAGTGACAGAGTAAGGAAAACAGGAAAAAAAATTAAAATAGGGAGAGCAAACTGAATAAAAGATGAGAAAGAAAAAATCAAAAGCGATGGGACAGGAAAGAATTAAAAAATAGGGATAGGAGCTTGACAAAAGTAGACATAGAAGGAAACTAGAAAATAAAAAGAGGCGTAGGACAGTCAGCAGAGAACTAAAAATAGGAACAGCAAACTAGATTATCGCTAGATATAGAAACAAAATTTTAAAAGCCAAGGGATTAAGAGAGTTAAAAATAGAGATGGCGATCTAAATAAATGGAGGCATATGAAGAAAACGTACAAAGTGAAATGCAGGCTGCAGGACAGAATTAATTAAAAAAACACACTGGATAGGATAATATTAGACATAGGGGGGAAAAAAAGTCAAATCTATTAGGAAACACAAGAAAAAACTACAAAATAAATAAAGGATGACAAAGAGAGACACATACAAAGTAAATGTAAAAAGCAACAGAGTATGCGACAGACTGAAAACTATTAAAGAATAAGGACAGGGAGCTTGACTAAAGTAGACATAGAAAGAAAATTTCAAAAGCAACTGGGTAGAGGACAAACAGGAAAAAAACCCAAACACAGAGGCGGCAAACGAGGTAAAAGTAGACATAGAAACAAAATTTTTAAAGCCAAGGGACTAAGACAGGAAAGAATTAAAGAATAACGACAGCGAACTAAACAAATGAAGACAAACAGAGATTGTAAAAATGACCACGCTAAGGAAAGATGAGCAAGAATTAAAAAATAAAGATAGTGAACCAGATAAAGGTCGACAGAAAAATTTTAAAAGCAACAGGGTTTAGGGAAACAGAGGAAAAAATTAAAAAATAGGGACAGCGGGAACAAAATTTAAAAGGCAAGGGCATTAAGGAAAGGAAAGAAATAATTAAAAATGAAGACATTGAAGGGAAAAAAGTAGACATTGAAAGAACATTTAAAAAGCAACAGGGATTAGGGAAATAAAGGGAAAAATTTTAAAAGTAGTGACAGCAAACTCAAAGAGATGGAGAAAGACAATTTAAAAAGAGGGCACTAAGGAAAGAAGAAATTATTAAAAGAAAAAACAGCAAAATAAAGACAACAAATAGGATAAAAGTAGACAAAATTTTAGAAGCAAATAGGATTAAGGAAATTAAAAAATTACATAATAGGGACATTAAACTACAACAGAGAAGTAGAAAGAAACGGAAAACCTAAAAAGCAATGGCAAAGAAGCAAGAGAAGAAATAATTTTAAGACGACAGCAAAGGGAAAGAAAGTAGGCATAGAAAGAACTTCTTAAAAGCGAGGAGGATTCAGGAAATAAAGGGAAAAAACTAAGAAATAGGGACAGCACACTAAAACAGAGATGGAGAAAGAAAATTTTAAAAGTGACAGCACTAAGGAAAAGCAAGAAATACTTGAAAAATAAAGGTTGACAAATGAAGACTGTGAATGGGATAAAAGTAGACAAAACAGCAAAGGTGATTAAGGACATAAGGAAAACATTAAAAAAATAGCAGTGGCAAACTAAAGAAACATAGAAAATTTTAAAAGTGATGGCACTAAAGAAAAAATAATTAAAAAATAAAGGCAGCAAACGAGATTAAAGTAGAAAATATTAACAGGCAAGGGATTAAGAGAGGAAAAAACTAAAAAATAGCAAGAGCAAAATAAAATGCCAACATAGCTAGAAAATTTTAAAAGCGATGGCACTAACAAAACGGAAGAAATCATTAAAAAGTAAAGGTACTGAAAGTAGGTGTAGAAAGAACATCTGAAAGGGGGGAATTAGGGAAATAAAGAGAAAAAAAATATAGGGACAGCAAGGTAAAACAGATAAAGAAAGAAAATCTAAAAAGCAAAGGCACTAAACAAAGGCAAGAAGCAATTAAAAGAAAAGACTATGTAACAAAGACTGGGAAGGGGATGAAAGTAGATGTCAAAAAGTGAGAGAGATTAGGGAAATAAATGGAAAAAAGTTAAGTAGTGACAAAAAACTAAAAGGGAGATCTAGAAAGAAAATCTAAAATGTTATGGCACAGAAGAAAGAGAAGAAATAGCTAAAAAATAAAGACAGCAAACAGGATAACAGTAGGCATAGAAAGAAAACTTAAAAAGCGATGATCGTTAGGGAACTAAAGGAAAAAAATTCTGAAATAGGGAAAGCAAACTAAACCAGAGAAGCAGAAAGAAAATTTGAAAAGCGACGGCAGTAAGGAAAGACAAGAAATAATTTAAAAAATAAAGACAGCGAAAGAAAGACAGCAAGTGGGGGGAAAAGGCGAGAGAAAATTTTAAAAGCAACAGTGATTAAGGAAATAAGGAAAAAAAATTTTAAAAGCATCGGTGAACTAAAACGGAGATGCAGAAAGAAAATTTAAAAAGCGAGGTCACTAAGGAAAGAGAAGAAATAGTTAAAAAAAATAAAGACAGTAAAATAAACACAGGGAATAGGATAAAAGTAGAAAACTTAAATAGTCATGGGGAGTAGGGCAATAAAGACAAAAACTTTAAAAACAGGGACAGCAAACTAAAACAGAGATGTAGAAAGAAAATTGAAAAAACAAAGGTACTAATGTAGACAAGAAATAATAAAATAAAATCAGCAAACACAATAGAAGTAAACAGAAAATTTTAGGAGCAAATAGGATTAAGGAAATAAGGAAAAAAATAATAAATAGCAACGGCAAACTAAAACAGACGTAGAAAAAAATTTTAAAAGCGAGGGCACTGAGGAAAGACAAGAAAGGATTAAAAATAAATACATCAAGGGGAAAAAGTAGACGTAGAAAGAAAATTTAAAAAACAATGGGTATTAGGGAAATAAGAGGAAAAATTAAAAAATAGGGACAGCAAACTAAAAGAGATGGAAAAAGAACATTAGGAATTTTTTTAAATTTAAAACACATGGAAATATAAAGTGACAGGGTACACAAGACAGGAATTAAAAAAATAAGGATAGGGACCTTGATAAAAGTAGACACAATGAAAACTGAAAAAGCAACGGGGTTCAGGACAGACAGGAAAAAAATTTAAAAATAAAGACAGTGAATTGGTTAAAGTAGACAGAAAATTTTAAAAGCAACTGGGTAAAGGACAAGCGGGAAAAAGATTTTTAAATGGGGACAGAAAACTAGATAAAAGTTGACATAGAAAGAATATTTAGAAAGCAAAAGCATTAAAGGAAAGACAAGAAAAACATTTAATAATAAGGGTAGGGTGATAGAGACATAGGAAGAAAATTTTAAAAGCGGAGACAGTAAGGAAAGACAAGAGGAAGTTACAAAACAAGAATAGGGAGAAAAATAGAGACACATAGGAAGAAAATGTTAAAAGCAAGGAGGTACAGGACAGACAAGAAACAAAAAAGACAGACAGTGAACTGGTTAAAGTAGACATGGAAAGAAAATTTCAATAGTGACAGGCTACAAGAAACACAGGCAAGAATTAAAAAATCAGAACAGGAATGCGAATAGAAGGAAACATTAGAAGAAAATTTAAAAAGTGTGAGAGAGTATACGGAAGAAAGGGAGGAATTAAAGTTTAGGAAAAGGGAGCCAGAGAAAAGGAATTATTGGAAGATAAATTAAACAGCAATGGGGCACAAGAAATATAGGGAAGAATTAAAAAAAAAAAAAAAAAAACATCGAGAAAGGGAGCTGGATAGAGGACAACGTAGACAGAAAATTTAACTGTGATCAGGTACAACACACAGAGGAATATTAAAAAACCAGGGACAGGGAGATGGATAGAAGGAACCATAGAAAGAAAATATTTAAAGCAATGGGGTGCAGCACAGAGGGAGGAAGTAAAAAATAGGGACAGGGCACCAGAGAAAGGGAAACATAGAAATAGAAATTCAAATGCGAGGGGGTACAGAAAACACAGGAAATCATTAAAAAATAGGGATTGGGAGCCACAAAGAGGGAAACATAGGAAAAAAATGAATAGGTGAAGTGGTACAGGGCAGAGCTGGCAGAAGCGTAACAAGTTTTTGGGAGCCAGACCAGTAGGTGGGCTGGCAGAGAGGGAGACAGAGGCGGGTACAGGCAGGGAGGCGTGCAGAGATCTGGGGAAGGGGGCACAGACAGACCGGGACGCACACGAGAGAACACGCGACTCACCGTGGCTCCTGGCACTGGCAGGAGGCTTTCATGGCCCCAAAGCTCTTCTCTCCACCTCAGGGGTGGATGCTGCTGCCTCCACCACGAGGCTTCCCGGCGGCTCGCACGTGCGGCCGATGGAGGCGCCGAGCTCCCGGCACCGCATGCTGGCGGTGCGCTCCAGCGGGGATGGCTCGGAGGGGCCCTTCCTTGCTGCAGGCACCTAGCCCGCAGGGTCCCCTTGGATTGCCTCCTTGGACGGTTCCCCTTCATCAGCTCCCTCGGGCAGGTGTGCCTGGACAGACCCTGCCCTGGCTAAGGGGAAGCATTAAAAAATATGGACAGTGAGACGGATAGAGGGAGACAGAAAACTTAAAAAGCAACAGGGTACAGGATGGATAGGAAAATATTAAGAAATAATGACAGGGAGACGGATAGGGGGATACATAGAAACTAGAAAGCAGCAGGGTACAAGAAAGACTTTTAAAATAGGGACAGGTGGAAAACAGAGGGAGAAACAGAGAATTCAAAAAGTGACAGGGTACAACTCATATAGGCAAAAATTAAAAAATAAGGCCAGGGAGCTGGCAAGAGAGAGAAATATGTATAAAGAAAATTTTAAAACCTACAGGGTAAAGGAAAGACTGAGAAAAAAATTAAAAATAGGAAGAGGGAGGCATAGAAAGAAAGTTTGAAAAGCAATGGGGTACAGAGCAAAGTGAGGTGTTAAAGAATAGGCTTACGGAGCCAGATGGGGGAGACAGAGAAATGAAATTTTAAAAGTAACGGGGTACAAGGTAGTGCAGAAAAACTAAAAAAATAGGGAGCGGGAGCCAGTTAGAGACACACGTAGAAAAAAATTGAAAGGCAATGGGGTACTGGGCAGAGTTGGCAGAAGAATAACAAGTTTTGGGGAGCCATACAGGTAAGTAGATGGGCAGCGAGGGAGACAGAGGGAGGCAGGCAGGCATCTGGAGAAGAGTAGCAGAAATGAGCCAGGATGCAGAGGAGAGGACGTGTGACTCACCGCAGCTCCTGGTGCCGGCGGGAGACCTTCTTCGGTCTCCGAGACCCAGAGAGAAGTCCTGATGCTGCTCTCTCTGCCTCTCCCCTTTCCTCCTCTGCAGGGCCACCCGCCTGACCCTCACCCATTCAGTAGCACGCAGCGAACACCTCGATGCTCCTCATCCGCAAGACTTCCTCGATACGTGGCAGCTTAGATCAACGGAGGCACCGAGCTCCCAGCACTGCGTGCTGGCATCTGCTCTGTTGGGAATGGCTCAGAGGGATCCTTCCTCACCGCAGGGACTGGCTGTTCCTTGCTGGAGGCACCTGCCTGTGGGATTCCCTCCTCAGCCCCTTCCCCTTCATCAGCTTCCTCCAGCAGGTGTGCCCAGGCAGCCCCCTTTATAGCCAGAGCCCCTTCACACAGAGGGGTGGGCCGCATCCTCAGCTGCACCTGGGGCAGCCCCAGGTACGGCCCCACCTGGAGGACATTGGAAACAGGTGCTGTTGCCAAAGCCTGTGGCACTCCAGCCCCTCCCCTGCACCTGTCCACAGCTCCCTGCCCAGGGACAGAGAGAAGGTAGGAAAAGTTTATTCATTAATGCACCTCAGAAATCCCAGAAGTGAGTTGGCTGCAATGCTCAGTGCCCAAACACAGCAATAAAGATGACCATGATCTTTACCATAGCCTGCCCCTCCTTCTCTGCTGACCTTGGTGTCTGCAGGGCTGTTTCACACATGTTTTCTGTATCACAGCTTCTGTGCAGCGCTTTTTACCCCTTCTTATATATTCATTACAGGGGCACGAGCAGCATTGCTGAGGAACTCAGCTTAGACCAGCCACAGACCCATCTTGCAGCTGGAACTGGCTGTGCCCAACACGGGAGCAACTAGTGGTATGTTCTCACAGAACCCACCCCTGCAGACCTTACGCAAACCCCACCCCATCTAACAAAACCTTGCCATTAAACCCAATACAACAGCCATGGGCTACAGGGCAAAGAATGAGGATGGAAAAAGAGGGACAGGGAACGACAGAGACAGGGGCACGGGGGCGGGGGAGTAGCAATGGGCTACAGGCCAGAGAAAGAGATGAAGAAAAACAAAGAATAGTGATGGGCCACAGGGCAGAGAGATGATTTTAAAAAGACAACACTGAGGTGGACAGAGAGAAACTGAGAAATCCCAAAACACATTGATGAGTTGAAGGGGGCAGCAGGGAAAGGAATTAAAGACTCAGCATGGGTAACCAGACAGAGAGAGAACAGTAAATGCAAAAATGGGCTAAGGGACAGAGAGGGAAGAAATTAAAACATAGGGACAGGGACCTGGAACAAGATAACCTAAGAAAGAAAAACTATATCTAGAGCACTTGGCAGAGTGTCATGGTTTAGCCCCAGCCAGCAGCTCAGCACCACGCAGCCGCTCGCTCACTCCCCCTACCCCGATGGAATGGGGGAGAGAATCAGAGGAGTAAGAGTGAGAAACACTCCTGGGGTGAGATAAGAACAGTTTAATAATTGAAATAAAGTAAAATAGTAATGATAATAATATACAGAGCAAGTGATGCACAATGCAATTGCTCACCGCCCGCCGACCGATACCCAGACAGTTCCCAAGCAGCGATCGCTGCTCCCCGGCCAACCCCCCCCCCCCCCCAGTTTCTATACTGAGCATGACGCTGTATGGTATGGAATAGCCCTTTGGTCAGTTTGGATCAACTATTCTGGCTGTGCCCCCTCCCAGTTTCTTGTGCCCCTGGCAGAGCATGGGAAGCTGAAAAGTCCTTGACTAGCATAAGCAGTACTTAGCAACAACTAAACCATCAGCATGTTATCAACATTCTTCGCCTACTAAATCCAAAACACAGCACTATGCCTGCTACTAGGAAGAAAATTAACTATCCCAGCCGAAACCAAGACATGGGGTTTGTTTGCATTTTGTTGTGGTTTTTTCCTTTTTTTCTTTCTGGCACTTCCACAATAGAAAACTGGCATTTGTTTGCTTTTTCCAAACATATTCAATTCTGGGTTTTTTCAGCGCTTTCCCACAACATAAAAATTGGTGATTCTTGCATTTGGTTTCATTCTTGAGAAAGAGGGGTTCTTTTGGGCTTTTGGTGGGGGGTTTTTTTGGTTGGAACCCCCCCCCCCCTTTCTTTCCAGCTGCACAAATCCAGGTGCCTTTGGCTTTCCCAAGAGCAGCAACAGCTTCACAAATATTTAGACCCAGAACAAGGGAGAAAAATAAAACAGCTTCATCTCACGCACAGAAAAGCGGCAGACAAAGGGTCGGCATTTAGAGCCTTTACAGAAAACAGGCATTCTCCTTCTGTTCCTAAACCCATCTCTTAGGTTGAAATATTGCAACACTACTATGGCAGTATTGATCAGGGAACAACGGCCCCGCCACCGCACAGCCTATCCTCTGATGCTAGGGGACCTGTTTTTGCACACACAACCCTGGCTTTCCCGAAAAATTTATGCTTACCAAAAATAGCCATTTGGAAAATATTGCCAAACAACAGTTGGCAATAAACCTTCGATGTTTGACACACAAATTTTTGGTAATTTCCTATTTGCTTCTTGTTTACTGCTGTTCTTCAGAACTTCTACTTGTAGCCAAGTGACTCGCTACCGGTTCAAGCATTTACCTTCCTGGTATTACCACCACATGGACACAGGCAAGTAACTTCACTGCTCTTCTAAAATGATCCAAATTAAAATTAGAGCCATGAAAGAGGAGAGAAAGAGCAGAAAAGGAGAGGTCAGGCAGCAACAGAGCCCTGCAGGCTGCCACCCGTCAACACTGCACTCTTTTTAAAACAAACAAATAAACCAACCAACCAACAAAAAAACAAAAACCCCCCAAACATCAAAACCCAACACACCAAAACCATGACCATGTATCTTTTTTTCCTTTCGGAGCTCCTCCCTGTCTCACCATGCTGTCTTGTCAGAGCATGAAGCACAGGCGATCTGTTTCCCCGATGACATTTGCATGAGACAAATACACATTCACAAGTAGCCCAGATCTCTATGACTGGTATCATGCTTATGGTTTTAATAACCATAATTCAGTTTTATTGACTGACGCGTTTGTGAGGACGCTAATTAACTTTCAAATGTAGCCTCTCCTGGGGTGGGGGGGAAGGGGGAACCCACATGTGTTAGAGACTGAAAAAAAATGACGATTCAGAGCTCCCAACCATGAGGGAGCAGTGAGGAAATTCATGAAAGTGAAGACAAACAGCAGCAACATTAAGTGAAATTGGGCTGCAATTCTATTTCATGTACTTAAGAGACTCCCCAGGTCTACATCTGAATCCTATGAATGACCAGCCCTTTGTTGGAAGGGCAAACTTTTTTTACTTCAAAGTCCCAGATCGAAGGTTCCATGGAGCAGAATGCGGATTGAGCCACAGGACAACACGCCACCAACATTCTAATGAAAGCAAACAAAGAAACAAAAAAAATCATATCAAAATCAAGTTTAAGCACCGGTTTCCATCACGTGTCATTCATTATGCTTCTACTGGCATCTAGCTGCTCAAAAATCAACTATGCCAACACCACATATTACTAAAAATTTAGCTACACACAGAAAAATAAAAGGCTATTTCCAACTTGCCCATAAAACTAGTATGAACAAACAGAAGAGAAGGACTTGACCCTAACGAAAGTTACAGGCAGCTCTTAATTTATCCTAGATGAAAGTTTGTTCTTTTACCTGAAAGGAAAACATTCGTGACTCCCAAGGGACCGATGCAGGAACGAGGCATGCTCCGGTAACTGCAATTTTTCATCAGCTTTTCGGCACCGGCAGCAGATTTGCCTTTTCTCTGGGTTTGATGCGGAGTATCTGTAGCATCCTCAAACTCACAAAGGTTTCTCAGCCCGACTCACGCCGAGAGTGGCAGAGGCTGCCCAGCCCCAGCGAGGAGCAGCTGGGGATGGGATGGGACGTGACTGCCTCTACTCGCCCCGGCCAGGCAGGGGCTTGGCCCCAAAACCCCTCAACGACCCCGCTGCAGCGTTTGTCCCAGGGCCGCTTCTGCCCCCGCCAGCCCTGCAGAGAGACAGAGCAAGAAAACATTGAGTCTGCGAGCAGGACAGAGGGAGAGAGAGATGGGGGGGAGTGGAGGAGAGAAAGAAGAAAGGAGGGACAGAGACAGTGACAGAGAGAAAGAAGCATTGGGGCAGAAGGAGAGACAAAGAAAAAAAGGCAGACAGGAAGAAAGCTAGGAGATGGGGAGGGTGGGGAAAAAGGACAAGGAGCAGGACACAGCTTGTCCGAAAAAGACAGGGAGCAAGACAAGGCGATACAGAGAGAGAAAAAAGGGAGAGGAAGGCAGGACAAAGTGCAAGACAGGCAAAAATTAGAGCCAGGAAGCAGGACAGAGATGGAGGGAAAGAGGCCTAGGATGGGTAGCAGGACAGGAGAGAGGGCCGGGGGTGTGGAAACCAGCACCGGGCTGCAGGACAGATGGAAAAATTAAAAATAGAGACACAGGGAGCGCGACAGAATGACAGAGAGAGAAAAAAGGGACAGAGAGCTGGACAGCATTGGAGGGAAAAAAACAACTGTGATGAGCAGCTGGACAGAGAGATATGGAGATCCGAAAAGAGAGAAAGGAAAGAAGGGACAGCCAGCTGGACAGGGGAACACAGTTAGAACGAATGGAAGAGGGAATGGGGCAGAGGGAAAGAAAGACAGAAAAGATAGTGAGAGGAAGCAGGGCAGAGGAATAGCAAGAGGAAAAAAAGAAAGGGACAGAGCACTGGACAGAGATGGAGAAAAAAGCAGCAGGGACAGAGGACAAGGTGCAGAAAGAGTGACAGGGAGCAGGGCAGATGGGGGGGGGGAGGAACAAAACAGGGCAGCAGCAGGATGGAGATGGAGAAGAAGAAAACACCTGGGATGGTCAACAGGACAGAGACAAACATGAATACAGGCAGGGAGTGGGACAAAGGAAGATAGCAAGAAACGACGGGATAAGCAGCGAGACAGAGCAACAGACAAGAATAATGACAATGAGAGAGAGAGAAAGACAAAGACCTTGAGAAGCACAGGGGGCTGGAGAAAGAAAGGGAGGTATTAGGAGCCCTGCGGAGAGACAGGGGACAACAAAAACTAGAACAGGAAGCAGACGGTGAGCTGATGGAAAAAAACCAGGTACAGTGAGCAAGAAAAAGGGATAGAGAAAGAGAAGGAAGGAAGGAGGGAGATAGGAAGGCAGGGACACGGAGTGGCACGTACAGGCGCAGAGAAGAAAAGGACGCTAGGGAACAGGTCAGAGCAATTGTGGGGAAAAAGGGATAGATGCAGATCAGGAGAAAGAGATGGAATAAGAAAAAAAAACAATGGTTGCAGGACAGAGACAGAGGATGAAAAAAAACAGGGAGAGGCAGCAGGAGGGAAGAACAGAGAGGCAAGGAGAGATAAAGGGACTGGGACGCGCAAGAGGGGAGGCTGGGCCCCGAGGGCCCGGGACTCACCACAGCTCTCGCTCTCTGCGCTGCCAGGGGAATTTCCCAGCTCAGACGCTTCCTTCTCCTTCTCTCCTCCCTTCCTCTTCTGTAACTCCGGTCGCTTGGCTGTCCTCCACCTAAGAGAATACACGGGTCTCTTACAGCTCTCACGAGACACGGCTGCCTAGACACGTCGCCTCGCTCGCTCGTACGCTCTGCAACTACAAAGAAGGATCCTTCCTTGCCCAGAGAGGCAGGCGCTTTCTTGCCCGCAGCGGGAGGCAGCTGCCGGCTGCACCCTCTTTAGTGTATTCTTCAGCTGCTTTACCTGTCTCTGCCCTCGCCAGCTTCAGCCACAGCAGCTCTCCTCCACAGCCAGCAAGCGCTCCGCCTGCCCCTTTTCTCCCCCCCACCGCTAGGAGTGCGAGGCCAGGCACAGACAACCCACGCCAGCCTGAACCTGGGGCAGTCAATAGCATCTCCAGGGGAAGAACGGGCAACCGTGTCCTCAGTGCGGCCTCTGGGAGGGGGAAAGAACAACCAGTGGCCATTATTACCAGAGCCTGCCCCCGGCCACAGCCCCTCCTTATGCAGGGGCTTCTGCAGACACCGCTCCTTCCCTGCACTGCTGCTATCGGTACCGCATTAAGGGAGAATCCAGCGCGTTCGAGGGCCAGCTTCCAGCCTTCGCGACAGGCCTTGGGGGTGATCTAGGGCTACAGGACAGGCTTCAGGGCAGGTGCTGGAGCTGGGGGCAGCTGCATGGGCTCAGTGGGCCCGGGGGGGGGCTCAGGGGGAGCCCTGGCGAGTTGGGGACGTGCCCGCCGTCGGCGCCAGCGGCATGTCCTCCTCCTTCCCTCCTACCGCCGCTCTCCCTCGGGGAACTCCCCGGGGCTGCCCCGACCCTACTCGCCCCCAGCTGCCCGGCAGCCTGCCGCAGCAGCAGCTTTGAAGCTTCCCCTCCCGCCACCCCCGGGAGCCCGGCGGGCAGCAGACACCCCTGCACCCACCAAAGGGGCTCACTCACATCACATCACACCCCATCGCCACTGCTCCTGGCCGCGCCCGCCACCAGCAATCGCACCCGCCGCACCGCCATGCCGCTCCCGCACACCGCGCATGCGCCGGACACCGACGGCGCGCCAGAGGGGCCACACCCGGCGCGCGAACGCCGGGACGCAGCACCGCGATTCGGCCACCAGGCTGCCGCGTGACTGGGCCGTGCCGCGAAAACTACAGCTCCCGGCATGCTCCGCGCAGGCAACATGGCCGACCGCAAGCCCCTTTCCCAGCACCGCAGCTGCCGGCACGCCGCGAGAGGCAGCCGGCCCCGCTTTCTCCCTTCCGGGGACGCCGCCGTTCCCCCCGCCCGCCGGCGCCCCCGGGAGCCCTGCCGAGCCCTCGGCGCAGCCCCGCGCTCCTCAGGCAGCCCCCGCCGCCCGGCTACGGCACACGGCGCGGCACCCCCACACGCCCCGGCTCCCCTCGCCGCCAGCTGCGACACGACACGACACGACGAGGCAGCCCCGCACTCCCCCGCAGGCACCGTCGCCCTCCCGGGCCATCGCCCGGCCCCGGCTCATCTTCTCCCTCGGTGCAGGTGCAGCCACAGCCCAGCAACTGCTCTGCTCCTCCCTTGCCTCACACCGGCCCCTCCACGGCCCCACGGGGCAGGACAGCACCGGCAGCACCAGCCCCTCCACCGGCAGCCACCCCTTTACAGGGAGGGGCCCTGGCCATCAGCCTCACTGCCCGCACCTGGGGCTCCTCCAGCCCCGGCCCACAGCTGGAGCCCAGCAGGAACAGGGGGCCATTGCCTGTCCCCCACAGCGTGTCACCTCCTACCCTGGGCCCCATCACAGCCCCTTGCCTGGTGCAAAGGGAGCGCAAATGCAGCCGGCGAGTGATTATTCAGTTATGCACGTAACAAGTCCCTGGAGCGAGTCTGCTCCGGGGCTCGGGGCCCCCAACGCTCCCCCTGCCCCTGGGACACCCTTGGCCGTGGTTCCGGGAGCCACGCTTGTCGGTGCGGGTGGAACGGACAGAGGTGGAGGATGTCAAAAATGAGGAGTGGGGCGCTGGACAGGGGGGTGTAGAGAGAAAGCACGAGGCAGGGAATGGGACAGCAAGAGAAGGACGGGGACGAGGGAGCCCGACAGAGGTGGAGAAAGAAGCAGCAGGGAGAGAGGCCGCAGAAAGGGGGAGAGGGAGCTGGACAGACACTGACAAAGAGGGACGGGGAGCAGGATGGAGATGCGGGAGAAACCTGGGACGGGCATCACGACAGAGAGGGAGGAGAGAAGAACAGGGGCAGGAAGCTGGACCGAGAGACATGGGGAAAGACAAAACAGCAGCGGCAAGAGCATGGCAGAGAGGGAGGAATGAAACAACAGGGACAGGGAACCAGGACAGCGAACAACGGAGGGAAGGGGCCGGGAGGGTGCGTGGGATGACAACACAAACCAAACCCCGCAGCTACACGCTGCAGGGCGAAGAGGGAAGAATAAAGAAATAGGGACAGGGAGCTGGAAAAAAAAGAGAGCAGGAGAGCAAAAAGGGTAGCAATGTGTACAGAAAGAAGAGGGGGGGGGCAATTCTAAAATAGGGTCCTCGGGGAGCCAGAGACAGTGAGATGGACAAAGGACAAAAGCGACAGCCTACAGGGCGGAGAACGAGGAATTCACGAACAGGGGCAGAGCGATGGCACCAGAGACAGACGGAGAAAGGCAAGCAAATAGCGTGGAGCTACAGGACAGAAAACGTGAAATGAAAGAACAAAGAGAGGGAGCCCGGCAGTGAGGGACTGAGGGGAAAAATCCAGACCGCAACCCACATTCCCCAGTTCCCCTGCTCCACTCGGGGGGGAGGAGGTTGAGAAATCGGGAGTGAAGTTGAGCCCGGGAACAAGGGGGTGGGGGGAAGGTGTTTTAATATTTTGTTCTTATTTCTCATTATCCTACCCCGATTTGACTGGTAATCAATTAGACTGGTTTCCCCAAGTTGAGCCTGTGTTTTGCCTGTGACAGTAATTGCTGAGCAATCTCTCCCTGTCCTTATCTCAACCCACGAGCTTTTCATTCTATTTTTTCTCTCCGCTGTCCAGCTGAAGAGGGGAGCGACAGAGCACCTTTGGTGGGCGCCTGGCATCCAGCCACGGGGGCACCGGGACGGACACAGAGAGATGGAGAAAAGGAAAAAGCAAAGGGCTACACAGCAGAGAGGAAGGAATTAAAAACCAGGAATGGGAAGCAAAAAAAGAGCGAGATGGAGAAGGGGGTGGGGAGGAGCCAGTGACGGCAGAAATAATGACGGGCTACAGGACACAGAGACAGGAATGCAAAAGTAGCGGCCGGGTGCCGGGCAGAGAGAGACACAGAAGGAAAAAACTAGCCATGGGCTACAGGGCAGAGAGAGGGAGGACCTAAAAGATGGGGACAGGCAGATGCTCAGAGCGAGATGCAGAAAGGAGGGGGGGGGGGGGCAGAAATTAACCCCCACAAAAAATTGCAGTGGCGTGGGAAAGTGAGGGGGCCAGGGGCGCGGCAGGGAGGCAACCAGACACACGGGAGGGGAGACAGGGCCCCGAGGGCCCAGGACTCACCGCAGCCTTCGCTCTCGGGAGAATTTGCCAGCTCGGACGCTTCCTTCTCCCTTCCTCTTCTGTAACTCCGGTCGCTTGGCTGTCCTCCACCTAAGAGGATACGGGGCTGTCTTACAGCTCTCACGAGACAAGGCTTCCTAGACATGGCCTTGCTTGCTTCCTTGCTTGCTCGCTCGCTCACGCGCTACACGACTACAAAGCGGGATCCTTCCTCACCCGCAGAGGCAGGCGCTCTCTTGCCTGCAGCGGGAGGCAGCTGCCAGCTGCACCCTCTTTATTTTATTCTTCGGCTGTTTTACCTGTCTCCGGCCTCCCCAGATTCAGCCGTGGCAGCTCCCGGCCACAGCCAGGAAGCGCTCCACCTGCCCCTTTTCACCCATGCCGCCAGGACAACGGGGCCAAAGGCGAAAACCATGCAAGTCCGAGCCAGGGACACTCAACAATGTCCCCGGAGACGAACCAACAACTGCGTCCTCAGCACCGCCCCTGCGAGACAGAAAGAACAAGCCCCCATTTATCCACAGCGATGACTGACCGACTCTAGCTGCACATGGGGATGCGATGGGGAGCAGGACAGAGCAACAGAAAGAAAAAGTAAGACGAGGGAGAAAGACAGAGGGGCAGAGAAAGAAAGGCACAGGGAAAAGGACAGCCAGATGCACGCATCACTAAAAAAAAGGCACGAGGAGCCCCGCAGGGACACGGCAGAAGAACAAACAGGGTCGGGGAGCAGGCCAGAGAGAGAGAAAGTGACGAGTGGGGAGCCCAACAGCCAGATTGAGAGAGAACCCGCATGAGAGGAATAAGGGAGGGAGAAAGAGAAAAGGATAGTGAACGAGCCAGAGGGATTGAGGGGGAAAAGAGAGGCGTGGATCAGGACAAAGAGAGGGAGAAAGACAAACCAGCGCTGGGCTGCAAGATGAGAAGAAAGGGAGTGGGACAGAGGGGAATAATGGGACGGTGAGCTGGGCAGGGGGATGTATCGAGAAACAATGGGACAGGCAGCGGTGCGGAGATATACAGGCAAAAAGTTAGGGGGAGGATGGAGGGCAGAGAGAAGAAAAGGGACAGGGAGCGGGGCACAGATGGAGAAAGAAACATTAGAGAGAGGAGGAGAGGCACAGGACCAAGGCCGACAGATGGAGAAGGGAGGAAGGGAGGGACGAAAAAAACAGTGATGGGCAGCGGGCCAGAGGGAGAAGGAAAGCGAGGACGAAGGACAGAGCAATACAGAAACCAGGTGAGGGACAGGGAGCCAGGAAGCGGGACACTGCGGAAGAAAGAGGGACAGGGAGCAGGATGCCGAGACAGGGAGCAACCAAGAGAATGACGGAGAGGTGGAGCACGAGGAAAACACAGGGCACAGAGGCGAATCCGTAAATAACAGGGGCAGGGAGCAGCGCAAAGGCTCAGCAAGAGTAAGAGATGAACAGGAAGGGGAACACAGACAGCAAAATACAGAATGAAAAACCCAGCAACAGCGAGCAAGACAAAGGGATCGAGAGAGAAAGAGAAGGAAGGAGGGAAGGAAGGAGGGAGAGCGATAGGAAGGCAGGGACACGGAGCGGCACGTACAGGTGGAAAGAGGAAGAGAACGCCAGGGAACAGGCCAGAGAAGGGGGGGGTGGGGGGTGGGGGTGGGTGGATAAAGAGACAGATACAGATCAGGACAAAGAGATGGAAAAAGGAAAAAACAGCAATGGGCTGCAGGACTGAGATGGGGGGGGGAGAGAGGGAGAGGGAGCAGGACAAAAGCGCAGAGAGAAAAAGAAAAGGGAGCAGTAGAACAAGTGAGATGAAGGAAGAGAGGAAGAGGGAGTGGGAGAGAAGAATAGAAAGGAGAAGAGAGGTGCAGGCAAGGGGCGGGGGGGGGGGGGCAGAAATCACAGCAGTGTGGGAAAGCGAGGGGGCCAGGGGCGGGGCAGGGAGGCAATCGGACGCACGGGAGGGGAGACAGGGCCCCGAGGGCCCGGGACTCACCGCAGCTCTCGCCCTTGGGAGAATTTGCCAGCTCGGACGCTGCTTTCAGCCTCTCTCCTCCCTTCCTCTGCTGTAACTCCGCTCGCTCGGCCGGCCTCCCCCTGAGAGGACGCACGGGGCTCTCCCGGCTCTCCCGAGAGCACGGGCCCAGCGGGCAGGCGACACCCCCGCACCCCCAAAGGGGCTCGCTCGCCTCACCGGGGCTCCTGCCCGCCGCCCGCCACCGCTCATCACGCCCAGCACCCTGCCGCGCTGCAGCGGCAGCCAAGGCTGCGGCGGTGCTGCTACCGACCTGCGCAGTGCCGGCGCTGCGGGAACCGCGCTCGCCCGGGGCCAGCACCGGCGCTGCTGTTCCGCCTCGTGCGCGCCGAGAGCAAGCCCCGGGGCGGCAGCGGCGTTTCCTTACCGGCGGGCAGCGCCAAGCACGGCGGCATCGCGTGGCTGGTACCGACGGGCCGCCCCCTGGATCCCGTGGCCGCAGCAATGCGCATGGGCGGCTGCCGGGCTGCAGTACCGGACTTTGGTCACAGGGCAGCAGCAGCGAGCCCGTGGAAAGCGCCCCACGGCACTGTGCGCGGGGCTGGAGCTGCAGTACCGAACTTTGGTCACACGGGGGCAGCACCGAGCCAGGGAAAGCGAATAACGGAGGGAAGGGGCCGGGGCGGGGGAAAACCACGCAAACCAAACCCCGCAACTACACGCTGCAGGGCAGAGAGGCAAGAATTAAGAAATAGGGACAGGGAGCTGGAAAAAATAGAGCGGGAGGGCACAAAAGGTAGCTATGCGTACAGAAAGAAGGGGGAAGGGCAATTCTAAACTAGGGTCCTCGGGGAGCCAGAGAAAGCGAGATAGACAAAGGACAAAAGCGACAGGCTACAGGGCGGAGAGCGAGGAATTCACGAACAGGGGCAGAGCGCTGGCCAGAGAGAGACGGAGAAAGGCTGGGGCTGCAGTACCCATTTCTTGGTCACGGGGTGGCAGCAGCGAGCGCGTCAAAGCTCGCCCCCGCGCATTGAGCGGAGCTGGAGCTGCAGTACCGCATTTTTCTCACCGGGTGGCAGCACTGAGGGCTGGAAAAGAGCCTCGCTGCGCATGCGCAGGGCTGGAGCTGCAGTACCCACTTTTGTTCACCAGGAAGCAGCACTGAGCGCTGGAAAGCGCGCTACTGCGCATGTGCGAGGCCGGAGCCGCACTGCCCCATTTCGGTCAACAGGGGGCAGCACTGAGCGCGGAAAAATCAGCCCCACTGCGCATGCGCAGGGCAACGGCGCCGGCTGCCCGGAGCATCTTCAAAATTCTTTTCCGATTATTCCGCAGAATGAGAAATGGCTGCTACCTCAGCCCCGTTTAGACCACCCAAAGGCGGCAGCTACTGACTGCGGGGGGGGGGGGGGGGGGTGTCCAAGAGCAGGGCTTGTATTGCTCTGCCCGCTTCCCACTCACGGCCCATGCGGCACGGTGTGCGCTGCTTCCGCTGCCACAAGCATCCCAGCGGCTCGACTATGTCGGGGGGGGGCGTACAGCGGCATCACCCCCCCAAGGGGGGGGGTTGGGTGCCCCGCTGGGACCCAGGGAAGCTCCCCTGAGGGACCCATGGGTCTGGGTGGCCCCCGAGGGCAATTCACGCCTCCCTTCGGCGATTCCCGGCACTCTTCCGCAATTCCCGACTCCTTTCAGCATTCCCCGACTCCCTTCGGCACTTCCGGCCTCTCTTCGGCGATTCCCGACTCCCTTCGTCCATTCCCGGCACTCTTCGGCGATTCCCGCCACTCTTCGGCACTCGCCGCCGCCCTTCGGCGATTCCCGGCACTCTTCGGCACTCGCCGCCGCCCTTCGGCGACTCCCGGCACTCGCCGCCGCCCTTCGGCGACTCCCGGCACTCTTCGGCGATCGAGCGGGGCTGGGGCTGCAGTACCAAATTTTGGTCACCGGGTGGCAGCACCGAGCCCCGGCAAAGAGCCCCACTGCGCATGCGCGGAGCCGGAGCTTCATGACCGCGTTCGCGCACCACGTGGCAGCACAGAGCGCGGCAAAGCGCATGCGCCGGGCTGCTGCTGCAGGACCCGCTTTGGAGCGCCGGACGGCCACAGCGTCTTCAAAATTCTTTTCCGGTTATTCCGCAGAATGAGAAATGGCTGCTACCTCAGCCCCGTTTAGACCACCCAACGGCGGCAGCTACTGACTGCGGGGGGGGGGGGGCCCAAGAGCAGGGCTTGTATTGCTCTGCCTGCTTCCCACTCGCGGCCCACGCGGCACAGCGTGTGCTGCTTCCGCTGCCAGAAGCACCCCAGGGCTCGACTGTGGCAGCCCCGAGCAGCATCCGGCTGCTCCGAAAGCCTGGGCGCTCTTTCTGCCCGTGCCCCCTGCACCCCATTACCTTGGAAGCAGAAGCAGCACAAGGAACCGCTAATGGGTTTTCTTTTTCCCCTTTGCAGTAAGCATCCGGCATCGCTCTATTGCTCTGCACGTACAAGCCACATTGCGAGAGCGGCAGCAGCGAGTCAACAGATGCTGCGGAAAGGTTAAAGCAAAACGAAACAAAGCAGCAACACACATGGCATCCTCAAGGCAGGCAAGAAGAGACGAAACCTCCTTTCTGTCAGAGGGGCAGATACATTCATCGGGAAACAGCACGCCCCAGCAGACCCGATGCGACTGAGCAACACGCTGGGGAGGCCTGGGCTTTGGTCTGTTGTTTGCACCTGTCCCCACCTCTGTGCTATTGGAACTCTGCTCTCCTCATCCCGCCTACACACGAGGAAGGCTTCCTGTGCAGGGCTTGTCCATTAGCTAAGAACACGACGTCGTGTAGTCCGGAACGGCCCTTTAGTCAGCTGGGGTCAGCTGTCCCGCCCGTGTCCCCTCCCAACCCCTCGTGCTCCCGAGCCCGCTCGGCGGCGGGGCGGTACGAGGAGCCGAAAAAGCCTCAGCTCAGTGCAAACGCTGCTCGGCAGTCGCTAGAACACCAGCGCGTCATCAACGCTGTTCCCAGCACAAATCACAAACGAGAGGAGGGGGACAGGGCTGGGAGCGGGGTGCAGGGAAGCGTCTGGGGGGCTGCAAGCAGCGCCCTGAGGGCCCAGAAGCAGAGGGGTTATGGGGGGCGGTGCCCAATATGGTGGGGCGGAGGCGGGGGCACGTCCCCGGGAAAAAAGAACTCACCTGGGGGAAAGCCTCATGCAGGGGGACACTTGGGTGGAAAGCATTTGGGAGGGCAGGGAGACACACAGAGAGGGATGGGGAGGAGGAGGAAGACACGGACAGAGGGGTACATGTGGGGGAAAAGGTGCACGGGGGGGACACGCGTGGGGATGACCTATGCCAGGGGGTCCGCCCGGGGTAATCCACAGCAGATAACTCACCTGGGACAACCCGCAGCAGGCGATCCGCGCCGCGTAACTGACCCACACTGGATCCATGCTGGATAACGCTCAGTGGTGCTCCTCAAACTGCCAGCGTTTCACCCCACATTTAGCCCAAATTAGGGGTTGGGGTTTATTTGGGTTTTGTTGTGGTTTTTTTCCTTTTTCTCTTTTCGGCTTTTCCACAATGGAAAACTGGCATTTGTTTGCTTTTTCCAAACCTATTCAATTCTGGGGTTTTTCAGCGCTTCTCCACAACATAAAAATTAGTGATTCTTGCTTTTGGTTTCGTTCTTTTGGGCTTTTGGTGGGGTTTTTGGGGTGGGGTGTTTTTTTGTTGGGGTTTCCCCCCCTCCCCTTTCTTTCCAGCTGCACAAATCCAGGTGCCTTTGGCTGTCCCAAGAGCAGCAACAGCTTCAGGAATATTTAGACCCGGAACAACAGAGAAAAATAAACCAGCTTCATCTCACGCACAGGAAAGCAGCAGACAAAGGGTCGGCATTTAGAGCCCTTACAGAAAAGAGGCATTCTCCTTCCATTCCTCAACCCATCTGTTAGGTCAAAATATCGCAACACTACTATGGCAGTATTGAGAGCAGGGAACAACGGCCCCGCCACTGCACAGCCTATCCTCCCATGCTATTTACGTAGCAGGACGCATAGACAGAGGGACCTAATTTTGCACACACGACCCTGGGATTCCCAAAAAATTTATGCTTACCAAAAATAGCCATTTGGAACATACCGCCAAACAACATTTGGCAATAAAACTTCGATGTCTTTGACACGCGCACATTTCTGGTAACTTGCTATTTGCTTCTTGTTACTGCTGTTCTTCCTTCAGAAATTCTACTTGTAGCCAAGTGACTTGCTACTGGTTCAAGCATTTACCTTCCCGGTATTACTACCACATGGACACGTGCAAGTAACTTAACCGCTCTTCTAAAACGATCCAAATTAAAATTGCTACCAAAAAAGGGAAGGAAAGAGCAGAAAAGGAGAGGTCAGGCGGCAACAGAGCCCTGCAGGCTGCCACCCGTCAACACTGCACTCTTTTTAAAACAAACAAACCAACCAACCAAAAACCAAAAACCCCCCAAACATCAAAACCCAACACACCAAAACCAAGCAACAACAAACCGAAACCATGACCATGTATCTTTTTTTCCTTTCGGAGCTCCTCCCTGTCTCACCATGCTGTCTTGTCAGAGCATGAAGCACAGGCCATCTGTTTCCCCGATGACGTTTGCATGTGACGAATACACATTCACAAGTAGCCCAGATCTCTACGACTGGTATCATGCTTATGGTTTTAATAACCGTAATTCAGCTTTATTGACTGACGCGTTTGTGAGGACGCTAATTAACTTTCAAACGTAGCCTCTCCTTGGCAGGGGGCGGGGGGGGGAGGTTGGGGGAACCCAAATGTGTTAGAGACTGAAAAAAAATGACAGTTCAGAGCTCCCAACCATGAGGGAGCAGCGAGGAAATTCATGAAAGTGAAGACAAACAGCAGGAACATTAAGTGAAATTTGGCTTCAATTCTGATCACGTACTTAAGAGACTCTCCAAGTCTACACCTCAGTCCTATGAATGACCAGCCCTTTGTTGGAAGGGCAAACTTTTTTTACTTCAAAGTCCCAGATCGAAGGTTCCATGGAGCAGAATGCGGATTGAGCCACAGGACAACACGCCACCAACATTCTAATGAAAGCAAACAAAGAAACAAAAAAAATCATATCAAAATCACGTTTAAGCACCGGTTTCCATCACGTGTCATTCATTATGCTTCTACTGGCATCTAGCTGCTCAAAAATCAACTATGCCGACACCACATATTACTAAAAATTTAGCTACACACAGAAAAATAAAAGGCTATTTCCAACTTGCCCATAAAACTAGTATGAACAAACAGAAGAGAAGGACTTGACCCTAACGAAAGTTACAGGCAGCTCTTAATTTATCCTAGATGAAAGTTTGTTCTTTTACCTGAAGGGAAAACATTCGAGACTCCCAAGGGACCGATGCAGGAACGAGGCATACTCTGGTAACGGCAATTTTTCATCAGCTTTTCGGCACTGGCAGCAGATTTGCCTTTTCTCTGGGTTTGATCAGAGAATCATAGAATGCTTTGGGTTGGAAGGGACCTTTAGAGGTCATCTAGCCCAACCCCCCTGCAGTGAGCAGGGACAGCTTTAACTAGATCAGGTTGATCAGAGCCCCATCCAACCTGACCTTGAATGTTGCCAAGGATGGGGCCTCTACCACCTCTCTGGGCAACCTGTGCCAGTGCTTCACCACCCTCATTGTAAAAAACTTCTTTCTAATGTCTAGTCTAACTCTATTCTTCTTTAGTTTAAATGTGTTATTCCTGGTCCTGTCACAACAGGCCTTGTTAAAAAGATTCTCCCCATCTTTCCTGTAGGCCCCCTTTAAGTACTGGAAGGTTGCAATAAGGTCTCCTCGCAGCCTTCTCTTCTCCAGGCTGAACAACCCCAACTCTCTCAGCCTGGCCTCATTGGAAAGGTGCTCCAGCCCTTGGATCATTTTGGTGGCCCTCTTCTGGACCCGCTCCAGCAGGTCCACGTCCTTCTTGTGCTGAGTACACTTGTGCAGAGTATCTGTAGCGTCCTCAAACTCACAAAGGTTTCTCAGCTCGACTCGCGCCGAGAGCGGCAGAGGCTGCCCAGCCCCAGCGAGGAGCAGCCAGGGATGGGATGGGATGGGGCTGCCTCTGCTCACCCAGGCCGGGCAGGGGCTTGGCCCCAAAAGCGCTCAAGGACCCCGCTGCAGCATTTGTCCCAGGGCCGCTTTCTCCCCCGACGGCCCTGCAGAGAGATGGAGCAAGAAAACATTGGGTCCGTGAGCAGGACAGAGGGAGAGAGAGATTGGGGGCGGAGGGGCGGGGAAGGAGAGAAAGAAGAAAGGAGGGACAAAGATGGTGACAGGGCGCAGGACACTGAGACAGGCAGAGAAAAAGGACAGGCAGCAGGACAAAGGGATTGAGAAATAAAGAAATGATCAGATCTGCACGAAGAGACCAAGAAGGAAAAATTAAAAAATTCCAGTACTGGGCTAGAGAACAGAGATGGAGGAAGAGCAAAAAAGGGCCAGGGAGCAGGACAGAGGAAGAGAGAAAAGGAAAAACAGGAGAGCTGGCTGCATGGGGAAGTATAGCAAGAAAGGACCGGACAGGCACCAGGACAGAAAAATGAAGACCAAAAAGATGCAAGAGGAAGCAAGACAAAGAGACAGTGAGAGGAAACAAGGGGCAGGAAGCAGAACAGAGGTGGAGAAAGAAGCACCGGGGCAGAAGGAGAGACAAAGAAAAAAGACAGACAGGACGAAGGCTAGGAGATGGGGAGGGTGGGGAAGAAAGCCGAGGAGCAGGACACAGCTTGTCTGAGAAAGACAGGGAGCAAGACAAGGTGATCCAGAGAGAGAAAAAAGGGAGAGGAAGGCAGGACAAAGGTGGAAAGACAGGCAAAAATTAGAGCCAGGAAGCAGGACAGAGATAGAGGGGAAAAAGGCCCAGGATGGGTAGCAGGACAGAGAGGGGGGGGGGGGGGGGAAACCAGCACCAGGCTGCAGGACAGAGATGGAAAAATTAAAAATAGAGACACAGGGAGCACGACAGAATGACAGAGAGAGGAAAAAGGGATGGCACGCAGGACAGCATTGGAGGGAAAAAACCAGCTGTGATGAGCAGTGGGACAGAGAGATACGGCAATACAAAAAATACTGAGGAAGAGAGAAAGGAAAGAAGGGACAGCCAGCTGGGCAGGGGGGTACAGTTAGAACGAACGGAAGAGGGAACGGGGCAGAGAGAAAGACAGATGAGAAAGACAGCGAGAGGGAGCAGGACAGAGGAACAGCAAGAGGAAAAAAAGAAAGGGAAGAGAGCTGGACAGAGATGGAGAAAAAAGCAGCAGGGACAGAGCACAAGAGACAGAAAGAGCGACAGGGAGCAGGGCGGGGGAGGGGGGGGGAGTCAGGGCAGCAGCAGGATGGAAGAGAAAGAAACCTGGGACAGTCAACAGGACAGAGATGAACCTGAATACGGGCAGGGAGGGGGACAAAGGAATATAGTGAGAAACGATGGGATAGGAAGCGAGACAGAGCAACAGACAAAAATAATGACAATAAGAGAGAGAGAGAAAGACAAAGACCTTGAGAAGCACAGGGGGGTGGAGAAAGAAAGAGAGGTATTAGTAGCCCTGCAGGGAGACAGAGGACAACAAAAACTAGGGCAGGAAACAGACGGTGAGTTACAGAATGAAAAAAAGCAGTGACAGTGAGCAAGACAAAGGGAGAGGGGGAGAGAGGGGGAGAGAGAAAGAGAAGGAAGGAAGGAGGGAGATAGGAAGGCAAGGACACAGAGCAGCACGTACAGGCGCAGAGAGGAAAAGAACACCAGGGAACAGGTCAGAGCAGTTGTGGGGAAAAAGAGACAGATGCATACCAGGAGAAAGAGATGGAAAAGGAAAAAAACATGACAGTGGCAGGACAGAGAGAGAGGATGGGGAAAAAAAAAAATACAGAGAGAGACAGGGGTCAGGAGAGAAGAACAGAGAGGTGAGGAGAGATAAAGGGACTGGGGGGGGGAGACAGGGCCCTGAGGGCCTGGGACTCACCGCAGCTCTCGCTCTCAACACTGCCAGGAGAATTTGCCCATTCGGACGCTTCCTTCTCCTTCTCTCCTCCCTTCCTCTTCTGTAACTCCGGTCGCTTGGCTGTCCTCCACCTAAGAGAATACACGGGTCTCTTACAGCTCTCACGAGACACGGCTGCCCAGACATGTCGCCTCGCTCGCTCGTGCGCTCTGCAACTACAAAGAGGGAACCTTCCTCGCCCAGAGAGGCAGAGGCTCTCTTGCCCGCAGCGGGAGGCAGCTGCAGGCTGCACCCTCTTTAGTGTATTCTTCAGCTGCTTTACCTGTCTCTGCCCTCGCCAGCTTCAGCCACAGCAGCTCTCCTCCACAGCCAGCAAGCGCTCCGCCTGCCCCTTTTCTCCCCCCCACCGCTAGGAGTGCGAGGCCAGGCACAGACAACCCACGCCAGCCTGAACCTGGGGCAGTCAACGGCATCTCCAGGGGAAGAACGGGCAACCGTGTCCTCAGTGCGGCCTCTGGGAGGGGGAAAGAATAACCAGTGGCCATTATTACCAGAGCCTGCCCCCGGCCACAGCCCCTCCTTATGCAGGGGCTTCTGCAGACACCGCTCCTTCCCTGCACTGCTGCTATTGGTACCGCATTAAGGGAGAATCCAGCGCGTTCGAGGGCCAGCTTCCAGGCTTCGCGACAGGCCTTGGGGGTGATCTAGGGCTACAGGACAGGCTTCAGGGCAGGTGCTGGAGCTGGGGGCAGCTGCATGGGCTCAGTGGGCCCGGGGGGGGGCTCAGGGGGAGCTCTGGCGAGTTGGGGACGTGCCCGCCGTCGGCGCCAGCGGCATGTCCTCCTCCTTCCCTCCTACCGCCGCTCTCTCTCGGGGAACTCCCCGGGGCTGCCCCGACCCCGCTCGCCCCCAGCTGCCCGGCAGCCTGCCGCAGCGGCAGCTTTGAAGCTTCCCTTCCCGCCACCCCCGGGAGCCCGGCGAGCAGCAGACACCCCTGCACCCACCAAAGGGGCTCACTCACATCACATCACATCATCGCCGCTGCTCTTGGCCCTCACCCGCCACCGGCAATCGCGCCCGCCGCGCCGCCATGCCGCTCCCGCACACCGCGCATGCGCCGGACACCGACGGCGCGCCAGAGGGGCCACACCCGGCGCGCGAACGCCGGGACGCAGCACCGCGCTTCGGCCACCAGGCTGCCGCGTGACTGGGCCGTGCCGCGAAAACTACAGCTCCCGGCATGCTCCGCGCAGGCAACATGGCCGACCGCAAGCTCCGTGCCCAGCACCGCAGCTGCCGGCACGCCGCGAGAGGCAGCCGGCCCCGCTTTCTCCCTTCCGGGGACGCCGCCGTTCCCCCCGCCCGCCGGCGCCCCCGGGAGCCCTGCCGAGCCCTCGGCGCAGCCCCGCGCCCCTCAGGCAGCCCCCGCCGCCCGGCTCCGGCACACGGCGCGGCACTCCCCCTGCGCCCGGGCTCCCCTCGCTGCTACCTCCGACACGACACGACACGGCGCGGCACGGCAGCCCCGCACTCCCCCGCAGGCACCGTCGCCCTCCCGGGCCATCGCCCGGCCCCCGCTCACCTTCTCCCTCGGTGCAGGTGCAGCCACAGCCCAGCGACTGCTCTGCTCCTCCCTTGCCTCACACCGGCCCCTCCACGGCCCCCCGGGGCAGGGCAGCACCGGCAGCACCAGCCCCTCCACCGGCAGCCACCCCTTTACAGGGAGGGGCCCTGGCCATCAGCCTCACTGCCCGCACCTGGGGCTCCTCCAGCCCCGGCCCACAGCTGGAGCCCAGCAGGAACAGGGGGCCATTGCCTGTCCCCCACAGCGTGTCACCTCCTACCCTGGGCCCCGTTCACAGCCCCTTGCCCGGTGCAAAGGGAGCGCAAATGCAGCCAGTGAGTGTTTATTCAGTCACGCACGTAACAAGTCCCGGGAGCGAGTCTGCTCCGGGGCTCGGGGCCCCCAACGCTCCCCCTGCCCCTGGGACACCTCGGCAGTGGTTCCGGGAGCCACACTGGTCAGTTTGGCGGGGAACGGACAGAGGTGGAGGATGCCAAAAATGAGGAGCGGGGCGCTGGACAGGGGGGTGTAGAGAGAAAGCACGAGGCAGGGAGCGGGACAGCGAGAGAAGGACGGGGACAAGGGAGCCCGACAGAGGTGGAGAAAGAAGCAGCAGCGAGGAAGAGACGCCGCAGAAAGAGGGAGAGGGAGCAGGACAGACACTGACAAAGAGGGACGGGGAGCAGGATGGAGATGCAGGAGAAACCTGGGACGGGCAGCAAGACAGAGAGGGAGGAGAGAAGAACAGGTGCAGGAAGCTGGACTGAGAGACATGGGGAAAGACAAAAAAGCAGCGGCAAGAGCAGGGCAGAGAGGGAGGAATGAAACAACAGGGACAGGGAGCCACGACAGCGAACAACGCTGGGAAGGGGCCGGGAGGGTGTGTGGGATGACAACACAAACCAAACCCCGCAGCTACACACTGCAGTGCGGAGAGGGAAGAATAAAGAAATAGGGACAGGGAGCCAGAAAAAAAGAGAGCGGGAGAGCAAAAAGGGTAGCAATGTGTACAGAAAGAAGAGTCAGGGGTGCAATTCTAAAATAGGGTCCTCGGGGAGCCAGAGACAGCGAGATGGACGAAGGACAAAAGCGACAGGCTACAGGGCGGAGAGCGAGGAATTCACGAACAGGGGCAGAGCGATGGCGCCAGAGAGAGACGGAGAAAGGCAAGCAAATAGCGTGGAGCTACGGGACAGAAAACGTGAAATGAAAGAACAAAGAGAGGGAGCCCGGCAGTGAGGGACTGAGGGGAAAAATCCAGACCGCAACCCACATTCCCCAGTTCCCCTGCTCCACTCGGGGGGGAGGAGGTTGAGAAATTGGGAGTGAAGTTGAGCCTGGGAAGAAGGGAGGGGGTGGGGGGAAGGTGTTTTAAGATTTTGTTCTTATTTCTCATTATCCTACCCCGATTTGACTGGTAATGAATTAGACTGGTTTCCCCAAGTCGAGCCTGAGTTTTGCCTGTGACAGTAATTGCCGAGCAATCTCTCCCTGTCCTTATCTCAACCCACGAGCTTTTCATTCTATTTTTTCTCTCCACTGTCCAGCTGAAGAGGGGAGCGACAGAGCACCTTTGGTGGGCACCTGGCATCCAGCCACGGGGGCACCGTGACGGACACAGAGAGATGGAGAAAATGAAAAAGCGAAGGGCTATGCAGCAGAGAGGAAGGATTTAAAAAACAGGAATGGGAAGCAAAAAAAGAGCGAGATGGAGAAGTGGGCGGGGGGGAGCCAGCGACGGCAAAAATAATGACGGGCTACAGGACACAGAGGGAGGAATGCAAAAGTAGCAGCCGGGTGCCGGGCAGAGAGAGACACAGAAGGAAAAAACTAGCCATGGGCTACAGGGCAGAGAGAGGGAGGACCTAAAAGATGGGGACAGGCAGATGCTCAGAGTGAGATGCAGAAAGGAGGTACAGGGGAGAGGAGGGGGGGGGGGGCGGAAATTAACCCCCACAAAAAATTGCAGCGGCATGGGGAAGTGAGGGGGCCTGGGGCGGGGCAGGGAGGCAACCGGACGCACGGGAGGGGAGACAGGGCCCCGAGGGCCCAGGACTCACTGCAGCCTTCGCTCTCGGGAGAATTTGCCAGCTCGGACGCTTCCTTCTCCCTTCCTCTTCTGTAACTCCGGTCGCTTGGCTGTCCTCCACCTAAGAGGATACGGGGCTGTCTTACAGCTCTCACGAGACAAGGCTTCCTAGACATGGCCTTGCTTGCTTCCTTGCTTGCTCGCTCACGCGCTACACGACTACAAAGCGGGATCCTTCCTCACCCAGAGAGGCAGGCGCTCTCTTGCCTGCAGCGGGAGGCAGCTGCCGGCTGCACCCTCTTTATTTTATTCTTCGGCTGCTTTATCTGTCTCCGGCCTCCCCAAATTCAGCCGCGGCAGCTCCCGGCCACAGCCAGGAAGCGCTCCGCCTGCCCCTTTTCACCCGTGCCGCCAGGAGAACGGGGCCAAAGGCAAAAACCACGCAAGTCCGAGCCAGGGACAGTCAACAACGTCCCCGGAGAGGAACCAACAAGTGACTCCTCAGCACCGCCGCTGCGAGACAGAAAGAACAAGCCCCCATTTATCCACAGCGATGACTGACCGACTCTAGCTGCACATGGGGATGCGATGGGGAGCAGGACAGAGCAACGGAAAGAAAAAATAAGACGAGGGAGAAAGACAGAGGGGCAGAGAAAGAAAGGCACAGGGAAAAGGACAGCCAGATGCATGCATCACTAAAAAAAAGGCACGAGGAGCCCCGCAGGGACACAGCAGAAGAACAAACAGGGTCGGGGAGCAGGCCAGAGGGAGAGAAAGTGACGAGTGGGGAGCCCAACAGCCAGATCGAGAGAGAATCCACATGAGAGGAATAAGGGAGAGAGAAAAAGATAGCGAACGAGCCAGAGGGATTGAGGGGGAAAAGAGAGGCGTGGATCAGGACAAAGAGAGGGAGAAAGATAAACCAGCGCTGGGCTGCAGGATGAGAAGAAAGGGAGTGGGACAGAGGGGAATAATGGGACGGCGAGCTGGGCAGAGGGATGTAGCGAGAAACAATGGGACAGGCAGCGGTGCGGAGATATACAGGCAAAAAGTTAGGGGGAGGATGGAGGGCAGAGAGAAGAAAAGGGACAGGGAGCGGGGCACAGATGGAGAAAGAAACATTAGAGAGAGGAGGAGAGGCACAGGACCAAGGCAGACAGATGGAGAAGGGAGGAAGGGAGGGAGGGAGGAAGGGAGGGAGGGAGGGAGGGACGAAAAAAACAGTGATGGGCAGCGGGCCAGAGGGACAAGGAAAGAGAGGATGAAGGACAGAGCAATACAGAAACCAGGTGAGGGACAGGGAGCCAGGAAGCGGGACACTGCGGAAGAAAGAGGGACAGGGAGCAGGATGCCGAGACAGGGAGCAACCAAGAGAATGACGGAGAGGTGGAGCACGGGGAAAACACAGGGCACAGAGGTGAATCCGTAAATAACAGGGGCAGGGAGCAGCGCAAAGGCTCAGCGAGAATAAGAGATGAACAGGAAGGGGAACACGGACAGCAAAATACAGAATGAAAAACCCAGCAACAGCGAGCAAGACAAAGGGATCAAGAGAGAAAGAGAAGGAAGGAAGGAGGGAAGGAAGGAGGGAAGGAAGGAGGGAGAGCGATAGGAAGGCAGGGACACGGAGCGGCACGTACAGGCGCAGAGAGGAAGAGAACGCCAGGGAACAGGCCGGGGGGGGGGGGGGGGGGTGCGAATAAAGAGACAGATAAAGATCAGGACAAAGAGACGGTAAAGGGAAAAAACAGCGATGGGGTGCAGGACTGAGACGGAGAATGGGGGAGGGGGAAGAGGGAGAGGGAGAGGGAGCAGGACAAAAGCGCAGAGAGAAAAAGAAAAGGGAGCAGTAGAACAAGCGAGATGAAGGAAGAGAGGGAGTGGGAGAGAAGAATAGAAAGGAGAAGAGAGGTGCAGGCAAGGGGCGGGGGGCGCGGAAATCGCAGCAGCGTGGGAAAGCGAGGGGGCCAAGGGTGGGGGAGGGCGGGACCCGGACGCACGGGAGGGGAGACAGGGCCCCGAGGGCCCGGGACTCACTGCAGCTCTCGCCCTCGGGAGAATTTGCCAGCTCGGATGCTGCTTTCAGCCTCTCTCCTCCCTTCCTCTGCTGTAACTCCGCTCGCTCGGCCGGCCTCCCCCTGAGAGAACACACGGGGCTCTCCCGGCTCTCCCGAGAGCACGGGGCCAGCGGGCAGGCGACACCCCCGCACCCCCAAAGGGGCTCGCTCGCCTCACCGGGGCTCCTGCCCGCCGCCCGCCACCGCTCATCACGCCCAGCACCCTGCCGCGCTGCAGCGGCAGCCAAGGCTGCGGTGGTGCTGCTGCCGACCCGCGCGGTGCCGGCGCTGCGGGAACCGCGCTCGCCCGGGGCCAGCACCGGCGCTGCTGTTCCGCCTCGTGCGCGCCGAGAGCACGGCCGGGGGCGGCAGCGGCGTTTCCTTACCGGCGGGCAGCGCCGAGCACGGCGGCATCGCGTGGCTGGTACCGACGGGCCGCCCCCTGGATCCCGTGGCCGCAGCAATGCGCATGGGCGGCTGCCGGGCTGCAGTACCGGACTTTGGTCACAGGGCAGCAGCAGCGAGCCCGTGGAAAGCGCCCCACGGCACTGTGCGCGGGGCTGGAGCTGCAGTACCGAACTTTGGTCACACGGGGGCAGCACCGAGCCAGGGAAAGCGAATAACGGAGGGAAGGGGCCGGGGCGGGGGAAAACCACGCATACCAAACCCCGCAGCTACACGCTGCAGGGCAGAGAGGCAAGAATTAAGAAATAGGGACAGGGAGCTGGAAAAAATAGAGCGGGAGGGCACAAAAGGTAGCTATGCGTACAGAAAGAAGGGGGAAGGGCAATTCTAAACTAGGGTCCTCGGGGAGCCAGAGAAAGCGAGATAGACAAAGGACAAAAGCGACAGGCTACAGGGCGGAGAGCGAGGAATTCACGAACAGGGGCAGAGCGCTGGCCAGAGAGAGACGGAGAAAGGCTGGGGCTGCAGTACCCATTTCTTGGTCACGGGGTGGCAGCAGCGAGCGCGTCAAAGCTCGCCCCCGCGCATTGAGCGGAGCTGGAGCTGCAGTACCGCATTTTTCTCACCGGGTGGCAGCACTGAGGGCTGGAAAAGAGCCTCGCTGCGCATGCGCAGGGCTGGAGCTGCAGTACCCACTTTTGTTCACCAGGAAGCAGCACTGAGCGCTGGAAAGCGCGCTACTGCGCATGTGCGAGGCCGGAGCCGCACTGCCCCATTTCGGTCAACAGGGGGCAGCACTGAGCGCGGAAAAATCAGCCCCACTGCGCATGCGCAGGGCAACAGCGCCGGCTGCCCGGAGCATCTTCAAAATTCTTTTCCGATTATTCCGCAGAATGAGAAATGGCTGCTACCTCAGCCCCGTTTAGACCACCCAAAGGCGGCAGCTACTGACTGCAGGGGGGGGGGGGTGTCCAAGAGCAGGGCTTGTATTGCTCTGCCCGCTTCCCACTCACGGCCCATGCGGCACGGTGTGCGCTGCTTCCGCTGCCACAAGCATCCCAGCGGCTCGACTATGTCGGGGGGGGCGTATAGCGGCATCACCCCCCCAAGGGGGGGGGTTGGGTGCCCCGCTGGGACCCAGGGAAGCTCCCCTGAGGGACCCATGGGTCTGGGTGGCCCCCGAGGGCAATTCACGCCTCCCTTCGGCGATTCCCGGCACTCTTCCGCAATTCCCGACTCCTTTCAGCATTCCCCGACTCCCTTCGGCACTTCCGGCCTCTCTTCGGCGATTCCCGACTCCCTTCGTCCATTCCCGGCACTCTTCGGCACTCGCCGCCGCCCTTCGGCGATTTCCGGCACTCTTCGGCACTCGCCGCCGCCCTTCGGCGATTCCCGCCCCCCTTCGGCGATTCCCGGCGCTCTTCGGCACTCGCCGCCGCCCTTCGGCGACTCCCGGCACTCTTCGGCGATCGAGCGGGGCTGGGGCTGCAGTACCAAATCTTGGTCACCAGGTGGCAGCACCGAGCCCCGGCAAAGAGCCCCACTGCGCATGCGCGGAGCCGGAGCTTCATGACCGCGTTCGCGCACCACGTGGCAGCACAGAGCGCGGCAAAGCGCATGCGCCGGGCTGCTGCTGCAGGACCCGCTTTGGAGCGCCGGACGGCCACAGCGTCTTCAAAATTCTTTTCCGGTTATTCCGCAGAATGAGAAATGGCTGCTACCTCAGCCCCGTTTAGACCACCCAACGGCGGCAGCTACTGACTGCGGGGGGGGGGGGGCCCAAGAGCAGGGCTTGTATTGCTCTGCCCGCTTCCCACTCGCGGCCCACGCGGCACAGCGTGTGCTGCTTCCGCTGCCAGAAGCACCCCAGGGCTCGACTGTGGCAGCCCCGAGCAGCATCCGGCTGCTCCGAAAGCCTGGGCGCTCTTTCTGCCCGTGCCCCCTGCACCCCATTACCTTGGAAGCAGAAGCAGCACAAGGAACCGCTAATGGGTTTTCTTTTTCCCCTTTGCAGTAAGCATCCGGCATCGCTCTATTGCTCTGCACGTACAAGCCACATTGCGAGAGCGGCAGCAGCGAGTCAACAGATGCTGCGGAAAGGTTAAAGCAAAACAACACAAAGCAGCAACACACATGGCATCCTCAAGGCAGGCGAGAAGAGACGAAACCTCCTTTCTGTCAGAGGGGCAGATACGTTCATCGGGAAACAGCACGCCCAAGCAGACCGGATGCGACTGAGCAACAAGCTGGGGAGGCCTGGGCTTTGCTCTGTTGTTTGCACCTGTCCCCACCTCTGTGCTATCGGAACTCTGCTCTCCTCATCCCGCCTACGCACGAGGAAGGCTTCCTGTGCAGGGCTTGTCCATTAGCTAAGAACACGACGTCGTGTAGTCCGGAACGGCCCTTTAGTCAGCTGGGGTCAGCTGTCCCGCCCGTGTCCCCTCCCAACCCCTCGTGCCCCCGAGCCCGCTCGGCGGCGGGGCGGTACGAGGAGCCGAAAAAGCCTCAGCTCAGTGCAAACGCTGCTCGGCAGTCGCTAGAACACCAGCGCGTCATCAACGCTGTTCCCAGCACAAATCACAAACGAGAGGAGGGGGACAGGGCTGGGAGCGGGGTGCAGGGAAGCGTCTGGGGGGCTGCAAGCAGCGCCCTGAGGGCCCAGAAGCAGAGGGGTTATGGGGGGCGGTGCCCAATATGGTGGGGCGGAGGTGGGGGCACGTCCCTGGGAAAAAAGAACTCACCTGGGGGAAAGCCTCATGCAGGGGGACACTTGGGTGGAAAGCATTTGGGAGGGCAGGGAGACACACAGAGAGGGATGGGGAGGAGGAGGAGGACACGGACAGAGGGGTACATGTGGGGGAAAAGGTGCACAGGGGGGACACGCGTGGGGATGACCTATGCCAGGGGGTCCGCCCGGGGTAATCCACAGCAGATAACTCACCTGGGACAACCCGCAGCAGGCAATCCGCGCCGCATAACTGACCCACACCGCATCCACGCTGGATAACGCTCAGCGGTGCTCCTCAAACTGCCAGCGTTTCACCCCACATTTAGCCCAAATTAGGGGTTGGGGTTTGTTTGGGTTTTGTTGTGGTTTTTTTCCTTTTTCTCTTTTCGGCTTTTCCACAATGGAAAACTGGCATTTGTTTGCTTTTTCCAAACCTATTCAATTCTGGGGTTTTTCAGCGCTTCTCCACAACATAAAAATTAGTGATTCTTGCTTTTGGTTTCGTTCTTTTGGGCTTTTGGTGGGGTTTTTGGGGTGGGGTGTTTTTTTGTTGGGGTTTCCCCCCCTCCCCTTTCTTTCCAGCTGCACAAATCCAGGTGCCTTTGGCTGTCCCAAGAGCAGCAACAGCTTCAGGAATATTTAGACCCGGAACAACAGAGAAAAATAAACCAGCTTCATCTCACGCACAGGAAAGCAGCAGACAAAGGGTCGGCATTTAGAGCCCTTACAGAAAAGAGGCATTCTCCTTCCATTCCTCAACCCATCTGTTAGGTCAAAATATCGCAACACTACTATGGCAGTATTGAGAGCAGGGAACAACGGCCCCGCCACTGCACAGCCTATCCTCCCATGCTATTTACGTAGCAGGACGCATAGACAGAGGGACCTATTTTTGCACACACGACCCTGGGTTTCCCAAAAAATTTATGCTTACCAAAAATAGCCATTTGGAACATACCGCCAAACAACATTTGGCAATAAAACTTCGATGTCTTTGACACGCGCACATTTCTGGTAACTTGCTATTTGCTTCTTGTTACTGCTGTTCTTCCTTCAGAAATTCTACTTGTAGCCAAGTGACTTGCTACTGGTTCAAGCATTTACCTTCCCGGTATTACTACCACATGGACACGTGCAAGTAACTTAACCGCTCTTCTAAAACGATCCAAATTAAAATTAGAGCCATGAAAGAGGAGAGAAAGAGCAGAAAAGGAGAGGTCAGGCGGCAACAGAGCCCTGCAGGCTGCCACCCGTCAACACTGCACTCTTTTTAAAACAAACAAACCAACCAACCAACCAAAAACCAAAAACCCCCCAAACATCAAAACCCAACACACCAAAACCAAGCAACAACAAACCGAAACCATGACCATGTATCTTTTTTTCCTTTCGGAGCTCCTCCCTGTCTCACCATGCTGTCTTGTCAGAGCATGAAGCACAGGCCATCTGTTTCCCCGATGACGTTTGCATGTGACGAATACACATTCACAAGTAGCCCAGATCTCTACGACTGGTATCATGCTTATGGTTTTAATAACCGTAATTCAGCTTTATTGACTGACGCGTTTGTGAGGACGCTAATTAACTTTCAAACGTAGCCTCTCCTTGGCAGGGGGCGGGGGGGGAGGTTGGGGGAACCCAAATGTGTTAGAGACTGAAAAAAAATGACAGTTCAGAGCTCCCAACCATGAGGGAGCAGCGAGGAAATTCATGAAAGTGAAGACAAACAGCAGGAACATTAAGTGAAATTTGGCTTCAATTCTGATCACGTACTTAAGAGACTCTCCAAGTCTACACCTCAGTCCTATGAATGACCAGCCCTTTGTTGGAAGGGCAAACTTTTTTTACTTCAAAGTCCCAGATCGAAGGTTCCATGGAGCAGAATGCGGATTGAGCCACAGGACAACACGCCACCAACATTCTAATGAAAGCAAACAAAGAAACAAAAAAAATCATATCAAAATCACGTTTAAGCACCGGTTTCCATCACGTGTCATTCATTATGCTTCTACTGGCATCTAGCTGCTCAAAAATCAACTATGCCGACACCACATATTACTAAAAATTTAGCTACACACAGAAAAATAAAAGGCTATTTCCAACTTGCCCATAAAACTAGTATGAACAAACAGAAGAGAAGGACTTGACCCTAACGAAAGTTACAGGCAGCTCTTAATTTATCCTAGATGAAAGTTTGTTCTTTTACCTGAAGGGAAAACATTCGAGACTCCCAAGGGACCGATGCAGGAACGAGGCATACTCTGGTAACGGCAATTTTTCATCAGCTTTTCGGCACTGGCAGCAGATTTGCCTTTTCTCTGGGTTTGATCAGAGAATCATAGAATGCTTTGGGTTGGAAGGGACCTTTAGAGGTCATCTAGCCCAACCCCCCTGCAGTGAGCAGGGACAGCTTTAACTAGATCAGGTTGATCAGAGCCCCATCCAACCTGACCTTGAATGTTGCCAAGGATGGGGCCTCTACCACCTCTCTGGGCAACCTGTGCCAGTGCTTCACCACCCTCATTGTAAAAAACTTCTTTCTAATGTCTAGTCTAACTCTATTCTTCTTTAGTTTAAATGTGTTATTCCTGGTCCTGTCACAACAGGCCTTGTTAAAAAGATTCTCCCCATCTTTCCTGTAGGCCCCCTTTAAGTACTGGAAGGTTGCAATAAGGTCTCCTCGCAGCCTTCTCTTCTCCAGGCTGAACAACCCCAACTCTCTCAGCCTGGCCTCATTGGAAAGGTGCTCCAGCCCTTGGATCATTTTGGTGGCCCTCTTCTGGACCCGCTCCAGCAGGTCCACGTCCTTCTTGTGCTGAGTACACTTGTGCAGAGTATCTGTAGCGTCCTCAAACTCACAAAGGTTTCTCAGCTCGACTCGCGCCGAGAGCGGCAGAGGCTGCCCAGCCCCAGCGAGGAGCAGCCAGGGATGGGATGGGATGGGGCTGCCTCTGCTCACCCAGGCCGGGCAGGGGCTTGGCCCCAAAAGCGCTCAAGGACCCCGCTGCAGCATTTGTCCCAGGGCCGCTTTCTCCCCCGACGGCCCTGCAGAGAGACGGAGCAAGAAAACATTGGGTCCGTGAGCAGGACGGAGGGAGAGAGAGATTGGGGGCGGAGGGGCGGGGAAGGAGAGAAAGAAGAAAGGAGGGACAAAGACAGTGACAGGGCGCAGGACACTGAGACAGGCAGAGAAAAAGAACAGGCAGCAGGACAAAGGGATTGAGAAATAAAGAAATGATCAGATCTGCACGAAGAGACCAAGAAGGAAAAATTAAAAAATTCCAGTACTGGGCTAGAGAACAGAGATGGAGGAAGAGCAAAAAAGGGCCAGGGAGCAGGACAGAGGAATAGAGAAAAGGAAAAACGGGAGAGCTGGCTGCATGGGGAAGTATAGCAAGAAAGGACCGGACAGGCACCAGGACAGAAAAATGAAGACCAAAAAGATGCAAGAGGAAGCAAGACAAAGAGACAGTGAGAGGAAACAAGGGGCAGGAAGCAGAACAGAGGTGGAGAAAGAAGCACCAGGGCAGAAGGAGAGACAAAGAAAAAAGACAGACAGGACAAAGGCTAGGAGATGGGGAGGGTGGGGAAGAAAGCCGAGGAGCAGGACACAGCTTGTCTGAGAAAGACAGGGAGCAAGACAAGGTGATCCAGAGAGAGAAAAAAGGGAGAGGAAGGCAGGACAAAGGTGGAAAGACAGGCAAAAATTAGAGCCAGGAAGCAGGACAGAGATAGAGGGGAAAAAGGCCCAGGATGGGTAGCAGGACAGAGAGGGGGGGGGGGGGGGGAAACCAGCACCAGGCTGCAGGACAGAGATGGAAAAATTAAAAATAGAGACACAGGGAGCACGACAGAATGACAGAGAGAGGAAAAAGGGATGGCACGCAGGACAGCATTGGAGGGAAAAAACCAGCTGTGATGAGCAGTGGGACAGAGAGATACGGCAATACAAAAAATACTGAGGAAGAGGGAAAGGAAAGAAGGGACAGCCAGCTGGGCAGGGGGGTACAGTTAGAACGAACGGAAGAGGGAACGGGGCAGAGAGAAAGACAGATGAGAAAGACAGCGAGAGGGAGCAGGACAGAGGAACAGCAAGAGGAAAAAAAGAAAGGGAAGAGAGCTGGACAGAGATGGAGAAAAAAGCAGCAGGGACAGAGCACAAGAGACAGAAAGAGCGACAGGGAGCAGGGCGGGGGAGGGGGGGGGAGTCAGGGCAGCAGCAGGATGGAAGAGAAAGAAACCTGGGACAGTCAACAGGACAGAGATGAACCTGAATACGGGCAGGGAGGGGGACAAAGGAATATAGTGAGAAACGATGGGATAGGAAGCGAGACAGAGCAACAGACAAAAATAATGACAATAAGAGAGAGAGAGAAAGACAAAGACCTTGAGAAGCACAGGGGGGTGGAGAAAGAAAGAGAGGTATTAGTAGCCCTGCAGGGAGACAGAGGACAACAAAAACTAGGGCAGGAAACAGACGGTGAGTTACAGAATGAAAAAAAGCAGTGACAGTGAGCAAGACAAAGGGAGAGGGGGAGAGAGGGGGAGAGAGAAAGAGAAGGAAGGAAGGAGGGAGATAGGAAGGCAAGGACACAGAGCAGCACGTACAGGCGCAGAGAGGAAAAGAACACCAGGGAACAGGTCAGAGCAGTTGTGGGGAAAAAGAGACAGATGCATATCAGGAGAAAGAGATGGAAAAGGAAAAAAACATGACAGTGGCAGGACAGAGAGAGAGGATGGGGAAAAAAAAAAACAGAGAGAGAAACAGGGGTCAGGAGAGAAGAACAGAGAGGTGAGGAGAGATAAAGGGACTGGGGGGGGGAGACAGGGCCCTGAGGGCCTGGGACTCACCGCAGCTCTCGCTCTCAACACTGCCAGGAGAATTTGCCCATTCGGACGCTTCCTTCTCCTTCTCTCCTCCCTTCCTCTTCTGTAACTCCGGTCGCTTGGCTGTCCTCCACCTAAGAGAATACACGGGTCTCTTACAGCTCTCACGAGACACGGCTGCCCAGACATGTCGCCTCGCTCGCTCGTGCGCTCTGCAACTACAAAGAGGGAACCTTCCTCGCCCAGAGAGGCAGAGGCTCTCTTGCCCGCAGCGGGAGGCAGCTGCAGGCTGCACCCTCTTTAGTGTATTCTTCAGCTGCTTTACCTGTCTCTGCCCTCGCCAGCTTCAGCCACAGCAGCTCTCCTCCACAGCCAGCAAGCGCTCCGCCTGCCCCTTTTCTCCCCCCCACCGCTAGGAGTGCGAGGCCAGGCACAGACAACCCACGCCAGCCTGAACCTGGGGCAGTCAACGGCATCTCCAGGGGAAGAACGGGCAACCGTGTCCTCAGTGCGGCCTCTGGGAGGGGGAAAGAATAACCAGTGGCCATTATTACCAGAGCCTGCCCCCAGCCACAGCCCCTCCTTATGCAGGGGCTTCTGCAGACACCGCTCCTTCCCTGCACTGCTGCTATCGGTACCGCATTAAGGGAGAATCCAGCGCGTTCGAGGGCCAGCTTCCAGGCTTCGCGACAGGCCTTGGGGGTGATCTAGGGCTACAGGACAGGCTTCAGGGCAGGTGCTGGAGCTGGGGGCAGCTGCATGGGCTCAGTGGGCCCGGGGGGCGCTCAGGGGGAGCTCTGGCGAGTTGGGGACGTGCCCGCCGTCTGCGCCTGGGGCATGTCCTCTTCCTTCCCTCCTACCGCCGCTCTCTCTCGGGGAACTCCCCGGGGCTGCCCCGACCCCGCTCGCCCCCAGCTGCCCGGCAGCCTGCCGCAGCGGCAGCTTTGAAGCTTCCCTTCCCGCCACCCCCGGGTGCCCGGCGGGCAGCAGACACCCCTGCACCCACCAAAGGGGCTCGCTCACATCACATCACATCATCGCTGCTGCTCCTGGCCCTCACCCGCCACCGGCAATCGCGCCCGCCGCGCCGCCATGCCGCTCCCGCACACCGCGCATGCGCCGGACACCGACGGCGCGCCAGAGGGGCCACACCCGGCGCGCGAACGCCGGGACGCAGCACCGCGATTCGGCCACCAGGCTGCCGCGTGACTGGGCCGTGCCGCGAAAACTACAGCTCCCGGCATGCTCCGCGCAGGCAACATGGCCGACCGCAAGCCCCCTTCCCAGCACCGCAGCTGCCGGCACGCCGCGAGAGGCAGCCGGCCCCGCTTTCTCCCTTCCGGGGACGCCGCCGTTCCCCCCGCCCGCCGGCGCCCCCGGGAGCCCTGCCGAGCCCTCGGCGCAGCCCCGCGCTCCTCAGGCAGCCCCCGCCGCCCGGCTACGGCACACGGCGCGGCACCCCCACACGCCCCGGCTCCCCTCGCCGCCAGCTGCGACACGACACGACATGACACGACGAGGCAGCCCCGCACTCCCCCGCAGGCACCGTCGCCCTCCCGGGCCATCGCCCGGCCCCGGCTCATCTTCTCCCTCGGTGCAGGGTGCAGCCACAGCCCGGCGACCGCTCCGCTCCTCCCTTGCCTCACACCGGCCCCTCCACGGCCCCCCGGGGCAGGGCAGCACCGGCAGCACCAGCCCCTCCACCGGCAGCCACCCCTTTACAGGGAGGGGCCCTGGCCATCAGCCTCATTGCCCGCACCTGGGGCTCCTCCAGCCCCGGCCCACAGCTGGAGCCCAGCAGGAACAGGGGGCCATTGCCTGTCCCCCACAGCGTGTCACCTCCTACCCTGGGCCCCATCACAGCCCCTTGCCCGGTGCAAAGGGAGCGCAAATGCAGCCGGCGAGTGATTATTCAGTTATGCACGTAACCTTGCCCGGGAGCGAGTCTGCTCCGGGGCTCGGGGCCCCCAACGCTCCCCCTGCCCCTGGGACACCCTGGCCGTGGTTCCGGGAGCCACGCTTGTCGGTGCGGGTGGAACGGACAGAGGTGGAGGATGTCAAAAATGAGGAGCGGGGCGCTGGACAGGGGGGTGTAGAGAGAAAGCACGAGGCAGGGAGCGGGACAGCGAGAGAAGGACGGGGACAAGGGAGCCCGACAGAGGTGGAGAAAGAAGCAGCAGCGAGGAAGAGACGCCGCAGAAAGAGGGAGAGGGAGCAGGACAGACACTGACAAAGAGGGACGGGGAGCAGGATGGAGATGCAGGAGAAACCTGGGACGGGCAGCAAGACAGAGAGGGAGGAGAGAAGAACAGGTGCAGGAAGCTGGACTGAGAGACATGGGGAAAGACAAAAAAGCAGCGGCAAGAGCAGGGCAGAGAGGGAGGAATGAAACAACAGGGACAGGGAGCCACGACAGCGAACAACGCTGGGAAGGGGCCGGGAGGGTGTGTGGGATGACAACACAAACCAAACCCCGCAGCTACACACTGCAGTGCGGAGAGGGAAGAATAAAGAAATAGGGACAGGGAGCCAGAAAAAAAGAGAGCGGGAGAGCAAAAAGGGTAGCAATGTGTACAGAAAGAAGAGTCAGGGGTGCAATTCTAAAATAGGGTCCTCGGGGAGCCAGAGACAGCGAGATGGACGAAGGACAAAAGCGACAGGCTACAGGGCGGAGAGCGAGGAATTCACGAACAGGGGCAGAGCGATGGCGCCAGAGAGAGACGGAGAAAGGCAAGCAAATAGCGTGGAGCTACGGGACAGAAAACGTGGAATGAAAGAACAAAGAGAGGGAACCCGGCAGAGAGGGACTGAGGGAAAAATCCAGACCGCAACCCCCATTCCCCAGTTCCCCTGCTCCACTCGGGGGGGAGGAGGTTGAGAAATCGGGAGTGAAGTTGAGCCTGGGAAGAAGGGAGGGGGTGGGGGGAAGGTGTTTTAAGATTTTGTTCTTATTTCTCATTATCCTACCCCGATTTGACTGGTAATGAATTAGACTGGTTTCCCCAAGTCGAGCCTGAGTTTTGCCTGTGACAGTAATTGCCGAGCAATCTCTCCCTGTCCTTATCTCAACCCACGAGCTTTTCATTCTATTTTTTCTCTCCACTGTCCAGCTGAAGAGGGGAGCGACAGAGCACCTTTGGTGGGCACCTGGCATCCAGCCACGGGGGCACCGTGACGGACACAGAGAGATGGAGAAAATGAAAAAGCGAAGGGCTATGCAGCAGAGAGGAAGGATTTAAAAAACAGGAATGGGAAGCAAAAAAAGAGCGAGATGGAGAAGTGGGCGGGGGGGAGCCAGCGACGGCAAAAATAATGACGGGCTACAGGACACAGAGGGAGGAATGCAAAAGTAGCAGCCGGGTGCCGGGCAGAGAGAGACACAGAAGGAAAAAACTAGCCATGGGCTACAGGGCAGAGAGAGGGAGGACCTAAAAGATGGGGACAGGCAGATGCTCAGAGTGAGATGCAGAAAGGAGGTACAGGGGAGAGGAGGGGGGGGGGGGCGGAAATTAACCCCCACAAAAAATTGCAGCGGCATGGGGAAGTGAGGGGGCCTGGGGCGGGGCAGGGAGGCAACCGGACGCACGGGAGGGGAGACAGGGCCCCGAGGGCCCAGGACTCACTGCAGCCTTCGCTCTCGGGAGAATTTGCCAGCTCGGACGCTTCCTTCTCCCTTCCTCTTCTGTAACTCCGGTCGCTTGGCTGTCCTCCACCTAAGAGGATACGGGGCTGTCTTACAGCTCTCACGAGACAAGGCTTCCTAGACATGGCCTTGCTTGCTTCCTTGCTTGCTCGCTCACGCGCTACACGACTACAAAGCGGGATCCTTCCTCACCCAGAGAGGCAGGCGCTCTCTTGCCTGCAGCGGGAGGCAGCTGCCGGCTGCACCCTCTTTATTTTATTCTTCGGCTGCTTTATCTGTCTCCGGCCTCCCCAAATTCAGCCGCGGCAGCTCCCGGCCACAGCCAGGAAGCGCTCCGCCTGCCCCTTTTCACCCGTGCCGCCAGGAGAACGGGGCCAAAGGCAAAAACCACGCAAGTCCGAGCCAGGGACAGTCAACAACGTCCCCGGAGAGGAACCAACAAGTGACTCCTCAGCACCGCCGCTGCGAGACAGAAAGAACAAGCCCCCATTTATCCACAGCGATGACTGACCGACTCTAGCTGCACATGGGGATGCGATGGGGAGCAGGACAGAGCAACGGAAAGAAAAAATAAGACGAGGGAGAAAGACAGAGGGGCAGAGAAAGAAAGGCACAGGGAAAAGGACAGCCAGATGCATGCATCACTAAAAAAAAGGCACGAGGAGCCCCGCAGGGACACAGCAGAAGAACAAACAGGGTCGGGGAGCAGGCCAGAGGGAGAGAAAGTGACGAGTGGGGAGCCCAACAGCCAGATCGAGAGAGAATCCACATGAGAGGAATAAGGGAGAGAGAAAAAGATAGCGAACGAGCCAGAGGGATTGAGGGGGAAAAGAGAGGCGTGGATCAGGACAAAGAGAGGGAGAAAGATAAACCAGCGCTGGGCTGCAGGATGAGAAGAAAGGGAGTGGGACAGAGGGGAATAATGGGACGGCGAGCTGGGCAGAGGGATGTAGCGAGAAACAATGGGACAGGCAGCGGTGCGGAGATATACAGGCAAAAAGTTAGGGGGAGGATGGAGGGCAGAGAGAAGAAAAGGGACAGGGAGCGGGGCACAGATGGAGAAAGAAACATTAGAGAGAGGAGGAGAGGCACAGGACCAAGGCAGACAGATGGAGAAGGGAGGAAGGGAGGGAGGGAGGGAGGGAGGGAGGGAGGGAGGGAGGGAGGGACGAAAAAAACAGTGATGGGCAGCGGGCCAGAGGGACAAGGAAAGAGAGGATGAAGGACAGAGCAATACAGAAACCAGGTGAGGGACAGGGAGCCAGGAAGCGGGATACTGCGGAAGAAAGAGGGACAGGGAGCAGGATGCCGAGACAGGGAGCAACCAAGAGAATGACGGAGAGGTGGAGCACGAGGAAAACACAGGGCACAGAGGTGAATCCGTAAATAACAGGGGCGGGGAGCAGCGCAAAGGCTCAGCGAGAATAAGAGATGAACAGGAAGGGGAACACGGACAGCAAAATACAGAATGAAAAACCCAGCAACAGCGAGCAAGACAAAGGGATCAAGAGAGAAAGAGAAGGAAGGAAGGAGGGAAGGAAGGAGGGAAGGAAGGAGGGAGAGCGATAGGAAGGCAGGGACACGGAGCGGCACGTACAGGCGCAGAGAGGAGGAGAACGCCAGGGAACAGGCCGGGGGGGGGGGGGGGGGGGTGTGCGAATAAAGAGACAGATAAAGATCAGGACAAAGAGACGGTAAAGGGAAAAAACAGCGATGGGGTGCAGGACTGAGACGGAGAATGGGGGAGGGGGAAGAGGGAGAGGGAGCAGGACAAAAGCGCAGAGAGAAAAAGAAAAGGGAGCAGTAGAACAAGCGAGATGAAGGAAGAGAGGGAGTGGGAGAGAAGAATAGAAAGGAGAAGAGAGGTGCAGGCAAGGGGCGGGGGGCGCGGAAATCGCAGCAGCGTGGGAAAGCGAGGGGGCCAAGGGTGGGGGAGGGCGGGACCCGGACGCACGGGAGGGGAGACAGGGCCCCGAGGGCCCGGGACTCACTGCAGCTCTCGCCCTCGGGAGAATTTGCCAGCTCGGATGCTGCTTTCAGCCTCTCTCCTCCCTTCCTCTGCTGTAACTCCGCTCGCTCGGCCGGCCTCCCCCTGAGAGAACACACGGGGCTCTCCCGGCTCTCCCGAGAGCACGGGGCCAGCGGGCAGGCGACACCCCCGCACCCCCAAAGGGGCTCGCTCGCCTCACCGGGGCTCCTGCCCGCTGCCCGCCACCGCTCATCACGCCCAGCACCCTGCCGCGCTGCAGCGGCAGCCAAGGCTGCGGCGGTGCTGCTGCCGACCCGCGCGGTGCCGGCGCTGCGGGAACCGCGCTCGCCCGGGGGCAGCACCGACGCTGCTGTTCCGCCTCGTGCGCGCCGAGAGCAAGCCCCGGGGCGGCAGCGGCGTTTCCTTACCGGCGGGCAGCGCCGAGCACGGCGGCATCGCGTGGCTGGTACCGACGGGCGGCCCCCTGGATCCCGTGGCCGCAGCAATGCGCATGGGCGGCTGCCGGGCTGCAGTACTGGACTTTGGTCACAGGGCGGCAGCAGCGAGCCCGTGGAAAGCGCCCCACGGCACTGTGCGCGGGGCTGGAGCTGCAGTACCGAACTTTGGTCACACGGTGGCAGCACCGAGCCAGGGAAAGCGAACAACGGAGGGAAGGGGCCGGGGCCGGGGTGGGGGAAAACCACGCAAACCAAACCCCACAAGCTACACGCTGCAGGGCAGAGAGGCAAGAATTAAGAAATAGGGACAGGGAGCTGGAAAAAAGAGCGCGGGAGGGCACAAAAGGAAGCAAAGAGTACAAAAAGAAGGGGGGAGGGCAATTCTAAACTAGGGTCCTCGGGGAGCCAGAGACAACGAGATGGACAAAGGACAAAAGCGACAGGCTACAGGGCGGAGAGCGAGGAATTCACGAACAGGGGCAGAGAGCTGGCCAGAGAGAGACGGAGAAAGGCTGGGGCTGCAGTACCCATTTTTTGATCACGGGGTGGCAGAAGCGAACGCGGCAAAGCTCGCCCCCGCGTATGAGCGGGGCTGGAGCTGCAGTACCGCATTTTTCTCACCGGGTGGCAGCACTGAGGGCTGGAAAAGAGCCTCGCTGCGCATGCGCGGGGCTGGAGCTGCAGTACCCACTTTTGTTCACCAGGCAGCAGCACTGAGCGCTGGAAAGCGCGCTACTGTGCATGCGCGGGCCGGAGCTGCAGTGCCACATTCCGGACAACAGGGGGCAGCACTGAGCGCGGAAAATCAGCCCCACTGTGCATGCGCAGGGCAACAGCGCCGGCTGCCCGGAGCATCTTCAAAATTCTTTTCCGATTATTCCGCAGAATGAGAAATGGCTGCTACCTCAGCCCCGTTTAGACCACCCAACGGCGGCAGCTACTGACTGCGGGGGGTCCAAGAGCAGGGCTTGTATTGCTCTGCCCTCTTCCCACTCGCAGCCCACGCGGCACGGCGTGCGCTCCTTCCGCTGCCAGAAGCATCCCAGGGCTCGACTGGGGGGGGGGGGGGGGGGGTGGGCGTACAGCGGCATCACCCCCCCAAGAGGGGGGGGTTGGGTGCCCCGCTGGGACCCAGGGGAGCCCCCCTGAGGGACCCATGGGTCTGGGTGGCCCCGGAGGGCACTTCCCGCCTCCCTTCGGTGATTCCCGGCACTCTTCGGCAATTCCCGACTCCCTTCGGCGATTCCCGGCACTCTTCGGCGATTCCCGCCGCCCTTCGGCCATTCCCGCCGCCCTTCGGCCATTCCCGCCGCCCTTCGGCCATTCCCGCCGCCCTTCGGCCATTCCCGCCGCCCTTCGGCCATTCCCGCCGCCCTTCGGCCATTCCCGCCGCCCTTCGGCCATTCCCGCCGCCCTTCGGCCATTCCCGCCCCCCTTCGGCCATTCCCGCCCCCCTTCGGCCATTCCCGCCCCCCTTCGGCCATTCCCGCCCCCCTTCGGCCATTCCCGGCACTCTTCGGCACTCGCCGCCGCCCTTCGGCGATTCCCGGCACTCTTCGGCACTTCCCGACTCCCTTCGGCACTCCCCGCCCCCCTTCGGCCATTCCCGGCACTCTTCGGCACTCGCCGCCCCCCTTCGGCCATTCCCGCCCCCCTTCGGCGATCGAGCGGGGCTGGGGCTGCAGTACCAAATTTTGGTCAGCAGGTGGCAGCACCGAGCCCCGGCAAAGAGCCCCAATGCGCATGCGCGGAGCCGGAGCTCCACGACCGCATTCCCACACCACGTGGCAGCACAGAGCGCGGCAAAGCGCATGCGCCGGGCTGGAGCCGCAGGACCCGCTTTGGCGCGCCGGGCGGCCGCAGCGTCTTCAAAATTCTTTTCCGATTATTCCGCAGAATGAGAAATGGCTGCTACCTCAGCCCCGTTTAGACCACCCAACGGCGGCAGCTACTGACTGCGGGGGGGGGGGGGCCCAAGAGCAGGGCTTGTATTGCTCTGCCCGCTTCCCACTCGCGGCCCATGCGGCACGGTGTGCGCTGCTTCCGCTGCCAGAAGCATCCCAGGGCTCGGCTGTGGCAGCCCCGAGCAGCATCCGGCTGCTCCGAAAGCCTGGGCGCTCTTTCTGTCCGTGCCCCCTACACCACATTACCTTGGAAGCAGAAGCAGCACAAGGGTTTTCTTTTTTCCCTTTGCAGTAAGCACCCGGCATCGCTCTATTGCTCTGCACGTACAAGCCGCGTCACGAGAGCTGCAGCAGCAAGTCAACAGATGCTGCGGAAAGGTTAAAGCAAAACACAACAAAGCAGCAACACACATGGCATCCTCAAGGCAGGCGAGAAGAGACGAAAGCTGCTTTGTGTCAGAGGGGCAGATACGTTCATCGGGAAACAGCACGCCCCAGCAGACCCGATGCGACTGAGCAACAAGCTGGGGAGGCCTGGCCTTTGCTCTGTTGTTTGCACCTGTCCCCACCTCTGTGCTATCAGAACTCTGCTCTCCTCATCCCGCCTACACACGAGGAAGGCTTCCTGTGCAGGGCTTGTCGATTAGCTAAGAACACGACATCATGTAGTCCGGAACGGCCCTTTAGTCAGCTGGGGTCAGCTGTCCCGCCCGTGTCCCCTCCCAACCCCTCGTGCCCCCCAGCCCGCTCGGCGGTGGGGCGGTACGAGGAGCCGGAAAAGCCTCGACTCTGTGCAAACGCTGCTCGGCGGTCGCTAGAACACCAGCGTGTCATCAACGCTGTTCCCAGCACAAATCCAAAACAGTGGAGTAGAGATGGGGCTGGGAGCGGGGTGCAGGGAAGCGTCTGGGGGGCCGCAAGCAGCGCCCTGAGGGCCCAGAAGCAGAGGGCTTATGGGGGGCGGTGCCCAATATGGTGGGGCGGAGGCAGGGGCACGTCCCCGGGAAAAAATAACTCACCTGGGGGAAAAACCTCGTGCAGGGGGATGCTCGGGTGGAAAGCATTCGGGAGGGCAGGGAGACACACAGAGGGGGACGGGGAGGAGGAGGAGGAGGACACGGACAGACAGAGGGGTACGTGCGGGTGAAAAAGTACATGGGGGGACACATGATGACACAGGATGACCTACGCCAGGGCGCCTGCCCGGGGTAATCCACAGCAGATAACTCACCTGGGACAACCTGCAGCAGGCGATCTGCTCCGCATAACTGACCCACACTGGATCCATGGCTGGATAACGCTCAGCGGTGCTCCTCAAACTGCCAGCGTTTCACCCCACATTTAGCCCAAATTAGGGGTTGGGGTTTGTTTGGGTTTTGTTGTGGTTTTTTTCCTTTTTTTCTTTTTGGCTTTTCCACAATGGAAAACTGGCATTTGTTTGCTTTTTCCAAACATATTAAATTCTGGGGTTTTTCAGCACTTTTCCACAACATAAAAAGTGGTGATTCTTGCTTTTGGTTTCATTCTTGAAACAGAGGGGTTCTTTTGGGCTTTCGGTGGGGTTTTTGGGGTGGGGCGTTTTTTTTGTTGGGGTTTCCCCCCCTCCCCTTTCTTTCCAGCTGCACAAATCCAGGTGCCTTTGGCTGTCCCAAGAGCAGCAACAGCTTCAGGAATATTTAGACCCGGAACAACAGAGAAAAATAAACCAGCTTCATCTCACGCACAGGAAAGCAGCAGACAAAGGGTCGGCATTTAGAGCCCTTACAGAAAAGAGGCATTCTCCTTCCATTCCTCAACCCATCTGTTAGGTCAAAATATCGCAACACTACTATGGCAGTATCGAGAGCAGGGAACAACGGCCCCGCCACTGCACAGCCTATCCTCCCATGTTATTTACATAGCAGGACGCATAGACAGAGGGACCTATTTTTGCACACACGACCCTGGGTTTCCCAAAAAATTTATGCTTACCAAAAACGGCCATTTGGAACATACCGCCAAACAACATTTGGCAATAAAACTTCGATGTCTTTGACACACGCACATTTCTGGTGACTTGCTATTTGCTTCTTGTTACTGCTGTTCTTCCTTCAGAAATTCTACTTGTAGCCAAGTTACTCGCTACCAGTTCAAGCATTTACCTTCCTGGTATTACCACCACATGGACACGGGCAAGTAACTTAACCGCTCTTCTAAAACGATCCAAATGAAAATTGCTACCACAAAACAGGAAGGAAAGAGAAGAAAAGGAGAGGTCAGGCGGCAACAGAGCCCTGCAGGCTGCCACCCGTCAACACTGCACTCTTTTTAAAACAAACCAACCAACCAACAAACAACCCAAAACCCCCCAAACATCAAAACCCAACACACAAAAAACAAGCAACAAACCAAAACCATGACGACGTATCTTTTTTTCTTTTCGGAGCTCATCCCTGTCTCACCATGCTGTCTTGTCAGAGCATGAGGCGCAGGCGATCTGTATCCCAATGACGTTTGCATGTGACGAATACACATTCAGAAGTAGCCCAGAGCTCTACGACTGGTATCATGCTTATGGTTTTAATAACCATAATTCAGTTTTATTGACTGACATGTTTGTGAGGACGCTAATTAACTTTTACACGTAGCCTCTCCTTGGCGGGGGTTGGGGGGGGGGGGGGGTGTGATTGCTGGAGGTGACTTAGACACCACACGTAGATTTACGATTACAAGAAAGGTACAGCATTGAAGAAGCTTTCTGGATGGAATGCAGCTGGATGCAAGGAATCTATCCCACAGAAGTTCCTAAGCCTGTAACCTTGGATGTCACAACCCAGGGGAGCCTGGTGTGCTGATTCTGAGAGGAGCTGCCCAGGGGGTGGAGTGGTGTGGAGACATCACGGCCAAGCCCTGTGATAAGGGAACTCGAAGGGGCACCATGGTCCTGATAAGCTGCATAAGTGATACCCTGCGTCAGCAAACTATCATGATGTTGACAAAAATGCTGTCCTTTAGTAACTTTTACTCATTATAATGTCATTATAATATTAGAACACACTCCCATCTCAAAACCCACGTGCCTCCAAGGTAAGACCCCCCCTCACTGAGCCTGCGCTCTGAATTTTTCTGAGCCTGTACCTTTAAAACAAAGCGAGAAAGTTTTACACCAATCGTAACAAAGGTATGTATGACTAGAGTCCCTCAAGCTCCACCTAATGTGTAAAATACTATAAAATTGGCCTAAGGGAAAGGGGATGTTAGGGAAGACATCACCGTGTACCACTCTGACCTCTGGGATCAGTCGACAGGCTGAGCCTCTCTTCCCCCCGCATCGGGACGCCTTTGGGTACGAATCTAACACTTGGTTATACCAAGTGCCTCCGCGGGAAACTTAGAAACCTCTATAGAGTCGCTTTTATGTCTTTTGATGCATCTGTGTTATTCTAAACTTTGGCAATCGTAGGTGCCTTGCAGTCAGTGAATTTATCACCGGTAATCCAAAGAACCTGTGTGTCTGTTGCTTTAATAAATTGCTTTGATTTATTGGTCTAGCATGATAGTGGTCATTGAACGCGACCACACACTTTAAGTGTGGCCGTGATAGTTCATGCAGCACGACTAGACGAAAGGTGCCTACGTTATTTGTGAATCCGTAATCGTGATAGTTCAGTGTGCTGAACGCGACTGGACTTACAACGATAAATTGGGTACCTTCCAAAGCCGAAAGGTGCCTGCGTTATTTGTGAATCCGGAATCTTGATAGTTCAGTGTGCTGAACGCGACCGGACTTATAACGATAAATTGGGTACCTTCCAAAGCCTCTCTTCACGCAACAGGGGGGTGTGGTGTGTGTGTGTGTGAGACACAGGATGGGGCACACGACACCCAAATGTGTTAGAGACTGAAAAAAAATGACAATTCAGAGCTCCCAACCATGAGGGAGCAGTGAGGAAATTAATGAAAGTGAAGACAAACAGCAGCAACATTAAGTGAAATTTGGCTTCAATTCTAATCATGTACTTAAGAGACTCCCCCGGTCTACACCTGAATCCTATGAATGACCAGTCCTTTGTTGGAAGAGCAAACTTTTTTTACTTCAAAGTCCCAGATCGAAGGTTCCATGGAGCAGAATGCGGATTGAGCCACAGGACAACACGCCACCAACATTCTAATGAAAGCAAACAAAGAAACAAAAAAAATCATATCAAAATCAAGTGTAAGCATCGGTTTCCATCACGTGTCATTCATTATGCTTCTACTGGCATCTAGGTGCTCAAAAATTAACTATGCTGACACCACATATTACTAAAAATTTAGCGACGCACAGAAAAAAAAACTTGTCCATAAAACTAGTATGAACAAACAGAAGAGAAGGACTTGACCCTAACAAAAGTTACAGGCAGCTCTTAATTTATCCTAGATGAAAGTTTGTTCTTTTACCTGAAAGGAAAACATTCGTGATTCCCAAGGGACCAATGCAGGAACGAGGCATGCTCCGTTAACTGCAATTTTTCATCAGCTTTTCGGCACTGGCAGCAGATTTGCCTTTTCTCTGGGTTTGATGCGGAGTATCTGTAGCATCCTCAAACTCACAAAGGTTTCTCAGCCCGACTCACACTGAAAGCGGCAGAGGCCGCCCAGCCCCAGCAAGGAGCAGCCGGGGATGGGATGGGATGGGACCGGGCTGCCTCTACTTGCCCCAGCCGGGCAGGGGCTTGGCCCCAAAACCCCTCAACGACCCCGCTGCAGCATTTGTCCCAGGGCTGCTTCTGCCCCCGCCGGCCCTGCAGAGAAATGGAGCAAGAAAACGTTGAGTCTGCGAGCAGGACAGAGGGAGAGAGAGATGGGGGGGAGTGGAGGAGAGGAAGAAGAAAGGAGGGACAAAGACAGTGACAGAGAGAAAGAAGCATTGGGGCAGAAGGAGAGACAAAGAAAAAAAGGCAGACAGGAAGAAAGCTAGGAGATGGGGAGGGTGGGGAAAAAGGACAAGGAGCAGGACACAGCTTGTCAGAGAAAGACAGGGAGTAAGACAAGGCGATACAGAGAGAGAAAAAAGGGAGAGGAAGGCAGGGCAAAGTGCAAGACAGGCAAAAATTAGAGCCAGGAAGCAGGACAGAGATGGAGGGAAAGAGGCCTAGGATGGGTAGCAGGACAGGAGAGAGGGCCGGGGGTGTGGAAACCAGCACCGGGCTGCAGGACAGAGATGGAAAAATTAAAAATAGAGACACAGGGAGCGCGACAGAATGACAGAGAGAAAAAAGGGACAGAGAGCTGGACAGCATTGGAGGGAAAAACACAACTGTGATGAGCAGTGGGACAGAGAGATATGGAGATCTGAAAAGAGAGAAAGGAAAGAAGGGACAGCCAGCTGGACAGGGGGACACAGTTAGAACGAATGGAAGAGGGAATGGGGCAGAGGGAAAGAAAGAAAAGATAGTGAGAGGAAGCAGGGCAGAGGAATAGCAAGAGGAAAAAAAGAAAGGGACAGAGCGCTGGACAGAGATGGAGAAAAAAGCATCAGGGACAGAGGACAAGGTGCAGAAAGAGTGACAGGGTGCGGGGGGGGGGGTGGGGACGACACAAAACAGGGCAGCAGCAGGATGGAGATGGAGAAGAAAAAAACACCCGGGATGGTCAACAGGACAGAGACAAACATGAATACAGGCAGGGAGTGGGACAAAGATAGCAAGAAACGACGGGATAAGCAGCGAGACAGAGCAACAGACAAGAATAATGACAATGAGAGAGAGAGAAAGACGAAGACCTTGAGAAGCACAGGGGGTTGGAGAAAGAAAGGGAGGTACTAGGAGCCCTGCGGAGAGACAGAGGACAACAAAAACTAGAACAGTAAGCAGACGGTGAGCTGATGAAAAAAAACCAGTGACAGTGAGCAAGAAAAAGGGATAGAGAAAGAGAAGGAAGGAAGGAGGGAGATAGGAAGGCAGGGACACGGAGTGGCACGTACAGGCGCAGAGAAGAAAAGGACGCTAGGGAACAGGTCAGAGCAATTGTGGGGAAAAAGGGATAGATGCAGATCAGGACAAAGAGATGGAAAAGGAAAAAAACACAATGGTTGCAGGACAGAGACAGAGGATGAAAAAAAACAGGGAGAGGGACCAAGAGGGAAGAACAGAGAGGCAAGGAGAGATAAAGGGACCGGGACGCGCAAGAGGGGAGGCTGGGCCCCGAGGGCCCGGGACTCACCACAACTCTCGCTCTCAGCGATGCCAGGGGAATTTCCCATTTCAGACGCTTCCTTCTCCTTCTCTCCTCCCTTCCTCTTCTGTAACTCCGGTCGCTTGGCTGTCCTCCATCTAAGAGAATACACGGGTCTCTTACAGCTCTCACGAAACAAGGCTGCCTAGATGTGTAGCCTCGCTCGCTTGTGCACTCTGCAACTGCAAAGAGGGAACCTTCCTCACCCAGAGAGGCAGAGGCTCTCTTGCCCGCAGCGGGAGGCAGCTGCCAGCTGCAACCTCTTTAGTTTATTCTTCAGCTGCTTTACCTGTCTCTGCCCTCACCAGCTTCAGCCACAGCAGCTCTCCTCCACAGCCAGGAAGCGCTCCGCCTGCCCCTTTTCACCCCCCCACCGCTAGGAGAGTGAGGCCAGGCACAGACAACCCACGCCAGCCTGAACCTGGGGCAGTCAACGGCATCTCCAGGGGAGGAACGGGCAACCGTGTCCTCAGTGCGGCCTCTGGGAGGGGGAAAGAGCAACCAGTGGCCATTATTACCAGAGCTCTCCCCCGGCCACAGCCCCTCCTTATGCAGGGGCTTCTGCAGACACCGCTCCTTCCCTGCACTGCTGCTATCGGTACCGCATTAAGGGAGAATCCAGCGCGTTCGAGGGCCAGCTTCCAGGCTTCGCGACAGGCCTTGGGGGTGATCTAGGGCTACAGGACAGGCTTCAGGGCAGGTGCTGGAGCTGGGGGCAGCTGCATGGGCTGAGTAGGCCCGGGGGGGGGGGCTCAGGGGGAGCTCTGGCGAGTTGGGGACGCGCCTGGCGCCTGCGGCATGTCCTCCTCCTTCCCTCCTACCGCCGCTCTCCCTCGGGGAACTCCCCGGGGCTGCCCGGACCCCGCTCGCCCCCAGCGGCCCGGCAGCCTGCCGCAGCGGCAGCTTTGAAGCTTCCCCTCCCGCCACCCCCGGGTGCCCGGCGGGCAGCAGACACCCCTGCACCCACCAAAGGGGCTCGCTCACATCACATCACATCATCGCCGCTGCTCCTGGCCCTCGCCCGCCACCGGCAATCGCGCCCGCCGCGCCGCCATGCCGCTCCCGCACACCGCGCATGCGCCGGACACCGACGGCGCGCCAGAGGGGCCACACCCGGCGCGCGAACGCCGGGACGCAGCACCGCGCTTCGGCCACCAGGCTGCCGCGTGACTGGGCCGTGCCGCGAAAACTACAGCTCCCGGCATGCCCCGCGCAGGCAACATGGCCGACCGCAAGCCCCTTTCCCAGCACCGCAGCTGCCGGCACGCCGCGAGAGGCAGCCGGCCCCGCTTTCTCCCTTCCGGGGACGCCGCCGTTCCCCCCGCCCGCCGGCGCCCCCGGGAGCCCTGCCGAGCCCTCGGCGCAGCCCCGCGCCCCTCAGGCAGCCCCCGCCGCCCGGCTCCGGCACACGGCGCGGCACTCCCCCTGCGCCCGGGCTCCCCTCGCTGCTACCTCCGACACGACACGACACGGCGCGGCACGGCAGCCCCGCACTCCCCCGCAGGCACCGTCGCCCTCCCGGGCCATCGCTCGGCCCCCGCTCACCTTCTCCCTCGGTGCAGGGTGCAGCCACAGCCCGGCGACCGCTCCGCTCCTCCCTTGCCTCACACCGGCCCCTCCACGGCCCCCCGGGGCAGGGCAGCACCGGCAGCACCAGCCCCTCCACCGGCAGCCACCCCTTTACAGGGAGGGGCCCTGGCCATCAGCCTCACTGCCCGCACCTGGGGCTCCTCCAGCCCCGGCCCACAGCTGGAGCCCAGCAGGAAGGAACAGGGGGCCATTGCCTGTCCCCCACAGTGTGTCACCTCCTACCCTGGGCCCCATCACAGCCCCTTGCCCGGTGCAAAGGGAGCGCAAATGCAGCCAGCGAGTGTTTATTCAGTCACGCACGTAACAAGTCCCTGGAGCGAGTCTGCTCCGGGGCTCGGGGCCCCCGACACTCCCCCTGCCCCTGGGACACACTGGCAGTGGTTCTGGGAGCCACGCTGGTCAGTTTGGCGGGGAACGGACAGAGGTGGAGGATGCAAAAAATGAGGAGCGGGGGTGCTGGACAGGGGGTTATAGAGACAAAGCATGAGGCAGGGAATGGGACAGCAAGAGAAGGACAGGGACAAGGGAGCCCGACAGAGGTGGAGAAAGAAGCAGCAGCGAGGAAGAGACGCCGCAGAAAGGGGGAGGGGGAGCAGGACAGACACTGACAAAGAGGGACGGGGAGCAGGATGGAGATGCAGGAGAAACCTGGGACGGGCAGCAAGACAGAGAGGGAGGAGAGAAGAACAGGTGCAGGAAGCTGGACCAAGAGACATGGGGAAAGACAAAAAAGCAGCGGCAAGAGCAGGGCAGAGAGGGAGGAATGAAACAACAGGGACAGGGAGCCACGACAGCAAACAACGGAGGATAGGGGCCAGCGCGGGGGAGACACAACGCAAACCAAATCCCACAACTGCACGCTGCAGGGCAGAGAGGCAAGAATTAAGAAGTAGGGACAGGGAGCTGGAAAAAAGAGAGCGGGAGGGCACAAACGGTAGCAAAGCTTACAGAAAGAAGAGGGGGGGCAATTCCAACATAGGGTCCTCGGGGAGCCAGAGACAGCGAGATGGACGAAGGACAAAAGCGACAAGCCACAGGGCGGAGAGGGAGGAATTCACGAACAGGGGTAGAGAGCTGGCCAGAGAGAGGCGGAGAAAGGCTGGGGCTGCAGGACCCACTTTTCGTCACCGGGTGACAGAAGCGAGCGCGGCAAAGCGCGCCCCCCACCATGAGCGGTGCTGGAGCTGCAGTACCGCATTTTGCTCACCGGGTGACGGCACTGAGCGCGGCAAGGCGCGCCAATGCGCATGCGCGGCTGCCGAGCTGCAGTACCGAAACTCAGTCACAGGGCGGCAGCAGCGAGCGTGGGAAAGCGCGCCAGCGCGCATGCGCCGGGCTGGAGCCGCAGGACCCGCTTTGGAGCGCCGGGCGGCCGCAGCGTCTTCAAAATTCTTTTCCGATTATTCCGCAGAATGAGAAATGGCTGCTACCTCAGCCCCGTTTAGACCACCCAACGGCGGCAGCTACTGACTGCGGGGGGGGGGGGGCCCAAGAGCAGGGCTTGTATTGCTCTGCCCGCTTCCCACTCGCGGCCCATGCGGCACGGCGTGCGCTGCTTCCGCTGCCAGAAGCATCCCAGGGCTCGACTGTGGCAGCCCCGAGCAGCATCCGGCTGCTCCGAAAGCCTGGGCGCTCTTTCTGTCCGTGCCCCCTACACCGCATTACCTTGGAAGCAGAAGCAGCACAAGGAACCGCTAACGGGTTTTCTTTTTTCCCTTTGCAGTAAGCACCCGGCATCACTCTATTGCTCTGCACGTACAAGCCGCGTCGCGAGAGCTGCAGCAGCAAGTCAACAGATGCTGCGGAAAGGTTAAAGCAAAACAACAAAGCAGCAACACACATGGCATCCTCAAGGCAGGCGAGAAGAGACGAAAGCTGCTTTGTGTCAGAGGGGCAGATACGTTCATCGGGAAACAGCACGCCCCAGCAGACCCGATGCGACTGAGCAACAAGCTGGGGAGGCCTGGCCTTTGCTCTGTTGTTTGCACCTGTCCCCACCTCTGTGCTATCGGAACTCTGCTCTCCTCATCCCGCCTACACACGAGGAAGGCTTCCTGTGCAGGGCTTGTCGATTAGCTAAGAACACGACATCATGTAGTCCGGAACGGCCCTTTAGTCAGCTGGGGTCAGCTGTCCCGCCCGTGTCCCCTCCCAACCCCTCGTGCCCCCCAGCCCGCTCGGCGGTGGGGCGGTACGAGGAGCCGGAAAAGCCTCGACTCTGTGCAAACGCTGCTCGGCGGTCGCTAGAACACCAGCGTGTCATCAACGCTGTTCCCAGCACAAATCCAAAACAGTGGAGTAGAGATGGGGCTGGGAGCGGGGTGCAGGGAAGCGTCTGGGGGGCCGCAAGCAGCGCCCTGAGGGCCCAGAAGCAGAGGGCTTATGGGGGGCGGTGCCCAATATGGTGGGGCGGAGGCAGGGGCACGTCCCCGGGAAAAAATAACTCACCTGGGGGAAAAACCTCGTGCAGGGGGATGCTCGGGTGGAAAGCATTCGGGAGGGCAGGGAGACACACAGAGGGGGACGGGGAGGAGGAGGAGGAGGACACGGACAGACAGAGGGGTACGTGCGGGTGAAAAAGTACATGGGGGGACACATGATGACACAGGATGACCTACGCCAGGGCGTCTGCCCGGGGTAATCCACAGCAGATAACTCCCCTGGGACAACCTGCAGCAGGCGATCTGCTCCGCATAACTGACCCACACCGGATCCACCCTGGATAACGCTCAGCGGTGCTCCTCAAACTGCCAGCGTTTCACCCCACATTTAGCCCAAATTAGGGGTTGGGGTTTGTTTGGGTTTTGTTGTGGTTTTTTTCCTTTTTTTCTTTTTGGCTTTTCCACAATGGAAAACTGGCATTTGTTTGCTTTTTCCAAACCTATTCAATTCTGGGGTTTTTCAGCGCTTTTCCACAACATAAAAATTGGTGATTCTTGCTTTTGGTTTCGTTCTTGAAAAAACTCACCATCTGAGCAGGACAGAAGGAGAGAGAGATTACGGGTGGGGATGGAGGGGAGGAAGAAAGGAGGGCCAAAGACTGTGACAGGGCACAGGACACAGAGACAGGCAGAAAAAGGACAGGCAGCAGGACAAAGGGATTGAGAAATAAAGAAATTATCAGATCTGCACATTAACCCTTGACTCTTAGGGCTATTCCACGTACCCTGACTCCACACCACCGGGCAGGGCAGCTCTGAGCCAAAGACACACACCCCAACATTCCACAGAATGCTACAAGCAACGCGCCTCAGACGAGAGAAAACTCTCAGCAAGAAGGTTGACACCTAGACAGACGATGCCATCAGGCAAGACAACCTGCGGGACCGTGACATGAGGAGTCTCTATGGCAACCCCAGAAAGTGAGTAGAATGTCACAGCCCGTGACAAGAAGTTACTCCCAGAAGTACTGAGAAGATGTATGCACAACAAGCCTGGCCTCAAGACTTAAGAACGAAGAAACCCCACTCTGCAGAAATGGACAGCTAGGGAGCAGAACCGCTCACGCACCCAGGAACGACACCGCAGAAGAGGACCGTCCGCAAACTTCCAAGACACAAGAGCCACCTGCACCTATCCCCATCTCACACTCCTTTACCTTGGCCAGTTGCTTGCATTGCCTCCGCTGTTTTCAGGTTTCCACGTTGAGGTGCGTGTACCACCTGTAAAATCCAAACAACAAGGGATGTTTATAACTTCAACCACAAAACACCTGAAAATTACTGCTACTTCAGCCCACTATTCATTGCTCACCATGCCTCAGTCAGCTCTGGTGCCCATATACCACATTGCCTCACACCTTCAAAATAAAACAGAAAACCCTAACTGTAAGCCAGCCATACAGCCATCAGTCAAACCTTGTCTCTGACACCACATGCTGACCTGCCTTCTTACAGCACTGCACTCGGCTCTCCTACATCGCCCCTTGGTGCGCAGCTCATCCCTCTGCATTGGCAAAAACAGTATCAAATTAATCATTCAGATGGAGAGCAATAGCTTAACAGTTCCAGAAGTTTTGATCCCATTTAGGAATACCATCTAGAGCCCAACTACAGCCTGCCATTAAAAGCAATAAAAAAATTGAACATTAAGCCCTACACATGAAAGCCTTAACACCTTTGAGATCCAGTGTGCTGAACTAGCACTCTAGCTACCTCTCCCAGATGGCTCCTTTCATCCCCTCAGCGCCTGCAAAACACTACAGAAATTACTGTCCTCGCCTGCTGCCAATGGCTACTTGCTCCGAGATGGCCTGTACGGCCTGTGCCAGAACTGCCTACGCATATTAACATTAACCATACATTGGTAGTTGCTCTTCTTCCCCTGACTCTACCATTGCTACACCCCCAGGCAGAGCAGCTCCCACCCAGACACACACATGCACAGACTGACACTGCACAAACACTACAAACAACGTGACCCAGACACCTAAAAAAAAAACCTCTCGGCAAGAAAAACAATTCCCAGCCTGGAGATGCCATTGGCCGATGAGATCGATGGGGCTGCGAGAAAGAATCTACAGCAGCCCCAGAAGAGTCAAATGCTGTCATCCATGACAAGAAGATACATCTGTAACTGGGACGATGGATCCGTGAGAAGTCAGGCTTAAAGACCTAATGTTGTCAAGATGCACGGAAGAAGTCCCAGAAAAAGGCTCTGGGGAAAAAAGACCGCTGTTGAGCAGCAATGCTGATGATGCCTTCATCGCCACCACAAAGGGATTACCATCCATAAACTTCTGCTATGCGAGACGCACAAGACAAATCCGCGTGTTAGACTTAGAACACGAGAAAGGAAGCATTCCGTTAGCATTATGCTGATAAGCTGAGGCTTGGGAGACCCTCCGTATTGCTACCGATGTGCCCATCAGGCACAGAGAACAATGGAGACATCAAGACTCGAGTAAGGCATGTGACACAAGGCAGACTGCAAAAACTACACAGTAACACAGACACAGGCTGGAACTGCCCTGCCCAGCAGATGCTCATGTTTTGCAGGAAGGACTGCGCACCCTCTCTCTGCCCAAATCTGTCCTATCTCAAACTGCCTTCTCCACTACACTGATTTTAAAACCCCTGCCTGCCCCAGCTACATCTCCCCCACCCAGCTCCCACCTGCACAAAGATAGCATCGGCCTCTCAACTTGCCTTTCAGAAGGCTGGGTGTCAGAAATCATCCTTTACAAAGACTACACAGGCTACCTAGGATGTTGTTGCAGTCACCCAGATCCTCTTCATCATTTGTAAATGTGGAGTCAGCCAGTCAAAGCTGATCTTCCACAACAATGCCCTCAGAGGCACCCTGGCATTCCGCTCGCTCCCAGTCTAACACCAGGTGTTGTGGCCAGCATTGCCTACGGCACCTAGAAAACTAGATACAAAGGCAACCCTTGTGCCTGGAAGCAGTCACCCACTCACAAACAGTTCTACACCTCAAAAATAACCTCTGCTATGGTTTGGTGTTCATCGCTCACCTTGCCAACCTGCCTTCTCATGATGCTCCGCTTGTCTCCTCCCTTCCATGTCCGGCTCCCTACTGTTTGCAACTACAGCAACAATAAAACAAAGTCAACCAGATGCTGACAAATACCCTAACAAACAGCAAACCTTCCCCATTCTGACTTCTTCACTCCACTTACTTGTCAATCAGTGCTTTGCACTCCTATCTGCCATGCTGAGTCTGCAACATCAGAGAGTTTGAGAAAGACAAACAAATAGCCATAAGAAGTATACACCCTTCCCTCTTCTGTCCCCTACCCCAATAGCCAAATCCTGGACGCGTCCTTTCCCCCAGCAGGTTAACATGGCTCCGCTCACCTCCTGTGCTGCATTTCTGAGGTCAGCGGCTGCATCAGGCACCCACTTCTATAGTCGGTCCATCTCTGATGACTTGGGAACCATAACCTTCAATGCCAGACCCACCTCGTGAAAATGCAAAGAGGCACACAAGTGTTATACACTGCCTTCTGAAAGAGAGAACACACAATGCAAGACAGACTAATAAATCCCTTTGACTGACTTACATACTCAGGCAACAGAGACCCCAAAAACACAAGACCCAATGATCGACTTCACACACCACCACACCACCCCCCCCCCCCCAATGGCCCACGATGCCATCCGCTCACCTTTGCTGTCACGCCTGGCTCAACTGTCCTGCTTAGCCTAGACCCATTACTTAAACTGCAAGAATAAGTCAAACCATCCACAGACACAAAAATTACAGTTACTACCAGATGACTGCTCAAATATATGCAGACTGATAGGCTAACCACCAAAAGAGGTACGGGCAGTGAACGACTGTGGGTGATGTTATGACAGAACCTTCCTTTATGGATAAAAAACTCCTAAATGACTCCATGAACAGCAGCATGGAGAACCCCACAATAAGCAGCATGCTCAAATGAAAGCATTGACATATACAGGACAGGAGACTGGCCTGCCAGAAGCTGCTTGCATACAGAATGCTACTATTGGGTAACACCGCACTATAAAGTCTCAAGCCAAAACCGTATAGTAGTTACAGGAGACCCGAGTGCAGACAGACACTGAATATGACTTGATGGTTAAAGTCTAACTGAGACACCTCAGACCCAAATGCTTCTTGCCAAAATACAAGCTCGATGAAAAGGCAAAGGCGATGCAGACCGAGCTATTAAAGTCTCAGTACAAAAGTATGCATTACTTCAGATGGCAGGGTGGTTCTGCCATGTTGGTCTGACCCAAGCACCAGGTTCTAATGCCTGTCCAGTGGTGTCCGTGATCTCTCTCTCATGGCCTCCCATGTAATAAGGCAGTTCCCCTATTCACAACCAAGTTTTGCATGCCCCAGCCCTTCCCTGCCCCCATGATAAAAATCAAACAGAACAAATGACAACTCTACTTCATCAATTTGGCCTCCAAAAGAAGCTTCCTTCCTCTACTGAGGGTCAACAGTGATATCCGGGTGCTGTTCCTTGAATGTGGGTGGGCCCTGTGGTGCCTGTACTGCCAAAGGAAGAAAAAAATGATTATGCTCTTATAACATGCTCCATCATCCTCTTGTTCTTCAAGAAATCAACAGAAAGCTACCATCCCAGATTGCTACATAACAGAACTTTGTGCACAAGATGGCTGAGCCCATCCCTGTAAATGGAAAACTCTGCCATGACACTAATTTGCCTTTCAGCAACAGCATCCACCATCAGGGTGCCCCAAACCCCTTCCTGAGTCACCAGAGAAGTCAGATACAATTAGTTCAAAATTTCTGGCAAATAAGATACGACCCAAAAACATGTGTACCCCACCTTTTCCCAAAGCCAGTCAGATAGCTGGCTTCCTCCCACACAAGACTCATCTCTTCAACACATACACAAAACAGAACAACATTACACCAAACAAACACAATCCTTACCCTCTGACACACTCTGAAAGGGATCAGTGCACCCACATAATATGTACTCACACTATCAACCCATGTAACTGAATCCCTCGGGGTCAGCACTGCAAAGACAGGAGGAAGCCTGACACTACCTCCTCGATGCCACGACACTCTGCTCCCCTCTCTGCCGCTTCCATCATGGGAAAACGCTGGTGAGGATATATGAAGGAAAAAAAAAAAAGCAAAGAGAGCCACAGGGACCTGGATGTCAAAAGGAAACCTGACTTTATCTGCAGGAATAAACAAAAGAAAACCCGCAAAAAAATTCTAACCAAAACCCAGAAAATACAAAAAGTCCAGGAAGCTCAAAAAGACAGGACATTGCACCATGCAGCAACCGTGACTGCCCAACAGATGAAACGGTGAGGATGAGAGGTCTGCGACCAAAGCTGCTCAAGACCCTCGAGCCCAATTATCTACAAAGCCCCTTAAGGAATTACAGCTGCTGTCAGCCGATAGAAAAACCACAACAGCGTGATGTGGTGACTCAAAGACCTAAAATGGACACCTTATGACTACAGAAACCAGTCCTAAAAACACAACAGATAAACAAGAGAACATAACTGCCATGACTGATACTAGAGCAAACCTCATTCGACACTTAAAGGAAAAGGCAAAAATAGAATAACAGAAAAAGCTTGCATGCCCAGGACTGCAATAAAAGACAGACCCCTGGCTGGAGATTGTTACGAGTACAAATAATACACATACTCTTCTCCAAGAAATTCCAGGGAAGTAAGCGACACAAGCCTGCACTGGAAATACGTGCCTAGTCAACACCTCTAAGTAACAATGACTGTGACATCCAGATGGATGGTGAAGAGATAGATGCAAACATTAAGTCGGGGAATGAAGTAAGTAAAAGACACAGAGGAGCAGAGACCCGAGAGCCCCGGAGGGTATATTTTAATGTACCTTGATGTACCTAATGCTTTCCAAGATGAGATTTGTCTGATGTTCAGCCCTAGATATTACAATGCAGAGATCCAAACAGTTTATGCTGCATCTCATGCAACTTTGTTGTACCTACCATTGGCTGCAGAGAGACTAAAAAAGAACAGGCATCATCAACACCCAAATTCAGCTGCAAAACTCATCTGAGAAAGGCTGATGAACCCACCTGCCTTTCCCAGCCATCCCCCGGTCCCAAAACTTTAGAAACCCTTTCTCTTCTCCTGAACTGTCAGGGAAGGAACCCCACTCCTTCCTAACAGCTGCTTCCCTGTATTTGCACCCCTGAACCCCCTGGGTCAGCCACTCCTTGGGAGATGCTCTTCCAAGCCATACCCTCCATTCTGCGAGCACCTCCTATCTTCTGTTTTCCCCACAGACTCCAGGCTCTGCTACAGGCCCACAACATAAGTGAAGTCCTGATGCTCATAACCTACGAGGGGCCTGCCACAAGCTGCAAAGGTTCTAGGGACAACATGGTACTCTGTGGGCAACGGGGAAAGGCAATGAGCCATTCCATACCCTGAAAGACACCATACCTTATGCCCCTACTGCTTTCTTGAGAAATGCTAAAACTCTATGTACAGATACATACAAGCTGCTCACCTTAACCCCTGCTAGATAATCTCACCATCAGCCCTATTAAGGGATAAGATCAACAACTTGCAGAGTATACATCAAAATGCGCAAAAAACCAAGGTTCCATCTTCAATAAAGTCAGGAAGTTTATGAAAAAACAGTGTACTTTGAATTAAAAAAACCCCACCACTACAAACTATTAAACCATTTTGCCACCCCTGAACACCCAATACACAATTACTGACCTGAAAAAAACCAAACCTGCACACAATTATACTTTCTACTAAATATGCTGGTGAACCTCAACAGGTCCTGAAGCCCCTACCTCAGACAAATACCTCTACTTCTCTAAATCCCCAAACACACCCACCCAAATACACTAGACAGCGCAGAAGCTGCAGTTAGCAGAAGGAACACCAGACCACCGACACCCACAGAGCACAGCAGCAGAATGAGCTCCGTCAGGTGAGGGTGCAGTTCATATACCCTGGCCCCGGCCACCACCCTTCCCACGATCCGCTGGGAAAGGGGAAGGGCAAACCACCGGGAGGCACAAAGGCAGCCGAAGGAGCAGCGGGGAGTTTCCTCATCTGTGTTAACTTTACAGCGTGTAAAGTACTAAACAGAGAAAGCGATCCTTGCTGGAAACGACGACTGGCTTTTTACTACAACTGCATCTATTGCATCAGCAATGTGACCAGGTAGGGAATTAGGCCGAGTTTTTCCAGGTTGTAGATGGAAGAGAGATGTCTTACTAAGCTATGCAGGAAAGTAGCTTGTTAAGTGCAATAACAAATGTATTATTGAACATTATCTGCTTTAGTTTCCTATTAAAAAAAAAAAAAAAGCAAAATGCTATGGGGTTACACTTAATTTCTAGCAAGACCACACATGCTACCTACCTTCTACCAGAATTATGTTCTGGATAGGACTGAATGACAAAGCAGAATCAGATCCCATAAGAATCCCTTCTCAGAAATATCTCTGGTTGCAAAGTAAATTATTTACTGTACATCACCAATGATTCAGAGTCACCTGGATGGTCTTGAGTCCCTTAGCAGACCTAGATAAGCCCTAAAGGACATAAAGCATGAAAAAACCCATGGAAATACAAGAAATGTATCAGAAGCTGTATGAAGCAGGCTAATTAACACCTAAGTAGTTAGAACAAAAATAAATTGCATTATGCAACAAAGGACACCCCAGGAGATGTGTTGATAAAAACAGGTGAAGGCTATCATCTCTTCTGAAAAACTCAAGAGGAGATCTGAGCAGACGATAGACATTTTTGGGGTACCAGCTACCAAACAGAAACATACTATAAGACAGAAAACAAACAGGCTGCTGCAGAGCACAAGTATGCCTTTGGCAAAGGTTCTGATGGAATGAGAGGCATCATCACAGGAATTTGAGAGGTCCCAAAGGGGCTGGAGAGACTAAAGAAGTCTTGGGGATGCAATGAGCTCAAAAGGGAATTGAACAAAGTACAGATGTCCTCAGGGGTCTGGGGACCAAATGGAGGCACACAGGACAGGCGAGAGGACAGAAGGACCGACCGGGGTGATGGACATGGAGTCAGGAAGTGTTCTGAGGGGAAAAGAGGGGTGCAAAGTGCCCTCCCGAGCTAGAACAGGGCTCTGGGGCGTAGGGGATGTCTCACGAGAGCTCAGCAAAGGGAGCGGACGAGTCCCGAGGGGGGCCGAGAGAGACCAAAGAAGCCTCAGAGATAACAATGAGGAACTCCAAAGGGGATTTCAGCAGAGTACAGGTGTCATCAGAGGGCCGGGGGCTGAATAAAGGCATCCTAAATGGCAAAGAGTAAGTTAAGAGCGCTCTGAAGCGCAGGGGAAAAAAAAAAAAAAATCGTAAGGGAGCTCAAGTGCTACAAGAACACTGTGGAGTACAAGAAAGGACTCGGAAGGCGGGGGGTGTATAGGACAGATAGGAAAACATTAAGAAATAATGATAAGGAGGTGGATACGGAGATACGTAGAAAAAGAAACTAGAAAGTGGTGGGGTACAGGAAAGACTTCTAAAATAGGGACAGGGTGGAAGATGGAGAAATAGAAAGAAGATTCAAAAAGCGACGGGGTGCAATTCACACGGGCGAGAATCAAAAAATAAGGCCAGGGAGCTGGCGAGAGAGAGACGCATGTATAAAGAAATTTTTAAAACCGATGGGTAAAGGAAAGAGTGAGAAGAAATAATAAATAGGAAAAGGGAGCCAAATAGAGGGAGCCCTAGGAAGAAAGTTCCAAAAGCAACGGGGTACAGAGCAGAGGGAGGCATTAAAAAATAGGCTGAGGGAGCCACATGGAGGGCAGATATAGAAATGAAATTTTAAGAGGAACAGGGTACAAGGCAGTGCAGAAAAACTGACAAATAGGGAGAGGGAGCCAGTTAGAGAGAAACGTAGAAAAAATTTAAAAGGCAATGGGGTACTGGGCAGAGTTGGCAGAAGAATAACAAGTTTTGGGGAGCCATACAGGTGGGTGGATGGGCAGAGAGAGACGGAGGCAGGCAGGCACCTGGAGAAGGGTGGCAGAGGTGGGCCAGGATGCAGAGGAGAGCACGCGTGACACCGCAGCTCCTGGTGCCGGCAGGATCGGGGGTCGCACAATCCGTGAGGGGGGTCGTTTGAACCACGAGGCGGGGCACGTAAATGACAATGGGGGGGGGTCGCACAAACCGCGGGGGCGTGTCGCACGATAGGTGAGCGGGGGACCCGCCGTCTGGGGAAGTGCTGTCGGCAGGCAGGGGCCTGCAGGGACAATGCGGATGGCAAGTAGGAGCAGGCAGGGGAAATGTTGCCAGCGCGCAGGTTCTGGCAGGGGAAATGCTGCCGGCAGGCAGGGTCCAGTATGCCAAATGCCGCCGTGAGGCAGGCGCCGGCAGGGGAAATGCTGCCGGCAGGCAGACACCATCTGGGGAAGTGCCACCACCAGGCAGGGGTAGCCAGGGAAACCGCTGCCGGTAGGCGGGCTCCGGTAGGGCAACTGCCGCCAGCGGGCAGGGGCCGGGAGGGAAAACGGCACCAGCAGGCCGGGGCCAGTAGGGGATATGCCGCCGGCAGGCGAAATGACACCAGCAGGCAGCAGCCGGCAGGGAAAATGCTGCCAGCGAGCGAGGACGGGCAGGGGAAATGCCGTCGTCAGTCACGGGCTGGAAGGCCGAATGCCGCTGAGAGTCAGGTGGCAGCAGGGGAAATGCCACCAGCAGGCAGGCGTGATAGGAGGAAGTGCTGCCAGCAGGCAGGGGGAGGCAGGAGAAATTCTGAGGGCAGATAGGGTCCATCAGGAGACATGCGACAGACAGGCAGGGGAAATTATGCTGGCAGGCAGGCACTGGCAGGGGAAATGTTGCTGGGAGGCAGAGGCAGGCTGGGGAAAGCACCGGAACTGGGTGGTGAGGCACTGGCACAGGTTGCCCAGAGAGGTAGCGGAGGCCCCATCCCTGGGAACATTCAAGGCCGGGTTGGACGGGGCTCTGAGCACCCTGGGCTGGTTAAAGGTGTCCCTGCTCACTGCAGAGGGTTGGGCTGGATGGGCTCTAAAGGTCCCTTCCAACCCAAAGCATTCTATGATTCTACGAAATGCCGCCGGTAGGCAAGCTGTGTTAGGGGAAATGCCGCTGGCAGGCAGCGGCAGGTAGGCCAAATGCTGTCGAGAGGCAGGCGCCGGAAGGGGAAATGCCACCAGCCGGCAAATTGCCACCGCCAGGCAAGGGCAGGCAGGGATCATGCCACCATCCACCTGGGCCCAGTATGGGAAATGCCACCTGCAGGCAGGCACCGGGACAGGAAACGCCACTGGCAGCCAGGGGCGGGCACGAGAAATGCCGCCAGCTGGCAGGGGCCTGCAGGGGAAATGCGGACAGCAGGCAGGAGCAGACACAGGAAATGCTGCTGGCTTGCAGGGGCCAGCAACGGAAATGCTGCCGGCAGGCACACGCCAGCCAGGGAAATGCCGCCGGCAAGCAGAGCCCTGCCGGGGAAATGCCGCCCGCAGGCAGGGACCGCCAGGGAAAATGCCGCCGGCAGGCAAGAACAGGCAAGGGAAATGCCACTGTCAGCTGGGAGCGGCAGAGGAAATGTTGCCAGCAGACAGGCGCTAACATGGGAAATGCTGCCTGCAGGCAGGCGCTAGCAGAGTAAATGCCTTTGGCAGGCAGGGGCCGGTAGGAGAAATGCCGCAGGCAGGCAGGGGAACTGCTGCCGGCAGGCAGGAGCTGGCACGGGGCATGTTCCTGTCCAGCTGGGGCCAGTATGGGAAATGCCACCTGCAGGCAGGTGCCAGGACAGGAAATGCCACCGGCAGCCAGGGGCACGCACAAGAAATGCCACCAGCTGGCAGGGGCCCGCAGGGGAAATGCAGACAGCAGGCAGGAGCAGACACGGAAAATGCTGCTGGCTAGCAGGACCCAGCAGCGGAAACGCTGCTGGCAGTCACGCGCCGGCAGGGGAATTGCCAGGGGCAGGCGGGCACCATCTGGGGAAGTGCTGCCAGCAGGCAGGAGCCGGTAGGGGAAATGCTGCCGGCAGGTAGGGGAAATGCTGCCGGCAGGCAGGGGCCAGTGGGAAAAATGGCACCAGCAGCCAGGGGCGGCAGGGGATATGCCGCTGGCAGGCGGGCGCCAACATGGGAAATGCCGCCGGCAGGCAGGCGCCAGCAGGGTAAATGCTGCCTGCAGGCAGGGACCGTTCAGTGTGCCTGGCTTTCCAGACAGTTTATCAGACGAAAAATAGAGGCTAGACTTATTGTCTGCTTGTGCTGTTTCCCTATTCATTGTGTCTGGGTGACGTATTCTCTGCCTGTGGTTTTAATAAATATCTTTCATAGCTACTTTCTGCTTCAGTCCCCCTTGGGATAGCTCTTTCCAACTCAGCTGCATCAGTGTGCTGAGGATGCTAAGTCCAACTCTGTGGAACAGAGGAAAAAGGAGAGGGAACGTCAGGTAGAGCATCTAAGGCAGCTTTAACTTTAACCATATCTCTGTGAAGCTGCTGTATATTACAGAAGCTTCACCTGCAGTTTAAGTTGCACAAAGCGCTTTCGCTTAATCGTATTAACTTTTCTTCCCTTTCCTTTTTGTATTTTTATGTCCGCAGAGCATTCAAATGTGTTTGCAAGGAGAATCCCAAGGTACCGTTAGGACCCAAACTTGTGTCGGTTTTTAATAAGCCTTTGCACGTAGGATGTTGCTGTGTCCTGGAAATTTCAACGGGGATGTAGGGGAAAAGAAAAACCCCAAAGTTCACAATTCTGTGTTTGGAAGCTGAATTTTGTCCTATGTAGTAAGCACCCGTCTTAACCCTGCTAGAGCAGAACAAACCCCCTTTCCTAGCAGAAACCGGAGTTGTTGTTAATTAATATCTTGCTGAAAACTAAGTCTTTGCCATCTGTTCCGCCCCCTCACTACGAATGCCGCTCTCATTATGTTGATTATGTAATTAAAAATGAAAATATATTTTGGTAGAGTGCTGCATAGGCATCTGTGCTGATTCTTCTCCTGTTCCTATTTACCCATCCCATAAGAAAAGGAAAAGGCGACAATTGTTTGACTGCTCTGTAGCTTTATCCTGGAGCTGCGGTGCTGGCTGCCAAGCTGGTGCATGCCGTGGGAGCAGCCGCTTCAACCCTGCCACATTTGAGCCGCAAGTCCTTTGGAAACCCCGATTATTAGGTTCATGAGAAATCCGTGGCAGGAAGCTGCCCCTTAAACTGAAACTGCTTTAATTTCTTGGGGGGGGTTAACTTGAATCCAGAAGAAGCAGAAGAAAAGTGAAACGCAAGAGGCCAGGTTACTTCGTAAGTGATAGCATGACCTCTGAGATCAGCCAGGCTGTTCTTGTTAGAAATACGGCCTCTGTCTATCTAAGGGCGGAGGAAGAGAGAAAGAGGAGGGGTAGCTTTCCTGTAAGTGGGTTAGAGCAATTACTGAGGTCTCTTACAGCAAATGAAGTTGTCAGCGTGAGTCACATTCCCTTCTTTTCTCACTGCCAAGTTTTAGGCAGTAACCAGACAGAGGGAGGAGAAAAAAAAAAAAAAGGGAAAAGCAACAATGGAGAAAAGTTGAACTGAAGCAACCCTTCATTCGGGGTATTGTTTGACATTTTAGTTCCGATTGCACGTAGAGATAAAGGGTCTATAAATATCCTGTCTGCTGAAATTCCTTATCACAGCATCGCCTGTCAGCTGAGCAAATGGGTTAGGTTCTCCAAAGAATACATAATTGCATATGTAAATACAAAATCACTGATTATATCCCTGCACCACATGGAATGAAGGCCTGGTCAGTGGAAAGGACATTAACCTTTTCTGTTTTACTGAGAGATGCCCCAATCTCGGGAAAGTAAATGACACATACAGCAGTTACTGCTGAATCGGCGTGAGCTCCAAGACCGGGCTGAAATAAGCAAGGAGATATTTATCTGACTGACTAGACTAGATGAAAGCATCTTCTGACACTTTTTGAAAGTATCTTAGCATTTAGTTCTGTTTAACAAATGGCTGGAAGCTTTTCTGCTCTGTTTTAGAGCTTTTAATGAAGCATTGTGATTCCCATTATGGTCAACTGTTTGACACTTTTATTATTACTGGTATGCATAGCGTTTTTTAATGTTTGACAGCTGGAGAAAGAAGTATTTTGTGCATTCAAACTTTTAGCACAAAGCTGCTGTTTTCCATTCTGCCTTTTGTCTTTTATTCTTGCTGATGCAAATCAACAAAAGACAGAACCGATTAAATTACATTTGTTTACTTTTTCCTTGATGATAATAAGACACAGGCTGCCTTTTATAAAAGACACAAATAGAGGATGTGAATGTTTCTACAGTATTTCTAGAAAGGGTTTGGTTTTTTTCCTTACAATATAAAGGCATTTATTTGTTTATGTCTCAATTTATCAGATAATGCACACTTTCTAACGTATGTGGAGTAAGAATAGAGCAACGAGCAACAGTTAGCAATGGATTCCGTTTGGAAAGTTTCTATCTCGTTATTTTTATTAATTCAACAGTATAAATGATCAGACCACATCACAAAACAAACACAGCAAGATACTTCTGTCCTTCACAGTAGGACTGCTTCTGATCACTACTGTAGCTGTACAAAATATTCTCCTCCATTGCAGGCTTTAGGTTTATGCAGATGCAGTTGTTTTGGGTCCTGGCTTCAGTACAGCGGTACGATACTGGAAAGCAACAAGCACCGAGAGGCAGGGCTGCAGAAATAGGATACCCGTGATTGTTTTGGTGAGTAATGCGCACGTCTTGTGGATTGTGTAACACTTTTTTTTTTTTTTTTTAAACGCTTGTCCTGAGAAAAGAGGCCGGCACTTGTCTGTCTTGCTTGTGCAGGGTGTTTGCACGGAACAAGATCCTGGATCAGGAGTACATTTCTAGAGGTGAACAGCTGCTTATGCGATGGCAGGACGGGGTCACCAGGAGCGTGGAGAATTACAGCGGAAAGATTTTGGGAGGGGTAAATGGCAGAAACGGGAGAGGAGGAGGACGAGCAGAAAGGAGGTGGTAAGGAAGTCACTATAAAACTGCCCTCACGATTATTTTTTCCTGCATTTTTCCAGAACAGAGAAAAGCGCAGCAAAGGATGGCGAAGGCAAAAGAAGTGTCTGAAGGCTTCTCAGCAGTGTAGTCAAACCTCCCTGTTTCACAGATGAAACTAGACTTAGGGAGTGATATCACATGGCAGCTAAGCCAAATCTAATGGACTGCTGGTACCAAAAAGGACACTTCTGCTCCCAGCCCTCCTGCTTTCTTTGTAGAGGTCTGGTGCTCGTCAGGCCCTTTGATGAGCTCATGCAGCTCAATAAACTGTAAGAAAATGAATTCAGCAAAAAATATACCAGCCCAGGAAAGGAGGAGAGTTGTACACCATGAGAATGGAGACTGGAACCGGAATGAGTGGGAGAAGTACAGACGTGAGTTTTTTGCTGCAGATTTGGGGTGTGCTGGGGGATGCCTTGCTGCTATTCTACACTTAACCTCCCGCTTCATCTCGTAGGTGGTGCTTCCCTCAGAAGGGCACGAGATGAACACAGCCTGATCAGGAACGCTGACCGGATAGGTGAAGGGAGGCGATCCGCATGGCAGGGAAGGGAATGAACGAGACTGCTGGAGCCCAGGAGGATGTCGTCCCGAGTAAGAGTAGCGGAAGAGGAACTAAGGAGGAAACAGGACGTGTTCAGAGCAGCCACAGAAAGCTGCCGCAACGAGCACCGGGAAAATGCTTCAATACAGGGCAATGGTCCCATCTTCCCAATTAGCTCTTAAAGGGTTTATTCTCGTGTATCCATGTAGCTGTCCCTGAAGGCCAAGTCCTGTTTATGTCCCTTATTTAGCTCTTCTTCTCCAAATTGGGATTTGATAAGAGGACAGCTGCTGTATTGTTGTTATTTGTGACAAGCAGCAGTAAAAGCTGTTCAGAGTTCATGATGGAAATGTATCTATATATTGTCATTTATCCAGCTGCACTTCACAAAGGTAAATGGGACATGAGAGTGGTACGCTGCCCCCTTTTAATCCTTTTTTCTATAGAAAAATAGGGGGGTATTTTCCCTCTCTGAGGGAAAGGCTGGCACAGCTACTGTGCTAATAAACACTCATTTCTCGCTGCAGCATATGCGCTTCCCAGACTCATAAATCCAGGCAACTTGTAGCTGAATAACAAGTAAATATCCACACACATTTCCATGCCACAGTCTGGTGTGCGAGGCATAGGCCTAAGTGGCTGGACACCTGCTGCCTGTTCCCCCACACTTACTGTTTGGCAGAGCATAATCACTTAATCTTACCCTACTGCCATTAATGGTACCTGTAAAATTGGATGCAGAGCATCACCCTACAGGTATTTTGCCATATCCTTCAAAAAGAGCGGTGTTCTCTCTCTTGCTCCTTTTTTTTTGGTTTTTGTTTTTTTTTTTTTTTAAAGACACCCTTTATTGCAATACTTTTCATTGCTGTTGGGCTTTCTCTCGGGGTTTCCAAGCCAGGGATTCAGTCTGGCTCTGTTAACATCAGTGGGAAATGAGACATCCTATTGAAAAGTTAGTTGAGATGCAGGGGACAATGATTTTGTGTCACTTGCAGAAAACCCAGAGACTCAGTAAAGCGGTAGGATAAACGCAGTGCTTGATTACAATGGATGTATTGCAGTTATAAAAGGCATCTCTTATTATTAGGCTCTGCGTATCTGAAGTAATAACCACCGTATGTCAGATAATACAACGATAATGTGAGCCAGATAATTTTCCCATTGTTAAAACTTTCAAAATCCAAAAAGCTACAAACGTCTTAATTATTAATTCAGTTTAGCTAGATCTAGTGCTGGTGGCCAGAGGGAACATCTTTCTGAAGTTCAATCTTTCCCCCGGTCTAACTGATAACAGTCTATGTGGCAGAGTTTAAAATGTCATACCCATTTAAAAAAGTAAGAATTGTATACAGTCGTTACCCATCTTGAATTCCCGTGCAGCAGGGTTATGGCTAAACTGCAGTTTGGATCTTCCCATTTGTCCCAGAAAACTTGAACAAATGGATAAGCCTTATAGTTTGCTCTGAACTTAACAAGCCTCCTTCAGTGGCAAAGCTCTATGAGACACAAGGCCCGTCTTTGCATTGTTGTTGTATAGTTGCCTATCAAAATGCTTATTCCCTACAGAATTGGCAGAAACCTTGAGTTCCCTCCCCGGCCCCCACCCTGTGTGCCTGTCAGCTGCAGACTAAGTCCTAGCCGTGATCACAAGAACATCCTGAATCAGTCCTAATAATTTGCATTTTCTTGCCAAAGATCTTATCTGCTGGGGGTGCAAATTGCACCGTCAAGGTCGCCCGTGTTGAAAATTCTGCACCCTTCTGCTTCCCAGCTCTATGTTTTCAGGCTACGTTAATTTACCTGGAAGAATTAATTGAGACAACAAAGCCGTCGAGTGAGAAACAGCGAGACAGCACTGCTCTGAACATCTGCACAATTTGTATATTTGATTAGGTACCTCAGCACTTGCAGATTACTGTTGTTAGAAGCAAATCTTACTTTTGCCATTTTCATATGAGGCTCTGCAGATGTTCATTCTCTGTATACTCACGTTGTTTACAAAAACGACAAATGCTGATAGTAAAAATTACATTTGCTCATTCAAACATCTTGATATTTACATGTAAGAAAAATCATATGCCAGGGGTCCAACGACCTAATGAGAGATGCAACATGGACTTCAGCAGGAGGTGGATGGGGCCCTCAAAAGCTGCTTCTCTCACACAAATAGTCCCCTGATATATGTAATGAAACGTTCTTCTGTTTATAATGACAGATGCCACCGGGGGTTGTATATTTGGATATTATTTTTTCTCTAGGAGTGTTTATTAACAAATGCTTGAAAGTTTTATGATGTGGTGAAAACTGTCTCTCTCATGATAAACAGGAAGCGCTCAGAGGTATTGCATTACCCCTGTAACGCAACACAGATTCCAACAGCTTGGCTCTTTTTTTCAGAATACTGTGACACCACTTCCTTCAGGAAATCTCTCTCATCTGCACAGCTCTTATCTACTACAGATATGCAAAGTTGCAAAAGAAATGGTTTTAAAAATGAATGATGATTCATCAATTTCAGACTGTAGAAACAGATGTCTGTAACATATAATATCTGTTAAACAAAAGCAGTACAGCCTCTTTGGGCTCTCAGGTCAGTGGACTGAACAACGTGCAAGAAGAGACTACAACCGTCCTTCCCTCCCGCAGCACAGGTGCAGCTTTAGAGAGCAAAGACGCAGATTTCCCTGCGGGTGCTTGAAGCGTCTCAGCCATGTATCTGGTGGTGCCTCTTCTGCAGTTCTGTTGTTCAGCGTCAGCAAGGCCAGGGTCTGGCCAGTAAAGGAGAAAAGGCGCTCCCGCTTCCAGTCAGGTCCTGTTATCTGCCAAGACTAGCAACGGGAAAGCTAAGTATGACAGTTCATATGTGGAACCTTATATTCAGAGTAAGTGTGCTGTGGCCTCCACCTTGCTCATAAAGGCTGCCATGCACTTGTCATGTGGTGGTGCATCAATGCTGGCTGCATTTTTAACCCTCGTGACTTTTATGTGAAAATCTCAGAATCCCATTAGTGTACTGTTCCCTATCGCTTGTTTCTGTTCAGCCACTGCCCATCATTTATACTAAATATAATAACACGAGAGAACTAGGCAGTATACCTGTACCATCACAAAATCATTAGCTACATGTTTATTTGTGATGAACATTACCCCAGCTGACAACAACATCATGTGAAAGCTAGTCCTGGTAACTTTTTTTAGAAGGTCTGGCACCATTCCCCCAGCTGGTTCCCCAGGAAGGGACTGGTCTGTCTGCCAAGTGCTTCACCTGCACAAAGCCAGATGCAGTGGGGTCTGGGTATCACCCCTCCAACTATAACTCTTCTATTCCTATAGCTCATTCCCATCTTACTTTCTTTTACATTCCTCCCCCCCCCCCCGCCCAATATTCTCTTTCATTCTTTCCTTCTTCATCCTTTCTCCTCTGCCGCCACATCAGTCAACCTGTTCATCACAAATACTCTCTAAATTTTTAGCTACGAGAAGTATTAAAAACAGAGTTACTGCAATATCTGGACAACATAAACCCCTCATAATCCTGTTTCTACATTCTTTGACTGCTGCCTCTGTCGGCGGCATCACTTACCCTGCCTACAGCTGAGCTGAGACCACGTGGGGGAAATAGACTGCATATTTTAGTATGTGTAAATCATTAGACTTGTGAGGTTTTGTAATAATCTTAACTTCTTTTCTGTATTTTCTTGTATTTTCTTAGCAATCAATGGGATCAGAAATACAGCGATCAAGAGACTGACATTATACACTAGCTAAATCTTTCTGTAAAAACTTAATAGCCTTCAGTACATAAAGCTTCGGCACAGGAAAACAATGGTCATATACCAGGACTTCAGCGGCATCCTTGCAAGTCACTGTAACATTCCGTATAAATAGTGACTATACGTATGGGGGTTTTTATTCAGTCCTGTAAAATAACTTTTTATCTGGTGGTTCAGTTCTCTTATCATCCACAGCTTGTTTACTGAATTTTAAGTCTTGGGCAAGATGAAGCAAGCTCATGAGGAGTCACTGGTTTTCAAAAGATACAAGCTCCAGATAACTGAGGACAAGTAAAGCACACAACAATATTGAAATCGCTGAGTTTTATTGTAGCTGACTGAGACAGAGTGTGCTTTGAGGCTGGGAAATTTCCATTACTGAAGTGCAGGACAGAGCCTGGATACTGCTGCTACTGCAGTTGAAAAATAAAAGCAACTTAATTTTATATAGACAGCAACAAAGTGTCAGTATATTAACTAAAATTGTTAGAATGATGTAATAACCCTTTAAGGTTGCTGTAAAATAGATCCCTTTTAAAATATTTAGAGTATAATTGTAAGCTAGTTGTACAAAACTAAGGAAGATAAAAATGACTTGAAGTTGCACCTGTGTTTTCAAACTGTATTTGCAAACAGCAAATGTAACAAGAATATGATAGATAACAGAAGACATCTCCTACAACACTGACAGATTCTGACAGTGACAGAACAATACCCAGTGCAAGATCAAGGTTGTTACTGTCAGTGTAGTTCTGCAATTAATAACCATTTGTGCTCCCCTTGGCATGCACAAGACAAACACAGCAGTCTGTTTACTAGTTTTAACTCCATGGTGCATAAGCTACCATAAACTTCCTGCAAAGTCAGTCAGCATGCTGAATGGGGAGAAAAGGAAATACTGGGCGAAAAAAGTAAATGTTTTGGCTTCGGTTGTCCAGCAATTGGGGCGAGAGACTGTTTTTAACTTCCCAATGGCGTTAAGATCACAGCGAGATGGTCATTTTCGTTGAGGTCGCTTTATGCTGTCAAAGCAGTGGCTGGCATTTAAATGAAGATCAGTCTCAAGGGATTTCAGCTGTATGTCACCGGTTAAATTAAGCCCAGGTAGGTACTGACGAGAAGTTATTAGCATCTGATGCTCTTTATGAATCTTAGGATAGTTCCCGGTGGATCAGAGCTCATATCTAAGCAATTTAAGTTTGTGTCACATTCATCACCATGGTTCCTGAGTGCCTCAGAAGTTAAAATACATCTTTATGAAACATCTTACATGTCTTATTTCACTCTCTCGTCACCCCCGCACAGAGGCTTGAGGTCTTTTTAAATGATGCTGGGAAAATTGTTTTGTATTATAATGCCTGCATTTTCTTGGGAAGATGGGGAGGTTCAGGTTCACGCTGAGGTACGCTGAAAGCAAATGCCTTACTCTACAGCAGCTACCGAGAAACCTGCGTCTTCAGTGTCCCCACGCAAATAACACAACTAATACAACAATAATGATTTTTGGGAGATGTAGCTTTAATTTTAAATTAGAAAAAAAATTTGAAATCTGTCCCACCCCCAACAGAGTGGCACCATAGGGCAGCTACACAGCTGTTGTGGTTTAGCCCCAGCCAGCAACTAAGCACCACGCAGCCGCTCGCTCACTCGCCCTACCCCGGCGGGATGGGGGAGGGAATCGGAGGAGTGAGAAAAAACACTCCTGGGTTGAGATAAGAACAGTTTAATAATTGAAATAAAGTAAAAAATAATAATAACAATATAATAATAACAACAATATACAAAGCAAGTGATGCACAATGCAATGGCTCACCACCTGCCGACCGATACCCAGACAGTTCCCGAGCAGCGATCGCTGCTCCCCGGCCAACCCCCCCCAGTTTCTATACTGAGCATGATGTCATATGGTATGGAATAGCCCTTTGGTCAGTTTGGATCAACTATTCTGGCTGTGCCCCCTCCCAGTTTCTTGTGCACCTGGCAGAGCATGGGAAGCTGAAAAGTCCTTGATTGGCATAAGCAGTACTTAGCAACAACTAAAAACATCAGTGTGTTATCAACATTCTTCTCCTACTAAATCCAAAACACAGCACTATGCCTGCTACTAGGAAGAAAATTAACTCTATCCCAGCCGAAACCAGGACAATAGCGTTTGTCCTTCGCCTAAACCTGATAACGCTGTTTCCAGGACTCGTAGGGCCTTTCATAGTATGACACTTACTTTTCAAGAGACCTATTTTTTACAGAACATGAAGGTAACAGTTAAAGTAGGTATGTATAACAGTATAGAGAATTTCTAGACCCAGATCGTAGAATGAACTCATCCATGTGATTCCCAAACTTGATATGGAGACAGTCCAAACCATGGCATATTTAAACAGACCGATCGTATGCCTTAGCCGTTTCCTAATATAGCTTTCAATCTGAAGATCCTGCATTTCTGTTTGGACAAACTCTTCTTAGGAGTGCTTTTATTTCTTTTTGAAACAATAAGGGATTTTTTCCTCCTGCTTTTCATTATCTGCTCTCATTTTTTAATAAGTATCACATCTTCTCCCCCAACATAACCCTTTATTTTGATCATAGAACTAAAAATTTTCTTAAAACACATTTACGGTTTTTCCAGAATTGAGGCTTAAGGTAAAAGACCCAACATTAAGTGCAGGTAATGGCAGTGTATTTAAATAGGTTGAAAAGCAATCGATAACACTTCTGCCTGGTTTGCCTATCTCGGTAATTGTAGTGCTTCATTGAAATATATGCACTAAGTTCTGTCACAGGAGAAATTGTTGGGAAAGCATGCCATAGCCTTTTGACCGCTTATTTGGGTTTAACTGGATTAGACATAGATTTGAACACAGCACTCAAAGGAGCTGACAGTCTTTCCACAATTTCCTGGTCTGCCTTGTTGGTTTCCTTTTTGATCAGACACATCCTGGTAAAGGTAGAAAATAATCTAGATACACACCAGTTTTTAATTAAATTTGCTGTGACAGGTTGTGTTTAAGATAGATTCTCTATAATAATTGGTTTTGCATTTGGTGATGACAGATTTATTTATGTATGTCATCAGAATTGTAAGCATAACTTCTTGTTTAGAGTTAGGAGAACCTTTTAAATAATATTTTACTTGGTTTCTGAAAATTTAAACATGCATTCACTTTTACTGCCGTCTAAAATTTCTGAGAAAAATAATACTGTGTTCCTAAAGCGCAGAAGAACACATAATGGAAAGGAGAGCATTAGATACAAGTAAAAGTAAATACATCGGAAGCATGGTCCCATTCAAATACATAAAAAAACCCCCAAGCTGTATAGTTGAATGTCTGTTAAATACAGAGAGGAGTTTATTAGGTTATGCCGGTCATCCATGACAGCTTTCACTCCATCAAACTAGGCTGGGGCTGCATCTGAAGCCCAGACCCTGTTGGGTAGGCCTGCATCAAAGGAGAGTCCTCGGGCTGCAGTCTGGCTAACCAGCTGCGCAACTGAGACCAGAAACTCTTCCCCCTTGACTTCTGGTCAAACGGCAAGCCCGATGCTTTGGGGGATGTTAGTAAGTTGTAATCAGGAGATTGCACAGCATTTAGACTCAGCTACGGAAAATTGCAGTTGTTTGGTCGATGGCAAAAGGAAGCTGGTTTGCAGCAAGTAGTGACAGAAGGCAGCGGGATGCCAGAAATGACCTTCTGGCAGTTGGGAGAAGGAAGACACGGAGTACGCTGGTGGGGACACCTTCAAGACAAAGACAGACACGAAGCAGCAGGATTGTCAGCAGAGATGTCAATACTAAAAATGTCAATAGAAAGAGAGAGCAGAGCTGAGCCGAGAGATAAACGTTGAAAGAAAGAAGAGGGCAAAGTACAACCAGGTGAGAACCTGAGAGCAACTGGACTGTCATGTAACAGCTTCTGGCTGAGCACTGTTACAACAGGAATGCAAACTTAATACCTGCTTACAAGAAAAAAGCTTGGTAGTCAAGGGGTGATTGGATGATTCCACACTGGGGTCTTCTGACAGACCGAGATGGGTGTAAATGTGGAGACGCAGGCATGCCACGATGTATAAAGATACGTATTTGAACGAATTTTCAAAGGAACATAAGATACAGCACATCTCAGGCAGCTGTGGCAATAGCGGTTAAAGCAAGTAGCAGTAGGATTTCAGATCAGGGGTTAGTACAAAAAGATCATTAGAGAACTGCAGCAAAAAAATTCAGAAGTGACGTTAAGATCCTTGTGCACAACTTTTGCAAGCTTCCAGATCAAGCAAAAGCTATTTTGGGAAAACTGACCCTTGCACAAAACCAGAAAAGATAGACGCTGTCGCAAGTGGCAACCAGAGCACGATACAAACTATCATCAACTGCATTTTCACCTCCCATTCAAAGCCTTGAGCTTGTTTACATTTATATGGGAAACAACTAACAGGACAATATACTTCTACATAAAAAGACTATGCCAACTAGAGGTTGCGAAACTACACGCTGAAGTTAGGAAATGTCAGAAATAAAACTGCCCTTATTACAGTAACTCAGCGTTCACATAGAATAACCTTGTGCTGCATGACATCAGAAGGTTGTAGCGTAGCCAAGAATAGCGCACACCCCTTCTGGGTCTCGGACCAGCGCATCGAACGCGAGAGAAGCCCTTTCTTTTCCTGCAGCTGACTCACTGCCGGTCCTCCTGCGCTCTGTGTCAAGCACAGCTGCTCAGAACGTACAGCCTGCGGTACGCACTTAACGTGCGCTGTAGCAAGCACCGACAGAAGCCAGAGGCGACGTGCAGGGGCCTGCAGGACACCAGGCCTGCCAGCCCCGCTCTCAAGGCCTTCTTCGGGCTGGCGCCCGTCGGCCAGAAGCTCGAGCCTCGCACTGCGCCACGCAGACGCCCCGGCCCGCCCGACGCCGGCAGGGCCCGTCCCACGGCCTCCCGGCGGGAGGGAGGAGGCCGGGACGCGAGAGCGGGACACCGAACCCGGCCCTGCCCGGGCTCCATTTCCTGCCCCCGGCCCGCCGTCACCTGACACCTCTAATGGCGCCGAGCGGCCGCGCGCCCGCAGCGCCGGCACGCCCACCACGTGACCAGCCCGCCGCGCCCCCCTCCCCAGCGGCTGCGGTTACCGCAGTCCCCGGGCCCGCCCCCGGGCCCGCCCCCGCCCCGCCCGCCGCCGCCCCGCCCCGCCGCCGCTCCCTCCGCGCGAGCCCCCACCCCCTGCTCCCCTTCCCCCGGCCCGGGTCGATGCGCGCGCGCGCGGCCGGCAGCGTCTCCTCACAGCGGCCGCGGGGGTGACGGCGCTGACGGGGCCTCGGGGCCGGCGGCAGCGGCCGGTGCTCCGGAGCGCGGCGGAGCGGGCGACGCCTCTTTTCCTCCCTCCCGCACCCTTCTCCTCGTCCCCCTCCTTCCTCCTCCCCCCGCCTCCGCCCCCCCGCACGCAGTCACCGCGGTTCCCGGCACGGACAACATGGCGGCGGTGTCGGGGGCCGGGGCTGCGGGCGGCTCTGCCAACGCCGGGGGCCCGGAGATGGTGCGGGGCCAAGTGTTCGACGTGGGGCCCCGCTACACCAACCTCTCCTACATCGGCGAGGGGGCCTACGGCATGGTGTGGTGAGTGCCGGCCGCCGAGCCCGGCTGGGGCAGCGCCCTTGCCCTGAACGACTCCCTCCTTCCCTCCCCGCCGCCCTGCCCGGCCGCAGCCTCCCTGGGGCCCGGCCCCGGGCTCGGGCCCGCCCTTGCAGGGGGCAGAGGCCCGTGCCTTGGCCTCGGGGGAGGGGAGGCCGGCGCTCGAGCATCTCCCCCTCGCTCTCCTCAGCTCTGCTTTTCCCTTCGCGTTCCCGCGGTTGTCCCTCCGGCATCACCCTCCCCCTCCCTCGCTGCCGCCTCCCCCCCGCCAAAAAAAATTCCTCCATCGATGGGTGCAGCTGAACGTCTCGTTCCCTTGCAGTCGTGCGTTTATTGGATATTTTTTGTCCCTGCCTCTAGAGCTGGTTGCTGTTTTTATTTTCTTCGTCTCTGTAGTGTGATTGCAGGCGTTCAAAAAGGGGAAAAGGTCGTAAAATTCTGCTAGCGATTCCGCGTTTCTCTTTGTGCCCGTGGAAGGCTCACCTGGCTGCATGTCCCCGAGGTCACAGTTGATAAGCCAAGTGGATCTGTGCATACGAATTGCTGCCCCTACCTGCCTTTTCTTAGGACGTGCCGTCTGTGCTGCATGGCCTGCCAGATTAGTCTCTAAATTAACATGTATACAGGTGAAAGTTCTCAGCCGTTCTAGCTCTTGGTTATTTTGGATCGTGAAGACTTGTACTAAGTCTCACTAAAAAGCAAGCGATCGTGTGTGTTAGCTTTGGTTAATATCAGCCTTAAAGAGTGAGGTGAATGAACTGCAAAATACCGAAGATGTAAACTAACCTGATTGGGAGTGTGAGTTGGGATTTTTTTTAGCAATCTAAATGAGTTGGGATGATGCTCTGTGATGGTATATCTGTTGACTGTGTTATAAATCTGACACGCTTAGTGACCTTGCTTAGGATTTCATATTCTGTCTTCTATGAGTAAAACAGGTTAAAAAAAACCTTACTTCTGAAATAATTTAAGGGTTGCAGATGAGAAACTTTTTGTTAGTGCTTTGTCAACTTTCTTCCAACGCTGCTTCTGTTTCTTCAGCGTGTTTTTTGACCAGAGGTTCTAAATGAGGTTCATAGGCTATGACTTTGTGAAAGCTTTATCGGCATTAATTTCTCTCTCTGATGCTTAATCTTTTGTCAACTAGTGCATTTCTCCGCGAAGGCTCTTCACAGCCTTCAGCTGTGTGTTACAGATTTTTATAGCTATCGTTTTTTGCATATAGTCATTGAATTGTGCTGGCCTGTTAGGATGAAGTCATCCTGTGTTTCAGGGTGGAAGCTTTCATCTAGGCCTGAACTTAGCTGGGAGATGAGCCTCTCTTACAAAGTTTTGAGTTGCGGCCTTCACTTTTTTGCTGTGGGAAGAACATCCAAAATGTAAATCAGAAATCCTGTTTATGGTATAAAAATATCCTTGTTATTGTTTCAGTGTTAGAAATCACAGCAATATATCCAGTCCAAAACTTGTTAATATAGCTTATGGTACAAGCTGTATTTTATTATGGTGCACTTTATCGTCTGAGCTAGGGCAAATAAACCGGTGCAGATAATCTCGGTACTAACTGCACTGGTTTACGCTTGCAGTCTGATTTAGGAAGGTACTTGGTAATCGTACGTCCAAGATGTATGCTGTGTATAGTCCGGTTCATGTCAGCAGGGTGTTAAAAGCGTGTTTAACAGACAACGTGTTAAAGCTAAAATATTTCATCACAGATCGGAGATAACAAGAAGCAGTACGATGGCAGCTGATGGCCTTTTTTGGCATCACTGTGCTAGCGAGCAGATACAGGGGAAACAGGGCCGCTTTCTACCCCTCCAAATGGTATGTTATTAAGTTCTGTACTGAAACTGCTTCCCCACCAAAACTATATAAGGTTATCCTTTAAATAAAAAAACTTACTCGAATACATTGTGTCTGCTCTGAGTGCTATACACAATTATTAAAAAAAAAAAAAATCCAAATCTCCGGTTCAGTTGAAATACGCACTTGGCTCCTGTGTTTTCTACTCTAAAATTAATAATGTGAAATACTAAATTCGGTGTGTTGTGCTCTTAGTTATTGCTCTTCTGCCTCGGGTGTGAAATGACAGGGAACAAAGTCTCAGTTCGTATTGCGTACTTGATAAGGGAAGCGTTGGATGCACTTGTTGTAGTTAAATGCCATAGCAACTGTAATGTTTCGTTGCGCCTAACATACAAGCTCTTATGATTAAATAAGATTACTTATCAGTCAATGGAGGTATGGGTTACGCAGTTTAATACTACGTGGTTCTTATCTTGCTTTGATTGCTAATGCAGTGAGGATGTGCGGGAGCTTCTCCCTTGGGAGGCGGGGTAGAGGGCAAGCTATGAGTGTGCAGATGGAGATGTTTCCCGCAACTGCAAAATCCATTTAAATTTGTACACTTTAATGAAGGAAAGTAGAGCAGGCTCTGATGGTTTTGTTTTGGACGCAGGGCTAATGTGCGTGACTTGGGAGATGCTAGTTGTTTTCCGTATAACAAGCCTTATGGTACAACACACTTGTAAATAAGTGACTTAACTCTTAAAATCCTTCACTCTTTTCCTTGTTTTTCCTAATTCTTATATTTCTGGGTTAGGGAGTTGAAAACAATAAAATTCTTTTAATTATGTTACTGAATAAAAGGGCAAATGTAGTATTCTTAGGATAGTGCTGTTACGGTCGGTCTTCCATTTTGATTTTGCAGCAGAGAGAATAATGTTTGAGAAACATTGATCACAACATAAAATAACAGCACAGGAAGTAGAGGAAGATGTTGACTGAATAGGCTGTATGCGAATGTTCTCTCATCTGGATTTGAAAAGCCTTAAAGGCATTTAACTATTTTCCCTAGTGCAGTCATTTTTAACATAATCGGGTTTTGAGTAAAAATAAACTTAACAGAGCGGTATATTTACTGCTGTGTTGTGGTTGCGCGTTCTCAGCTTCGTAAGCAGAAAAGGCACGTTATCAGGTGAACTCCGTAATGTCCTCCAGTTAAACTCTGCCAGAAATGTTCATCCTTTGATACAGGCTTGCATTTTACTTGGAAATTTTGTTGCTGGGCGTGGAGCGGTTAATAAGTGAATATCCATGACAGTGTCCCTTTCGAACCTATTTTTTCTTTTCAGTATTTCTGCGTGTAAAACTAGGGGATGACTGCGGTGCAAACAAAGTTTTGGCCAAAATCCTCAGCACTTTGTAGGACTGCAGGACATTCTTTGAGCAATTTAGTCATACAGTCATGTTGGTTACTCTGAATTAATTTATCCAAATCCATGCAAATGTTATGTTTATTTTTTTTTCCCCTTCCCCTTTTCTTTTGCCTAAGAGTTGTTTTGAGGGGTTTTGGTGTGAAGCTCTTCATGTGACTTTCCCTTTCTTTCAGTGATAGGGGATTATCAGTCTCAGAGTCAGCTGGGACCGACTTTCAGACCAAGTCTGAAGTTTCAGAACTATCGTTCAAACACAATAAAGTGTGAAAGGTTTTTGAGATTGTCTCCTCCTTGTCAACTGTGTGGGATTTTTTGGGGTGGTTTTTTTTTTTTGTTTTCTTTTTGCAAAAAAACCCAAACCAACCTGTTAACAGGCTGTACTTTAAACACAGTAAAACAGTGATAAAAATACGCTTGTGTTGAGCTTTAAATTTCCAGGGTGAATTGTTCTTCTTCCAGTTGGTCAGTGCTAGTTTGGCAAGGATGATCATTTGACAGTTTAAAACAAGTCAGCTTTTTGGAAAGAAATGCTGAATGGGAATGTGATTGGGATGTTCTCTTTTACATTCTGTTTTTTGGAAGTCGTTTTTGTCATCAGGCTTACGTTGTGAAGTGCTATCACTGCTGCAAATAACCGCATATAAATAATAAACATGAATGCAGGTGGCAGAAAACGATCTCGAAGCTCAAATCTTGGGCCTGAATTTGACTGGGTCGCTACAAAGACATCTTTGTGTTACTGATGTGCTATAGAAGAGTGATACTGGAAGTTACGGTACTCAATAGATGAACGTTGAAGTAATACTGAAAAGAATATTTAAATAGTTTTTTTTCAGTAGTTTTTTCAAAGTTCTCCTCCTTTCTACTGTCTCATGCAAGAGCCCTGCTTTTCGAGGATGGATCATTTGAAATAAAATCTGTGAAGTATATGCATGAAGAGGCTCGAAACGGGAAAAAAAATCAGGAATAGAATGATCTGCAAGGCGTAGATATTTATATTAAAAGATTAAAATAGAAAACTTGATGGGATTTATGGTTGTGTACTATTTTCTTTTGAGACAGTCCAACGTTACACAAAAAAGTAGCGTTTGCATCCCTCTGTGAGGGTCAGATTGGTGATCTGGGGTGGACTGCTTAGTGGCAAGGATCAGAAACGGTCTATAATTTTTTTTCTGTGTTAACTATTGCATTGATCTGGAGAGAGTACCCTTTAATGATAGAGCAAGCACAGAGATTCCTGTCCCTGTTTATATGCGCTTTTAGGGAGCACAGGTTGGGTATGGGTGTCGAAACCTGGTAATTAACACGTTCGGGTCTGTGTGATAAGGAGAACAGGGAGCCGATGCAAGTTAGCCAACCCTAATAGGTCCTCCTTAGTGCAAGGATCAGAGCAGAGAATTAGGGAATGTAACTGGTGAGTAGTTACCAGCTTCTTTCCTCTGGGGAGAAGGCCGAGGTAAGCATTTCCTTTCAGTCACTCAGACTTCTAGCACTTGCTTAACCTGACCTGGAAACACAAAAGGAGTAATTAGAGCTGCTTTTCCTGCTCTCCTCTGTGATGGGACAGGTGGTCGGCAAGCTGTGCAGCAGGCATCAGGGACGGGACAGCAGCTACTCGCTCTCTGTATCAGAGCTGTCTTTAAGATTTATGGAAGATAAGAGGTAGCAACTTCTCCTGTCTGCCCAAAGTAATGGGATACTAGCGTAAGAGGTGAAGAGTGAGGCTCAGGGACACTTGCATTTTCTAAATAAATACACGCTTTCTCAGCATAGCGTGGTCCAGCCCATGGAAACAGATAGAGATAACTTGTGCTATGTTTTTTTTAGGTGTGATTTATTAAGGAAATAAGGCTTATGTGTTCAGAGTATCTGTACGTGGTTGCACCAGTCCGTCTCCTGTACCCCTACGTATGATTCTTGCCCCTGTTGCCTGCCTTCCATCAAATTTGACAGATGGTAGAAGTTGTAAAGATGGAAAGTTTCTGCAAGTTAATTAAAAATAGGTATTTTGCTAGAGCGAATAAATCCTATATGCTGCTCCACTGAGGAAGAGACTGCATCAGGAGGTTGCATATGAGAAGTCAGACTCCCCCAAAGAGACGTGACAGATGCCCCAGTTTCACGGATGGATTTATTGGTACTCTCGAGACCACAAATGTGTATTTGTAGGACACCAGGCTCTGTTAGTTCAGTGAGCTCCTTGTTTAGGAGTGGGGATCTACAGGCCACAGAAGAGTTAATACTTACTGAGTAGGTGTACAGCTCGACTTGAGTTGAAAACTAATACTTCGCAAACATAGTAATTTTATTAATGCTTTTTACGCTGATGCTTTGTCACAGCTTTCAGCTGTGATCTAGAAATGAAATTAACTGATCAATTTGGTATTTAATAAAAATATTTTATGACATCTTGCTGTGGAATATTTCATGGAATAATGCGGTTTGAAAGAGACTTCCTGAGGTCACGTAGTCCAACCTCCTACTCAAAGCAGGGCTGATGTCAAAATTAGATCAAGTTGCTCAACTGGTCCACTCAATATTTCCAAAATCTCCAGGGGTGGAGGAGATTCCACATCATCTGTGGGCAGCTTCTGGTTCTAGTGTTTAACCAACTGCCCAGTGAAACTTTTGCCCTTAAAAACAAAAGAGTTTTCCTTGCCGTGACTTGTGACCGTCGCCTCTTGTCCTTTGTACTTTTTACCTCTGAGAAGAGCCTGGATCAGTTTTCTCTGTAATTCCCTTTTATGTAACTTAAAAGAGCAAATAGATGCTTTCCACACACCCACCCCCCCCCTTTTTTTTTCCCCCTCCTAGCCTATATGAATCTACTTTCCTCAATTTTTTTCTTGTATGTTATGTCCCTCAGCCCCCTGTGCGTCCCAGCGGGTTTCTGCTGGACTTGCTCCAGCACTGGGAGAGAGAAAAACTGGATGCTGTGTTTCAAATGTGGCCTCACAACAGTAATTGCTTTCCTTGACCTGCTGGCTATGCACTTAATAATGCAGCCCAGTCCGTGGTTAGCCTTCATCGCTGTAAGCACGTGCTGCTAATGGATGAAGTTGGATGTTGTTCTGGTAGTCCAGAAAATAGTTTTATTTGCACTTAAAGCGAGGTATGTTAGGAACTTTTAAAATAAGGCCTGAAAAAAACGCCAAACCCCACAACATTTTATTAAGTGATTTCAAGTGTATTTGATTTTGATTTCCAGATCGCTCAAATGAAGCATATGCAGTCATAAACATATTTTAGAATATAACTTTTATTGTGTTGTAAGGGAAATTAAATTAACAGTATATGTGAAATGCAGCAAAGCGTAGGTTGTTTCAGGTGATTTATCCGTGTCAAGCCTAGATTCTATTAATTGTTAGGTCAGTTATTAAAGAGGGTTGTTTGCTCGTGAATTAATCTCCTTTTCAGAAGAGAGCTTATTTTCCTTTGCTTTATTACAACTTTTGTAGGCATATAAAGAAGCGATTCGCAAACTCATCTTTTTGCAAGGTACGTTAAAAGCCAAATATATTTTATTTCATTATCAGCTTGGACCGGGCAGATCAGTACGATCCGAGTAGTAGTAAATGTCATTAATTCAGATGGGGTTATTTGATGAGATATTGGTAGATACTTTGGCAAGACGAGGTTTCTCGTACTTCATCGGCATGCAGTAGGTTGGTTTCTGTTTCAGAGAGCATTCCTGTCTCCACCCCTTTCCGCTGGGTTTCTGGTGGCTGGGTGAGAGCTAGAGCAGAGGCAGCCTCGCATCCCCTGCGGAGGGGACTGCACCGCGGCTCCCACCCGGGCTGCCTGCACGCGGGCTGAAGAAAGAGCTGTCGAAGGGTTGCTGTGTGCCTTCCCAGGCCCGGCTGCCTTTCATGGGGAATGAAATACTGATATTTTTGCGTGTGTGTGTGTATATACAGGGCTTGTAGGAAGGCTTAGTTGAAATATTGTTCTATTAGATTTGGGCATAATCTTCCACAACAGCCCAGTTTTTAGCGGAGTTGTGCACCTGGTTTTGCTATCTATCTTGTTTAGCAGTACTTAAGATCACAACAGCCTGAGTCCTATTAAGGGAAAATCTCTTCTTTTGGAAGTTGTTCTTTTGTATTTTAAGCGAGTTTTCATAAAATACTGAAATACTCTGTGGTGATTAGCATGCAAATGAGAGTTTTTGTTACATCGTAGAAAGTAATTCGTCTGTGTTGTGGGTATGTCTTAAGTACCACCAACTTGCAATTAGGCTTATAGTTTATAATATGCAATTACTTCATTTTGCAGTTTTCCTTAAAATTAGCAGCTGTCACTGCAGTACCTTACTTCTTGCTCGTTTGGAGGGAAGGCAGTTTGCTCCACAAATATTGCTGATGTGTCCTCGGTAAAACTCAAAGTCAGTTGAGCACCGCAAGTCAATACTCCCCAGACTGCTTCAGTCCGGAACTTGCCCAGTTTTATTGGGATTTGGATGGTGCAGGGAAGCCCAAATGACATTCAGCCTGTCTGTTATATTGGAATTTTCTAGGTGTTTCGTAATTGTGAAGTATCTTCCTTTTAGTTACAGTAGCCAACATGTCTTAATGCTGATACCCTGTCTGAACAAAACACAAAATTGTTAATATATTGAAGGGCTAGGGTTTACTGTTGGCATGTCTTTTTAAAAAAAGATGGAAGAAACATGCAAAAATCGCCTCGTAAGCCGACGCTGAAGGGAAGTAACTTCTGATAGTGGCGAGATGCACATTCGGTGCTAGCGGTTTGATTTTGTTTTGCAAGTGGAATACTGAACTAACCGTGGCAGAGTGGACAGTAGCAATGAGCTTGCTTTCTTTAGTGCTTTGTGACAGTTTTCATTCTGCACTGATGTTTCTACAGGTTTAGGAAAACCTCTGCTTCTACATATGCGTTAATGATTTTGTTCAGTGATTTCTTTCTTATTTTCTGTTGGAGTGAAATACCATGAACTCTCTTTTCTGAAGATTTATATTGTGTGGAATCAATTAAATAAGCTAATTAGTGAAAAATACAGTAATTGTCTGGATCTTGTGGGTTTTCCTTTTTCTAAAGCTGATTTTAGGAGGAGTATTTGGGATACTAGTCAAATTAGAACCTTATTAGACAAAAGAGTAAACCAACATTGGGGAATTTGTTAATACCGTTACCCCTCACAGCTCTCTGGTAGTGCTCTCCCTTCTCTCTAGGAAAGGGGAACTATTTCCTATGCACGTTTGTAGTGCCTGCTTTGCTGCTAGGGTGGCGGTGGTGCTTGTTTTCCAGGCTCTGGAGTAATGTTGGTTGTGTAACGGAGCTGCCGTCGCTGTCTTGGTGGCTTTTTGTGGCCTCTTGAGAAGCCGTAAACACAGGAGGAGGAAGTCAGCATTTCATCGGCTCGTGTGGAGGTTTAGCTTTCATGACAGTCGGGCCTAGACACTTCAGCTGTGGTTTCCATGACTGATTTGTGCTGATCTCAGGCTGCGCTGCTTCTAAAGGGGCAGCCTTTCCTTCCGTGCCTCAGGTCGTGTCATTCCTTCCTCTGCTCTTGTGCTGGTGCTTACAGAGCTGTAGTTAGCTGTGTTGGAAAACTGATTTAGCGGAGAAGTTACTTAAAAAAAAAAAAAAAAAAAAAAAAATTAAAGGTGGTAAGTTGATGCAAGTGATGCAAAACCCTGTGAGTGCTAGTGCTGACACAGGAAAGGAACAGGAATATGCAGGTAAAGACTTCTTCAGTGTTCCCGTTCCTAAGCTGCTTTGACTTGGAGCTGCTTCGGTTCTCTGAACTGTCACAAAGGCGGCCATCGCTCGAACCAAAAAAGCGAGAAAGGGACAGGGTTGTGAGGCACAAAAGGGAGAGCGAACAACTGTCGCTCCTTTTACTTCACTGAGCTCTTGGGTTGTTTCAGATGTTGTCTAGCTCTTAACAGTTTTACCCTGAAATGGATTCCCACAGGAGTTGTCTTTAAGTTTATACAGAGAGAAGAAAAATAGATAATATCTTATCAAAAGCAACGCGTGCTTTTGGAACGAAGGGTTTATTTCGCAGATAGCCAAAGGGCCTTTAAATGTAACGGTGAAGTTCGCCTAAATGTTAAATTTGGCATAGATGCTATCAAAGGAAATATTGGCAGCGGAGAACCTGTAAACCTCTCAAGTAGGGAGGATACGTGGGAAGGCAAGAAGTAGACAAAATACTAAGATGTAAGAGTTGTCTATTTTCTGAAGACTGACTTGAACTAAAGTGGCATAGAGTAGGCATACATGATGATTTGAAGTCACGGTGCTTCGCAGCTAAAGATATAGAAAGAAAAATACATATTAGAAGAGATTGAGAGAAATGATCGTTTTTTTCAAACAACTAAGATTGATCAAAACACCATGAAGTTAAATGACATCTTTAGGCAAACAATACAGAACCTTGGGTGAAATAGCTAACATTTTTCTAATAGTAATGTTAAGGCGTAGTTCTAGAGTTGCTGCTCATCATGCTTCTGCTTAGTAGGTGCTAACAAAATACAAATCATCTGGTCTGCCACACCCGGGATTATGAATTGACTGAGCTGGCGAAAGTAATAGACTCCATTTTGCAGGACTAGCTACTTGTTTTCAAAATACTAGGAGTGATCTAAGGAATTAAGCTATTAAGTCATTATTATGTGCATAGTAAATAGTTTAAAATTGTAATGCTTTGGAAGGTTTACTTTTCAAAATCCGGAAAATAAAATTGTGCCCATCTAACCTATTGGAATTATTTGAGTAGCTATATGAAAACAAATCTCCTATAGGAGGTTACAAAAGTGCTTTAAGAATTGGTGGCATAAAGAGCAGAACTGCCAAATAGTCAAATCACAAGTAATTATTCATTTTTGTCATGGGAGGAAAGAGTTGGCATAATTGTGCCAGAACCCTTTAACGTTAGGATTGATTTTGAATGTTATGAGAAAGATGACTGAAAAAGTAGGTGGTAAAAGAGAAGGTAATGCAGTTACATTTTGACCCGGTAAGCTTCAGAGGTTAACTAAAAGCCTGACAGAGCAGTCTGCAGTGGTCACTTGGGCATCTTGCTATGGACTTGTGATAAAATAAGGGATGCTGGTTTGGAAAATGTATTTATTTTTCCACATGTTGGAAAAGAAAAAAAAATCAACTTTACAAGAAATACAAACAAAAATAGTTTGCTTAGGTATCTTCTATAATAAAAACAAAACCATAGCAGTGATCATTTGGTGATGAGCAACAGACAAAAAGGGACTAGGAATACGGATAAACTCATGAGGAGTTTGTGAAGTATGACAGTTGCTTTGCAGAGGGGTCATGATGAAAGGTTTAGAAACAGGGGTTCGTATTTTCTTAGCCCCAAAGCAATAATCTATCCACTGATACGAGAATCCTGACGAATGAAAAACTGCTTAAAGCCCAAACCAACACCAAAACAAACCCAAGATTTTTTCAAATAGCATGCAATTAGGAATTTTCAGGTAGGGCCAGATTATTACTGCTGCAAATTGGATCACATTTACTGTATAGTTATTTGAATGGTCTGTTGTTGCTCGGTCTTCCTCTGCTGCCATTTTTGTAGTGTGAGAGGCAAGAAAATGGGGAGAAATTGTCAGTGAGTTTCAGTGTCTGCAGTCAGCTGTACGTCACAGCGGTGCATACTCTTTTTCTTTCCTCGACGAAAATGGGACTTAAGACAAATCTGAGGTCATCCTGTAATTTATAACTTGAGGTAGGTTTCTGGCACACTTGACAAATGGGGGAGAATTCAGCAATCAGATAATGATAAGAGGTCCATTTCTTAAACACTCAAACTTTCCGCAATTCAGTATGTAATTCTTGTATCTAGGCTTACTCTGCGGTATTTCAATTTTGAATTCAAGTTTTTTGGCCTCTTCTTTCATTTTAAGCTATTAGCGCTTACACATGTTTCCCAAAGACTGAGAAGATAATACGTACAGCTGTCTCTTAATAATCAACAGGGGGTGTCTGTAGCATACCAATAGATAAATCAAGAGTGCTGAATTACAACTTATTTGACTTTTGTCCCTCAGAGTAGGATGAAAAAGTACATGGTGCTCACGTTCTTAAAGTTATTATAATCTTTTCGTAGCTTGAAAAGCAACTAGAGCCTCAAGGCTGAGTTGTTTTTTGGTTTGTTTGTTTAAGAAGCTAATATTTAGGTAGTTCTCCATTTTCATGGATCTACTAACCTTCCTCCATGGTAGGAATTAGTCTGTAAAACGAAATCTTTAATGAAGAAAAATAAAAGTATATTAGGATGTCTCTGTCTCTATAGTTTATTTCCTGAATTCACAGCTGAGAAGTTTGGGAGATGTTCTGTTATTGAGAACCTCTTCTAGAGAAAGGTAATAGTTAAATAAAAAGAAAAACCTCTGAGCAAGACATGGGTTGTCTTTACATAAACTGAGGTTTGTTAAAACAAGGCAACTGTATCTTAATGTGAATAGGCACATAATCCTTTTAAAATCTGATTCTGTAAGTTAGTGCTAATAAAAAAGGTCTAATGAATAATATGCTTTTTATCTGCAAAAATATTATTAATAAATGGAACAAAGTAACAATTTTCTAATAATGTAGGTGTTCACAGTTGGGGACAAAAAGTATATTCAGCAGTGTAAAAATGACACATTACGGGATGTCCTCAAATCTGAAACTGTCTTTGACTACTTTTATCCTTTTTCCAGTCTTTTCTCTTTGGTAAAAAAAAAAAAAAAATACACTGTAGCTGCCTCCTGTATTTTAATCATCTAGAATCAGAGACTAATTATTCTGAAGAATCTGAAAGGGTTAATATCAGAGTTTTTTTAAAAAACGAAACAAAAGAAAAAACACTCACCCCCCCCATCCCCACCCCCCAAACATCAAACCTGCAAACAAACAGTCCCCTCCACAAATCTGCACCCCTAACGCCACCTTCCTCCACCCCCAGAAATTGTAGCGAACAGTCTGTTATGGTACTCCTGGTTATTACTATATCATAATACTGCATTATTTTTCTTAGAGCAGTGTCGTGCTTTAATCCCAGCCGGCAGCTAAGCACCACACGGCCGCTCGCTCACCCTCCCCCCCCGGTGGGGTGAGGGAGAGAATCAGAAGGGTAGAAGTAAGAAAGTAAGAAAACTCATGGGTTGAGATAAGAAGGGGTTAATAATTGAAATATTATTATTATCTTTATTATAATAATATAATGGTGAAAGGGAAAACAACAACAAGAGGAACAAAACCCAGGAAAAACAAGTGATGCAACTGCTCTCCACCCGCCGACCGACGCCCAGCCTGTCCCCGAGCAGCGATCGCAGCCCCCCGGCCCGCTCCCCCCGTTTTGTATGCTGCCCATGACGCCGTATGGTATGGAATAGCCCTTTGGTCAGTTTGGATCAGCTCTCCTGGCTGTGCCCCCTCCCAGCTTCTTGTGCACCTGGCAGAGCATGGGAAGCTGAAAAAGGCCTTGACTGGCATAAGCAGTACTCAGCAACAACTAAAACATCAGTGTGTTATCAACATTGTTCTCATACTAAATCCAAAACACAGCACTATGCCAGCTACTAGGAGGAAAATTAACTCCATCCCAGCCAAAACCAGGACAAGCAGTCTTAACAATAAGTTTAAGCTGTTTGCATTGTAACTTGATAAATGCCAGCATGTTGTAGAAATGTCCATGATTGAGCTAAATGTAGACTGAACAAAAAGATTAAAGATCTTCATAGATGAGTTTGGGAATTATTTTTGCTTTTCCTCTCCTGGTTGCAAGCAGAATTATTCGGTATTTCAGAAAGATTCTTATCCCTGGGTATGCCCTTGGAATCCTGTTTCCACAGCAATATAAAGCTATTGATAAAACAACCCTTTTAAACTTCAAATCAGTCTTTTATTTAGAGCTGTAATTAGGATGTTTGCTGGTAGCATTGTGTATTTTTACATGTATGTATGCATATGCTGGGAGCAGCCTGTAAAACAGCCATAAGGTGAATAATCCTAGAAGTGTTGGAAGAATATCCTGCGATGTGGTGAGCCTTCAGGCAGCATGGCAGAGGAGTCTACTGCGGATGGGGATGCCGACAGAGTAGGCAGTTGTTTTTCAATGGTTATATGAAGAAACAGCCCTCTGTGGGATGTAACTATTGCCAGGAGCTGGCTCCTTTCCTCCCGGCAGCTGCAGCATGCTCTCACTTGTTCCAGTTCTGCTCCGAAATGAAACATGTGAAGAATAGAAATGGATGGAAGAACATGCAGCAGCCATTGTGGGTAGAAGGAGCTAAGCGAAGCTTTGGCACTTGTCCCAGTCTGTCTGGTGAAAAGCTTTCCTTCCTTGAGAAGGAATTAATGGGAGAGGGGCTACATGTGAGAGGTTCATCTTAGCAATTAGTATGCTGTTTTCTGTAGGCTGCTCAGATACTGCGGTGCACTTTCTGGTCATTGCATTTGGAAGCAACCCCACCCCGGGCTTCTTTTTGAAAAGGAAGTTGGTACCGGAGCAGGAGAAGGATAAAACACTGGCTTTAAAAGTTGTGTGGCGCAACTCCTTGGGTTATAAATGCTCATTTGTTTATTTTGTACAGCTGTGCAAGATGTTTTACTTAGTCAAAACTTTGTTATGTATTTACAAGATACTTAATATTAGGAATGATAAAGTGTACTGCTAGGGCTTGTATTGATTTTCACATTGTGTCTTAAAAGTATCAAAATAATGGTGCTATTGCAGGTTGTCACACGATAGTAGCCACAGCTTGCAATAGGAATAATGTGGTGTATACTGGAGTTGGGCAATTGCAAAATCTATATTTAAATTTATCGCGCTACGGATAAATAGCACGTACAGCTGAATGGTTGCATGAGCTTGTGAAGCTGCACATTGTTGGGGTGGAAATAAATCCCTCCTGAATATTTAAAGTGTCGGTAACTAGACTGATCATAGAATAATGTGAATAACACGCCGACTGTTAAAGGGGAAGTTCTGTGTGCAGCGATTGGTATATGTTGTTAATGGTTAGAAACTAAAAGCTATAAATTCTCACTCTAAAAGTTGTTAGTATGTGACTGTTATTCCCACTTTACAGATTTTTATCTTCTCTGGAAAAAAGTCTAGATAATTGAAGGTTCTTGCCTTTAGGAGTTAACTGCTTCAGTGAAAATATAAACAGTTGTTGTGAGATTAGTAGAAGCTGAAAGTCTAGACAACTAGGTTAGACTGTGGACAGTGGGACAGCACTTCCAGAAGGCAAATAATCTAAATTTAGGATGTGCTGGGTAGTGGATGGGATGTATATGTGGCGCTATGCTTTTTGGACTGTAGGGGGGGCACTGGTGATTATTAGTCGTAAAATTAGATCTCTGATTCTAGCTAAGGGGGTAAGCGAGATGAATCCTGCGTGAAGTGCTAAGTAAGCTTTTACATTAACTGCAGCGAGTTAATGCATCGAGGGTTTGGACTTGCACTTTTTATAGTTGTTTCATTTGCGAACACTACAAATGGACACTGTGTGTGAGCAGCATATTTCTTCAGGAGAGTTCTGGAGAGTAGTGGGTAAATCTGGTGTTGATGGCAGGTAGTGGTTGGATGGAGATCGTGAGGAACAGGGGAAGCGTTGGGAAATGGTTCAGTCTGACCTCTAAAGGACCCAGTTTTGTTAGTTTACGGTGTTTCCTAGGTGGTGACATAGATATTGCTATATGGTTTCATAGGTCAAGTAGGTGTCTGATTGTAGCATACGTGCATGAGAGAACATATGACTGTTCAGTTCTGCTGAAGTTCGCTCTAATATGTAGCTTTTACAGTTTTCTATAGCACATGTTAAATTGAAGAAGCACTGTTTTTTAAAGGGTCTCAGAGTTTACTCAAAGCCGTATTTGCTTTGAGGGCTGTGACTCTGAGAATGTGAAATGGTATTACCTTTACAACACAGCTTCTCTGTGTACCTGTATTATGCATGATATTTAAAGTATTATGCACAAGTAAGTGTACCTAACTACCTGTATGATTAGCTTCTTGCTCATAGGAATTGAGATAATCTTTCGTATGTTCAATGAAGTTACAGAAAAGCTCGTATCTCAGAAGGTGTGACAACAGCCATAAATGTGGTATCCCTTTTAATGTTTCAACTAGGTAGTATTTTGATTTTGCTCTCCTTAGCTGAAGCTTTGCGGTGGTAACAGCAATGCATGCTTAGCTACATTAGTGTGGTGAGATCTTCCGATACAAACAGAAAAATGACTGTATGCAGAATGTACACTGGAAAGGAAATTGATTGCATCTTTACTGCAAATAGACAACTTTTTTTCCACGCTGAATCATCTGTTTTATAGTTGAACCATCTGAAAGCAAAATTACCCGTCCTTTTTTAAATAACAGCATAAACCTTTTGCTAAAAAAATGCTTCAAGAGCTATAAGTGAAACAGCTACAAGAGAGGAAATCTTGGTATATTTAATTGACGAATTCAAGTTCATTGAATCTGTACAAGGAAAGATGCATATCTTTCATCAATAACCAACCTTTGCTTGAGAAGCAATAACTTAGAGATTTATCCAATATTGTAAGAGATTAGGAGCTTTTATTTAAGCAGCATTAATTGGTAAATATTGGCATTTTGCCTTTTTCTGCTCTGCACAGCTGCTGCTGTCCTGTACTTTGAAAGGAAGTAAGATTCTGCACTGTGGGAGAACAAAATATGCTTAAGTCAATACAAAGAAGGAGGCAGGGGGTTTGTTTAGAACGATGAAATGGTCCATTGGATTCTTTCATTTCTTTCCCAAATACAGGTTGTTCGTGCTTCGGAACTATTTCTAGCTTTGTTTTCTGTTTGTGACTTACCTTACTGGCATATTGTAAACACCGCAGGTGATTAACTGATTAACTAAGAAAATTACTGTAGATGAAGTGCTCTTGAAGGCTATGCCAAGTTACACGTACGGCACTTTGTTATTATCTATTTTGGGACTTATGAACTGCTTATGTGTTATCTATACATATGTAATAGCAACAGTTGTAATGAATACTTGCTTAGGATGTGGAATTTCAAAGCACCCTGTGGAGCATTCGAGTTCAGTGTTTCTAGAGGCAAATAAATTGTGCAGTCTGTCTGTGGTTATAGACCAGAGTTATGGATGCAGACAGGTCAAAGTGATTCTGTGGAAAAATCATGCAAAAAGGATGTCACTGCATATGCATGAGCTTACTGGCGGCACAAATTCTATGTCATTTTTAATAATGAAAGTGAGAAATGTTAAACGCTTTTGCATACAGCGGTAACAGTACTGTCTCAAAACCACCTTGTCGCACCGTAAATCTGTTCAGTGGCAGAACAACATTGACGGGGCCAGGCATCTGAATTCCTTTCGGGTCTCCTTTTCTAATTGGATTTTCGTATTTCATTCTGCTTTACCTGATCACCAGGTACCTGGACATCTCAGCAGAGTAAGGAGAACTAAGAGAGTTTCAAAGAATGTTCTGGGACTCGATTATAGAAAATTGGTGGAACGCAAAGCCTGTTTGGCTAGTATGTTTATATTTTTATATGAAATAGTTGAGGCTAACAGAAATGTTTAAATGTAGGCTTGATTATTCTTTAATTTCCAAACAATGCAGTAGTTGGGAAAGAGAAATTTGAAAGGAACAAGAATCGTGTACGCACATTTAAATTCTAATGAATTAATTTACCATATACTTTTAATACAAAGGGAAATCATTATAATGAGATGCTTTATCATTCATATAAGCAAGACCATAGAAAACACACTAAAATTTGTAAGTATTCAGAACATTTTTACTAAATAATTATGAGTCCAAATTGTAGAAAATTGTGTATGTTCTACTGAGGCTTTTTACTAGGCTCAGGCTGTGATATTCTTCATAAATGTGTAGGCATTTTGAATGGAAATACTGAGACTGCTTTATTGGTATAGCTAGGAATGCTGTTCTGAACTTTTGAAATCACAGTACTGCAAATGTGGCAGCCAGTGTGTTTGTTGATATGGGTCACAATCACCATGTTACCTCATTGTACTGCTGCTTGCTTTCACTTCATGTGTGTAGTTAGATACGTTCTTTCTCTTCTCGAACTCTGTTATCTTTGGAATTGAACCTGGAAGGGTGTTTTCACAAATTCCCCATGCCTTTTGTTCTTCCGTGTCTGTTCTTCGTGGAGGTGCCAACAGTGTAGCTTGATGGAGGAGTAAAAGGTCATGGCAGTTGGGATTCCTTGCAGGATTTAGACAAGGATGTGGAATTCTGCTGCTTGAAAGATGATTTATGAAGGTTTTTTTGCGCTCCAAAGGGAATGGGTTAACTCAAGATGAACTTTTTTTCTCAAACTTCTTGATGACAGCATATAGGAAAAGACTCAAACTTGTTTGTTCCGCAGGCTCGTAAAGAGGATGAATACTACTTACTTTGTTCAGGTACCTGAGAATCAGCAGACTCTAAGTCAGTCGGGAAGCCTAATGACTTGTAGACACCCAAATAGGCTGCTAATAGTACAACCGTATTTTGTCTGTTCATCAAACTAAAAGATACGCGCCGCTGTTCCCTCTCTTCATTTGATAAAAATAAATGTAAAACAAATGCACCGCCCCTATATTCAATTTAATTCTCATTCTTGCTTTCTGAATTGAATTAATTTAATATTCCTTATAACTAATGTTATTGATTCTCTTCTAGTTCTGCCTACGATAACGTCAACAAAGTTCGAGTTGCTATAAAGAAAATCAGTCCTTTTGAGCATCAGACATACTGCCAGAGAACTCTGAGAGAGATTAAGATCCTACTGCGCTTCAGGCATGAGAATATTATTGGAATAAATGACATTATCAGAGCTCCAACTATTGAACAAATGAAAGATGTGTATCCTTTCAAAGTTTTAAGTTATTCTGCGTAGTTAGCGATGGTTGTCATCTTCTCTGTATTGATTATTTCTTCCTTTTCATCCTGTTCCTTACTAAATTTTAATAAAAGTTGGCTTCTATTATTGTAAATTGAAAGGGAACGTCATAGCATTTGATAGGTTTATAGATACATAGATTTGATATGTAGGTGAACACTAGTTTTGTTTGCTCTTTTTCAGGAAAAGAAAAAAAATGATAATTTTTATCTTCCGAGGCAAAGAACTCAACATTGTAGAGGTGATTTAGTTTAGTCACTTAATCCTAAAACTATATTTGCTCTTAATAGAGCTGTCGTTAGATCCGATTGCTTTGAGGAGAAAATAAAATGGCCAGACTCTGCTATAATTGTCAAAAATGTTCTCAAAGAATAGAATGGATATATTGGGGGGGGGGGGGAGGCGTCATAAAATAAAGCAAAACACAACCCCCAGTTTGCAGTGCTTCCTGTGTATGTGAAGAGTCTGAAACTGCACATGGGCAGGTACACATGCTTGGTTAATATATGTAAATCTGGCATTTTTGTTAATCTCGTCGTTCTTTCATGGGGAACTTGGCTTGTTTAGATATGACTTCATGTGGATATCTGAAGTGTCAAGTAGTCTTAGCTGGGAGACTCTACATGAGATACAAGGCCTAGTTTAGAGTCAACCAGCTTAATTTCCCCAAGTCTGTGTACGCTGGTTCCTGATGGTTTTGTGAGTCTTTGCAGATGTCTGCCCAATAAAAGGTGTAAGTGCATGCAGGCAGAAATTTACTTGAATCTAGGTCAAATGTTCTCACCTCATAAATTATCAATATATTATTTGAGGTCAATCGGTCTTATGGGGGGTTCTGAGGTTGCATTTCTGTGGCCATTTTGACTAATGTAAGTGCATGCTGCCTGTAAAAAGATGCGCTAGTTGTGTGATCCAATCTTAATACCCAGGGGAGAGGATGGGAACGCCCAACTGGAATGGCAATAGTAGTGTGTTTTCATGAAATCCTGTTTCAGTGAAAAGTGATCATGGAACTACGCCCCAAGAGTTTTGCAGCCAAATTGAATTAAGGGAGAAGAAACATTTCCTTAACACATTCCTGCCAAAGCAGAAAAAAAAAAAAAAAAAAAAAAATCCCTTTTCTTTATGTTCATTCCAATCTTAGAAAAAAAAATCATCTGACTGAAAACATTAGGATTTAATTTTGGTAAGCAAAGGACTGTTGTGTTCAGTGTAGCATAATAAATATATAATAAAGGAGAACAACAGTTGAATGTTTGAAGTGGAGGGGTGGCAAGGAGGACTGATCAGAAGTGATCAGATCTTCTACCTTCATGCTTTTATGCAACTGGAAGCGAGTATCTCAGAGGCTTATTACTCATTAAACTAAAACCCAGTCTTTATTTCTTGGCAAGCAGGATAGGAATCTCATCATATTAAAATCGGCCCTTAATATGAAGAAATAGAGGTTTATGATGATTAATTTGAGAGGACCACATGCCGAAGCCTCTTAGTTCTGTAAAGGGCTGCATCGTGTAAGAGGATGGGTTTGATTCAAAACTTGTAAAGCCAGAAGCAACTACATAGTTTCATAATTGTCATGAAACAAATAAGAGAAAAACCGTTACAGAAGTTTCATCTGGTACTGTATGTTGATATCTAATGTGACACCACGTGTGTTTTGCGGCCTTACATCTGATGCCTGACAGATACATTGTGCAAGATCTTATGGAGACAGATCTTTACAAGCTCTTAAAGACTCAACACCTCAGCAACGACCACATTTGTTATTTCCTTTACCAGATTCTGAGAGGGTTAAAATATATCCATTCAGCCAATGTGCTTCATCGTGACCTCAAACCTTCGAATTTGCTGCTTAACACCACTTGTGATCTCAAGGTTAGTTGAAATTTCTTACAAATTTTGTTCCCATGATCTTCATAAACTACCTGTTATAACCATGAATGTGGTTTTGTTACTGGGGATTAATGTGATTCTTATCCTGAAAAGATTGCTAAAACATTATTGGTTTTGATAAAACAATTATTAAGATTTGAGTGACTTAAAAACTCACTGTTACGCTTTTTTAAGGAGTGCATCGCTGTTTCCATCTGGAGGCTGACTTTGAAACAGCCTCTTTGGAAGCTAGGTGAAAATACTTGCCTGAAGCAGAATTGTGTTTACCTAGAAAGTAAACTCAAACTGTGTGTATTTCAAGTCCTGGTTTCTCTGTGTTTAAACTGTTAATTGTTCAGTGTTGGAAAAGGACTTCGTATTAGTGGCCAACTAAAATGGCGTGGGAAATTCAGTGCTGATTAAATGCACAGAGATTACTTGGAGAGGCAATGTTCCTAATTTATATTTCCAGTGATGGGCTCTGTACTAGCTAATACTACAGAAGGATGATCTTGGAGCTGTTACGATTCTTGGAAAACGTCAGCTCAGTGCATAGTGGTATTCAGTAAAGCAAACCAAGTATGAAGAATTAGAACAGAAATAGAGAATAAAACAGAAAACATGCCACTGTATAACTTTCTGTTGTTTTTGAGTCTTCAGTTCTGTGTGATCATAGTTATCACACTTCTCTGTACGATATCCTTTTAAAATGAGGAGACTAGATCTTCAAAGTACTTCTCTCCGTATCAGGAAGAACTGTTTAGGCTACATCTCCTCTGCTGGAAGATACTGCTTGAGGAAAAGCAAGAATACAGTAGAATTTGATAAAATTGTTAATGGCATAGGGAGGGTGAATAGAGAACAGTTGTTCACTGTCTTTACCTATTAAAAAGGCCGGGGGAGGAAATGAAAGGAACAGGTGGCATGCTCAGAGGGAAAGGTCACAGTAGTTAACTTGCAGCATTGTTAAGCTGTGGAATTTGGTACCACAGAGCACTGTAGATATTACAGATAATGTGACTTAAAAAAACACCAAGCAAGTTAATAGAAGAAAAAGCTGTTGAATGCTACCTCTGTGTTAGAGTCCCATGGTGGCAAATCCATGGAAGGTGAGAGAGACTAGTAGAGAAGCACTGGAGTATGTTCCCTTTTACACTTCACTTTATGTATGTGCTGTTGGCCACTGATGGAGCGAGATTACGGAGTTTACATTACTTTGATCTAAGGTGGTACAGCTGTGTTTGTTGCATACTGTGTTGCACCCAATTACACTTTGTTTTTTATAGTAGCTCTAGCTTTCTCATTAAAAAAAACCAAACAAACAAACAAACAAAAACCCTCTTCAAAATGTAGACCAGTTGCTGGCCATACAAGTTTGTCACAATTCCAAGAAAAGTCCTTCCTGTTCATATGCTGGTCCATTCTAAATACTGGCTACACGATCAGTCTGCTTTACATTCCCACTGCTACTTGTCAGCTTTTCCTAATGCATGGTACTGCTGGACTGGTCACCTCTGACTCTTGCTATGGGATTTCAGCAGCTGTTATTATATCAGATCCCTTTGAGGCATTAACCCCTTCATGAAAGAAATGGAGTAAAAAAACCTACAATGACTGTGTGATAGAAGCAGGAAAGAACAGTTTTAGTGTAGCTCTGTGTTATGTGCAATTAAAGGCAATAAAATAATAAAAGGCAATGTTTTAACACAAGTAAGATGGTAAGCTCACTGTATGGCAAAATAATACGATAGGACCTTAGTGAGTACTGTTCCAATTTCTTTATAAGATTTTAAAAACAGCATGCCACTGCATTACGCACTTCCTGGTGCAGAATATGGTAGTCTATATGACAGAGCATATGCTTTTTCATAACCTAAAGGGAACTCTGGTGTTGTATTAATACTACATCTAAAGTTTAAAGAACAGAATTGGAGAGAAAACTAGTACATGCTAGGCCTTGTCGGATGAATGCTGAACTTGTACTAACTTTGTTTTAGGGCCGTTCTGCAAGTCTGCGTGTGAGCTATGTACATGTGCATGCTTACAGAGTATTACTGTACGTAAACTCAAAACAGCATACTGTGAAAATGAACAACTTAAAATCACACTTTTGGAAGAAAGTTTGTTCATCTTCAGCGGTAATGCTGTTAGCTTCTTTCTTTAATGGTGTTATGTCACAACAGCTCCATGCAGCGCTACAGGCTTGGGGAAGAGTGGCTGGAAAGCTGCCTGGCCGAAAAGGACCTGGGGTTTGTTGGTCGACAGCCGGCTGAACATGAGCCAGCCCTGTGCCCAGGTGGCCAAGAAGGCCAACAGCATCCTGGCTTGTGTCAGAAATAGTATGACCAGCAGGACTAGGGAAGCGATCATCCCCCTGTACTCGGCACTGGTGAGGCTGAACGTCGAAAACTGTGTTCAGTTTTGGGCCCCTCCCTACAAGAAAGACATTGAGGTGCTGGTGCGTGTCCGAAGAAGGGCAACGAAGCTGGTGAAGGGTGAAGAGCACAAGTCTTACAAGGAGCGGCTGAGGGAAGGGTTGTTTAGCCTGGAGAAGAGGAGGCTGAGGGGAGACCTTATCACTCTCTACAAATACCTGAAAGGAGGTTGTAGTGAGGTGTGCGTCAGTCTCTTCTGCCAAGTAACAAGCGATAGGATGAGAGGAAATGGCCTCAAGTTGCACCAGGGGAGGTTTAGATTGGATATTAGGAAATATTTCTTCACTGAAAGGGTTGTCAAGCATCGGAACAGGCTGCCCAGAGAGGTGGTGGACTCCCCATCCCTGGAGGTATTTAAAAAAAATACATGTAGATGTGGTGCTTGGGGACGTGGGTTAGCGGTAGACTTGGCAGTGTTAGGTTTATGGTTGGACTCAATGATCTTAAAGGTCTTTTCCAACCTAAATGACTCTATGAGAGAGAGCTGTTAATCTCTTCTGAAGCTCAGAGTCCTACACGTTGTAACAAGCGCTCCTTCTTTCTTTTCCCTTAAACATGATCCTGACTTCTGGATTATAGATTCCATTTCAAGGAAAGAAAGGTAGGAGTCTCTATTGGCACAATTTGTCTGTGATCCCTGTAGCTTGTCCTAAGTAGCTGAAAGGCTCACGACAGAAGTGCAGAACCTAAAGCTGTTTCTCTTTCCTTAGGCTATGCTACAGACTTAAATGAGACCTTAAATGTGACTTACCACATAGTGAATGACAGTTTGTGAAAGTACCTCATTTGACTTAACTACTGTCTCTTGTTATATATTTTCAGTGAAAGATTAGATTTGAGAGTCCATGAAAATTACTACCCCGGAATCTCTCTCCAGTGAGAGTCCTGGGTAATAAAGATACTGGTCTTCTCTTTTGCAGCCTGGCATCTTTCCCATGAATAAGATTAATGTGTACTGACATGCTACAGGCTGGAATATACTCTGAAAGAGTATCTAGCATTTTTTGAAATATTTTTGTATGCTTTCATGATTATCTGCATCTAACAATTTGACCTGTTTTGCAGTTTGTAAATGAAGTAAGTTACATAAAAACTGTCACGACCATATATTTTTCCTAGGCCAGTGGCATTAATATTTCAGAAAATGAGGTCAAAGTCATTTTAAACAGATTCTCAACTAGTATGTTGCACTGTCTTCAGTGTACCGGTTTACTCTAGCTGAGAATCTACTTCGTTGACTTGGTTAAAACATTAACACACTGTATCTATATTATTTATAATTTTTCTAGCTACATAGTGAATACTCCCAAGTATTAAACATCCAAGAATTTTTAGATACTTTGATAGGCTTGAAAGGAAGGTGATGAGAGAGGGGTTTTTGGAGGAAAATAACAAAAAGTTATTGTTTGTTTCAGGACTTTCCCAATTACTCTAGAGACGCAACTGTTTCAACTACCATCTTATCATTAACAACTAAACTTAATGGAAGCCTCTCCTTTTCCTTTTCCACGAATATATACATACACTTACACAGGCTACTCAATGATACAACTTGAGATATTTCAGTGTATTAGTAGTGCTATTGGGTGTCATTTCATTTGCTTGGTAAATGGTCGTATGTGCATGATCCTCATAAATTTTCCCATCTGCTTGATAGCTTCATCCAGTTTTAGGCCATCTCTGTTTAAAAAAAAAAAAAAAAAAAAAGAAAAGCACACCTGATACTGATTACAAGAACATTGTTTTCAAAAAGTGGGAGTTAAGTATGTAAATAGGATGCTGGCTGTTTATTTATTTATTTGGTGGGGACGTTATTCCTTCTCTCTCAGTAGCATCTGTTCTGTCTCTCCAAGGCATGAAGCACTGACTGACATACCTGGGTCTTTCATTGTGCAATATTTTTACTCTCTGCTATGACTTAATCAAAATGCCAAGAAAATTTTGCCTGTCGTTATGTTGCTGTCACAGACTGATTCTTTCTCTTCTTTTGTTTTAGTTCTGATTGAGAAGCCTGCCTTCTTCTGGTGCTTTGACTTTTACCAATTATTTTTTGAACAGGCATGGTGGATTCCGAACTTTTTTTTTTTTTCCCCTCTGAATAGGGTAGCTGCTTTGTTAAATGTGTTCTTTTGCCACAGGGCAAGAACTGTCTGCCCTCACCAGGGTACAGTCAGTCTTTTTGCTTCCTCCCTTGCACCCGGGACTTCAGGCAGAATGCTGGCCTCTCTAGCTTCTCTTTTATTCTGCCCTGCTAATGCTCCTGGTCAGCTCTGCAGCTGGCGAAAACACAGCTAACAGCCAAAAGTCTCTTTCTTGCAGGTTCAGCCTTGATGCCTTTCTCACTAATGGTATTTCTTCTTTTCTGCTTAACCTGTTTCTGCTCTAGTCAGCAGGGGCTTTTTGTCATTTTAATGAGCTCTCTTTGTCATTAATCTTCCCTTCCATCCCATGAGAGTTTTTCTGCTTGAGTTGAGAGATTCACAGACACCTTGTTTAATGCAGTTCTTTCTCCTCACTGTGGACCAGAGAGTGCCTTTCTTCTTTTGTCTTAATAATAACAAATCACAGGAGTTCGCTTATGTGTAATACTATAATTCTGCACAAGTCTCCTTGCGTATAATCTTAGCTACCTTTTTCCTGAGGTTAGGTGGAAGAGGTTGCAACAGTTTTGTCTGCCTGTGTAATTATTTTCTGAAGTCCATAAAGCTGTATTCTACAGTTTCTTCGCCTCTGTCTTTACAGGAGACTTGTTCTGATTATTTGTACTGATTCTCTTTAGGTAAACTGCTAATTGCAGACAAGGCAGATGCCCTGTTTTTGTAGCCTGCAAAAACCTTGACATGCTTAAAAGGGTTCTTTTTGGTTTTGTTTTCTAAGGATTCAGGGTTTTGGAGGTTTTTTTAGTATGTAGCTAAAGTCAGAGAAGTCATCCCATGCTGCCTGTCTTAGGAATTTCATCATTGCCTTTTCTTCAGTCCCTCTGTTTTTAATTAGCTGCTGAATCTTGTCTTTCAGTTGTAGCTTTTAGTCGTCTGAATTGCTTCTTCCTTAACTGATCGATCAATTGTTTCCACAGGCCGTCCCTCCAGGAAAATAAAGGAGTAGGTTGCCAGGGTACAATGAGCTTTCTGCATTTTTTGGTGGGATTATCCATTACAGTCTTTATTGACTACAATGTATTATTACTTCACATTTTTAATATAATCAGTGTACACAATTAACTATCAAAGAGTAAACTATTATAAAACGTATGCATCAGAGGAACCTCCTGTTTGCTACTCCTACATTTGATGCCTTGCTTTTCTGGGAGTACATACTCTTTCATGCAAATACACTTCGGGTGGAAATTGATCATTATCATAAACTGGTATTTGTTTGGTGGTAGCAAAAGCATATGCGTGTGTCTAATGTGCCACTCAAGAAGCTTGCCATTTACCTTTTGGAAAGTAAGAAGAGAACAGCTGCTGTACTCCAGAACGCTGTCTTTTTTCACATTTCAAATTTTCTTAATCTCTCTCTGGAGAGAGGACACTAAATAGCTCTGAAAGCCATGGAGCCTCCTTACCAGACTATAGATAAAACCACTTTTTCCTTTCTTTGCCAAACTCGCTAGTCTAGATCAGAGTTTATTTTTCTTTTAATGGTTAGATAAAACTATTTTCCTGATAGCTCATGCTTCCTTCAGCAACCTATAATCTCTCCAGTCTAGCATTATCTCACGATTGGATAGGATGTTTCTCGTGCAAAGATGCAGTTATGATGGTAGCTCTTGTAAAAAGGGGTGTTGAACTTTGCTATGAGTGTGTTGGTCGGTAATTTTGTTTTCTGGAAATCTTAGTCTCTTTCTTTTTTTTCTTTTCTGGTAAATTTCTAATAACAGGTTGGAGTGGTATATCTTGCCGCCTGTCTGGCAGAGAAGGTGTTAAGTAAGCGGAACGTAAATTGTGCACAGGGAACGTCTTTTTTTTCCCCAAACTGTTTATTCTTCCTGGCCCTTACATCCAAAACATTTTTCTTAACCTTTGTGCAATAATTTGTCTCTAAAAATATAGGTTACCATTCCTATATTTGTAGGTGTTACATCGTGGGTTGGGGAATGGTGAATTAGTAATGTTGTAGTATTGGAAGCTGTACATCTGATGTCTAATATGCCTTTTTTTTTTTTAATTTCTTTAAAACCAGATTTGTGACTTTGGACTGGCTCGTGTTGCAGATCCAGATCATGATCACACGGGATTCTTGACAGAATACGTGGCCACACGTTGGTACAGGGCTCCTGAAATCATGCTGAATTCTAAGGTAAGAATGACAGTGGATTGCTACAGTGCTTCTGTTGCTGGTTATTCACTTGTGAGTGCCAATTTTGCTTCACCTCCTGCCCACCCCCAGCGTCTGTGTTTTTAGGACCATGCATAGTCTTGAGGAAATGCATAGTCTTGAGGAAATGTAGTAATGGATTTGCAGTATAGCTCCTGGCTTGCAATAAATTTGTGATTCCAGATACAATTACAGGATACTACAACTGAGTAAACGTGTGCATGAGCTCCCATGTGTCCAGTTCCTTGCCAGTCGTGAGACTTCTTTCCATCAAATGCTTTTCCACACAGCAGGACAGAAGTACTAGCAATGAGAGCATTTTACTACTGTCTTCATCAAGGCTTGCAAATGTTGCCTTAGTATTATCTTGACATCTTGATTTAGGTTTAGAATGTATAATGAGGGTGAATACGATTCTGAAGGCATGTGATCTTTGTTGTGTGTCAATCTTAATTGCATTCCCATAGTCTTAATGCAATCACCCCTTTCATTTTTTTATACTTGAAATCATTCTTATGTTCTTCTGCGGCTGTTTTAAGGTGTATCTGGTCCCTGTACGGTGTGAGTAATGGGTATCCTTCATAACCTGTGCATTAGTTTCTACAGCCATATGCCTGTTTGCAAAAGACCTATGTGACATCTGTGTCTGCATTTTATATTCCTCAAAGACTTTGTTGTTTCTGTAGGATTATTGCTTCATTGGTTGTTGGGTTTGATTTGTTGTGGCAATAGCGTGTCTAATGCGCTTCTAGAAAAGAGTCATCTGACCAGTCGGGGAGGGCAGTGTTCCAGCTTCTTGTATTTTAAACTCGCATTGAGGCCATAAACATAGGCCAGCTTAACCTTATTTCTGGATATCCACATACATTGGTCAGCAGCTTTTACAAGAAAATATTTTGTGTGTTTCTTAAGAGGTGGTCAACTTAAAATTTTCCTGGCCTATATCCTGATTCCTTTTAGGATTACAGTGCCTTGAAAACAAATAGTCAGGTGATCATGTCCTGAGAAGCATGTGCTGAGGTGGCTGTTGATTCCGCAAACTTGTTAGCTTTTGTTGGAAGCTCCCAGCTAATGGAAGGGGGAGTAGTGGGCAGCAGGCTATGGGAGAATAAGGCAAAGGAGCTTATGGGGCCAGGGGTTCTTGAGGTAAAATTGCCCCTGTGTTACCCAGTCACTAGTGTAACTAGCGTGCTTCTGAATAAAAGCCTTTTCTTATGGGTACCACAGGTTATCCATACACGTGAAAGTATAGCCATTTGTTCCATTCTTCTTGTATCCCATTTACTGTTGTTGGCCTTCTCACATCATCTTTACTACTTACTTACCTGTTGTGTTTTACAAATCAGCTAACCCACAGTCTATTTTGCTCTTTCACCCCTTTGATGCTGAAGGCTTCTTACTTGTGTGGTATTTGGATCCGATTAGGAAAGATAGCTTTTTTTTCACGTGTGTTTAGCATACAGTTAGGAGCTATAGAATGAAGAAGGATAGCTTGTTTCCAAAATTTGTTAGTGTAAATTTGCTATAAAATTAGGGAGTCTCAAAAACTTGCAGTTGGTAATATGTTTAGCTAAACTTAGAGAATCCTTCTGGGAAAACATTTCTTACATACTTTAGTTCTTGCTACCCCTTCAAAGTAGTGTTTTGATATACAAATCTTAATTATTTCATTCTGTACAGAAAAATGAAATGGCACGAACAAGCACGACTCATCTAAAAAAAAAAAAAAAAGATTTGCGTGCACTTTCAAAGTTTACTAAAGCAACGTGTTGCTGCAATTATGCAAAAATTTGACGAAAACGTGTTTTCGCTTTACTTGCAGGGTTACACCAAGTCTATTGACATCTGGTCAGTAGGCTGTATTCTGGCAGAGATGCTCTCCAACAGACCTATCTTTCCAGGAAAACACTACCTTGACCAACTTAACCATATCCTTGGTAAGCTTTATGTAAAAGTAGCATTTCCACATCTGTCTGTCGCTCTCCATCTTTTCTACCAACTAAACTGGTCTTGGTCACTCATTTCTTTTCTCTTGTTGGTCAGTGTATAATGTATGTATTTGTAGGTGTATCACCTGTTCCCTGTAGTTATTTCTGCAGTGATTTCTACAACAAATCATTAATTTGGGGGGCAACTAGAGGGTACTTACCAATTTATTTACTACATCAGCAGAGATGTTTTTAAAATAAAAGAAATTTTTTTAAAAAGCTCAAATACACTATTAGGTCCGGGTCATATTTTTTTAAAAACATTTCTATAGATATGCCACTTAATTGGTTGTTTTAAACAGATTATGGATCATTAGAAAACTCAAATGCATTTGTTTATTTACAAGAAAAAATAACTTAAACTTTTTAGTAAAGTTTTCTAAAAAAATTCTGAGGCATTCTGTACTCTTAAAACATTTAGTCTGAAATCTTCTTCCCAGCACTTTTAATATTCAGTTTTAGCAAATGTGATATAAGCGTTTTAATGTGCTTTTCATAGAATGCAGTACTGGGGTTTTTTTTTGTTTGTTTGTTTTTGCTTTTTTTTTTTTAGGTATACTTGGATCCCCTTCCCAAGAAGATTTGAATTGTATAATAAATTTAAAGGCCAGAAACTACTTGCTTTCCCTACCACACAAAAATAAGGTACCATGGAACAGGCTGTTTCCAAATGCTGACCCCAAAGGTATTTTATGCTCTATTAAATTGTATCAGATCTTTAGAAATTGAAATGAGCGCCAAAAGTAATGGCAGGATGGGATTTTTAAAACCATTCTAAGAATTTATCTTTATCTATATTGGAAATAGAACGTGCAGGTCCCTTAAAACGGCAGTATAAATCTAATATAAAATCATACGCCAGCATGAAACCCTCATACTAGCTTATGTTTTAAAAGCAATTTTTAGTAACTCTAAGTTTACGTGTTGTGGTGTTTGATCTTTAACTTACATGTAAAATGTAAATCCCAACTTGTTATTGTCTTTGAAAGCATGATACGTTACTCAAGTAATGAACATAGGCATTGCATTTTGACATAGGCATCAAACAAATCTTGAACTTTGTTTCTAAAATCAGATATGAGGTAGCTGCTTATTGCTGAACGCAGTATAGTTTGTGCAGACTGCATGTCAGTTCTAGATCAAACAGGATAATTTCAATCAAAGTATGGGTCCTTTGGCAGTATGAAAGGTTAAAATTTAAAGGGTTAAAGAATTCCAGTTACGATAAGTGGAGCAAAAGTTGTTATAAAAGCAAGGAATGTAATAATCGTTGCCTTTCTCAACAAAGCTTTAGTAAAGGGTAAATATTATTTTATTTTGCTATAAAGCTATTAACTTGCCTTTTAAATTTTACTTCATACAGTTTAAGGGTGGTTGTATTCTCAATACAATGCTCTTTTACCTGCTCTGACACAATTCATAAGTCACTCTTTTTTTTTTGGTTTTTTTTTTAACTGATATGATAATTTACTCTTAGTGAATATGATCAGGTACCAAACTACGATCTAAAAGCTGATTTCTGCAGATGGTACTGCGTAGAGCTGATTATCCTTATCATTCAGAGAAACAGCGGTGATTTATTCCTCTTTTATAATAGCGCTCACCAATGTGGTGAGAATTTTTACCATGGGCTTCTGACAGCTTGAATTGTAGCAATGCTGATAGGCTTAGCTGCTAGGGGGACATGCAGTTTGCATGACTTCTGCAATACCTTTTCATCTAAATCTTCAGAGTAGCTTTGACAGAGCAGTTTTTCAGAAAGCTGCTTGTCAATCATTTCAATAAAAAGCATTATGCAGGACATGCTATAGCATGGAGCGAGCATGTGAGTTTCCAGTGTTGAGAAAACAGCATCAAAATACTTAATGTTAATTGCTGTGCAAGTTTGCAGCTTTTTCAAGCTGCCATTGAATGCAGTGGTAAGGTTCTGTCTCATTGGCAGTGCTTGGTATGCATCTTATCCTAATGCAAAGCTGCAACTACTTTACTGCAGTGAGAAGTCTCTCTGTGTCATAAGCCATGTGGTGAGGAGAAGAAGTGGAATGGAATTTAGGACACTGCAGATATCTCTGGGCTTCTTGCTACTATAATCATTCTGTTTTGGTTTCTTGGAGAAGGAAAATGTGTTACACAGTAGCTGAACAACTGCAGTAACTCTGACTTGTAACAGTTGTCCAGAATTTCATCAGACCTCGCTCTGTCTGACTGGATCTTCAAGTTCTCTGTGGATCCTTTATGAGTTGTCTTCAACAGATTTTACCTGAATCTCATGAATATGAATATATTTGCATCTTGGCTAGAGAGTATCTTCTGGGCTGCTAGTTATGCTATAATAGTTCACTGGGATGTTCCAGAACTCCTAATGACTTCTGGGTGACATTTTCATCGTTAAACAGCCAAGCTTTCTTTTCAGAATAAGAACGTATTCTTGATTACTTACTCATTTCAGAAAATCTCTCTCTTGGTTTGGATTTTTGGCCCAAAAATCCAAAGCATCTATTCGAGTGAAGGAAAAATCTGATCTATTCAATTTCTGCTGTAATTAAAACCAGATTGTACCATAGAGTTCTATGCATTTCTTCCCTCGACGTTCAGACACTGACGAGCCTTTGAAAAGATACCTCCGTTAGGCCGGATCGTGCCAAAGGCAACTGTAACCAGGGAATACCGATAAGATGGGCAGACGAAGATACTCTGCCCGAGTCACAGGAAGCAATCTGCTGCTTCTGTTACTGCTACTACAGCTGGGAAATTCCAGCCGTAAATTGAAATTAGCACAAAACTTAGGGTAGCATGTATTTTCTACGTAATATCAGTGTTTAAAACACTTTCGTACTTTGGACTGTGTATTAAACTCTTGCTCGCTTCTTTTTTCCTCTTAGCACTTGATTTGTTGGATAAAATGTTGACCTTTAATCCTCATAAGCGGATTGAAGTCGAGCAAGCTTTAGCCCATCCATATCTGGAGCAGTATTATGATCCAAGTGATGAGGTAAAGATGTTGTTAAAATGCAAATGTTGATTAAATGATGCAACAGTTTATTTTCTTCTCTATGAAGAAAATACAGTCCTTAAACACTGTTTAAGGACAGTGTTTCTACTGCTGGAATGGAGTTGGAGAATGTATTGCATCAGTTTACCAAAACTTTGGATTTCTTGTTCTAGTACAACATTCTGGAGGTGCAACACAATAAATACATGCTAAGGTGTACTCTCCTGAAAATGGGACTTCTCAGCTCTCTATGGTCTTGTTCCATAATGTCTGAGATAAAGGAGGAGAATAACTGAGTTTGCCATCAGATTATGCTTTTAAAACCCCCCAAATCTGAACTCACTGTAGTTTAGTACACAGTTCTAATGAGATTTCAGATTGCTTTTGGTGAAGAAGTAGGGGAGGAGGAAATAAGTTAGTTTTTCCTAAGGGACAGGTGTGTTTATTCCAAGAAATAGAAATGTTTCAGATAATTTTTCTTCAGGTAGATGCTAAGTTATGACTCTTTAGCAAATATTTTAACTTGTGGTTTAGATTTGAGTAGCTACTTACTATGGTTTGATTTATGGCCTAGATGAAATTCAATAGAACAGTAATATAAAAAAAAGTAATAATGTTTCTTTATATTATTAAGCCTGTAGCTGAAGCACCCTTCAAGTTTGATATGGAGTTGGATGACTTGCCGAAGGAAAAGCTGAAAGAACTGATTTTTGAGGAAACTGCTAGATTCCAGCCAGGATATCGATCTTAAATTTTGCATAGGTAAAGTCGCGGCGATACAAAACCACTTGGGCAGGGGGAAGAATTTTGGAACTTTGTTACCACTGGTGAAATGTAGAACTTAACCTTTTCTATTGATACAATAACTAGTTATTAAAGGATAGCTTTATGCTTATTCATTTGACCTCAGTCCTGTTCTGTTATTGAAGAAACTTTAGTTTTGTCTACAACATTGAAGTGTCTACAGAGAATCCAGGCATTGTCTTGAGATGTTTACCTAGTTTTTAGGTTACGTTTAAGGAATAAGAATTACATTTAAATAGTGCTGCTCAGAATAAAAGCTATGGTAACGCTTTGAAATGCAAATTTTATTCAAAAACATTTTAAGGGGACAGTGTTCTTCATATATTACAGCCTATTTTGTCATATGGCTATATGGCTTCAAATGCTTTCTTAAAAAATTCTCCCTTAAATGTGATGTACAGAGGCGAAATCTCTTAAATTATTTTAAAGGGGAATAAAAACCCATGAAGCTTCAGTACGATTTCACTTCAGTTTTAAGTACCTCTGAAATAGCGTGACTAAATAAGAATAGGTATCTTAAATATTCATAAACTTGTTATGATTAATCTTGCTAATCTTTTGAAGATTTAAAATTTTAATGTAAAATGCAATGTACTGATATTCACCATGTCTGACTTTTTTTTTTTTTTTTTTTTCAAAATCAGTGAACTTAACTCATCTTCACGAGGCTTGCAAGTCTCAGTAGTTTCATAAAAAATTGTCAAATACTGACTTGAATAATTTTTGTAATTCTCGTGAAACTTCCGTGATACTAATACTATAAAGAGTTAAAGTTTTGTGACTGGAAGAGAAAAACAAACCAAAGACAACAGCCTAATCTAGATTGCCTGTTTTATGTTCTTTAAAGGAGTTTCTGTGCTATTCTCCATCAACAGCAGCATTCTACAATCACCATTTTCTGTTGGCAGTTCCAGCAGAAAGGTTAAGTTTGGAGCCGTTGAACTTACTCACTGCAAGAAATCCATTGCTCTGATAGCAGTGTGTAGAAGCTTTGTTGCTTTGCTACAAGCAATAATTCTTCTGCACTAAAAATGGGGTTTCAGTTTCAGCATTGCATATATCCCCAGTTTTTTATTTAACGATTAATCCATGGGAGAGAAAGAAAAAGAAAAAGTCAAGGAAAGTTTTGAAAACACAGTTTTTACTTAAATAGGTGTTGTGGTTTAACCCCAGCTGGCAACTAAGGACCACACAGCCTCTTGCCCGTCCCCCCCTACCCCGGTGGGATGGGGGAGAGAATCGGAGGGGCAAAAGTGAGAAAACCCGTGGGTTGAGATACAGACAGTTGATTAGGTAAAGCAAAAGCTGTGCACGCAAGCAAAGCAAAAGAAGGAAATCATTCGCTACTTCCATCGGCAGGCAGGTGCTTGGCCATCTCCAGGAAGGTAGGGCTCCATCATGCATAATGGTTACTTGGGAAGACAAACGCCATCACTCCGAACATCCCCCGCTTCCTGCTCCTTTCTGCAGCTTTATATGCTGAGCATGACATCATATGGTGTGGAATATCCCTGGGGTCAGTTGGGGTCAGCTGTCCCAGCTGTGTCCCCTCCCAACTTCTTGTGCACCCCCAGCCTGCTTGCCGGTGGGGTGGGGTGAGAAACAGAAAAGCCCTTGACTCTGTGTGAGCACTGCTCAGCAGTAACGAAAACATCCTTGTGTTATCAACACTGTTTCGAGCACAAATCCAAAACATAGCCCCATACGAGCTACTATGAATAAAATTAACTCTACCCCAGCCAAAACCAGCACAGTTAAGGTACCTTCTGTTGCCACTCGCTTGAATATTCAAATGTATACAAGTTCAGAAATGAAGTAATTTTGATCTTTATAAATACTGTATTTTTTTTAATTTAAGCTTAGTAGCTAACATTTGAAACTATTTAATAATTAAAAGTTAGGTAAATCTGAGGTTCACGCATCTAGCTCTTATTATTAGCTGGGCATTGCCAATAGAATTAGATTTGGGACACAGTAACACGTGTGGTGCTTATTTCTGATCCGTGTTCTCTAAAGCTGATTCTGTACAAGAGGTACTAGCAGTACACGTACACATTCTGGAAGAAAATTACATAAATTTTTAGGAGTAAGATGGAACCCCTTAGTACTAGGCCGTAGTATGAAGGAAGGGAGAGCAAATAGCTAAGATTGTAGTGAATCGTAATTTATGATTTCTCCTACTTGCCTCTTTGGCCGGACCATACTTACCTAGGTTGTATTGGGGATTAAGGGATAAAGGGTTTCCGGATAAAGATATCAGTGATCCGGTGCTAATGGAAATTTCTGGTTTGCTAAAAAGGTTACCTTTTAAATGCTACTATGAAGAGTTGATTTGGCTGACATGATACTGAAATTTAAATATTGTACTCAGCTTGGTAATGATACGCTGGTAATTTGTCCTAGTGATTTGTGGTTAGAATTATTAGCTATTCCACATCGTGGACCTGTTGCAGCGGGTCCAGAGGAGGCCACAAAAATGATCCGAGAGCTGGAGCCCCTCTCCTACGAGGCCAGGCTGAGGGAGCTGGGGGTGTTCAGCCTGGAGAGGAGAAGGCTGCGGGGAGACCTTGGTGCAGCTCTTCAGTACTTAAAGGGGGCCGACAGGAAGGATGGGGGCAATCTTTTTAGCAAGGCCTGTTGTGACAGGACAAGGAGTAACGGTTTTAAACTAAAGGAGGATAGATTTAGACTGGATATAAGGAAGAAATTTTTTACAATGAGGGTGGTGAGGCACTGGCACAGGTTGCCCAGAGAGGCAGTGGAGGCCCCATCCCTGGGAACATCCCAGGCCAGGTTGGACGGGGCTGTGAGCAGCCTGCTCTGGTTAAAGCTGTCCCTGGCACTGCAGGGGCTGGGCTGGGTGGGCTCTGAAGGGCCCTTCCCACCCAAAGCATTCTGTGATTCTATGATCACAACGGTTTAAACGTAAGTAGTTGACATCCTAGTGAAGGCCAATCCCCAGGAGCTGGCTCAAAATGGACAGTAACGGTCTCTTCCTGTGCATTTCTGCTCCCCCTACTTCTGCACCCCTGTACTTCATCAGCTAGGTCATCTCAGTGTGGTGTTTCTTGAGATTCAAAACTTCCCCCTGGATGGTAGTTTCTGGAATTGAGAAGCAATGGGAAAATAACAGATTATTCAGATGACCAAATAATGTACTTCATTCATTAGTTATGATTAATCTTCCTAATCTTTTGAAGATGAAAAATTTTAACTTAAAATATAATGTGCTGATATTCACTGTCTCTGACTTTTTTATAACGAAAAAATAATACTGCTGTCTGACTCATGGTAAGCAGTGTACATAAAGCGTAGCAATAGGCAAGTATGCTTGTTTTAAAAGGCGATGTTAAAACTTTCTTCACTGAAATATGTCTCTGCTCTTTTTTGTAGGACAAGGACTTAAAGGACTGGGCATGCTCAAACGTTGCTGTTCCTCTTCCCAGTTCTCTATTGTTGGTCATGTCTTGTGGCCTCTCTCAGCTTATCCACTAACTCCTTTGAGCCATTCAGGAGGGCGGTTCCTGGTAGTTTTGGCTTTTCATGCTTTCAATGAATCTTTTAAGCCTGAAGAATTGTAAATGACACTCCTATGCGTAATGCCCATTGTTGACCTGTTGCAGTACTGTACTGTAAGTGCACCTACTGCTGGCCGTATTTTAACTGCTTGCTTTCTGGTTTGAAAGATGCAGTGGTTCCTTTCACTCCTGGATCAGTATCCAAGAAGATAATTCATTAACCTGTAAGAAGTTTACACCATGAACTATGTTTTTCTGACTTTACTGAAGTCGCTGGCATTTTTTTTTTAGAAAAGCTACTATTCAGGGCACTTTAAGTCAGTGACATCCCAGATTTTTTTTGCACTTCCTTTTTAAATAGAAATTGTTAGCATCCAACGGGGTTTATACCATTATGCTATGGAGTACAGCATAAGTTGTGTTCATGTTAATCTTGCTTATGCACTTGTTTGGGTGTCCTGTGCTGTAACGCAGGTATTCTGTACAGCGCAAGAGCCACATGGGAACCCAACTTAATTGAATTCCTCTAAGAAACATTTTTTCCATGTATTGACAAAATTTGTACCTTTTTTCCCTGCCTTTTCTAAAGGAGATCATTTAAAGTTTAACCATGTTGGAGGCATAGTACTTCCAAAGTTCATACCATGTAGTAGTGTTTATAAGACTTGTGCAAAGAGAATGAGTGGCAGCTCACCAACTTATATTTACTCACCGTGTGGTGGAAGATTAACAAAGAACATAATGGCATGATGACCTAATGGTGAATGCTTTTCTCTGTGAAAGGCATCCATATGTGGTGGCAAGCGAGAAACCAAAATATGATGTTTATAAACTCAGTCTACATACTGCATACCAATGAAATGCTTCAAATGAGGATTGAAAAGTTTTTACATTTGAATCTAATCACTGACATTCAGAATTTTTGCAGAGAGGAACACTGCATCTTTAAATGAGAAAGTTTGATTTTACTTTTGCTCCTACAGCATGTCAGCATCTCAAGTTCATTTCTTGCAACCTACACTATGGTGATTTGTAATCAAGCCTCCATGAGCTCGTGACATGAAGTACTGTTCTGTTGTCAAGTACTATCAAACTTTTCTGATAATGCTGAGTTAGGACAACCAAACAAAGCTAGCACTAAATAATGTTTAAAATTGTATACCTTTTAATGATCTTTTCAAGTATTTGTTACTGAAATTGTATAATGTGGAGTTTACTAGGTGTTATGTTCCAGTGCAGTGCCTCCTTTTCTTTCCCCACTGCTCTCTGTGGTGAGAAATTTGCCTTGTTTAAAATAATTACTGTGCCCTCGCATGACTGTTAAAGCTTTCTGTGCAAAGATGATTGTCTAAGTGCCACACGCCTATGATTGAGAAAAAAAATAATCTATTGTTACCTCTGAGTTGTGTTCAACTGAAATGCTATTCAACAAATAATTTAGGAAAAATAGTTCTATTTTTAGCTTTTCATATCTCTGCTGTCTTTTTCTCATTTTATTTTGGCAGCAGTGAAGAATGGATTGTATAAAGACTGCTTGCTAATATGAACAAAATGCACTTGTAATTCCTGGAAATAAATTTAAATCTTATATCTTCACATTAACATTAAGAATTAGTTTTTGGTTTCCTCTTGGGTAATGTGTTGGAATGGAAATCAGGTTCAATTGCTACTTTACTATGTAAGGATGCTTGCTGGTTAATAACTCCAGGCTTCCTCATACCATTTAGTCTGCTTTTCAAAGAAATCTAGAAAGCCATTAACCTAGACTTCAATAGATAAGGGTGCTTACAAGGTTCCATTTCAAAATTTTCTTTTGCCTATAGTTTAAGTGTTAGTCTGCCAAAACTAATTTTTAATAAACAAGAGTTCATCATTAAAGGGCATTTTCTATTAGGAAGTTCCTGCGGTACATAAATTTCTGTTGCGGGAACACACTAGGAGCATTGTCAGGACACTGCACAAGTGATCATTGAACTGTGGTCTGGAACCTATGCTAAAAACATTTCTATAGAGATATGCACTTGACTGTTGATACTAGTGTAGAAATTTCTCTTGACATTTCTACGCATCTTTACCAAAATGCTTTTCTCACTCAGTTTTGAAAAATTGAAGTATTTCTAGAATCTCTGCTACTCGTATGATCATCATTACTACAGGAATCATTTTTGGCATGGTTGGAAAGATGACTGTTACTGAAATTAGTTTGTAACACCTCAGTTTTAATTTATTAAGGAAGAACTTTGGCAGCTTGCTTCATCCTTCTATTTTCCAATTCCTTTTTTAATACTTTCTTTAATTTTGGATTTTTGGGGAGGTGTAGACTTACCCTTGCATTCTGTCTCTCAGAATGAGAAGCCGAGGGTTTGCTTTACCTAACATCTGGTGCTTTTGGGCTTTCTTCCGTAGCTGTCCTTGCTGAATCCAATTGGCATCCATCAGTATCAGTAACCACATTCATTGATCTTTTACTGAATTCAGCAAACATTGTTGCGTTGAATTTGTTGATGCGTCAAATGCATAAGCATGGGGGGGTGGTTCGGATTTTGAAAACAGTTTAAAAGAAGGTGCCTATAACAACACTGTGTTCAGTCAGTTATTTCATCATTTGATGTTGAATTTTTTTTTTCTTTATGTAGTTTTTATATTTTAGAGCGGAGAACAGCAACTCTTAATCGAAGTAACATGCATATTTCATGGTAAAGATGTTTTGGGAATAAGGAATGTAAACAGTTCACTGTAAAAAAACATTCCAACCTTACAGCTGAAGAAAAATATGCAAACATCAAATTCTCATGGATGCTTTGGCAAATAAGCATCTTACTCTGCTGTCCTGACTGTCGCCAGACTCTTCCTCATCAAAATCCCACGTTATATCAAATCTGAAGTGTACAACACACTACATGGGCTGAGCGGTGTGGTGCACTAGGAGCTTTCAGGAGTAGCAGTGATGACATAACTCAGCAGTGGCCAAATGAAACCCAAGGAGTTGAGCATGGTTTTCCTTACAGAATGAGAGAAAGAAAAACCTGTTGTTGCTGCCCACTGTAATATGCTATGATATATTTATACCATGTCAAAGTTGTTTGCTGAGCAACTGTACTATAGATTTAAACTTTATTAATATATATTTGCTTATGTTAGTGTAGTTTATGTAGTCCTTGGTTATTGATAAATTGATTGTGTTGTTACAGCACAGTGATATGGTATAAATATAGGTCTATACATACACACCATATACTCATTAATTTGGTCCCTTGCATAGTACTTTTATATTTGTACAGCAATGTCTTCAGGCAATCCCAGATTTTAGGGGAAATATTTTTGTAAATGCAGTGGTTTAAACAAAAAAGTCCAAACAATCCTTTTACTAAGTTTTAAATACATTTGTGGTTCAAAATGGTTTAGTTAACAATAGAAATCAAGACACTAAATTAGTGAAAAGTGCACATTAGTAAAGTGAAGCTTACGGTGTTTTTTGTAGCATGTGCTGTGATCGAACTAAGTGAAACATTGGAGGAAATGTAAAAGTTGGACTACCTTTGTAAATCTAGAACAAATTTCTAAAGGTTGCAGCTGGTTTACTTACTATTGTTGCCTTTTCTTGTGTTGTATCAGTGTAGAGCACTCTTAAAATACTCAAACTGCTTTGTCTTTGCTTTGTACTGTTGGTGCCTTCTTAGTCATGTACCCCACAAGTCCTGCATAGCTAATTTAGTTAATGGTAAGTTTAAAATAAAAAAGCAAAGGAAGATTTTATAAAAAAGATAAATCATTTTCTGTATGTTCTTATTCATTGTAACAATTAAACATTTATATTGTGACAGATTTGTGATTTGGTTAATCTGTATAGATCAGTTGTAAGTAGCAAAGGTTTATATTTCGTCTTATTCTTTTGATGTTGTAAACATATGTGATTTTCTTTTTTAAATCAGATAACTTAATGTTCTGTTTTGTTTTTGGCATCTGAGTCTTGTAAAAACAAATGCAAAGAAAATCATTAAATTGTGTCCCTGTATTACCAAATCAGCATAGTACTGTGCATATATAGACTGGAATTTTGCTTTAAAATGAACTGCTGTTTTATAAATCATAAATACACTGCTGTGTATTACATTAGCTTATCTAAAATATGACTGTCACTTGAACACTGTACTAGTGAGTAGCCTACATTTAATATTTGTAAATACTCAAGTGTGTTTGTCCCACTGTATGATTATACCAGCTTGAAATTAAACTAGGGAAGCCATCCAAACAAAACCACAGCTGAAGTTTCTTTGTAGACAGGCAGAAATCTTTTATCTTTGCTGCAAGAAAGTTATGAAATCATCAGTATTTTGAACTGTTGAGCACAGAGTAATGCAAATAGATCGCAGTGTATCTGATGATTCACAGGCTTCTTTGACACTTTATATTGATATTCATATAGCTATCACCCTATTCCCATGAAATCTTAAAAATAATTACTTGAGCGATCCTTAGAGACCAAATGTTTTGATTGTACTGCAAAAAGGTTTTTCTCAGGCCAAGAGTTTGAAATGCGATTTGTGGGAGCAATGCAAATAAGCTTACGTCGCTGTAATGGGTGTTTTGGTTTGGGTGGCTTTTTTTTTTTTCCTTCCCCAGCCTAAAATCAGACTGTGCCAAAGAACTGAACTCCTAAAAGGTGTAGTTGGATAATGGTAGCTAGAAACTTCTCTAATTAATATGAAAACATAGAAAACGTGACCTGAAACTAAAGAGAGCTTAGCCGTAACTGACAGGCCTGTAACAACTATGAGAATTAGCTTGTCAAAATTCATCTCTCCATCCCCTCTTTAGCTTTCACAGCAGAGCGTGTAATTTTTTCCCCCAGAATATTAGAGAATTTCATTTTTGCCATAGATAGGTTTATGTGCGTTCTTACTTTTTCGTTGACTGTAGCTGCCTCTCGCTTTCTTTGTTCCCTCTAGCGGAATGCTGTATTCACAATAGCATCTACTTCAGTGAGTTACTTCAAGGTATAACTACACTGCAGCTTGTCCCAGTGGAAGTTCTGACAAGCTACTGATTGACTTAACACTCTTGTAATCATTGTTTAAATAGGGGTGATTTGAAATATCATGTCTATTTCCTGTATTTCACCAGAATTGGACACTGGTCCTCTCCATCTGTAAGCTTCAAGTGTAACGAACACTCTTAAACTGTTGGAGTCAAAGACTTCAGAGGTGGGCACTTGGGTCTGGGGGTGAGCTTCTGTGGGTTGTGTGGGCTGGCCTGTTTCAGTGAGAGCCCCCAGCATGCTCTGGAAGCTGAACTGCCTGCGCGGGGGGAAGTGGTGCACTCAAATACTCGTGAAGGTTTATGAGGAACCGCTTCTGAGTACAAGCCCTGTTTATTGGAAGAGATACTAGTGTAGGTTTGATGGCATCAGCCTTTGTAGAGCTCTGACCCCAGGACTTTCTCGGCAGACCAAAGATGCCAGCTTCTGTGTTGCGCACGTTTCGTTTTCAGTTACTCTTTCTACTAAATTGCATAGACGTAACACTCGACAAGCTTAAAAAAATAAGGAAAACGTTTGAGGCATGTAGAAGACTTAGAAACTTCATCGCATCGGTACATGCCGTGTGTCTTGATGGGCGTCTTGCTCTGATGTGTCTTTTCACCACACGTGAAACTCTTCAGCTAGCTTCGGAAGAGTTCTAGAGCTTGAACTCCGGTTCTGAAGGCAGCTTTAGTGAGTCCACAGAACAACATCGTGGTGCTCTGCCAGATGCTAGAAGTGGCCGGTGTTCACATTCCCTGTCAGAAGCGTGGCCCCGCTCATGCGGTGTTCATGTGAAGGCTAATCTTGGAAGTCCGATATGAGAATTGTTCTGTAACCCGTCTATCTTTCCCCTTTATAAATGACTCATGCTGATGACTTTCCTTCAGGTGTTTTCAACCCGTTTTTTCAGTATATCTTGCTATTGACAATTCACTTTTCTCTTTGTCTTCCTATTCAAAGTGAGCCTAAACAAGTCCCAGTTGTTCCAAAAATCTTTCTTCTGTATGATTCATGAGCTTTCTGATGGTAAACAACGGATTATTGATCCCGTTAGTTAAACTGATGTAAATCCGGTGAAGAGGTGAGCAAGAAAGCTGGAAGGTCTCCTGAGACACTTCCTGTTGGAAGCACAACATCTGATTTGGTAACTGTATGTGAATTTCTGGGAAGGCAATATAAAAATAGATGTAAGGAACAATGCGTTGGGCTAAAATGTGGCATGAAACCCAGTTCCAGTGTGTTTCTTTCTGCTGTCAGGAACTTCTGCCTGAAGTCCAACAGTCCCTGGTTCAAACTTTACTCTTTCTGACTCTAAATCTTTAAATACCTTGTGAATACTGAAAGCTTCCTGCTACTTCCCTAACATTGCCTCTCATCTTCCTCTCAACACACGTGCACACACACTCAGAGCCCATTTTCCTTAAGTTCCTTCCCTTTCTATCTAATTAATTAGTGTGGCAGAGAAATGTGTTATCCTTCTAGCTTTTCATTGTACTTGGTATCAAGGTAGCTTGTGTTTGTCCGTGAAGGCTGAAAAAAGGAGCCCTGAAGTATTCTATTTCTGATTTCCCAGAAAAGAGCAAGAAATCCCTTGACAGCATGTTGCGTTTGCAGCATTTTCTCATCTAAAAATACAGAGTTAAAAAGTACTTTCATTGATCTCATGAGTCTTTCCGTCAGTTTGTGCGACGCTCAACTGTCGACCGACATACTACTTCTGCATGTCGCCTTCCAGTGCTGCTTGGACTGGGCTGACCTTTGATCTCGCTGAGTTACTGTCTTCCAGCAATGCTTCTCTTCCTCAGGGTTTTACGCTTTCCATGTTGGTATTTTTCTCTGAAGTCCTTTGACTACTATGACTGACTCGACGACTTCACTTCTTTGTTCTTACTTTTCTTTATCTTGCATGGCTGTAGATTACCCACACTCTCACAGCTCAACTTTTGTTTGCTTTTTTAATTTTTTTTTTTTCTTCTGTAAAGCTGAGCCAAGGACACAGCTGTACTTGACAGAGCTGGGCCCTGGTCACAGGCGGCTGACTCCTGGGCCGCTGGTTACAGCCACCAGCTCTAGGGAGAAAACTCGAGTAGCGCAGCAGCTCCTCTCCTGCAGTCAGTCGTTGCAGCGCCTGGGGTGGCACCGACTAAGGTGTTGCGCAGCATAGAGATCTGTTAATTCCACCTTACGATTTTAGTGCTGACCTTGAATACACAACCCAGAAAAACAATGGAAAATTTTAGTCTCTCTAGCCATGATGCATGCTTCAGCACATCTGAAAACTATTTCAAAATTCAGGCTTTTCTAGCAAAAAAATAATAAAACCCAAAGCTGTAAGAGAATGCCATATAAATTTTTAAAATTTGCTATTACTAAAAGACTTGTGATGCACTTCCTGGTTTTTTTGTTGTTGTTGTTGTTGTTAGATCCCAGACTAAATGGCTTGTTCTGAAGATGTTTTTCTGCCTTAAAACTGCAAATGCAAAATGCTGAATATTGAGAAGTTTGTCTTAAGAGTCACTGAACTGATTGTATCACAAGTGAGCTGAACAATTCAGGGGAAGGTTTTTTAGTCAAGCCTTTCTCCTAGTTCACCTTTAATTTCAATAGCTAGTACTTAAAAGGAAATTTTGACTAAAAATCCTTTCTATATTCCTGGAAGTGTTAAAACTCACAAATACTCTAACTTGTAGTTGAGACATCATGGACTCAAGAGTTTGAACTTTAGACTTTTTAATGCATTCTGTGTTTTTAAAAAGCTTTTTGTTAGTTTTTTGTACATGTATATACTTTTGCAGGCTTTTTGAATAGGTATGCCACAGATGTGGAGGGAACACAAACTTCTGCAGGCCAGCTTACTCAAAAATACTTAAATGAATTTGTTGATATCGCTACAGCTACCTGTTCTAATTCTGTGTTTGCTCTCGCATGCAGCACAAGCACCGCACTCCAGACAAAAGTGTGGGGATTAAGGAAAAAAAGCTGTGGTCAGTTCTTAATCATTCTTGTGTAGCTAAACTTAATTTATAAACTTGTTTTTGAGGGTATGTTTGGTATTTTGGGAGAACTGTATTAAGCTGTTTTTGCAGCTGATTTGGTGAGATTTCTCTAAATATAATACGCTGTTGTTCCAGCATGGCAAAGGTCTGCATAATTCATGTGTGCTCAACTTAATCACTGGCTTTCTTCTTGTGACAATAAATGGCATTGTACCAAAAGCAATATATCCTGTGTGTAGTTAGTGGAAATAATTATTACTGTGCAGCTTTTATTTTCATTGTCTTTCCAGCGGTTGCTGCTAGCATGTATCGTGTGCATTGACAGTTGCTCCAGGCTATTAAAGATGTCCTGGGGAGGAAAAAAGGTCCTGAATAATACTTGTGTGCTTTCTGGAACCTGCTGCTGTACTTTGAAGCAAAAAAGGGTTGCATCTGATGCTGCATTAAGCTTATTTTCTTCTGAGTCTTATCATCAGAATACATCTAGATCTAGAGTGTTTCTCCGGAATTGCTCCTCCACATTTTTCCTCTTGAGAAAGGCCCAGGCTCAACACCAGCATCGTTAGAGCCAAGGATTATAAGAGAGCAGAAGGGCTTTTTTTCTCTGCTTGATTTTGGGATTCTGCTAAGTTATGCTCAGCCTTATTAGATCATGGCACTGTAAAAAGACTTGTGGAATGCTACAACTGGTTTTGCTCACCAACTGCTTAACTCGAGACCTAAGACCACGCAGGCAATATGCAATGCACGGGAACTCTCTAGTCTTACGTTCTGTCCCTCCTGGCCCCCCAGTAGCAATCCCGCGCCACTGGCTCTGCAAGTAAACCAGCCCTGGATAATATTCCCTTAAAAGAGGGAAGCTTTGTTCTTTGTTTTTCCCTTCTGGGTGCTCAAAAGGGCAAGATATTAAGACAGTTATCTCCCCACCACTTGCATTTGACTGCTAGCGTGTAGTAATCACCTGTGTCACTGTACAAAAATTTTAATGCTGTAGAAATAACAGGGCTGAAGAACTTGCTCTTAACGTGTATATTTCTCCTTGCTTTCAAAGTCTGTAGAAAAATACCTACTTTCAGTTATAACTGGATAGCTTTTCTGCATTCTCTGTGCACATTTTTTTTTTTTGCTGCCTCCTACTCTTCATAGATGTGACTTATTTTACTGCTAATGGTGTTATAAAAACTGTAGTACTACAGGTGTCATGTGGTAACTTGTAAATAAAATTACCGTAAACACATGGTCAAGTTATTTGTGGTGGTGCTCTGTAAATGTGTAACATGACCTTAGCTGTAAATCTTAACTACGCTTTCCTGAAGGACCTATACATTGCACTTAGTGATTATAAAGACAGTGTCTGTGCCTTTTACAAGAAACCTTTCGGTGACCAGCCTCCACAGCAATCTGGTCCTAGTAACAAGTTCCAGGCAACTATAGCGTTGACAGCAATTATTTCTAGGCAGTAACTTTGCAACATAATTTGCTAGATGACAGCAAATCAACACTTACGTCAAACTGATTGTCAGCGGAGCAATAATACATTTTTATGTAAATATCTGTCATAATTTGTATTGCAAGTAGAGAACGCAAGATTATTTACGGTTGGAAGCTGATTAGGAAACCTGCTGTGGTAGCATTTTGTCCTTGGAACCTATCAGCTCTAGCAAAGGACTGTCTGTTTCCTATCCAGTTGAGAGGGTGGCGGAAAAAAGTGGAAGAGGTCTGACCTGTGTAGAGAACACAAAGTGCTACGTTTTGTTTAAAAAACAGATTCACTGCTCTGCTGTGTTCCCTTCATCGCTGGCGTGCTGTCAGAAATGGAGCAACAAACGCCGTGTGGCTGGCTCCAGGGGCGTGCAGGCAGGAGAAAAGGTACGGCGGGCACTGCCAGGAGCTGGTGGGGATGTGTTTGTGAACAATACTCTCTTTCTTTTCTGGAAAACAGTCCTGAGTAGATCTAATTAGCAGTCAGATGTTAAGCTTTTCAGAACAATTTGCCTTCGTGTATGCGCGTGTTGTGGAGAGCCCGTCATTGGTCAGTGTAGCAGTAGATAAAATTTAAGGGTTTTCATGCCTTTTCTTTGGGAGATGAATGTTTTTTTAGTCAGTCCTATGGAATACTTTTAAGAAAATATTCAAATGTCTCTATTTTCTGCAGTGCTGGAGAGATAAGCAACTTGTCATTCCCAACTACCTGAGGCTCCAGTCAGTTGTATTTGTGTATGCAGGTAAAAACCACCTTCTACTCCGTACCATGGCAACAGGCTCTTTTTGAAAAGCATGCCTGAGCCGGGGTGGGTGGGACAGGGAAGCAGAACGAAAGGCTGTTTGACATAGCCAGTCCTTAACGCTGTTCCTCATATTGGGGTACCTCTATGGAACCTCCTCTGCAGTTGCCTCTTCCCTGTCCCTCTGGCTTCATCCCATGCTTTTTCCTGTCTGTGCAGACTAAATGATGTTGCTTGTTGATGCCTTCTCTGTGACTGATTAGATTTTCCTCCCTCTTCCACTCTTTAAGTTCATCTGGAAGCACAGTTCACTCCGACTTTTAATTCTGAAATCAGGTTTGGGGTTTTGGGTTTGGTTTGTTTTTTGGGTTTTTTTTTGTTTTTTTTTTGTGAGAACCTGTTGGTAGTTATTACAGAGTTGAGTTTTTTGCTAGGCAAATGACACTGCCTTGTGAGACAGTAATAAAAGCCTTGGCAAGCACCTTTGCCTGTGCTAGCTTTGTTTTGTACAATGGAGTTGACAGAGAGATAAATCAGAACAGATTTTTTGCTTTCCTTGTGTATTGTTGTGGCAGTCATCAAGAGCACGCTAATTTGGAAAAAACTGTTTTTAGAAAACTGTTCAGGTTTAGCAAACAATTTTGTGCATTCATTTTTAAAAATAATTGTCCTAGTGGTCTGTAAGTGCACATACAATTATTTGAAGTGACGGGCTACAGAGCTCCAGTGGCAGGCATGCAGCACTTGCAGAACATCTGGTTTGGAGTTCTCCTGAAACTGCCCAGGAGGGCAAAAGCAAATAAGAAGAGTCGTAGCTCCTTTAAAAGCAACTGGTGAGCCAAAAAAATGCTATGTGATGCTGTCTAATATTGTTAACTATGTTCAGAATTTAAATAGTGCCAAATAAATGAGCAAAGAACGAATAATTTGCCTTCCGCTTTCAAGATGTGGACAACTAACAGTTGGGCCACACTCCTTCATTGCTTGACTTCAGATACTGCCAGTCATAGTTAGTCTGTTGAAAGTGACTGTATTTAACGCGTGTATTTTTGACTACAACTTCCTTATTAAGTAATTAAGAAAATTGCTTTCCACTCAAATCAATCCTTTAAAGTTGGGGGAGAAAGAAATGACCTTTCAGTGTTGCTCATGACTTTCAATGACTGGATATGATAATATTTCTGCTTCTCAGCTTTCGATTGCTCCTGTAATTCTTCACCTTATTCTTCGCTTTAAGTCTCCTTCCTTGCAACTGTTACATACAGTCTTTGGCACCCTGATTCTTTTCAACGTATTTAAGTGAATTAGGAGGCAAATACCACATGGAAACATTTATCTGGAAACGGTTCCATTTAACATGGATCAAAGAGTTTCTCAAAGCAGCAGCTTGTGGTCTTTTACCATAAGGGGTAGTTGAGTTTATTTACAGCAAGCGTATTAAACTAAACACTTAGTTCAAAGAATAAACATATTCCAAACAAATACAACTCTTTTCAGAATAAAATGTCACGTCTGTGATAGCTATTGAATGGAATCTCTGACAAAAAACCCCAAACAAACAAACAAAAAAAACCAACCCAGGTACTAGACAAAAATGTCTCAGAAGCAATGCACTTGAATGAATGAAATTTGTGCGTGCAACAGAGATTGTCTGAAGGTGGTGATTTTAACCCAGGTGTTTTTTGTGGGTGGAGAGATGGGCAGCAACAATGAAGCCTGTGGCGTTTCTTGTATAAACATTTCTATCCACAAACTGGCACACACCTCCTCAAACAAAGATAGCAATTAATTAACCAGGAGAGTCCATTTCAGCTCTTAAGGTGCTTATTCAGGATATTCAAGTATTGCCTTGGCATTCACTTGCACTGAGAATGGATTCATGATGACATTTTTGTGTTAAATTATTGAAATTTTGCATGTGTATATTTTGGTTTTACTTGAATGTATGAATCACTTGAACACCTGGTAATTTTCACTGTGAAAAGAAGTGTGACTGCATTTCCAGGATGCTGCCTTGCTATGGCCTGCTAACTGTACTTGAATTTGGAGCAGGGGGAAACTTCATTTGCTTTTCTTTTGGAGTGCACCCTTCCATGCCCTGGAATGTCTTTAGAATAAAATAATCTTCAGGCAAACTAGTAAAAATTGCAAACTCTCTTTGTGGCCTGTTCAGGGATAATAAATACATCGGTATACCCTTTGCACCTACTTTGGCAGTGAAGAGCTTGAGGAAAATAGATCATGTAAACCCAGCTCATGCTCTCCTATAAACACAATTCCTATATCCCGCTGGTGACTAAACCATGGTCTGTCAGCTTCCAGGGCTTGGTAGTTAGCAGAAGTTACAACGCTGCTGGGTGTTTTTTCTGATGCCACGTTGGTTTTATTACACCAGCCCAAAGTTGGATTAACCCAGTGCCCTGTCTCCTTCAGGAAGCAATGGGCGTGGTCAGAGGTGCTCCACCTGGTATCCTCTTGCAACGATTTTCCCTTTTTCCATTTGTTGTCTCCTGTAATCAATTATTTTCTTGTTGTTTTGTTTTTTAATTTAGTCCTTTCAGACTTAAAGGTCGTCCTAGGGTCAGATTAATGCCCGGCCTTAGGCTGGAGAACAGGCAGTCCATCACGAGAACTTTCTGTAATTCTCTGCAATTATAGGCTAGCTTTTGTCAATTGTACGCCAAGCTAATGAAGGTAACCATAGAAAAACTGAGGTTGGAAGGAACCTCTGAAGGTCATCTGATCCAACCCCGGCTGACAGCTATGATGATGTGGTGACCTGGACTACCTGTGGACTGCGTCGGGCTGAAGACCTACTCAGGGAACAGAAGGAGAACGTGGATCTTTAGTTCTTACTCGCTTATGCCTTACACTGCTAATTTCTGCAGTAACTGATAAAGTCACAGATTTAGCCATGGAATATACCCTTTCACTTTTGTTTTCACCCATACTTAAGTCACGTTGCCTGTGTGCTATACAGGGCGCTACCCCTCACAACGTCCTTTTTTCTGTTTTGACTGGAAGATATTTGGAGCAAAGAATGTCATTCACATTTGTACAGAGCCTTTAGCTACCGCACAGATGCAAACAATGAACCCGTCCTTGCTGTTCAGGCTGCCTCCTGGCACCACCGTAATTTGTGCCGTTCCTGCTCCCGAGCTAAGCTTTTATTCTTCTTGTGCTACTCACTTTGCACGTTTCAAGCACTGAATTTTACACATAAAGACAATCTACGTTCTAGAAATCAAAAGCCATTTTGTTTAACATTCACTATTAATTTTGTCCGCAGGTCGATTTTTTCAGCAACGGGGCTATATAGTTTCCAGAGAGGAAAAAGAGCAGAGAGAAAATTGGCCCTAGAAAAGATGTAGTAATACTTTTTATTCAGCCTTTCACTAGGAACCTTGCCTCCATGAATATCCAAATACGAGCTATTAAAGGAAAAGGAAGAGAGTAACTGTAGCTTAGACCTATGTGCTTCAAGGCTCTCCTGTCTATTCCAGTAGTCGTAGAACTGTTGGAATGATTATGGTCAGTAGTCGTGCCATCTGCTGGTGGAAAGTTACCATGAATATCATTTATATAAATAAAAACCTTGCTGAACGACAGTTAAACATAATCATTAAAGAGCAAAATCTATAATAATACCACCTAAGAGAGTTCTGAAAAATATCATATAAATCCTCTAGACTTACAGCTCCAACATTTATCAAAGGCTAAGCTAGCGACAGTTTAGAGCAGGAACATACCTCTGAAACTGTTAGTGAATGACTTCTGGTTTTACGTGGTAGGTTTAGGGGTTCTTTTGTTTTCGGTTTGGTTTTTTGCTTTGTTTTGTGTGTGTGGTTTTTTTTAAAGCAGGCTGCGTCTCACAGTGGGTGTACAGTATGACTGGTCAAGGCAGTAGAAATGAGAATTAAAAGAAAATTTTGTTGCCTGGGGACTGATTTGATCATTCTTCCCTTTTTTCCCTAGTTTCTGGTCTAGGTCCAAGCAATTCCAACCACCTACAAATAAAGCAGACCACCATGTTAGGGAGTGAAACACAGAAGCAAGGTGAAGCATCGGGTACCTTCTTAACATAAATATTAATTATGATTATTATGCTAGTTACGATTGTCAAACTTTGTACAGTCTGTTCTTCACGTCTCTGCACCCGTCCACCCCTCTTCATACATACTGATGTAAGTATCAAAAGAGCAATTCAAGATAAAGGACTGACAGAAAACAGTATTCTAGCTTGATAACAGGAAAAATTAACTTTACTAAACTGTTGCTGTGTTTTAAAACCCCTGCTTATATGTGACTCGATTTCCCTCTTGTGATAATATCCAAGGGACTGCAGAATCTTGTCTGTAGCAGCAGCAAAGTGTCTTGCAGGAACCTTCTGGGTACTAATGCTCAGGGGATCTTGCTGGTTCCAATAGTTATTCCGAAGGCTCTGCAATGGTTTCCATGCACTGCTTCGCACCCTCCTCAGCTGGGTACTCTAGCTGCTCTAGAACTCTTTGAGTTGACAAAAGAGCAGCTATCACTTTTCTGATTAAATGTGAGTTACGTTGATTTGTGCTTGTGTGCTCCGGCCCGAGCAGCTGGTTTGGTCCTGTCCTGTGCCTTACTGAGCCATGCAGAGGTCTTGGATGACTTCTTTTTAGAGCCTAAAGGTTTGAGATACCCCAGAAATGAGGCACTGGAATGTGGATATTTTTGAAGCTCTTGCAAAAAAGGGTAGCTGAACAGGGTCTTCACGAGGATACCAGGGAGTACAAAAGCAAAACCCGGGATGTAAAATGGGTTTCAAAAAAGCAAAGGGCAAGTGGACATTTGACCGTTATTTTGCACGGTATGCCAGCACTGACGCAACTTTCTTTGAATACGCTGATGTAGAGAAGGATGCTGAAGACTGTGACCCATAAGCAATGTGGGTAAGATACACCTGAGTGCCAACCTCTCCAAAACTTAGATACCGATTGAGACAGCATTGCAATATTTGCATTTCAGCCCTGTATTACCAGTCAACCTTCTATCCTGGAACACTGCAGAACGTGAAGCAGCAGCATTATCACTGTCTTTATTTTAAGTAATTGTTATTGCGTACTATGACTTGAGCCTGGTAACTTTTATGCTTAGGGCTGGATGCTGCTGTCTCGAGCAGATATAAGATAGTCCTTTATAGCTTCCCTCCCTTGTTCCAGTCATTTAAAATGCTAACCATGCTGTGATTGCAACAGCCCAGCCACCCCATTCCCCTTCCGTCCTCTTCCCTGTGCTGCCTCACTGGGCTACAAGCTACGCTGGTGACTGTGCCAGGCTCACAAAACGTTTTGACAAACATGTAAGTACCAGAGCAGAACAGAGTAAGTATTCAGTAGCTGTACGGCACAGTACATAGCACAGTGTGTGTGTACTGTGTACACAGTGCCTTCTGACTAAGTGACACACTTATGTAATGCAAATATTTTTCTTGGTACAAAATCTTGCAAGGAATTCTTCATATAAAACTGTAGTGCAGCTAAGAGCAAATCTGATTTATGAAATGCATATGATGTACAGCAGAAAGACTGAGACTTTGATGCAATTAATGCACCATGTGTCAGCCTTGCAAACCTGCACTTATTTTCAGATTTCTGAGCACGTCTGCAGGGGATACAAAATGGAATTTCAGATATGGAATGTGCTCCAGCTTGCCACTTACATTATAAGGTAAGGCTGCTTTGTCACTCACCTTTGGATATCATGGATGCTCTGTATGACATAGTCTCTCATATGAGAGACTGTTCTTGCCCGGCATATTTTGCTGGGGCCTGCAATTCCTTGGAAACAGGCACTTTGTTTCCACGTCATTTGGTTCAGGCGATATGTCTTTCATATTAAGACTGCCAAAATAAGTGTGCAGTTCGCCTCATCCTGTCACATAACCAGTAACCAACTCTGTACCAGTTTCTGGAAACAAAATTTGTATTCTCTTGATCTCTGCAATCTTGCATCTCTGACAATATTTTTAGAGAGATGAATGCAATTTCTAATGTGACCATTAGAAGCTCTATCCAGTAATACAGAAGTTGATATACAACAGAATGGAAAATCCAGCATACCCTGTCAGCTCACTGCCTGCCTGCTGCCAACACTGAAGGTGATAAAAGTGAACTACTGAGTTTTTTTGCAGTCTGAAGAAAATATATAGTTATGCTATACACCAAAATATGAACTACACATAACTGGGATATGAACAAGGGACTTGCTGAGCTATGTGGCCAGTGAGTCCAGGTGGTGGCAGCCTTCTGTAATTTCTGCTGTCTGTTTTGTCCTCTCCTATGCTGAGTTCATGGTTTGGGTGGTCAAGCAGTCAAATTGGGGCGGTTACTGAATACACTCCTATTTCAGGGATGGCTGGAGGAGCTCTACAGGCAAGAGGGTGATTGAAAGGTATCTGCTTTTTTCTTCCATTCAAATGCTAACATTTCATTTAATGACAACCACCTGAAAAATATTTGGTTTTGTCGTGGTTTAGCCCCGGGCAGCAGCTCAGCACCACACAGCCGCTCGCTCACTCCCCCTACCCCGATGGGATGGGGGAGAGGATTGGGGGAGTAAGAGTGAGAAACACTCCTGGGCTGAGATAAGAACAGTTTAATAACTGAAATAAGGTAAAAAAAATAAATAATAATAATAACAGTATAATAATGATAATAATAATAACAATATACAAAGCAAGTGCTGCCCAATGCAATTGCTCACCACCCGCCGACTGATGCCCAGCCAGTTCCCGAGCAGCGATCGCTGCTCCCCGGCCAACCCCCCGCAGTTTCCATACTGCCCATGACGCCGTATGGTATGGAATGGCCCTTGGGGCAGTTGGGATCAACTCTTCTGGCTGTGCCCCCTCCCAGCTTCTTGTGCCCCTGGCAGAGCATGGGAAGCTGAAAAAGTCCTTGACTGGCATGAGCAGTGCTGAGCAACAACTAAACCATCAGCGTGTTATCAACATTCTTCTCCTACTAAATCCAAAACACAGCACTGTGCCTGCTACTAGGAAGAAAATTAACTCTATCCCAGCCGAAACCAGGACAGGTTTAGAGAAGAAAAAAAAAAAAAAAAAAATGCTGCCAAAATAAACACCACTTGATTTGTGCTTATGCTTTGGTAGAAATTCTAGGCAATTCTTGAAGCTAAGTGGCAGGCTACTTCACTGGCCACACCAAGTTAATACTGAACAGCAACGTTACTGCAGGTTGGAGTTAAAAAGTGCTGATAGATGCTTGTTCTCACTATGCCTGGCTGAGGCTTCTCTAACAGTAACAAGGAGGACATAACCGAATACTATGATTGATAGTGTTACACAGGGAAAGAGGCAATGCTTGCCTGAGCTGATCTTGTCTTTAACCAGTCTCCCTATTTCTCTACTACCAGAAACACTTGAACCATTTGTTCTAAAAGATACATAGCAAGTTCACACATTTACTTATCAACATTTATATAAGGATGATGGTAAGAAGATTCAACCTGTTATAAAAAAATCAGCACCGTTTCAGCCACAAGATGGAGCCAGTACAGTACCAGGCACATCTTCCCAGTTGAAGAAATGTTACATGCTCTTTTGTCTCTAAATCCTTCAGCAGCTTTAAGAGGATTGTTCGCTTCTCACTTAGTTACTGAGAGAGCGTTGGAAAAACAAAAACCAGAAGTATCTGGTAGTCAGGGTACAGAGTTCATATGTAAATCATTCCAATCCACAAATGAAACTCTTACAGCTAATCTGATCAAGAAAAATAAAAATCAGTGATGCTTCTTTCCTGACTTTAAATAAAACTAGTTTTTAGACTCAGCTGCATTCTCCGGGGGTTTGTGAAATTAAGTGACTTGAGGAAAAGAAAGAAGGAAAGATTAAGAGGAGGGAAAAACTAAAGGGTGGCAAATAAGGCCCTTGGATTAATCTTACAGAATCAGGTGTATCAATATAAGTAATAAAACAGCAGAGGCAGCTCTAGCAGCTATCACAGTGAATTTAATACAGTAAAAATCCCAGTGAGCAGGACAGGACAAGGGTTACTCTGTACGTTCTCCTTCCAGTGTCTTCTTAGACACTTTTTTTGGTAAGTTATCAAGGAGAAATTAAGCAGTTAGGCCTGCCTGCAGTGTCAAGTTATAATGTACAATCCTGTGTTCTGACAGGTTCTGAGCATCTGTGTTTTCTTCTTGTTACTACTGTTCTCCTCTTCAGTCTCTGTCATTCAGTTTCAAAGTTACACTAGACTCATACTAATTACAATAAAAGCTTTTATTTTTGTCCTTCTCCAATAGAAAATTTCCGTGGCCAACATTACTTTTTACTTTGTATAGTCATCTCAACATTACAAAAAAGAATAAGGTCTTTAATCAACATTGCAAAAAAGAATAAGGTCTTTAATAATATCTCTCTTCATATAATTCTAGAGAATAGTGCAATGCCTTGAAGTTTTACCCTGCCCTGTTGCATTTTGCCCTGTAAACAATGGGCTGGCTACCACAGGAAGTCAATCCTCCTAATCAAAATAGGTATCTTCCCCCTGCCCACCCCCCCGAGATAGCTTTACTAAGGAAACCTATGTTCTGATTCACCACTGAAAAAATCCAGGTGACCTGCTGGTCATTCTTGACAAAAGATGCCTCCTGAGTGTAGCCAGGCTTTTAACATGTACAGTATGTCTGGACCAATTCAGGAGAAAACACTAACAAGCTGAAAATGTTTTTACAATCAATTAGCTAACTTCTTTTTTTGCTTTCCCCTTACAATAAGGTTCGCAGTAGCAGAAGCATTCATTGAGGCGTCAGTGCATTTATGAACAGGCCAGTCACTTCCCCACTTCTTTCAACTTAAGAATGGATACGTTTGTCCAACAGATGATCTGCACAATGGTACTGCTTGTAGAAAAGACAGAAGTTAAACATGTAGCGCTCATTTTATCTTTCATATATTGTTTATTCAAACAGCTGATTAAAATAGTTGCCGTGAAGCTGATGAATTCATAACGGATTAACGGTAACAGAAATGTATTTTCTTAGCAGTGTATAAGCTATCCTTGTCTAAAAACATCTGTAAGATGGGGTCTGTGGGGTGGCCTAACATTTTTATTAGACCAAATACCATGCTCTCTCTTCTCAGAAGTCCATTTTGCTTATATTCTCTTAAACATCAGTGATTTTCAAATCTAATTTGCATTTAAGCTATTAGAGAAACTTTACTAGATGTTCCTAGTAAGTTATTGAAGTGGTGCTACAACTTGAAAAAAAAATAAATTCAACTCAGTGTCTCTGATGTATTTGAAATGCTATTTGTAATTCAGTAAAGGTAGTAGACTCATCAAGGTTTCATTTCCCTCTCTACAGAGCTTCTGTGGGCTTTAAACTTTGCAAATCTCCTTGCTTAGAAAGAAAGGTGGGAATAGGCAGATATTCATGAAGTGGGAACAGCAATTCTGAAATGCCTTTGGGGGTCCTAAACAGCTGAATGCCTGGCAATTAACCACACAGATTGATATGATCATCAGACAGTCTAAATAGGAAAAGAACAGTCCTGTGCTTGACAGGGACAAAAATCGCTGATGGAATCCACAGTTCAATAAATCATTTGATAACTTGGAGAAGGATCTGAGAAGAGATATAGAAACAACTTAGAAATTGAAAAAAGTGATTTCTAAAATGCTATTGCTCTAAAGCATGACTTGCTCTTACATCTACAGCGAGTCTTATTGTCTCCTCAGTCTTATGGATGAAGGAAAAAACAGCTGAAAGATAAAGCTCAATACATTCAAGGGAGAAATAAGATGTATGTATTTGTCAATGACAGTAATTAATGACTGGAAAAAGGAATTAACAATTTGCAGAGATGGGATGCTCTAGGATGTGTTCCTCAGGGGTGTTCTGGTTTAAATGACAAGTACTATCACCAGTCACGTAGCTTCTATCTTACAGCGAGTTGTACCACATGATTACAGTAATCCCCTTGGCCCTATTTATCTGTGAAACGATAGAATATGTTTGTGCTGGATGCCCTAATCTGGACAGGATATAAAATGAGGATGGATATTTAAGTCTAGGTTTTAAGATGAGAAACAGACCTCGGCGGGGGTGGGGGGGGGGGGGGGTGGGGTGACAGATGGGCCACGACACCAAACCAACCTAAACCAGAAAAGGCTTGAATCCCTGCCTTTAGCCAACTGTTTTGCATATATTAGCAAGCATATGCAGAATGTGTTTATACAAAACATGTTATCAACAGAAAATTAATCTCTGCTTTTCTACGGCTCACAAAACACAGGTTTAACTTCTCAGGTAAGTAATAGCTGGCCAACATTAGCCAAGGAGTCTGTAGCTGCATGAAGCAGATGACAATCCTATATAAAGGTGGATTTTGTAGTACATATGTGTACACTGAAAAGCTTATGTAGTTCTTTTCATTCCACCACCTTTTCCTCTTGCCTTAGAGGAAGGTGTCTTCTGCTTTCTTACTACTAAATACAGACAATACATGCTAGCATCTGCTTTTGGCGCTTTAAAATGCTACGGTCCTCATAAAGCGCAATTAGTTTGTGTGTGGGGTTGTGCTGGTTTATTGTGTTGCCACTCCTGTTTGCATGCTAAATTGGTATTCAGATGTTCCGCTGTACTGTGCAATTCGCCTACCAGGAACGAATAGCTGCAAAACTGATGATGCCATTTCCAGTCCCATGGTAAAGTGCAGTCTGATTCTTGTCTACAGTCTCAATGCATCTTGCTGGAGGCACAACCTATCCCTCTCTGCATTCAGAATTACCTAGCCACTGTCAGGGGTTCAGAATAGTTCTGTCTTTTCAGTCTTCGGATATGATCTAGAAACTCCCCCCCTGCCCAAAGGATCTTAACAAAACAACTACTGCTCTTTCAAAGATGAGGGGGAAGTTACAGAACTACTGGGTTAGGCTCTAGTTCACTGACAGGTTTTGTCCAGTCCACTCATTTATACCAATGCACTTTCATAATCAGAAAATAAATCCAAATACTGAATTCTGGAACAGGTTGCAGTCAAATGTTAAGACTGCCTACCATCTTCATAGAATCACAAGATTCATTTAGGTTGGAAAAGACCTTTAAGATCATCAAGTCCAACCCTTAAGCTAACACTACCGAGTCCACCACTGAACCAATTAAGAGGAAAGTAATAATTAATTTCACGTTTTCTGTCTTGGTGGCTGGATTGTTTTTTAATGAAAGTAAAACTAGGAATCATTAAGGTTGGAAAAGACCTCTAAGATCATCAGTCCAACTGTCAACCCAACACTACCATGCCTACTAAACCATGACCCAAAGCGCCACGTCCACACACTTTCATTCTGTTTTCCATCTCTAGTATGTGTTCACAGCATTAACTATCAAAACAAGTCTGTATTTGATAGATAAAATGCTTACGCTTATTTCCCATAAAGAGAAACCTGAGGTAGATTGCCCAGGGACAGCAAGATTTGGAGAGTTAGGACTGAGAGAGATAATGTACAGCTCACGCCACTGCCTAAATCTACAGTTCTAACTGAAATAGAAAGACCTTCTAATGTATATTTTTGGTACTGCTTTTTGGTCCTGAATCTTCTTTTGTATCAGTCTAAAGCATAGTAGAATGAGTCAAAACACTTGTGTCCCCAGTTTTAGGACGTCATTTCTACTGTATCTGACCTTTGGGTCCTGATCTGTGAATCCTACAGTTCCAGGGGTTGTAACTGATTGACTGTGCCAGACATACACACAAATGGAACAGTTATAAATTCCCCCATTAGAAAAATGCTGCTGTTAATTTTATAGAGAGAGAGAGACACACGTATTCACACACTACGATTGTCTGTTCTGCTCTGGAGTCTCCCGAAAGACCTTCTGCAAATCCAACACCAGCTAGCAGGAAAAGGAGGAACAACCAGCTGCAGGGCTTCCCCACTTACTGAACTAGGCAAGTAGCTGCTCGCACTCCCTGCAGCTGCCTCTGCATTTGAGGCCAGTCAGAACTTCATGGATCCAGTATCTTTTTCTCTCCACAGCTTGGCTAGTACAAGAAACAATTTTCAGGAATAAAAATGGCTGTCACTTCTTCTTATGATCACCGTTTTCATTACTGTGCTTATATCAAGATGATTCTTCTTGTTGGCCTTTTATTTTTGTTTAAAGACCAAAAGGAGTATGTAACAAAACCTGAACTCTTACAAGCTACTAATACCGTTATCCTGCCGTGAAAGGTCTAGATTTTCTAGTGAAAGTAGATATTTAAGTATTATAAAACCAAATTCGGGGGGGGACGACGGCACCAAACTAGCTATTAAGGCATGCTGAAGCTTGAAGGGCTTGGATGCTGGCTAACTCCCCAGTGAACTTCTCTGCTTTAGGCAGGACACTTGTATATGTCAGTCTGAATATTAGAAAAGTTTAGTTAACATCTGGTTTTGCTATTTCAAAAGTCACACAAGAGATAGAAGTAGCAATTCCACAGTGATGGTGGGGATAAAAAGAGCAATTCAGATTTTGCAGATGACAAATCACCCTCTAGTGGTATATATTTCAGCCCTCTGATTAGAGAGGCTATATATACTCCTGAATTAGGTATCTAGAGTTGGGTGATACAGCCGTTTTTCCACCTCACATCCATTTATATGTATATGAGCAGATGTCTACATCATATAAAAATCATGATACAAATTTGTTTGATTCATAGCCCCCAAACAAATTCCTCTGCCTACTCCCCACTTGAGGACAGCTTGAGACCTCAAAGTATTTCAGGACAGCTGGTCATATCACTTGATATTCCCTGATCCACTGAAGCAATAGCTTCACTGCATCTTTTCTGGGTTTCCAGGTTTTATGTTGGCATATGTAGCACAATTCAATACTTACTCCTACTGGTTTCAAAAATCATCCCGAATGAAAAGATATTAATTTATTTGTTCACCTGAAATACCTCCCTACACATGCAGTTCCAGACAAGTAATTAAAATATGCGGTGACAAATACCAGCATAATTTATGACCTAGCAACAAGCTGGTTTGCAATTAATGCATAATGTTATCTTTTCGTATTATATAATCAGAAGTTTGATATTAATTTTGTCAGTTATTTCTATATTAGACTATTTAGGCCGGATGCTGCCATGTCCCAAGCAATAGACACGTATTTCCTTTGCTTGGAGAACTCCAGAGAACACAATGTTATAAACCTGAGTAACCGGGAAGGGAAGAACAAACCTCCTTTTTTTTTCTATTACTAAGCTCACATTTATGGCAAACATATAGGAAAGAAGTAATTTTTGTTTAAAAAAACCAATTTTTCCTTCTTTCATTAGTCTTCTTTCAGCTGAAAGGGAGAACATGGAGCTTGACAATGCTAAGACCAATCGATTTTTTCTTTAAATTTGGTTAAAGTCTCCAAACTTTTGAGACTTAGCATAACCTGAAGAAGCAAAGGAAGGCATGATCCTGACATTCTTTCTCGGTTTAGATGCCTTTAACGGTCTTTGCTGTCTCTACCTGTCACGTTTTGAGTTTGTCCTGTTTTCAGAATGGCTTTTTATGTTTTTGGATACAATTTACCTACCAGTTCTATTTCTAATGTGCTAAACCACACAATGACTCCATGCCATCTCTCCAATTCCCGTAACTCACTGAATTCCAGAACTACAGACCATAACCTTGATTAGAATCCTAACGAGAAACAGCAACGCCACCCCCTCCTATTACAGAATTATATTTAAAGAGAAGTTTCATGGTGCAGAGCTCACAACAAAAACACAGGCAAGAGCTGTCAGTGTCAAAATCAGTCCCATTAAACCAGTGTGCATTGCATTAAGTTGATAATATGATTGTGATATAATTAGGACACTACACAGGATTTAGTGGTAGTAGTAGTATGCCATCTGCTTTGCTAATCAAGATCAGAGCTCCAATGTGAAAGGCAGACTTCGCCCTAAGAGTTTACAATCTAAACAGTACAGAAACTGAGATGCAAGCATTTAATTTCTTCCATGCTTTTTGTTTTATGTCACTGTCTCAGTGAACTACACACAGTACTTTCAAGTACACCATGCCGCATCAGAGGTTCGTTCGTACAAGCAACCTTAACCTGCTACTGACAGCACTAGATATATCCTTGACGTGTCTTTACCTTCAAAAAAAACCCAAAAGGATGGTATTCTAACAGTGCAGCTTATGTATTTGTTACTAGGGAAACAAACACCGAAGAGAAAGAAACCCTCAGTGTCCTTGTCATTTGGATCTTTCAGCGGAGAAGCAGAGCCTGCGTTAAAACAATGGAAACACTGTTCAGTTTTCAGGATCCTTTGCTGTCCGCGCTGAATGACCGACACTTCTTTCTCCCCCTTGTCCATCTTGTCATCTCTGAAAAGGAGAGTCACTTCTATATTCAGGATTGGACTGCTGGTGATTTTTTTTTTTATTCCTCATGTACAGTCTAATTCCTGTTTCTGTGTAACCTGGTCGGTTCCTCACACCTAAACCAAACTGACGGCACGTCTCTCAAGGTAAAGAGAAGGGAGAAACCCGATGTTGCATTCACATCCGTAGAAAAGCATATACAGCAGCATTAGTAATTCCAAGTCTGCACTTCTTCCAGTCGGTACAGAATCAGAGCATCAGCAAGACTTTAGAGAGTGTGAGAGGTACCGCAGCACTCGCCACATTTCAACACTGGGGGACCGACGATCCCTGCAGAGGACTGTGTCAGGGCTTGTGTATTGTGGTGGGAGCTTTGCCACCAGTTTCAGCGAACCAGTCATGACTGGTCATGACTGACACCTCACTACATGGGGTGGGATGACTACCTGCAGAGATCAATGTTGTTTTTATCGTGGCTTTCTGCTCATTGCTTAATATTCTCGTTCCTAATCCTCAAAAAGAGGATAACAGTTGGAACTATGGTAAACATCCTGTGGTATAGTACTTAAAACCTGTAAAATACAATATAAGTATTAACTGTTATTAAAAGGTCGAAGCAACTTCTTCTAAAGCATACATACAGGTGTATTTGTACAGGCAACTGTATGGCAGCTCTGTAAATAGGGTATAGGATCGGCCACACCAGATGATAACAGCTGGCCATCTAGTCAGGTATCCTTTGACTAGATAAAGAAGAATGGACTAAGAAGTCTATCTTGTTAAGGGAGAGTAGTAACAGGCACGTCAAAATTAAGTAAAAGAAGCAGCTTGTTAAAAGTTTGTAAAAGCCCTTTATGGGATATTTTTAGCTTTTAACAGGTTGGAGCTGTTTTTCAAGCATCGTCTCAAGATTTATGTACTCTCTGCACTGCATCAGATTTAATGTAATTTCTCTGCTAAACTGTGCTACATCCCTGCCTCTTTCTCCGTTCCAATTATTATCTCGTTGTACGTCTTTATCATATGCCTCATCTGACTCATCTGTGAGAACTGGATTAGGAAGCTTGACTTGGTGCACTCTGAAGTGCAGCTAAGTCAAAAAGATTATCACCTTTCTCTTTTTTACAAGACTACAGCTACCAGCACTGGAGCTAGAGAGATGATGGGAAAATTGCAGTAAAAGCCCTACTGGAAATATTCTCACAGACATTTGTTTCCAGTTGTTTTGTCAAAACATGTTTCTTCTTTATTGTGCAAGAGTGACTCTTTGGTACTATTCTTCAAGAATGACCATTAGTTTGCCATGAGGAAGGAAGAAGCATATGACAAAAAAATGTATAAACATGTGTATTATATTTAAAAATGGATAGGCAGAATAAAATCAGCTAGCACATGGTTTATTGATCATAGCCACTAGCTGAATTGTAATGGATTCTATTTCTCTAATATTCTGCCAGGTACCAAGGCCACTTGGGTAAAAAAACCACTTGATAAAGAATTGAAAAAAAAAACCAAACCAATGTCAGTACTGACAAGAAAAGAAGGTGAAGAAAATTTTACTGATGCTGCATTTATGTAGCATGACAGAAAAGCCCTGCCTCGGGGTACAAAGTATAAATGACAGCTTCGTCACAGGCTTTGTCAGGGCATCTCTACACTCCTTGCTCCTGGAAATAGAAGAGTACAGCCAAAACAAACTAGGGGCTAGCTTTTATTTACTTTTTTAAGGAAAACACAATCATTGCCAACAGACCTCAGATGCTTCAGAACGTACTTGTACGTCAGCTGTATTTTGGTTTCCTTGATCTTCAAAATCGTTTCTTTATACCTTAAAACCTATGCATTTTTTTCTTTATATGCAACGAGCTCTTCCCCAAACTCCCTTTCCGCAAAAAGGTGCTCTGACCTATCCTACCTACCTTCCAATCTCCAGCTGGGCTTTTTTTCTTAATGGTTTTTCTACGGCGCTGAACTTTTAGCAGACCCGGGCCATCCTACGGAGTTTTACCTACTTTCAGCCGAAGCGTGGACGATAAATACCCTCTGGCGAGAAAAGCCCGCCTGCACAACCCTGCACCGCTTATCGCAGTGCCCGCGCATGAAGGCCGTCTGCAAACACCGCGGGATGACCCCGTGACCGAGCCGGCTGCTGCGGCTCAGCGTTCCCCCCGCGCTCGCTTCCTCGCCCCGCTGCCGCGGCTCTCCTGCCCCGCCCCCCCCCGCACCTCAGCGGGGCCGGGCGGGCGACGGCCCTCAGCGCGCGCCGGCGCCCCCTCCCGCCGCGCAGCGCCGCGCACCCGAGGCGCAGGGGAGCGGGGAGCGGGGAGCGGGGGCGGTGCTCGCTGCACGCGCCCAGGGCCACGCGCCCGCCCGCCTCGCCGTGCGCACGACGGCCCGCGGGGGCGGAGCGAAGGAGGGGGCGGGGCCCAGCTGGCGCGCGCGCCGCCCCCGAGCCGCCCCTCCTCCTCCTCTACAAAGCCGGGGGGCGGAGCACCGCGCGCCCCTAGCTCGCGCGCGCCTCCCGCAGCGGTCGCCGCCGCTCCTTCTCCCGCCCCCAGGGGGCGGGGCGGGCGCGAGGGCGCGCGCGCGCGCGCGTTGATTGGCTGTCGGCGGCGGTGGGAGCGGGTTTAACGGCCGCAGCACCGCCGGGCCGGGGGAAGCAAAACAAAGGCGGAGGCGGGCGGGAGCGCAGCGCGGCGCGGCGGCAGGATGCCCCGGCCGCCCCTCGGCCCTCAGGACGGGAGACGTGCGCCCGGCCCCCGCCTATGACCCCTGGGCGCCGCCGAGAAGGTACCTGCGAAGAAGCTGCCTCCCCCCCCTCCCCCCCGCCTTTGTTTTTCGGTGAGGGCCCGGCGCTGAGCCCTCGACGGCCGCCGCGTGAGGACCGGGGGTCCCGCCTCCCCGCCTGCCCTTGTCCCTTGAGGGGAAAGGGGCCCGGGGGCGTGGCGCTGCTCGGAGTCCGGGCTGGGGAGCGGAGCCGGCAGGGCGCAGCGGTAAGTACCGGGGCGTGCGGGAAGCCGGCCCCTCTCCTTGCCGTTGGGATTGGTAAAAAGCGGGGGGACGGGGAGGCGGCTGCGAAAGGAGCCCCGTGTTGCACCGCCGGCCGGGGGGCCGCGGTTTCCTGTGTGCGCGGGGCGGGGGGCCGCCGAGGCAACTTTGCTGGCGGGAGGAGGGCTCCGGCGCTATTTATAGCGCCTGGAAATGACGGCAGCGCTGCCTGCCTGTAGCCTCCTCGTTACAGGGCGGGTGGTGATGGTTTACATAATTGAGGGGGGGGGCGAAACTGAGCTCGGCGAGCGGGGGGCCGGTGGGCTCCCCCCGCGCCCTCTCCCGTCCTGCGAGGGTCACGGGAGCGGTGCGGCGGGTCCCTGCCCGGGGTCCGCCGGGGACGGAGCCGGTGGGCTGGAGGAGCGCCGGTCTGTGTGTGGGTGGCGGCGCACGGCTGTCCCCCGGCTGCGTGCCGGCGGCCTGGGGGGAACGAGCCGTTGTCCTGCGGGGATCGCTGCGAGTAGGAGGGAGAAGGCGACGGCGTCGCCCGCCTTTGTGCTCTGGCGTGAGGGAGGAAAAGGCTTAAACGTGCACGGAGCGGCTGCTCCTAGCCGCCAGGGAAGCCGAGGTCTGTCTCCGCCGGTAACTCTCTCCTCGCATCTAAAGAGATGTTATTTCTGGGTATCTGAAGCGAAAAATGAGGCTCCTGTGTCTTAGTCTTTAACTTTGTGAGGTTTTTCCTGGTGAAGTAATCAAATCGCAGCTTACTAGGAGTGCGTGCGTGCGTAGGCTTTGTCCAGCTTTGTGGAGCTAGTCAGAGAGTCTTATTTTGTGTCACTTTTGGTTTTAGCCCAGAAGGAATGACGGAGAGGCCAAGTTCTTGCACGTCTGATCACTCTATACGCTTGCGTGTGGTGCCAGGCAGCGGTGTGGAAATCCCCGCGCAGACGGGGCAGCCGCTGGCTTTTTCTCTTGCCGGCGCCCGGCAGGCAGCGGAGCGGGGCCAGCTGGCCGCCCCGTCCCCGCTCCGCCCGTGCGGGGCCGCCGCCCCGCCACGCTTATCGCGGTGTTTGTTTACACATCCGGGAGCCGCGCGGGGCGGGGCCGCCCCGAGCCATTGGCCGCCCGCCGCCCCTCCCCGGTGACGTCACAGGGCGGGGCGCCGGGCCCGCGCCGTCCCTGGCGGGGCGCGGGGCGGGTGGCGGGAGGGGGCCGTTAATTATTCATCCTCCTGAAAGCAGCCTTCGGCCTCTGGGGCGGCCTCCTCGGGGCGAGGGGGTCCCTGAGGGCGGTCCGCTGCGTGACTGTGCTGGGGAAGACGCCCCAATGAGCGGTGCGTGCGGCACGGCGCTGCAGCCCTTGCGAGGAAGGCAGAGACTTGTTTGTCCAGGTTCTTCATGGCGCCAGTGCAGTTAGTGCTTCAGAGGTTCCTGTTGGCCCTAGACTGGTAGGTGCAAACACAAGTCACAGAAACAGGGTCTGGACAGCCATTTGGAAGTGGATAGTCAGCAACCTGTACACTTGCTTTTGCACTTAATTCTGCAGTTTCTTTCAAATCCTTAGATCTTTAGGAAACCTAGCTGCTGTCATGTGTATGACCAAAGCACAGACTGCTGTTGTCAAAGAGTAAGAAAGGAATAGATGCCTCGGGTTTTTACGCCGCTTTCCACAGAATAATGAACAGCAGCTATGCAACCTGCTACTCCTCATAACTGTCAGAGTGAAGTGGGACTGGATTTATTCACCATTACTACAGCAAGCTAAGAAATGGTTCAAGTTTTGAATCTTTCCTTTAACATCACAAAGCAACAAGTTCTTTAGTTCTTAGGGTGTATATCAAACACTTAGGATTGCCGCCTTTTTGAAGAGACCAGTATCAAATACAGTTTTGTCAAAAGAGCTTTGGAATTCTTTAATTTCTGTAGTTGAAGTACGTGGTATATTGAGTCTGAAAGAGTCCGGATCGCCTTTAGAAAAGTGAATTAAAAGAGCTTCTTGGAATGCCTTGAAGAAAAATACTTTCCTCATGTTCAACTTGCTGAACTTTTGCAAGCATTGAACTCGTGTTTCAATTACTGATCTAAAGGCTCTAATCCAAAGTCAAAACATCTTTGCTTGTTGTACCTTTCATTCTGAAACCCTGGGGGTTTTTACCATTTCTGTGAATCTAAACAGATCTGCATCTTTCCATCATTAAGAGTTCAAGCAGGGAATTTAAAGGGAACATCACATTAACTCCTAGGATTGTATTTCTTGTGTCTTCTGTGTTTCTCCTATAATCTGTTACCTCTAGTAAATGCAGCTTAATATCTAGCTGTTCTACAGAAGCAAGCTGTTTTCTCCAAATGCTGCAGTTATTCTTCCCTTTGCAGTTATAATTCAATTATCTTGGGACAATAGGTATATATAATACTTGTTCAAGTGACTGTATTGGTAATTAAGTTCTGCTTTTCATGCTAACTGGATTAATATTTCAGACATATTAATGTATCTCTATCAAATCTGTTTTCCTTTTCAGTGACTAACAAAAGTCCAGTTGTTCTGATGTGTAGATGTGTGCTTTGGATGGCAACTTGCTCCTGTTGTTGCTTTATTTTTTGGATTGTGTATGTTCTGCTACATGTCCTGTTTGTGGCTTATCTCTGCCTTTGCAATTCTTTGTATAAGAAATTTTCTTGTAGTAAGTCCTTCAGTAGTTCTTGAGTCTTTCTTCCTGCTATTATCATAAGCTTAAGATTTAAAAAAACCCCAACCTTTAAATCTTGCTGTGGGCTGTCTCTTGTGCTAGGCCTGCTGTACAGATTACTTTTTCAGGACTTCTTTTGAAGCACAGTGACTGCTTCCTATAAATAATCTTTAATTTATGTGGCTTTCATTATCTGCTTTATTTGTATTACTAGTATCCTACTGCTGGAAGAGTGGTTAACTGCTGTCCTGCATGCAGTTTACAACTGTGACAAGTGTTTTGCATGTTCTTTTTAATAGCTATATCAAGATACTGTAAATTCTTTATATTGGCTCTCATTTCTGTGTTTGTGCTATTGACCTACTCTGTCAGTCACCTGATAGCTGATGACATAAGTGATTGTGCAGTGTTCATGTTTGGATTGCTTATTAGCTTGACGCATATAGTGTGGTAACTGATGGCCTTTGACAGATCAGTAGATGTTGTTATGAATATTTAAATCTGTAATTTTTAGGCAAACCCTAAAAAAAGGCTTGCTTTCCAGCAGTGCGAGAAGGTCTGGCCTTCTCTTTTTATACATATAATGTCTCTTAAAGGCATTCTGAGGATTAAGAATGCAATTGGGTATTCTCTGTTCAGATTTTAGCTTTTATTATCTGAATGTGATTTTTTGGTAGCATCCATTAAGACTGTTCTGATACAGTCAGGAAGTATCCAATTAGCTTTGATCAGGACACTGGTCAAAAAGCTCTTTGCCTAAAGGCATAATTCTGCGGAGCTTGAAAGAGGAAGAGTCAGGGATCCCTAAATAGGGTGGCAGCATCTTACTTGGTATTTGACTCAAAGCCAGATGCAATAGAGCAAGATTTTTTTTGCTGAAAGCTGAAGTGCAGCTATCTATTGTATGTTTACTGTTGGACATAGGAAGTGTTTTCCAAGATGCCTTGTCACTTGCTCTATTGGAGCTGACCGCTGGAACTTCAAAGACAATTAACCTTCTCTAATACCCTGCCTTTTTGCTGTAATTTTCTGCATGGATGTCTTAAAGAATATACCTGGTATATTGTAGAAAGTGCTTGTGTTTCATGGATAACTGTCTGAATCTCATCCTTCATTAGAAATGTGATGGAGTAGATGCCACTAGTGGAACAGAACTGCTTGTTGCTGTGTTGAATGGAACTTGAATTGAGCAGCTTCATAGAAAAAGGGGGCCTGTAGTGTAGCCAGGCATTTGCTCTAAATAACACTTTGCTTTGTCTCTAGAATTGTTGAATAACAAGTTTATTCTGGCCTTGTTGTGAGCTGCTAATTGTTCTGCTCTTTTCACTTGCAGGTTGTGACTGTTTCTCTTCTGTCATTTGTGTGGAAAGTGCCACACACACTCGAGAACAACAACGGCTTTTGCTTGCATATTCCAGTGTTTCTTTTGTCAGCGAGTTCAGCAAAGTTGTAATTCTTCAAGTGCCAGCCCTGAGCTGAGTGAGGAGCCACCAGCAGAGATGGTAAAAATGACAAAATCAAAAACGTTCCAGGCTTACCTGCCAAACTGTCATCGAACTTACAGCTGTATCCACTGCAGAGCCCATCTAGCCAATCATGATGAATTGATCTCCAAGGCAAGTGGTTTGTTTAGGGACCGGATGAATTATTTTTTTAACCAAAAGGGTTATCACTGTATCGCTGCTCCCCGTAGATAAGAGATGCAAATTGATGCATACTTCAGAGTATCTTTTCTGGGTTCACTCTTGGGTCATACGTATTGTACTGAGGACTGGATATATTTTGGAAACTTTTGAATGTGACATAAAGGCTGATCTAGTATATCCACCGTATTGACAACCTCCGTCTACTGTCACGTAGGTGCTATTTGTGAGCTGTCATATCTGAAAAGTCTGCTAAGGAAAAATGTCAGAACAAAACATGGATCTCTGGGTAGGGAAATGATTCTGGTTATGGTTATCCCAGGTAAAGATTACTTTTTCACTCTACTTGTCTGAACGTCACAAAACTGGCTGTTTACAGGATGTTCCACTGCTGTTATGGAACCTGTAAACACTTCTGCTGTATGGCGGTTCCTAAGGAATATGATTAGCCAGAGATGTTCAAAATAGTCGGACTGTTTAAACTTAAGCTTAGAGAATGTGTGGATCCTTGAAATGCACTAGGCATGTCATTCTTGGCTGTTGCTGGAAGAAGCAAAGATTTGTGATGTATGAAATACACAGGAAAACTTGAAGCTTGGGATAAATACTTGGTAGGCTGGTTCATTGTTTGTTTCAAATAAGCTCCTGATGGATTTGCTCTTAATGGTGTCCTGGAGAAAACACTGCAGTTGCTTTTCAAACCTCTTAATGCAAATTGCTTTCTATATAACTGTTTTGTCAAATAAAATTTTTAGTGGCAAACCCTTTATAACTAACTTTATCTGTTGCTTCTGCCTGTTTGTGTGTTCAGCAGCACTAAGGTGATGCTGCTTGTGAGTGCTGAAGAGACAGAGGGAGTTAAGAATGCTCCTACTTCTGAATTGAGGTTTTCCTTGCGAAAAGTATACCTGCTTGCTTATCCCTTAAGAGGGTTATCAGGAAGCAATGGGGTTTCCCCATACATTTTTTTCCTTGTGTTATAGTAATCTTTTTGACCTTTGTTTAGATCTCAAGACAACTTACTGGCTCGAATAGTAAAATTGGTGACAGTTCTTGGCAGTGTTACTTACTGCTTGCTTACTTCTGCTCTGCCTTTAGTATCTTTCCCTAAACAGATCTTTCCCTCAACTTAGTACATGTATTGAGGTGTGGAACTGCAAATGTGACACGCTAAATGTGAAACAGTGAGCTAGCTACATGTATAAAATTATGTGAAGAAATTAAGAGGGAGGACTTGTTTTACTTGTATTAAGCTGAAAAAAGTTCCTCACTTTCTTTATAGCGATTGATCTTATTTCATGTTAAAGTCAGCAAAAATGAGAATATCCAAATAGTAATGTGAATCCATTTGAATTTCATTTGTTTCCATGTTGATTTCAGAATTTGAGTATAAGGGGTCTTTTTGGCAACACTGGATTCTAAATTACAAGCAATCACAGCTTCATTATTCACTACATGTTCTGGGCCAAAAACTATTGGGAGGGGTTACATCTTTCCTGAACTTCAGGTTGTGGATGCCTACAGGAAGAATGAAACTTTGCTAGCTGTGTCTCCTCAGATGTATAAATTCTTTGAGAAAATGCAAATCAAGCACATGTACTTAATAGGAAGCTCTTCTTTTAGTGGACTTAGATTTTTTTTTTTGTATGTTAACTAAACTGACACAGTTAACACATGAGCCAGTTGTTCCCCAAGGTCTTGGGAGTTTTGGTCAGCAGAGTATTTTTAATATGTTCTTAAGCAAATCACATGTTCATATTACAACTTCATAAATTTCAAACATGAAAAAAATCTAATTTTCAATTCAAAGAACATGGAGAACTCTTTAAAAAAGAAAGTCTTATCTAGTAAATACAAATACTTACTTCTAAGTTGTTTCTAATGGTGTTGGGAAGGGTGTTAGATGTGCTGGCTTCCATAATTCTCAGTGAAGAAACCTTACAAAATGTTTTTCTGTACGTGACAGGTTGACCGTGTGCTTGTTTGACAGATGATCCATATTCTGTCAACATAAGATTTCTTGACTGTATTTTATTGTCTAAATCTGTGTGATAATGAGACATACATTTAAATGTGAGGTATATCATCTTGTATGTTTGTAAAATAAAAAAAAATTCTCATCTATTGTACTTGTATTTGGAACATAGCTTTAAAAAACCCGCCCTCCTTTAAGCTTAATTTGTATATACTCCAACATTGGAGAAGTTTGTCTGATGGAAACAACTGCAAAGCAATAGTTAGATCCACTTAGCACTACTTATTTTTAATGATCTGTCGGGGGGAGTGGCAGGGGGAGTGGTGGAAGGAAATAAGATGTGATTTGTTTTAAATGAAAACACAGGTTAACCTGGAAAATAAAAACTGAAGAAATATCCTAGACAACATGTGTAGGCATAACTTAGAACTGTAAAAGGACTAACAGATGAGTGTACTTCAGAACTGTTTTTTTAATATTAATCTTTTTTCTGAAGTTCCCTTAAAGTGCCTTCATTGATGCACATTACGCGCAATGAACTTAGGTGAATGAGAGATTTTTATTTATACTAACAATGTCAGAATCCTAGTTACTATAGCTACCCACCTGCAGCAAAAATACTTAAAATAACCCGAACTGTAGCAAGTTGATTCCATACAATCTAAAGTTATAACTAAGAACAGTGCAGTTCCTGTGCTGTTTCAGATTTATTGATGGAGCAGAGAATTGGACTGCTCAATCTGATTTCCCCCCCCCCGCCTTACTTTGAGAGCCTAGTTAAAAGCTAAAGCTCTGTGTAACACTTACTAAATAAAATTTTTGGTTACAGATTCTCCCACTTTTTTCCAAGTGCTTACTATACAAGCTCACTCCAGAACCCTAGTGCCACAAACACTCTTCAGCAGATAAAGGTAGACAGTATTTGGTACCTAGCTGTAACTGCTTTGTTTGGGTGTCCCCTGCTCTGCCCCACGTTTCCTGGGTGCATGGTGATTGTTGCTTCCTTCTTGTGTGTGGTCAGGGAAAAAGAGCCAAAAACCATGGTGCACTCTTAATTTAAAGCAGCTACAACTAGCTTTCTAATGTGCTTTGAGGTATAAGCATTTGTTATACCTGACACTATAATGTTTCCAACTTCAAGATTAAAAGATAAGCTATGCTATGAAATGAGTGGCGTTTCTCTTAAATGTTGGTCTGCCATAGAAAAGCAAAGAGTGCTGCATATTTCTGTCAATTATCCCTTTGATTCTGGTCCTCGGAATAGCAGACTTCAGTACAGATTTGCAGTTGTTCTGCTTTTGAGAACTGTTGATAGCAATTGTCTGACAAGGATGGCAGCATACACAAATCACCATTTCATTTCTGTTCAGCTTGAGCAGCAGGATCTCTTTCTTGCCTTAATCGTGGAGCTCTTTCTTTCTTGTGCCCTTGCTGGTGATAAAATGGCAACCAAGAGTTTTGGCACTGGCTTACAAATAAGAATGTAGACTAATAAGACAGTATAAAAATGTGCTGCTACCTGCTCAAATGAATTAATTGTTATCTATAGTTTTAGTTTTCTCTGCAACTATGAAAGGACTCTGTGTGTTGCCTAGTGCTGGAATCAGTTTGGATGTTAGTGATTAGAGCATACATTTCTAGGTATTTTCTCTCTATAATCTTGTGTTTTCTATGTCTAGGGAGGAACTTGGGGGAAAGGGAAGGAATGGAAGAAGGCTGATTGAGGAGTCCCAAACTAGGAGGTCAACAGCAGTAGAGATGTTGACAAACTAACAGTCTGTACAGCTGAACGCATGCACACATGTATGAGCAGTTGCCATAACAATTTATAACTCCAGTCAACTTGGGGAACACACTGATTTGAAGGATATGTAATAAGAGAAATAACAAAGTGTAGGTGACTTTGAATTCAAATAAGTGTAATTGTGAAGTGATGTTAGGTATGTCTTAGACACTACGGCTTTGCATTGTTAACAAGTCTGCAAGTGCTGGATTTTCTATTTCTTTGGCGAAGACTTCAAAGTGAATGTTAAACATTTTTAAAAAATACTATTAGAAGGAGTATACCAGTTTTCACTACCCTGGGGGGTGTTCAGAGGACAGGGGTAGAACCTGCAGCTTTTTTATTTCTTTAAAGAAGCAAATGGGTATTTTTAGAATCGTATCGTACTATGACTACAGGCACAGAAGTAACCTCTATCAGCAAGCAACCACAGGCCCTGAGAAAGAGCAAGGCAAAAAATTGATACCATAGGAGGCACTTGTTGGATTTAAAATGTTCAAGTAGCACACAAAAATCAACAAAACCGTATATGTTGTTAATAGTAGCTTAAAAACTCCCAACAATTTAAAAAATTGACATAATTAAGTTTTGAGGGAAAACTTCTACAGGACTCTTTGAAGTCCAGGGGAGGTTGCCACTTGTGTGGCCTGTACAAAATGTTATATGTATGCTGTTCTTAAAGCAATTCTGAAATAAGTTTTGTGAAAGGCTTAACTGAGAGAGCTTTCTTCTGATGTGCAGTGATTATTAGCAGTACTTAATTTTATAGGAGGGAAATGTTGCTTGAAAAGCATAAGTTCCGAAGTACCTGCGAATGGCTTCTACCCACTAAGTTCCAGTAAGTGTTTAGAAATACAGTCAAGATCCAATAATTACAAAGAAATAAAAATACCTAATAGAAACCTTGGAACCTAGTAGATATATTGCAAAGGATAATGCTTTGTTACTCAAGGTTGACCTGCTTGAAAGACTGTTGAATCATCTCACAATGTGCCTTAATGCTGGGGATGGAAGAAAATCTGGATTACTTTGTATAGATGCCTGTATAAATACTGTCACTTTCTTCTGTCTCATTCATTGCAAAGCATATCTGACCAGAGGGGGAAAAAACTCATATGAAGTCACAGACCAGACTAGATGTGTCAGTATTTTCAAGAACAAGTTCTGCATAAAGGTATATATATGTAACTGTCGTTGACTTCACTGGGAAATCCTTGCACCTTATGGGTAAAAGAACAGGCTTGGTGGTTAAATTTGGTTCGCCAAGGCATTCGCTATGTCTGCTGTTATATTATGGATGAGAAGGAAAAGTCTTCAGCTTAAACAGATGCCAAAACACTTTTACCCTTGCTTAGCTATCTGTGTTTTTGTCCTGCAATGTTTAACTGACGAGTTCAAGAGGAATTTTTTTAAGGGTTTACTGTCTTTAAGTAAATGTGCTGTTCTTAGCTTGATTCAATTTGGTAATCCCCCTTTGCTTATGATACAAGGAGTACTTGGAAAGATAGCTAGGCCTGTTGTATGCTTGAAGGCCATTTTTGTTCCCTGCTGAAAAAGTTGAGAATGGGCCTAATTTCATAAATATTCTGGTGATACTTTTTTTTTTCCTAAGAGGCTTCTAGTTTTTTGGGTTCTATTTTTTTTCTCTTGGGAGAAGAATCTAGTTTTTTGCAAGAGAAGCGATCTTTGGAAAACATCCAAGAAAAGATTTAAAGGCTTAAAGAAGCTGGAAAGTGTGCAAGGGAGGTGTTCTACTCTACAGGTGTTTTGACATAATCATTTCTGAAATACATTCAAGATGCTGTGTAACTCAAGATACCTTGTCCTGCCTGACAAAGTCTTTACTTTGGGAAATATCATTTGCCAAATCTGCAGGCATGCAGTTTTTGGGGTGGAATTTTTTAAGGTTATTCTCTACATATTGAACTCGATAACTTTATCAAAATCGGTAAATAATTGAATGAAAATGTACTTTCAAAAGTGGTTTTTTTTAATACTTATCATGGAGTCATCTAGAACTTGCCTAGTAAGCAGCTGAGCAGCATTATCTCTAGTTGTCTGCAGTATTGACAAGTTGGATCTGAGAGAAATATCAAATGGAACAAATCTCTTTTTTTCCCCAATAATTTTTTTCGCCTGTAGCTTATGTTGAATTCAATTTTCTGAATTTATTTTGTAAATCTTGAAGTGACAGGATATCCTTGCAGTCTCTGATGCACTTTACTGAGAAGATAATTTCAGACATCAGAGCACTTGTGTTTCTGGTTTACCTTAAGAATACTGCCCCTAATACAGTCTTCTGAGTTACTCAGTAATATTTCGCTGAACTGCTGTTTGTTCAGAATACTAATTCAGGTTGATCTATCTTAGCTTGTAAAGTGAACTCTAGCAAATGAAAGGAAACTCAAGAAAATGAAACAAACAAAAAAAACCCTATGGGCTGCTTTCATTTCCATTTTTTAAAATTATTTTTTCATGTTGTACGTAGCGTGCAAGTTATGCATAAGGAAGATACTGTTAACGCTTTTCTGACTTGCTTATAATAATGTCTGCCGTACCTTTAATACACGCTAAGATGGCAGTTTCTCTGGATGTTTTCTGTGGAGCATGATCTCTAGCCACACAATCTAATCCCATCTGTAGGGAATAATTAATTACATAAGGTTTTTAGTAGTGTCCCTTCCCTCACTCATGCCCTTTGGTATATGCCTTAGGGCAGCAAATACATGTTCTGCTTAACTGATACTTCCTTTTCTTCTGGGTAAAACAGCTAATCCTGATGTTAGAGGTAATGACAGGTTTAACTGAGAAGCATAGATCATATCTAAATCTGCAGGTATGTACTAGTATGTAAGTGAAACATTTACAAAGTTTCTTTACTACAAAATGTATTGATGACAGAGGTCTGAAAGATTACTTGAAAGATCATAATACCAAACTGTTGTTGCCGTGGACCTTAGTATACTTGCTAGGCACAGTTAGTTTTGCTTACACTGTCAGACATTTCTAGATACTTTCAACTGTGCCGAAACAAGAAAAAAGTTTTGGATGTCGTAGATCTTCCTGTAGGAATGGACAGCTGGTCAAAGATGTGGATTTCCTAGGGAAAAAGTTAACTCATAAATTGATGCAATATTATTAATTGAGGACCATGAAAAAACAGACTTAAAACTGCCAGTATTAGTTGAACTGATAAATTGCCCAGCTTCTAAGTAAAAATCCTGGTTGATGTGAGCCATCATTGATGTCAGTTGGTCACACTTGCCACTATCTTCTAATTCCTGTCTACTGGGTAAGACACATATTTAAGACTCAGTTTTAATACAATGTTCTGTTTTAGTTAAGATTTACGTGTAGTGCTAGCAATCTTGGAAGGGCTGAACAAATCTTGGAAAGTAAAAGTTTGCATTTGCATAGGTGATGTTTATTCTTCAGAAGAGCAGTTTGTATGAGACAGGTTTGAACAGTTATGCCTGTTAGTCCTTGACACTGCCATTTAAAATATTATCTTCTCTTTCATTTCCTTTGAGGAGTTGACACACAAGGCGTTTAACCTGTTAGTCTCTTAAAATTCATCAGTATAACTGAATCATACAGTGCAGCACATGAGAAACTTAGTGCTGGTAAAAACAAATGTTTGTTCAGTGTTAATTTTTTTCTGGTGTTGGAAAATACTCTGTTTATAGCCAAGTTACAGTCTTAGCAAGCAGTTCAAGTGCCAAAATGAGTTTTCCCATTTTCATTGCTAGTAATAGGATGCATCAGGAAGTAGAGCTCTGATAGTAAATCCTTCTCATACCTGTTAGTAGGTGGACCCTACATGTAAATCAGTATTCTGTGGTCAAGAGACTGCATGTGTGACAGGTGTATACTTTTTGTGGTGTTTGAATACAGTTGGGGGGGGGGGGGGGGCGGGCGTAGAATCTCTTCATGTGCATCAGAAACTATGACTGCAAGCTCTCACAAGTTCAGCAATTTGTAAGAAAAATTAAAAGGCACAGGAATTTAAAAATGGATCTTTATAGTGCTTTTACTTCAGTCAGCATATGAGTTCCACATGGATGGACTGCAGACCATTAAATCTTCGATGACACATTGATGTTGTGGTTTGGCACTGGTTTTAAAGGAAAGTCTGAGTTGCCTAGACCCAAGTTCTGTATTCCAGAACACACTAACACAAGTTGCCACAGGTTGCTGTCAGGTTATCTGTGAGTGACGTAAACATGGAGGAACTCGCTCTTCCCGGCCGGGCAAAGAAACAATTGTCTGTGGCATGTAAATATAATATTTAGCCCCTAAACATGTATGTAGGCGAGAAAGATTAATTGGCCAAACTCTGCTAACAGGAAGCTAGAGAAGGTGGGAATGGAGGAGCCTTTACAGTGGGGTCCTTGTGAACAGGTTTTCTTTCCGAAACCACTGTCCCACGAAAAGGTTCTGTTTTGTGTGGCTTCCCCCTCCACTCTACCCCGATAATCACAACTATTAGAAGGTAATGAAGATGGCCGTTTTGGGGGGGGAACCTAGGAGATTATAGTATGGTTAGGGCAACAAAGCAAAGGGTGCAAGAAAAGTCACCTTTAAAAATACATGGGGGGGGGGGAGGGGGAGGAGAAGAACAATGAAAGCATTACTTTCCAACCTGTGGTTTGTATTTCATTTGGCTAGAATTTTTTTCAGCTTAGGAAATGAGAGGGGAAGGGTGGCTTTTTCTGTTATTCCTGGCATCCTGTTACTGCCCACTGCTTAATTTTGATAAATGCAGGGTCAAAGGAGAGGTTTTATTAGGTGATATTAAGTCAAGACTAAACATAAACTTGGCAGAAATAATTGCATAAAGTAGTTCAAAAGGTGTCCTGACTGTTGATTTGTTCTGGAGTCTTTTTCTTTTCCAGCTAGCTGGGGAACTTCAAGTATGGTATATAAGTAGTTTAAAAAGTGATTGTGTAGGACCACACAAAAAAAACCCCACATTAATTTGTATGCGATTGGCATGTGTAATTACATGTAAATAGAAAAACTAGCACATGATTAATTTAACAGGAGAGAGTATTGAAAAAAGATTTGTGAATTCTAATGCACAACGGAGTCTTTAAAGCAAGGAGAAATGGCTGCAACTTTTTTAATTTAAGAATTTTTGCAGTAGCTTAACCAAAAATAATGGTGGTCATGGCTTTGAAAGTTCTTTTTCTTAATTTTGGGTACATGGAACAAGGAAGTTCTAGCTTAAGTTTACTTCTTAATGAATAAGAGGACCTTTAAAGTGTTTACTTTGCTTTTTCTTAAATTTTGGGGTTGCACAGCTGTAGTTGTCTCTAAATTCATGTATAGTTGATTCAGGCTAGTTACCTGTTTGTTCATGGGCAGTTCTTCAGAGTATATACATGAATGGTTTTTGTCTTCATCCACAGTACGCATTCCCTGCTTTGTTGATTGTGAGACACTGCTTCTAATTTAGGGAGCGCTGCTTATTCTATAGAAACTACTGACTGTAGGTTTTGTACCATTCTGCCAGTTTTATGATGCATTTTTAAGTATCTCAGGAGAACCCAGCCTAGTGATGGGGAGCTTTGTTTGTTTGTTTTAATGTTAGGTATAAGGATGATTGCTTTCTGGCACAGCTGTTCAGACTCTGTACTCATGTAAGTCTCTCCTTTCAGGGTCAGTCCTACCTGAAGTTTCAGCTTTCACTGTACTGCATAGCATATCTTTTTTTTCCTCACTTTGTGAAAAATAAGACTTGCAGTTCCAGATAATGGAGAGAGTCTTTTGTCTTTGCTGTAGATGAAGAAAGATGTTCTGTGCCCAAAAATCTCCATTTAATAATTCTTTTAAATGGTTGCTAAAATAATACTAAAACATTGATGCTGTAAACTGTTAAAGAGACCTTCTCATCTTAAGGTGGGCTTTTGAGTAGCTAAGGAGTGTATGTAGCTACACTGCCACCATTGCTACTTACAGTAGTCCAGAGTCATGAATTTCTTTTCACATTCTTTGTTGCAGTATATAATCTGGTTAATGCTGATCAAAAAGTGTTCGTTTGTACACGTTTCCCTCTTGCATCTTTTTTGCAAATTGTTCTAAGTAGTTAAGATACAGCAGTTACTGGTGTTGTGTTGCTAATCATTAGACTGGCAAAATACTATTTTGGTGCCGAGTGACTTCTGATTATATAACTAAATACATGCCAGAATAAGAATCCATTGCAGAAAGGTTCTTCTGCATATGGTTCCATGCCTAGTGTTACTCAAACAATTCAAAAATAATCAAGGTGAGATTTTTCCTTCCAAAAACCTTCCATGTTGATCTAATGTAGGTTTCAGAAAAGTTGGTCTTTGATCTTCAATACTAGAACTGGAAGGATTCTTAAAAATAATTGTACTCTTTCTTCAGCATGGATAAAATTGTTAATTTTCTTTGCAAGTAGGTTAGGGAAGAGAAGTTCTGGAAAAAAAAGAAATTAAAGTTTAGGGATTTTTTTAAAAAATGGAATTCAGTATGGAAGAGAAAAAAAAGAAAAACTCCAGCGTGATCCTGTTTGAGTGGGAAATAATGGCTATGTCTAAATTATTAAGTAATTCAATACAGAAGGAACAAATCAACAGATGAAAGCAGTGGTGTGTCTTACATACATACATTTTGCATGTTCTAGCTGTGGCTGGATCTAGTCTGCTCACAAGTTTTGCCAGGATGCTTGTAGCTCAAGGCTGTCTGATCGTAGGTTCAGGCCTTTATATCTTCATTAGCGTTTGTAGAGCGCACAGTAGAAGAGCTTCTGGCTTAGTTTTGTACAGAAGGAGCAAAGATGTAGTTTACCGGCACTGAAACTGCTCTGCAAGCCAAACCAACCCCCAGTAAGTGTGGCTGATTAGGGGTTTTACTTCAAAACTGTGCTACTGCTCTGAACTAAAACATTAATTTGGATCCTGCCAAGAAAGTCTAACAGTCATCTTTAGTCCACAATCTATCAGGAATGTGAGAGATTTGAAAGCATATGGCTGTGCTTAGGCATTTGATGGTAACAGTTGGTTTATTAAAATAAAGTCAAGCTTATAAACTGATCGGATGCGTTGCCTGAAGACAGTATGCTGGTCTTACGATTGGTCCAGAATTTCGCTGGTCTTAAGTCAAACAGTGCAATGAAATTGAAATAAATCATCTTTTGGGTGCAGCGGGAGAGGACAGAGGAGATGGAAGCAATTCCCTTTGAGTTAAAAGCAGATTTTAATTAACATGAAGGGTGTCTAGGAGAATGAGAATTGGTATTTTGCAGAGGGGTAGGAAAAAAGTATGTTTTGTTTGCATTACAGATGTCTGTCTTTGAACAATAATACTTAACAACTTAAAACCATTGCTAAAAATATAATGTGGGTGAAAATGTTGCTGACCAGGCAGGCTTTCCTGTAAAGAATTGGTATAAACTTTTAACTTAAAGTAATTAATTTGAAATAGTTTATATCTGTGCTGTGTTTATCTGCTTACTAGCACACCCTTCTGGAACTATGTTTGGCGGGGTTTTTTGTAGGTTTTAACAAGTGCAATTTTTTTTTTATGCAGTCCTTCCAGGGAAGCCAGGGACGAGCCTACCTCTTTAATTCTGTGTAAGTATGTTGTTATGGTTATGCACACTACCTACAGAGTGTAATTTTTTTGTATGCTTCATAAGTGGAAAACAATAGGAATTAGTGTAGCTGCACTTTGCCCTGTTCTCTTTAAAAATTGAGTTTTCTCACCAGCAACAGTTATTACAGAGCTTCCGAGCTGATTCGTAAGTATTCCTATGCATGTATTAGTTTATCTTGTATTTTAAGTAATTCTGCTAATAGCTGAAAGTTCAGGGGAGGGTGTTAATGTGAAATTCCTTTGTGTATGTAATGGTAACTGTCTTGAGTAAGAGTTGCCATTCTGAGATATTCCAGAAATCAAAATATATTGTGTGACTTGTAATTTTTACAAAAAATTTAATTGTAAATTTGCTTTAGACAACTCTGCTGTAGTGTAAAGAAGAATTTTCCAGTGTGATAGTTAGATACATTTACAGGTTAATGTTCCAGTAAACTTGGGACATCTTAAATGACCTTGAATATTGCAAATGTGCTAGAGGCAAAAGGTGTCTGATCTTATCAAGCCTAATATTTCCAATTTTAGGCATGTCCTACCCATGATATAAGGCTCTTTGAATTTGCTAGTGGATATATTTTAAGTTTCTAATGTGCAGGATTGCATTTGTGTCTTTATTTTCCAGCAATTGATTGTGTTCCAGCATTTTGGAAAAAAGAAATGCAGTTAAGTCTCTTAGTCTATTTTAGACCAGGATAATGGAACTATAACTGCAAAGGATTTGATTGCAGATCCTTGAAATTCTTATTATATGTAGTCATTCAGTGGTGACTTGGGAGTTCTAGTATAATTGTAGTAGTAAGAATCTGGTAATACAACAGCAAAAATGGCAGAATTTGGCTCTTGTATAACACCGTCTAAACTTTGTTTAGTCTTGCCTGATGTTTTCTGCATAGACTCTTACTCATGAAAAAGCTAGCTTGATGCAGTACTTCATGGGATGGTTTGGTTTTATATTGCTGTTTGTTCATCATGGCTTAGTCTGCCAATCTGTAGCAAAGAAATATTTGAGGCTTTTTCCTTGCTGCTGTTTTGGAGTTGGTTCTAAATTCAGCTGTTGGTGCTGATATACTGCTACAGATCTCCATTATAGAGGTCTCAAATTTGTTCTTGAAGAAAAGCCTGAAACTGTAGAGGTGTCCAGTTACTGCTTAGTGTTCTCTTCTCTGAAGGTTTAACTATTTAGCCTGTCTTTGCTGATGGGAGTAAGTGGGCATCACCAACAGTTTGTTTAGACTAGCCACCTGAAAACCAAAAAACAAAACACTTTTTCTTCCTCTCGTTCAGCTCAGTGTAACAGAGGAAGTTACTTTTACAGCATTGAATGAGTTAGGTACTTTTTTAAAACTATTTTTTATCCTCTGGAGAAAAGGTGGGTGATAGGTAAGAAAAGAAACAGTCTTGTGCAGTTAATGTAGAGTAACTTCTCCTTTTATTTTTTTTTTTCAGGGTAAATGTGGGCTGTGGTCCAGCAGAGGAGCGAGTTCTTCTGACAGGTTTACATGCTGTAGCAGACATCTATTGTGAAAACTGTAAAACCACTCTTGGATGGAAATATGTAAGCAATATACTTAAGTATACCATAAATGTTTACATGTTGAAGCGCAGATATTTGAGTAGGCCACTGAGTATGAGTAGCACCTATACTGATAGTTTAGGTGAGTTAGCTCTAGTGCTTTTGTATATATCAGACTGTAATGTAGTTTTGCTTCCTTACGTCTGCCGGAATGTTGTAGTAGATAGTAACTTTATTCTGGACTGCAAAACAAGCATGACCTACAGGTGCTATTACAGCTATCTAATACTTCTGTAATACAAAAAAATTTGCAAGATTACCAACCACATACACTAAACTGGATGGAAGAAATTGTCAAAGTGGGTCTTCAATTTCTTGGGTTGCAAAAGTTGGTTCATAGAGCAAAAATATGAATTACGATGAAGTAATACGAAGTACTGAGCATGTTTACACTGCTTACAACTAATGTGAACTTGATTCTGTCATTTGAAAATTTATCTGTGCACTTGCACAGTTACCTGTAATGCTTGCAGCTGTGTTGCAAGTTGATGTTTTGAAAACGTTAGGTTCTGGGTGTTGCACGTCAGATCTTTATTGATTCAGTATAGCTTCAGATCTTGTAGAAAGAAGTTCTCCTAATACATTCCCTCTGATGATGAACATAGAGGAGAGCTTTAGAAAAGGTTCCCCGTTCCCTCTTCTCATTGCTTTTTGGGAATAAGGAAACTGAACACACATAACATGCCATTTCCTAACCTTTACTTAAAAAAAAAAAAAAGAAGCTTTAAAAATCCCTAAGCAGTGAGAGAACATGGAAAGTTCTAAAGCAAGATCTGTTGTGCAGTTGATCTGCCGATTCCACTTAGGAGAAGTTTACTCCTATTGCCTTGTCAACCTTCTTCATCCCTCTTTCCTCCCTCCTGCCCTTTTGATTTGGTGTAACCGATACGGGATGTTAACTGGGAATGTCTCCTGGTTTGTGCTTTTAATGCGAGTTTGATGTTTAAAATACTTAATTTCCCCAGCTTAATTCAGTGTCTTGATTTTTCCTCTTTACAGGAACATGCTTTTGAGAGCAGTCAGAAATACAAAGAAGGAAAATTTATCATTGAACTTGCCCACATGATAAAAGACAATGGCTGGGAGTGAATCATAACCTTCTGTTTGGACAATATTCTGTGGAACATGCTTTACAAAGACTAACGCAAAGTAAAGGAAGAGCTTGGCTAGAGTGGCCCTGAGAATATCACTGAACTCTGAAACCTCACAAATGAGTAGTGTAGTGTAAGTGGCTATTTCGGGCCATGTTTGCCTTTTTCTCCTTGTCTAAGTTCCCTCTTTTTGTATGTGTATTATTGTGTGAACAGTTGTTTTGGAACATTTTGGATGACCTTTTTCTAAACTCTCAAACTAGAGAAACAGTTCACTAATTGAAAACGGATTTTACTGGTTAGCATCTATCTCTGACCTATGCCTTTAATGCTACCTTCTGCTGTGCATGCTTCTTGCCTAAACACCTACACTCCAGTCCTGTAGAAGTTCTATGTCTGAGCAGTCTGAAAGAATGTATGGGATGGGGTGCTTTTTTTATATGTAGCAATTTCTGATGTGTTTGGCAGTGAAGAGGATGCAGTATTGTAGTTACTAATTTCTTTTTTAAATATGAGTGTACCACAACCTATGTACATCTTGTAGGTGAATTGGTTAAAGGTACAGTGCTCACTTTAAAAAATACTTCAATTGCACTGACTGAAGTTAGCAGGTCTCAAGTTGTTAGGAAAGGTTATGCTAGAGGTTTGGTATCTTAATGAAATACCCTAGAAGGATTTTAAATCAATAGCGCTATAGAATATGTTCACTTAAGACCAACATATTGCCTAAGGAGTTTGCTGGATAAGAAATATATAAAACTATGGCTTGCAAGATTAAAAAGGCAGAAAAATATATGCATTTTCTATTTTGGAAAAAAAAAATTCGTTGGTGTATTAAAAAAAGTTTTGGTACTGTACCTTTGCCAGTAACAGGGACTTGTACATCAGTAAAGTTTTATGGCTGGTTCCATGTAACTGTATAGTCCTAATGCACTGGACGAAGAGGTTGATATCAAGGAAACTTGTTGAAGTATTCTGCTACATTTGAACACAAATATTTATTTTTGTGAGAAATGGCGAGAGCCTATGACATGAAAATTAATATAGTACCTGTAGGAAAAGGAGGGGTAATAAGAGGGAAGGGAAGTTTGACTCAGTTTTTCGTAAAATAAAATAACAAGACAGTTTTTAAAACCGGGGGGTGGGGAAAGGGTTTCTTGGTTTGCTGGCTAAATCATCCCCAAGTACCTTTTTATAATAAAAAATTTATATGAAACTCTCACCTGTTGTTCTCATGCTGTTTCTTAAATAGAATGAGTTAATGAGAGAAACTTCTGGAAAGTGTATGCACAATATTAGCTGTTGGTATCTGTGCATGCAAATTCTGAGCAACTATGAAAGAAATGCTCTACTAAATTTGTTAACTGTATTTTCAAATTAAACAGTCTCTGAAGACTTTTTGTATTTTAAACCTTTTAATGCTTGAGGACAAAAATGCTTGGAAAAAACCCTTTAACACTACATAAGTACTATAACTGAATAATATGGAAGCCTTGCAATACAAAATCATTTTCTCTCAATAACAATTCTAATATGGCACCTGCAGAATTGGTCATAGGTGCTGTTGCTGCTGTTACTCTTTTGGGAATCTCTGATAGGCTTTCCGAACTCTGCTGCACTTTAAAAATTTTGTCATACATGAGAAATTATGCCGATGGGTAGGGGCAATACAGATCTTTAAAACCAGCTTTCCGGTGTCTTTAGAGAGGAAGAGAGAGAAAAGAGTTTGCCTACGTGTACGCATTCTCTATGATGCAGGCTGGCTAAACTGCATTCAAGATGTTGTAGTGATCTATACCTATGAATTAAAAATGTAAGAATTAGAGAAGTAGTTAAAGCCGTTGGGTTTCAGTCCAGAGACCTGAGGTGGTGCAGCTGTGTTCAATCTGGATTTTGTGGCTTACGCGTTACTACTTCATGTTCATGTCACCAGGCTTCAAAGTGTCCTTTTAACACTGTCATTGGTGCAGGATGGGCTTTGGTGTTGCCTGTCTCTTGACCTTTTTGTCCTGGAATTCTTGGGATTTTGTTTTCCTCCATTGTAATAAATGTTGCCAACAAAGAAGGCACTAAAACTTGTATCGGCAAAAAGTTTGTGTTGGCTTCAAAGTCCAGTTGCAACGTTGATACTTGTGGACATGCTTGTGTGATGTTTGTGTATCTGTGGGCTTTTCTTACTTCCTGGCTGCAGACTTGTTGAAGCAGTACACTGGTCTGAAGACAAAAGTAATGGCTGCTTTTCAGTAGAGAGTTGAAATTAAAGAAAATATGTGAAGTATTAAAGATTTTTTTCTCTCTCTAAAATCGGGGGTTTGGCTATCTCTTGTAAGTAAGTTAATGCTGTATGTAACAGTCTGATTCTTACTTAAAAACTCAACCTCTTTCTTCAGTGCATTGTTTATATTTCAAACTGGACATTTTCACCAAAACCTTAATTAACTTTGCCAAAGGTTGGGACTTCATCAAGTGCTTAGCACATAGAGCTTCAGACTACTGGCATAAAGAGTTAATGATTGATACGTGATGTTCATGGCTTTTAAGAGAACCAAACAAAGCAATATTCTTTTTGGTGGACACTTAGAAGGTGTAAAGAGTAGAACTAGTACAGAACTGCTATTTCATGCTGCCATGTAACAATTCTTGAGGCTCATTCTATTGAGGGAATATGTGAATTTTTTTCTGTGTTGCTTGGCAGCATCAATGATTATTTTCTCCCCTTGTACAGATGTAGAGAGTTCTTGTTACTGGTTTTGGTGAAAGTGAAATCCAGATAGCAATGGCTGCTGGCTGATGTGAAGAGGTCAGTCTGGTCACTGAACCCTCCAGCAGTCATTTGAAAGAAAAATAAACTTACTTGAAAAAAAATTTTACTAAAGCATTTTCCCTCTAACCAATTTTTGTAATATATTAAAGATTATATTTAAAGTTTGTATGTGTTTGCTCTGGGCAAGTTTACTTCCCCTCCAACTTGAGCACTTTTGTTACTTGTACTGGTTATTTTTATTGTTGGTCTTAACATTTATTTTGTATTTTGTTTTTATAAACTGTAACAAAAAGCTTTTGTGAACCCTTGTTTCTTGCTGGCTCTTTCTTGGACCAAATGAACTGACTATGAGCTGGCTTAGAAGAAATGTTCATTGGGATGCATAGGAATTTGCTAGCAAAAATGTACATGTATTGAAAGGTTTTTTTTTTCTCTGAACCTCTAAAGCCACACTTGTCCTAAAGTAATTAATCATAATTTGATGTGACTTGTAGTAATCTGACCACACATTCTCTGTCTAGATCCAAAATAATGGCTGTAACTATGGTGTTCCAGGACTGAGTCTGCCTCCAAACACTAGAGTTACTCTTTGGTTGGTCACTCTAAGTACCTTTTTGATTAATAAAAGTCAATGCTGCCATCTATAAAAATTCTGTTAAGTTGCAGACTTGCTGTGAAATAAGCTGCAGAATTTGGTGGCGGATTGCTGGCACCTCAACCTAACCACTCTTGCTGTATGCTTCTAGCAGTCTAGTAATCTCAATTTTATCTGCCAGTAAAAAGGGCCAGAATATGAATTTCCCTCATTCATTGTAAGCTGTACAATGACAAACCTCATTAATGAAGTTTGTTGTAATTCCATCTTAATTTCCCACTAGCGAGGCTAGCATAATGGTCATTCTGAGTGGTATGCCTTGCATGCTTGCAGTCTTTTGCAATCCATGGGAGAGGAGGGGGAATACAGTTTATGAAATGTCTTTGAATTAAAATCTGGCCTCAGAGGTTCTGACAAAGTGTCATCACTGTGCCCGTAACGAAATGGTCATCCGTATTTCTTATTGGTGTATCAAGTTAGCGCAAGAGTTCATGAATGTTGTGTACCATTTTTGGTGGAGTTAGCTTCCCTCTGAGTAATGCTTGTGGAGCTTTTTCTGCACGCTCATCTCAGCAGTCAGATTGCAACAGTAGTGACCTACAGTCTCACAGACCAAATTTTGAACATCTCCATTCTTTGATAATGGCCATGAGTGGAAGAAGCTGTCAAATTATTGTTAAACTTTTTGGACGCTTTATTGTACTTCATTGAGACTCGTGTTAAGCCAGCCAGCCGTTGGCTTACTGCACTTGCTGCAAAAGGAACAGATACTTCAGAGGTTTCTTCTAAAAGGACTGTTACAAATGGTTTAAGGCCTAAAGCATGAGTCATAAATGACAGTTAAGTTGTGCCTCATTGTTTCTTAAACTCTTTACAATGCTTTCTTTTACAGGTGACATGGCTGTGTTGCTGTTTTGTCCTAGCAATACTGTACATCATTTGTTGTTTCACTATATTGTATCTACTTGAGGTATCACAATAAAAGCTTTCAATTGTTTTGTTGAGTTGTTGGTTTTGTGCTGTCTTTTCTTGCTAATTGTCATTCTTTATTCTGTGATAAGGCCAGAGAGAAAAGCCAGTGCTCTTAGTTGCTCTTAAAAACTTCTAAATGTGGGTTGAATCTGGTTTTTATGTGGTTTTAAGACTGCCACTAAACACTTGGTTTTTTCCTTTCACTCATCTCTCCAAAACATACAAAGTTGTGTTGCTACTTTAGAGCTTTTGTCCATTTTGAGCCATTCATGGGACCTGTGCAAAATGCTTTAAAAAAGAGAGTCAGTCTGTGCACACCCCAAAACTAACTTTCAGAGAAATTGTAGGAAGTGTGGGTGTGTTTTCTGTTGCATCATCTTGGTCATCCATAGACCAGAGGAGTGCTCTGAGCACAGGCACTCAAGCTGTTATTTCTGCTTTGGCTAGGAGGAATTTCTGTAGTTCTTCTAATCAGATTAAGGGTGGTCTTACATGTTAGCGGAGTTGAAGTCCCCACTGTGAGTCAGTAAGAAGGATGTGATGAAGGTTGGTCTTCTCTGTCCAATAGCCCAGGTCACAGTGGGCTTCATATTGACTCAGATTTATTCCACCTGTGTATTTGCAGGGGGCACAGTGTGCTGTGTGTGTTAACTGTGAAGGGCTCCCACCAACATTCACATACGAACTTTTCCCTAAAGATCATGTCAGTTTGTCAGCAGCTGTCCATAGCAGCAGGTATGACAGAGTGGCTCTCATATTCTCCAGTGGAAAATCTCTGTGCAAAACAGCAAGTTTGGATAAGAAGGGATGATTAAGTAGGAGGGTGATTATTTCTGTGATAAGCTGGCTACTTTCCTACTGTAGCCCCCCCAGTATGTGGTTTGCGCCTTTACGGTGAGGGGATGCTTGGCTCATGTTCAGCCTGGCATCCACTGTAAACCCCAGGTTCTTTTCAGTTTGAAAATCCAGTCTATGGCACTCCCTGATGGTTTAGTAAATTGTTAGGCCAAGCGAAGCGATGTTTTCTCCTGAAGATCAATCTGAAGATGGTCATATTGACCTTAATGGTTGTGATTACAAGAGCAAAGGTAAACTGGGACTTCATTATGAAAGGCTTCATATTTGAAAGACTTCATATTATTAATTTGAACGACTTCAACTAATACCTCAGTTTAAACAAATCCCCCCCAAAAAAGCTTTGTTTACTGAGAGTAAAAATATCCTTTAAAATTTCTTAAAATTGTAGCAAGGTACTATTGCGGTGATGTAGTTTACTCTTCTGTATAATATCAGGTGTAGGAGTATCCTTAATCACATTAAACCATGTGAAATAAATAATTTTCAAGGAAGTGCCTCACATCACACTTGCTTGCTAGTACAAGTTATAAGTTCGTGCTAGGTAATATTAAAGTGTTAATGAAATTTTCCTGGAAATTCTCCTACCTCCAAGGTAGGCTAAATTATGTCATTGGGATCATTTGATTATTTTTAGCATGAAAAACCAGTAGGGTACATAGAATTCAGATACGAAACATCAGTTGTTTGCATTTGAACCCTTTGAGTGAAGTAGGAAATTGGTAGCAAGGACTCATTTTGGGAGGAGTTTGGTTTTTATTTGGCTTAGTTGAATGTTCAGTTACTGAACATTGGCAACAGTGCATCAAATATGACCAACCTTTGGACTGCCTGAGGCTGAGAATGAAGTAATTCAGTGCAGGCTTCACTCAGTGTCTCTTCAATAATCCATCATTTCATCTCGCAAAGGGAGGGGGATGCCTTACATATGAGATCAAACATAATATTTCCATCTTCAGGAAAATGCAAGATAGCCTGCTGCCCTTTCTTTTATTCATGCACTTATAAGCTGTCATCTCAGCCTCCTTTTTTTCTTTTTAACCTTTTCTTGGCTTTACTGTCTTAGGGCATGAAAAAAGGATCTTTCTAGAGGTGAAAAATATTTTAAGGATAAAAATGGCATTTCATGACAGATGTATTTATTGAATAAAACCCTAATTTTTCATGTGGATATAATCAATGTAATAAAGATTCAAATAACGCAGAAGTATCTTTCATATGGAAGATGTTCATAGTAACATCCCATTAAATTTTGGTGTAGCAAAGGGACTGTAAAACAACAACTGTCAGCAATTGGACTATCAGAATAATTTTGGAAATGTGAACTCCAGGAAAATACCTGGAGGATCTCTGACTTCTAGCTAGACAGAGATGGGCAGATGCCTCATCCAAAAGTTGGGAACCTTCAATTAGATGTCTTTTTGTCCCTATTAAATGTAAATAACTGGACAGCGGTCTCAGTTGAGGGTTCTTCCCTCATGCAAGGTTAAGCTGTAGTGGGACAGCAGTAGGTCTCTATTTACAAAATCCAGTTAGTGTAAACAGAAAAACAGTCACAACTAAAGCTTAGTTTAACCTCAGAAAAGGGCTCCAGTTAGGTTACTCTGGAGTTTTTCCTTCCATTTTTGTCCCTTCCTCTGCACCCTCCCCTTGGCTCTTCCCCACATGGGTCCAACAAGTGAAGCAGAGCACCTGCACTGCTGCTGGCATTCATGCCTCTGACAAACAAAGCAGCTATGGATTAACTGAGGCTGGACCATGTAATTCCTTGGCTGTGAAGCAGCTCTGCTGAGCCACGTAATTGATGAGCATTAACTGTTTCTCCTCCAGTAAAGGCTGAGCTCATCTGAGCGTTTGACTCATTCATTTCTATAGCTTTTGCTGAGTAAGATTCGAGCTGAGGATCTGAGAAATGCTCTGTGATCCTGGAGGAAGTTTAATCTATGCTTGCATTATGTATAAACCTGATTGCCCAGAGATTTTACTTAGTAAGCATTACTCTAGAAAGCAGACAATACAGGTTTTTCAATATTTAATGAAATAAGGGGCAGTTTGGGCATGGTCTGATTTCATAGTAAATAGCATAGCTTAACTTCTCTTCTTGCCCAAATAGACTTTAGAGGTTTCTAGCAAAGCAAAGGCAATGGCAGGACCAAACTAGTCCTTTATTCAAAATGGGGGTTACATCCTGACATTAAAATATATACAGGTATGCAAATTCCATCACAGTGTGGAACCTCATGGCTCGCCCTTTACCTGCAAGAAGGGTCGCGAATGTTATTTAATCTCCAGAACACCTTTATGACATGATTAGCAATTATAATCTGCTTTATTTTACACCTGATGAACATTAAGTTAGTTTTACAAAATCACGTACGAGCAAAAGCCTCCAGGTTGGGACCTGGAGCTGATGACAGTGCAGCAATGGTGTATGGGTGTCTGAAAAAATTTTCTTGCTCTTATGTTTCAAGTGTTGTAGAATTAAAACTTCAGTGAATTAAACAGAGCCTGATTGCTGCTGATTTTGCTAACCTTTCTATTCTGCATGTGTCTGTACAATATATGTCAAAGCTTGGACCTTGTTGCATAAGGCAGACTATTAAGGTCATACGCAATTGCAACCAATAGCATCTTTGAGTTTGGCTACATCCATTTTGGAGCACACATTGGATTTCAAGTTTCTTTGACCCTAGAAGCAAGAGCTCACCTGCACAGGTACCTTCAGTCCCTGTATGTTCATGCTAAAAGCTCATCGTGGTGGTATGAGAACAGGGAAAGTATGTTACTGAATGTGGTAAAAGTTTTAATTCTTTTGAGCTTTGGGTTGTTGTGGTTTAGCCCCAGCCAGCAGCTAAACACCACGCAACCGCTCGCTCAGTCCCCCTGCCCTGGTGGGATGGGGCAGAGAATCGGAGGAGTAAGAGTGAGAAACACTCCTGGGTTGAGATAAGAACAGTTTAATAATTGAAATAAAATAAAGTAAAATAGTAGTAGTAATAATAACTATAATAATAATAGTAGTAATAATAATACGCAAAGCAAGTGACGCACAATGCAGTTGCTCAGTGCCCGCCGACCGATGCCCAGCCAGTTCCCGAGCAGCCATCGCTGCCCCCCAGCCAACCCCCCCCAGTTTCCATACTGCCCATGACGCCATATGGTATGGAATGGCCCTTTGGTCAGCTTGGATCAACTCTTCTGGCTGTGCCCCCTCCCAGTTTCTTGTGCCCCTGGCAGAGCAGGGGAAGCTCAAAAGTCCTTGACTGGCATAAGCAGTACTTAGCAACAACTGAAAACATCAGCATGTTATCAACATTCTTCTCCTACTAAATCCAAAACACAGCACTATGCCTGCTACTAGGAAGAAAATTAACTCTATCCCAGCCGGAACCAGGACAGGGTTGACTGGCTTTAATAGCTGTGTTTGAATTGTAATTCAAGTTATTTGTGCATTTAAAAGCAAAATCAAATAAGCTTTATTCTGCAGGAAAGGTTATTTAAAATGTTTTAATACTGAATCTTATAAAACCACTCTCACAGAGGTGCAACACTAAAAGTGGAAAAAAAACCAACCAAACAAACAAAAAAAACCCCAACCAAAACCCAACTGCAGGAGCTCTGTGCATTGTCTGTGCAAACAAACTTTTTTCCAAAACTTTCTTTAAAAACCCACTAGAAGTCAGGGATCTTGTGACAGGGAGCAGGGCTGCCAAGGGTGAGAGGAGCTTATTTTGCAATTGGGCCTGGGGGGATTGCTACATCTGGGAGCTGGGTTGCAGATGTAAAACACATGCTTTTGAGGGCTGGGGGGCTTTCCTAAACAAATATGAATAGAGTCTCTGCTGTGCACAGGGGAAACCTGCTGATAATTACCACAGTCAACCTTCGATCTGTTAATCTGGAGCTGCTGTACACTCTGAAACCATTTTGAGAGGCATGTGCTAAGTGCTATAAAGACAGGGTTTGAAAGGTATGTAGGGCACTAGGACAGGAGGGGTGGGTACCAATCTCTGCAGTGCTGGGAGGGTGGCTCTGCCTCCTAGGAAAAAGCTGACTTTGTCAAAGAGAAGTAAGTTTCTTACAGCCTGCCTTGCAGAAAGAGTGCAAGTGCAAATCAATGGGAAAAGATTAAATTTTGTGATAATTCAGGTCCCCCAAAAGCTACCCATCTCCATGCCTTGCGTTAAATGGCAAATGAAACTGCTTTTTATGCATGCTGTGGAGAAGGAGGTGCCCTGGCCCCAACACCCTGCTCCCTGGCTAAACATCGCCTGTGCTGGGCAGCGAGGCAATGCCTCGGGCGGCTCACCCTGGTGTGTGGTGCACTGCCGCAAGCCAGGCTCGGCTGGGAAACCCGCAGCTCTCCTAACAGCTGCTCCGGGGGGCAAGAGGCTCTTTCTGGCCATAAGCTCCTTATAGGCCTGAATTACTCATCTGTTCCCCACCGATGGTCAAATAAGCACGATTGCACTGCATGGAAGGCTCCACTTGGTTACCTAGTATAACTGGTAAGACTGTAAATCTGCTGCTGCTTGTCTACTTAAATTATCTTCCCTGCCTTTCTTCCTCTTTTATCTTCCTCCTTCCTCAATTCCCCGCTTTTTTTATGATATCCATAACACTCCAAAGTCTGCAGTGTTTTGCTTTTCGTTGTTCCTCTTTTTCCCATCCAGAATGCATTACCCCATGGGCAGCATTAACAATTTGTGGTCAGGCACAAGGCTGATATTTCACGGTGTTTGATTCACTGCCGAATCGGAGGGAGCCGCCGTGTTTCCACCCTGCCCTGACTGGACGTGCACCCCTGTGCCGGGGAGCCGGCATGACCAGCCCTCGAATCTCGAGGGCAGATGACAAGGTGCTGCTCTTTGCTACTACCCTATTGCTGCTTTACTGATTAAACTCCTGCAGCAAGTGTGAGGCCTAAATACTGTTTCTCTGGCATGATAATCAACAGCAAATGAGCATGTATGAACTGCAGCCCCATAGCCCTCCAGCAATGCTGTGCTTTATCGCCTCTGCTCCTCCCGCTCCAAGGCTGATGAAGCCAGTGGATTTTGCTTTAGCAGCAATTTTTTCCCCTTTCCCCCTCTCTTCTGTAATGGAAAGTTTCTCGCAGCATAGAGGCTGGAGACACAAATTAAAGCCCTTTAATTACCTACCCATAATATAGAAAACCAAAAGCTTTCTCACGTCATTCTTTCAATGTTTACTAAAATAGAGACTTTGCTCTGGCAGACCTCTCCTTCACCAGCCAAAACTCACACCGACAGTTAACAGCTCCTGAAGTTAATGATTATCTTTCTTTGTTTGCTCAGTGTTTCAGAGTTAAAACATGTAAATACGACTCCCCCATGTAATTGCTGTGGTCGCCAGCAATGAGCACTGCAGAAAACATAAACATGTCTATTAGCAGAGATGTTACTCCCTTGCCTGGCCTCCCTGGACTCCCGGAAGTGTGCACTCGCCCAGAAAACAGCCAGCACAGGGTAACACTGTCCCACTCGGGCTAGCGATTACATGGAGCCTGCTATGAAAACCCCCTCTCAAAATAGCCATTTCTGATCTCCCCCGTGGCCATTAATCAGGTTTCTAATGCAGCAAAGCTGTCTGTACCGTAACATGTTGCGATTCCTGGGTCTTTATTAGAAGCCCCTCTCGGTTACAGCATTTATTGGGTCAGGGGACTGATGGCAATGCTTGCCTGGGCAGAAATAGCTGCAAATATTTTGTGAGACAGGTCTGAATAGAGGTTGATGCCATGACCTGGCTGCACCTTACCTGTGAGCACTGCACATTACCGAAGGCTCATCTGCATAGAAATACAATGCAACACCAGCTCCTAATTTGATATTTTCTGAGGACTGAAAGCAATCTCTGCTTTTCTGGAGACAAATGCAATAGCTGGTCCTGTCCGATCGCTTTCAAATTAGATAGAAATGGCCTGAACACGTGCAACAGTCAAAGCTGTCTGGCAGCTTCACAGGAGTGGAGGTTTTGCCCCCATACCTTGGCTAAATTCCAGCGGGGGTAATTTCAGCTGCCTCTTGCCCATCTTTCCCTGGGTGCTTCTGACTGTCTCAGAGGACCTGATATGTTGCAGAGGTCGGGGGGGGGGGGGGGGGGGGGGGGGAGTGTCACATGACTGATGTGGGTAGCTTGCACACAAGTATGTGATATTTGCAGTATTAATGGGGATCCCTCTGGCAAAAGGCGCTGTATAAATGTAAACTCATTGCTCACAAAGCGAGTCAGCATCCTTGTGCATGGCTCTGTGCAAGCAGGTGGTATTAGTGAGGCAATGGGCTGTTAAATCTCCTCCTGCTACGGGAGCTTGGAGAGCTGTCTGCATACCAGGATGATATTTATACTTTGAGGCTCTGGTTGAAGAGATACAAGCTTCCAAAGGGGCTCAGCTGGAGTCCACTGCAGGGATGCTGCAGGCACTGGGACGGGGCTGTCCTGGTGCTCAGCAGCGTCTTGGCTGCTCATGAGGAGGATGCCACGGCTGAGCCCCATCTGGGGCTTTGCCTTGATGGTTCCTGGTCTCTACGGCTGTGCCGTGCACCCTGCTGTCCCTGCCCAGATGGGAGAGGGTGCAGTGGGATGGGGAGGCGGTGAGGAGCTCAGGCTGGTGGGCAATGCTCTGTGCCCCAGGGCTCGTCATTCTTCTTGCACATCCTGCACTGCGAAGCCATTTTTAGCAGAACCACCACCAGTCCCAGGTTTGCAGGAACTGGTAAGAGGGTTTAAAGGCACCATGTGCTGAGACCACGGTGGTGAGCGGCAGTATGCTGCACCGAGACACCTCCCTAGCACCAAATCCAGGAGGGGGGAAAAAAGTTTAATACGACTTGGGAAATTAACTGAGATGTGCAAGAGCCCAACTAACTGAGCACTGCTAACATCGTTAGGCTGTGCGCAACCGTGTGCCTCTTCAAGAAAAGTCCCAGCCACCTCCCAACCTCCTCTCCCCTCTCCCTCCCCAAGCACAGCCGTGCACGCTACAGCAGCCTGTCTGCCACGCACATTCATGGGGAAGACGATAAATACAGCATGTTTTGTTTCTTTATTTAGCATGTTCCTCCCAAGAGGCTCCAAGGTCTTGAACTCGGGGTTTTACTGAGCTTGCTGTTTATCTGCCTGGGCCTACGTGCGCATGCGTGTGTGCGGGGGGGCACTGGTGGCAGCGGTTTCCTCCCCGGCTGGGTGAGCTCCCGGGGGCCGAGGGGTCCGGAGCGGCCCCGTCCTGCAGCTGATGGCTTGTCAGCAAAGACTGCAGCAGCCTCTGCGCCCTGTCAGCCCTCAGCCAGTGCCCAACTGTGCCCGACCGTGACCAGATCAGCTGGCCTCCCCTGGAGTTTTGCTTTCACATTTTGCTGTTGATGTTTGTCCGTATATTTTAGCCTCATTTTGCTGTTCCTTTTTTCCCATCCCTCTCCCCTTATTAACATTCTTTAGCCAATGCTCAGGAAGTCTCCCACGCCCCATGAAGCCCAGAGCCCCTGTTGCTTCCCCGTGCTCTCTGCTTCGCACCTGTCTGGGTCCATGCCCCACCTCCCAATGGCGACCTGTGCCCTGTCCTGTCCTGAAGCCTGTCCAGCTCCAGACTGCGCATAGGAGCAGTGGAAGGGGGGGGGGGAAATGTTATCTGAAGGCTAAAATGTGGGGCCCTGAGCAGGGCAGGTGTGGGGCTGGCATCGTGCTCTTGCCTCACACTGTGGGGCCTTCTGGCTGGAGCCCTGCGTAGCACAGCCAAAATGAGACACACACACACACACACCCCCCGCCCCGCTCAGCTGCCCACCCCTGTCCTGAGAAGACCCTACAGGGGCACGCGTGTCCCTGGTGCTGGCTGCTGCCAGCACGGGGCAGTGACTCGTTTTGCTGCTCGGGTCTCTGGGTGTGGACGTCTCCCTCATTTCTTGCCTTAGCAGCAGCTTTGCCTGATCAAGGGTTTTTGCTCCCTGCCCAGCATGGGGCAGGGTGGCCAGCGCTCAGGGTCCTTGTCTGCTGCGCCGTGTCTGATCACATCAGGCCACAGACGTGCAGCAAAACTACCTGCCCCATCCCTTGGTTTCCTAGAAATCTGGTGGCGGGCTTGGCAAGCAGAAGCCCAGTCCACAGGGCTTGTTAAATCAACACAGCAGGGATGGTTACACAGAGGTTTGCATGATGAAGCATTTGCAGCTGCGCCGGAAGATGTGCGGTGTTTTTTACCGTTTGCTTTTTCTATTTGGGCTATAGAGGCAAAGCAGCCCTTCAGAATGGCACAGAGGCACAAAGCCTGCATGCACAAGTGGGCACATTGGGTGTTGGAGCTGTGTCTGGCCGCTGGAGCTCCAGAGCCCGCGAGGTCACCCTGCCTGTATCCGTTGTTGGTGTCTGGGCACAGTTCCTCTGCTGCCAGCCTTGGCACAGGGCAGGCTGCTGGGCAGCCTGGAGAGCGGGCAAAGGCATTGGGAGCTCCCACTGGAAAACAGCCCCAGCCCAGGGAAGCAAGCTGCTGGGCACTGTGCTGGGGCCATTAGATGCATCTCTGACCATGCAGCAACCCCTCCCCTTGCCATGCTTTTCTTTGCGTCTCTTGGCTTTGCTGTTCTTTTTTTGCCTTTTTTTAATCTCTTCTCTCTTTTTTTCTATTTCCCCTTTTTTTCTTTTTCCTTTGTTGCCTTTCTTCTCCTCGCTTCTTTCTCCCTTACTGCTGTGCCACAATCAGACAAAGCCTGACAGCCAGGAGCAGTTACTGGCTTTGTGAACCATTGGTGTCCAGCAATACCATGGCCTGACTTGCTGGCTGGGACACAACCCCTTCCCAGGAGAAGGAGCAGCTCTGATGCCTGCAGCTGCCTGGGAGGGAGCCCGGCTGGTTCAAGGTGCAATATCCGAGCCCTCTGACCGTACAAGCTGTTGTTCTTGTGCCTGTTAGCGAGTATTAACACCCTGCAGTTTTGCCACTCAAAAAATCCTAAGGCTTGTAACGAGAGCTGGAGCTTTACCCAGCACTGTTGGTGTGAAGTGCTTCATGGAAACTTCTCTGGTTTCTGTGGATGTCGGCTCTGAAAAACAAGCTTATCTCCTCTGAGCCATGCAGTGGGTCCCTATTTTGAATTATGGATGAGAGGTGAGGGCAGCAGCTGAGCTGTGCGAGCATCTCCAGCTTTTACATCAAGAGTCGGGGAAATCTGCTTCTGGGCTGGTCCAGCCAGGGTTCCCAGGCACTGACAGCCAGCAGCAATTATCAGTAGAGCTGGTGGTTACCCCTCTTCCCCATTTCTTCCCATTTTTCCCCTCTTTTTCCCATTTTTACATGAAGCCGAGTTGTACGAATATTTGATCCCTTGAGGTGCTGGACCAAGAACTGAAGTGGGTGCTGTCTCCCAGGGAAATCTCCCTGTGGTCAGCACCACCTGGCTCCAATGCTGCCTAAAACCTGGCTGAAAATGTCTGTGCCTGGACTGCCTGCAGCCCTGTTGGGGCACAGGGTGCTGGGCAGGGACCTGCCTGTACGTGGGCAGGTTACGGGACAGATGCTGAAGCCACTCAACAAGCAGGGACGTGGACCTGAGGAACATACCCTCTCCTCCCTATCGCTCAGCACCCTGCCACCTCCCTCAACAATGTCTCCTTGGTACGAGCTCTGAGTGGCATCTGGTTTGGCTTCGCTGTTGCTCCCTGCGGCCTTGTTGCGCTACAGGCTTGATTTTAATGGACGATGAAAGTGTGGCAGGGGCGCGGAGCTGGTGGAGCCAGCCCCGTGCTGAATGAAGCTCAGGCTGGTGCTGATTCCTTGACAGAACAAGCAGGCTTGCTGCTGCGAGCAGGGTGCTTGCAAGCCCTCACCCTTGGGAAAAACACACACACACACGCTTAAAAAAAAATCAGGCCAAGCTCTAGCAATGTGGAACTTGTTTTGTTATAGATTAACTGCTGCAATACACCCCAGGCACTTTGCTGAACTGGCCATTTAACCTACTCTTCCGATGCTTGTTTTTCTTAAGACAGGCACACTACAAATTGCCATCTGTGCTTTTATGGGGAGATCACAGACTGCAAAGATGTTTGTCTTGCCTCTGCACATCTCCAGGCAGGAGGCCAGGAACCGGGGGGGGGGGGGGGGGGGGGGGGGGGGGGGGGGGATCCACCTCTAAGCACCCCAGCCCCGGGGCTAGGGGATATGGCCATGGCCAGGAGCCAAGACCCTTCATTTCAGTGCTGAGTAGAAATACCACGTATCAACTGATTAATTCTTCCCCAAGCATCTGCTGTCGCCTTAGAGGGGGTGCTGGAGCCTCTCTCACCCCCGCCCCCGCACCGGGAGGACCCTTTGCCTGGGTGCAGGAGCGCTTGGCCAGGTGGTTTCCTTTCTGGAAAGGTTTCAGGTGCCGCCTGGAGCACAAGAGGGTTTTGCTGACCCCACAGCCTGTAATCTTACTCCTGGGTGTGAGACACCTCCCGAAGCTGCTCTTGGCCCTGTTCCCAGCCCCTCTGTCCTCAGGACAGGCTGTAAGCATCTCTTGGCAGGACAGCCCTGACGTGAGCACTCCCACTCCCAGCAGATTTGCCCAGCCTCACCGAGGGTTTGCAAAAAACCCAATGATTTATTCTCGACATCTTAGCTGGGTGGAGAAAAAAACATGTTGCTCTTTACATCTATTCTTCATTTTGTGGGTGGTTTTTTTTCTTATAACAGAAGTTGCCAATAATAATTCAGCAGGAACAGCTCCCGGCCCCTTAACCATCAGTTTGCTACCCTTTTCTCTAGCAAGTGCCAGCCTGGTTTCTTGCCAGCCCAATGCCTACTGACAAAGTGTCCTGCAGGGATGCAGCCAGGGATTAGCGATGGTGTGAGCAAGCTGTGCTCCCTCAGCCCCAGATGATGATGGGGACAGTGAGTGACGCCCGGCCCGTTGGTGCCATTTGCAGTCACTGGGAGGTGACAGCTGACACCCCCCCCCCCATAGCTGGTTATGGAAATATGGCTGGATGAAATGCAAAAAACAACACAGACACATAGGGCTTATAGGCCCATGCCTCAGGATGGGAATTTTCCGGGAATACTTTTATTCTCGAAATAAGAAGATGGTTCCCAGCTTTTCTGGTCCCACGGGATGAGGGTGTTGGAAGTGGGGTGCACCTACTGCACCCCTGCAAGACCAGACCTGGGAAAAGCCCCGCCATGATGCACAGAGGAGGAGATGGGGAAGTTTGGCTCAGCCCTCGCGAGGTGGGGTCGGTTTGTGTTAACCGGTTTCCTTGTTTGCACTGGGCGCGGGGCTGGTGCGGGAGCCGAGCTCTGCCCTGATGGACCCACCCTCGGCTGATGCTGCCCAGCATCCCCGCAGACCCGGCGTGGATAAACACGCTGTTTGCTGGGGGGTGGTGGAATACATCAATGTCTTCAAATGTGACCCACCAGGTTATTCACTATGTAAATATATGCTCTTAAATAATCAAAGCTGCAGAAGTTAGTCAACGTCTTCCTCGTGTTTCTGCCTGTCTCCTTGCAGAGCTCTGCAAGGCCGTAAAACACAGCCAAATTGAGCTTACTCAGCTGAGGACCTGGGAATGATGGAGACCAAGAGGCAGCCCCAGACTGGTGGAGATGGAGCAGGACGGAGAAAGCAGGATTATCTCCCTGGGTGAGCTGGCGTTGCCCAAATTTGGGGCAGGGAAGTGCTGGCACCCAGCCACACTCCTGCTAGCTGGGATGCCCGCAGGACCTGGGCACAATGCCTCCGTCTCTGGACAAGGAAAAGCCGCATCCCTTTGACCATTGAAGCTCGGGGGTCCCATTCACTGCCAGCCCCTTCCCCCAGCAGCCCCAGTTCCCCCTGTCTTCCCAGGAGCGGCCGCAGGGCTTGACCCCCATTTCCGTGCCACCTGGCATGTCCCGTGGTGGGAGCAGCTGTGGGAGAGGCAGGTGGGCTGACCCCAGTATCCCAGCGCTGGGACAGCCAAGCCTTCCTCCCCATGCAAGCCCTAGGCTTCCCTGCTCCCAACTGCGGTGCTGATCCACAAACCCAGCTGCAAATCCGGGCCGTGCAACAGCTAAATACTGGGAAACTGGGTGGGTGCCAAGGACTTTGATCCCCAGCCATTAAAACCTCCTGCCCAAGCTGATTTCTCTTGCAAAATAACCTCCTGGCAGGGGCTGAGCTGACACGTGCTGCCTTTGCAGCCACAGAAAAGGGGGTTTGGCTGGTAAGCAGTGGCATTGCCTGCAGCCTCGTCCCGTAGAGGTGCTGTGCTGGTGCTGGGCAGATGCATGTTGCACCAAATACCTTGGACTGCTTCCAAGCGCTGCTGCGCTCCTCCCTGGTACATCTGCACATACCAGCCGCAGCAAGACTAGCTGAAAACCTTCCCAGTTGGGCAACGCCAAGCAGAAGGCACATGCCTGGCACGGCACCGAGCCCCTTCTTCTGGAGATGCCTGGCGGGACAAGAGAGGCAGTGCTGCCCACCCCAGCGCCGGGGGCGCAGGTGCAGCACTGCGCAGTGGGTAGCCAGAGCTGCTGCGCCGACAGCTGCATTATCAGAAGTGAATGTTAGTGTCTGCCTTAAAAAAACTTGAAAAGGGGGGGGGTCAGGTGGGGGTTTTTTTTTGTTTTTTTCCTTTCCCTTTCCAGGCTCAGCAGCTGCAGCCTGCCCCGACTTGGGGTGAGTGATGCTGAGCTGTGGGGTGTGACAGGGCTGTGCTGGATGTGCACCATCAGCCTAGCTGGGTGTGAAAGGGCCGCAGATGCCCTCTTGCTAAAAAGCTCAGTGAGCCACTGATGAATGATTTCTTTTTCCCATTTTTTTTTTTTTATCTTTGTTGTAACTCCAACACCATCCAGCATGCTTGAAGAGCTGGGCCTTTAATGTTATTCAGAGGCAAAGATGGGAAACAAAGGGATTTTTTGCAAACACCAGATTGCAGCTTGATCAAATCAAGGCAAAACGGGGTCTGCACAAATGTGGATGTGTAAAAAAGATGGCAGAAGAGCATCTGTGGCTTCTCATACCAGGCAGCCTCCCACTGAGGCAACCACCGTATCCCACAGTCCAGAACACTGCCAGATCTTCAGAGAAGATGATGGTCCCCTCTGAGCCGCTGCTGCAAACATCCCAGGTTTCCAGGTGGACACAGAAAGTGCAGGACCAAGGCTCCTGCGGCCACAGCCAGCCCTGGCGTGAGCTGCTTTTATTTCTCCATTCCATGGTTAAACCCAGATTTTCCCTGTTCTTGCTTGTCACTTTTATTAGCACTTCTGCTCCTTTATATATACCTGCAGTCTAGTCTCTTGCACCCATGGACACACGCATCAGCGAGACACCTCTGCACCAGGGGCTGATCATTCTGGGGACGTGCCTCAACCTGCCACCACGTCCCTGATCGTCCCCCAGGGTCAAGAAGTTTAGGGCATCTGTGCCATAAAGCGTCTAACATCACTGCAGTGTCACCTAGCTGTGGCTCCCCAAGCACAGCAAAAACTTGGAGTGTTTTTCCAGTCTGCCAAGTAACCTGAGTGACTTCCAGTGCTCCCCTCCCCATCTCCCTGCAGTTGGGCTCCAGCATATGCACTCTTAGTCATCCCTGGACTTTATGATTTTGCAGCCTGGAGCCTCCCCCCTCCAGGGTCATTGCTTTGCCCACAGCACGCAGCTGCGTGCCTCTGTGTTTTGGGAGCGTCCAGCCACTGTGGCTCCTGGTGCGGGCTGGGACCAAGCGAAACTCTGTGCATTGGTGCTCAGTGGTGGAGCTCGCTGTGGGACTAGGGCTGCCGCTGCCGGCACCCATGGTGCAGCATCGGCTTGGTAGCATGGGAGAGTTTCCTCTTTTTATTAATGAGCGCACTGATCTTTCTTCTACTCCCTGCGAAGCTCCCATGGATTGCAGTGAAATGAGGATTTGGCTCCACATTGGCCCCTGCGCAGCGCCTGGGAGAGAGACGTGCCCGGTTCTGGTCCCAGCAGAGAGGATGGAGGCAGCATCGCCTGCGCGCCTTCATCCTCCTGCCGCGTCGACCAGGGCCACAGCACCCACCAACTCCGCAGAGCTAAGCACAGACACAGCACCTGTCCCATTCTCCGGAGGAATTTTTTTTTAACAGAAAGAAAAAAGATCCCAACCCAAATATGTTTTTAAGAAGAAACAAAGATTAGAAATACTCTAAGCAGTGGAGACAAAGCAACAAAAATAGCATCCGAACTTTCCTCCGCGCACTCTCCCTGCAGGCAGCCTGCACTATATTTGTCTTCACTTGCCATTTCTGCGGCAATCAATTTGCAATCGCCGCTGGCAAGGAACCCATCTATTAAAAGCTCGACTGAGGTCTGTGGCGAAGATGTCTGTAATAAGAAAATCTGGCCATTTGTTTAAAAAAAAAAAACCAAACTGTACTTCTCTGCAGATCCTCCTGGCCCCAACAAAATCCACTAAAATGGTCACCGGCTGCATTGTCCAGGCTTGGGAGCAGCCGTAGAAACCCAGGGCAGGTTTCCTTCCATGTGGGGAGGGATTTGCTCTGCAGCCGCTCAGAGGCTTGGAAGCACTTGGCGTTTGCTGCATGTTGGTGCCTTACCTCCACAATTTGCTGCAGGCTGCCCTGGGGAGGTGGATGCCTCCAGGGTCAATTGCTTTTATCGTAAAAACAAATGTTTTCTATCATCCCTTTCATCCCAGGATGAAAGCACAGATAGAAATCATGCCACTTCCTGTGCTGCCTTGGTGGGCCATGCTGCTGGGCGCTCACTCCCCCCCCCCCCCCGCCCCCAAAGAAATGGGGTAGGAGGGACAGGGAAGGCAAATGGGAGCCTAGAGCAGTCTCTGCCTTTGCCTAAAAAAATGCGATGCCTAAAAAAATAACCCCACAGGGCTCTCCAGAGGCCCTCAGTTCTGCCCCAAAGCATCACAGGCAGTGCTGCCGCCTGCCCGGTTTCTGCCAGACCCAGGCTGGGTGCCCGTCTGCCCCCCCTGCGCTTGAGGAAGGGACGCTGAGAGAGGCAGGAGGGTGACAGGGCCATTTTGAGGAGGCTGAAGGCACGCAGCCTGTGTAGCCAAGCAAAACAGCGGCTGCAGGGGGATACAATTGCTGCCTATAAATAGCACCAGGAAGCAAGCATTAGAGAGGGAAAAAAAGCTATTCAAGCTAAAGGACAATGTTGGCACAAAAGCAAATAGATATAATTAGCCATAATAAATGAAGGCCAAAGATTAAAGAAAGTATCTAATATCAGAAAAGTGAGAGCTTGGAAGGCTTTCCAGGGGGAAGGGTAGAGACCTCAACCAGTGTTTAAAACAGGCTGTGGCTATTTTTTGAAAGCCATTAAGTTATGAGCTGTCAAATGCAGCCTGCTGTGATTGCAGATGAGCCTTTTTTTTCTGTGTAAAAAAGGAAGATTTGGCCTCTCCATGACATCAGAAACTGCAGAGGGCCTGGGAAACTGCCCCATGCACAGCTCTGCGGGTACAACCCCGATCCCCGCTGCTTCCTCCTCCCTTGGGCAGATCGATTGATCCCAGCCCTTCCTGGAGCCCTCTGTGCCCACTGTGCCCTTCACAACCCTGTCAGGGCCCAAACCTGCCTGGAGGGATGCATTAATCCCCAAAGCTTCCCAGCAATGCTGGGTGGGGGCAGGTGCTGCCCCTTGCTGCAGGCATGCCCCAGCCTGGGGATGTGGGGCTTGGGAGGGTTTTTTCTCTCACCGTGATTAAGGCATCGTGCTGACAGTGGCAGCTCCTGCCAGCCTGTCCCACAGCGGCCAGTGAAGGGCTGCTGCAGTGGGCCACGTTCTGCACAGCCAGCCCAGGGCCCCGCGTGGTCAGCAAGGCTGATGCCCCTGTACCCTCCTCAACTCCGGAAAAATATCAAAGCGACCAGCCTGGAGCTGTGCATAGAAGCAAACCCCGCAGAGATGCAACCTCCTGGGCCCGCGATGCGGGAAGAGTCCCAGTGGAGGGAGCAGAGCGGGTCCGGGAGATGTGGTTGGTTTTCTTTCCTTTTTACGAAAGCAAATCTGGACAAACAAGTACATGAGGGACAAGTGGACAGGGAGTGCCGAGCTCACTTGCCTCACCCCTGCTGACCTTTAAACAGCAACTGGCAGGAGCAAAGCTGGTGCTGGCATTGCAGCAGCCCCGAGAATTTGCAAAACTCTTGCTCCCACCCCGAGCAACAGACAGATGGACACCCATCATGCCCATACGCACCCTCCTGCCATGCCCTGTGGCAGAGACATCGGGTCAGGTAGCACAGCCCTGTCCCGGATGCAGGGATCAGCACCTGTAGGACACCTGCCTCACGTCCATGTCAGCCCTCTGCCCCGCTGGTGCTGGCCCTGGCTCCACGAGCCCCATCCCTGCACCATCCCCTTGGGAAAGACCAGGATGGAGATCCACAGGGTGCCCCCGTGGGAACTCAAACCACCCCAGCCTTCGGGGCAGAACCATAGCTCAGCTCTTTGGGGATAACTGCGAGCAGCCCTGGCAGTGCTCTGCCTGTACAAACCCCAGGACAGTGCTGCTCGCCCGTAATAAAAGGAAGACCCCTGCACAGGCGAGGAGCAGGCGGAGGGGCCCTGTTTTCTGCTACAGTCACTGCAGGCTGCTGTGACGGCTTTGCTTTGCTACTGAGGGAACTGAGGGATTAATTTTCCCTTGAAGCCTTTGCAGAGAGCCCGGGGCCCTTCTGGAAGGCACATTTTAGCCAAGAAGACATTATTGGCTTGAGTGCAAATTGTACTGTCTGTGCTGTACAAGCAGGTGGGGTAGCTAAAGCCATGATCTCTCTGGCCTTGAAAGCCTTTGACTTCACCGACTCCTGCAGCAGCATCCTGCACTGTCCCTCGCAGGACTGGCAGCTCCCCGGCTGGTGTGGGCCCTGTGCAGCCACAGGGTGCCATCCTGTCCCGTTCCATGCGGAGCAGCTCCAGCACGTGTCCGGGCCGGGGGGGAGACCGGAGGCCTGCTCCTGCCTTGGGGCTCAACCAGCTCCGCGCCTGGGGTTGTGGTGCAGGCAGCAGCAAGCGCCTGTGTCTCTATATGGGTATGGTGGTGACAGAGACAGTTCCTCCTTGGTTGCTATTTCCAGCTGATGAAGTCACTGGGCTGCAGCGCCTGAGCTCAGCAGAGGGTGAGTCAGTGCTGGCCTCGCCGAGGTGCTGCGTGCAGCCCCTGCAGCCCCGCGCCGCGCGGCAGCCCGCCATGCCCACGCCAATGTAGCAGCACTGCGATGCATGAGGGTCAAGTTCAGTGGGGTTCAGGCTTTGCAGCAAAGCAGTGTCAGGCCCCCCCAAGCCCCACTGCAGCTTTGCTGCAGGATGCCCCCCAGCCTCAGCTCTCCCCCCATGGTCCCACCACCACCGGCTCTAGGCAGCACCGAGGAGCTGTTTTTCAGAGCCACCTTGGCATTTGTCCCAAACAGCTGCATGTCCCTTCAGTGGGACTGTCCCTCCTGGGACCATGGGGTGCCCCAGCTCGTGGTCACAACATACTTTTTATTTAAAAATCCCTATGCACACTTTCATGCACACTCTGGGCTGCAAACAGTCGTGCTGTGGCCATCGGCCCCAACGCTGCGCCGCAGCTCACCAGCTGATGCTGGTGCAGCTACTGCTGCCTCCCAACAAAGGCATCCAGTGTGGGAGACACACTGCAGTCAGTCACAACACTGTATGGCCGCAACTGCTGCTCGCTGGGCACCAGCGGCCATAGCCGGAGCCTCCCAAAACCTGCCTGGATGTGTGGGAGGTGGGAGCTGTGGGAGCGGGGAAGGGGCTGATGCCACCAGGAGCCTCTCTCCTCTCTGAATCACCCACTGAGCTCCTTTTGCTTTTTTTAGAGGTGTCCTCTGCTGCAGGGTTTAAGGCCTGAGAAGCAAACCTGCCGCTGGCTGTTTGTGCCAGATTGGTGAGCTAAAGCACCGCGTGGGATGGGCAGGAGGGTGTGATGCCATCCCATCGTCCCACACAGCACCGCAGCCTGGTCACTGTCCCCCCAGCACCTGCAGCGGGGGTCCTGGTCCCTGTGGGTGGCAGGGATGGGGACACCGAGGTCTGAGCTGATGGGGTTGGATGTCACTGCCATGGAGCTGGGTGGCCTGGAGCGGATGGGCTGTGCTCCCCAAACTCTGAGCACAGCATTGGCTTTGGCCCCTTCCCCGCAGTCATGGCACAGGGCGGTTAAATCCTCCACCACAGCCATGATAACAAATTCACTTTCCGAAGAAAGAGAGGAAGTGAGAAATCCCTGGCTGCGCCACGCAGTGTAACCTGTTGCCAGCCGGGGCAGGCAGCTGCCCACCTCCTTCCTGTGCAGTCCGATTTAGTTTGTTTGCCTTCTCCAAAGGGGGGTGTTTGGCAAATCCCCTCCCTTGCTTATAAAAGCTGCTTCCTGGCGTAATGTTTCCGGCATCCTGTTCCTTCCAAACAATGCTGCTGAGGGGTGGCAGGGGGATCCCAGAAATATGTGATAGTTATAAACCCAGCACTCAGATGCTGGGTTATCTGCCAGCTGCTCCCACCAGCTGCAGCGTGGCCATGGCCATGTCTGTGGCTTCCTCACCGGTCAAGGGGACTGATGCAGCTCATGCCAGGGCTACCCGTGCCCAGCAGGGGCTGTGAGAGCCCTCTGCACCCACCCATGCTGCACCCATCTGGCTGTGTGTGCACCGCCGTAGAGCCAGCAGCACTGACACTCTGGCACGCGTTCGCTCCAGCATGTTCGGCCTCCCGCTTCCGTCGAAGTGCTTGGCTGCATGTAGCCCTTCAGGCCTTTACTGCTTTTGTTCACCACCTGGTTGTGGTGCGGGCATCTGCCACCCACATGCAGGATTCAGGCGGGGAGCCGAGCCCTCGACGCACCAGTGTAGGCAGTGCCAAACCAACACGCTGCTGCTTTTGAACCAAAGCCCCATACTTCCCTGCACGCCCACCCACAAGACCTGCAGCTGCCCCAAACTATTTCTATAGCTCTAAAGACAGCCTTTACCTCGCTGTCCTTAAAGCCTCGATGCCAATGGCACAAACTGCATCAACAGAGAGCAGATCTCCCAGGCAGCCGCACTGCACGGCCAAGCCGGACACAGCATTGCTCCTGCAGGTCTCCTACAGGACCACAGGCTCTTCCAAAGGGAACTGGGAAGATAAATGGCAGCTTTTGCTGCTATTATTTCTGGTATTAATTCTGCTTTTCCTGCTAGGTAAGGGACACAAAGCCTTACCACACTCCCTTGGTTTCAACAAGACGGCCTTCGGTGCAGCAGCCCCAGAGCCACCGGCAAGCAGCTCGCCCAGGGGAGACACCCAGCACTGGCAGGAGCCCTGCAGTGACCCGAGAAGTGGATTTTTGTTTTCTGCCAGCAACTTTGCAGCCAGCCAAGGTGTGGTTGACCACCGCTCTTGAACAGAAGCTGCATCAAAGACCATGGACATTGAGTCAAAGCCCAGGGGACCAAAGGGGCGCAAATGCCCCTCACCTGGGCAGGGAAGCGGGTGCTTATCCTGGCTTCTCACCCTGAGGTCTCTGGGGCCAAGTCAGGTTGGAAAATGCAGAAACAGAGCTCAGCAGCCCCAGCAGAGGCTGGGGACAGTAGGTCTATATCGGAGCCAACACACAGGCATATGCCACATAGCAGGTGCACATGGAGGCACTAAGGGTTGGGAAACCTCTGCAAAAAACTGCCAGGAATTGGCCAGGAAAGACCTGGAGAGCAGAATGGATCCCATCAGGTACTTGGTTCCCCTCTGCAAGGTTCCCAAGGACGCCTGTGCAAGGTGGAGGCACTGGCATGGGCAGCTGCCCTCAGGGCAGGGATGTGCCACCTCCATGATGTGCCCCATGAGATCCCTAAGCCTGCGAGGCGGGGAAGAGCCCTGGGAGGCAGCCCTGGCGCTTCTCTCACCTTCTCTGCACTGCCCGGTGGGTCTGGCAGCCGCCTGAAGGGTCCGATAGCTGCAATCCACACACCGGGCTCCAGCAAGACATCCTGGCACACCCAGCAGCCCTCCCTTCCCCCACCCGTCGTATCGACCATCGCAGGCTCCTCCAGGTTGTCTCTGTCCATTTGTCTCTGCCTGTGCTCTGCTCTACTTCTGGTACCAGCGGCATCCCAACAGCAGCTGGGCCAGGGCCGGAACACCACCTCTGTGCCCGCTGGTCAGGCTCAAGAGGATACAACGGCCCTTTGCCCGGAGCACTACCCGGTAGAGGTATGCTCTGCGTGGTTTTTAATTCACAGTGAGAAGTAGTAAATTGGAGTAAATTTAGCACAGATGGTAAGTAAGCCAAGCCACGCTGGACAATTCTGCATGTGCCTCTGCTCCGCCCCACTGAGCCCCTTGCCCTTATGGCTGAGGGTGGCTTGGGCTCTGGGGAACACTCATTGCCTGGTCCCTGTCTTGAAAGGAGCTGGAGGGAGAAGCAGGATTTTTTTGGAGACCTTGAAACACAGGGTTTGACTACATACTCACAATTCACGGCCCCACATGAGATGGGTACCAGTACAATCCACCACGTGACACCGAAGCACAGCAATTTCTTGTACAAGCTCCTGCTTCCGGGAGAGCGGGTTGTAGCAATTCAAGCCAGTGGGAACAGGCAATATTAAACTCAACGACAATATTTTGGGCTTTTTTTCTTGGTAAATATGGAAAGAGAGCTGCAGCTATTTAGCTTGAAAACCATTCAATTAGTGCTGTTTCCCACACAGACAATACTACAGTCCTTAAGGGGCCAGGCTGAATTCCTGCCAGAAAAAGCAGAGGTGAAGAGCTGAGCCTCCTGAGAGCCCCGCGTCTTTGTGCGGCTGTATGGAAACGAGCGGTCACGGCTGCCAGCCCCACTGCATGCCACCGCCTTCTTGAAGATGTTTTGCGCTCATGGTGTTTGCTGCTACAGTGCCAGAACTCAGGCAATGATGGATTTACTGGTCACCCAGTGCCTCTGATTTTCAGCAAAATGACTCAGGTATGGAGCAATGCAAAGTAAGAGAGTGCTGGCGTTATTCTAACCAAGGCCAGACAAAAGCTATTTCAGCCTCTGGTTAAAATCCTACTTTTCCTCTCTAAGCACTTTTACTGGAAAAGTGTCAAAGTCAAAGAATGTAAAAATGTGCTTACAAATAGCACAGCAGTTCCCAGGAGTGATTTTCTGTAGTGAGGTTGCACAATTCCTGCCTACCCCTCCAGCCACGGCAGGAGCTGGTTTCGGTATTCCCTTAACGCACTGCCCTTGCTGGAGAACCAAGCCATAAAAGCAGCAGAAAAGGTTTCAGCAAAGCCTCCTTCCTCCCCTTTCCTGACTCAGGTAGTGGAAACTCTGCAAGTCACCCAGCAAAGAGCCAGGTTTTTTAAAAATGAGGGCTACACCACACTGCCCTGCTCTCTGGGCACCCACCTTGTGCCACTATCAGTATGGTTCACCACTTTCATCTTTTAGAGAAGAGCTTGTGTCACATTGTCCCTGTGGTTTTGTCAATCAGAAGAAAAGCTGAAGTTAAAAAAAAATTCACCATGTATGCAAAAATACAGGTATGGGAGGGAGCAGAGAGGTGGGAATTCAGAACAAAAATTTGCTGCAGGGTCTGTCTGCCTGAGCACCGACAGTTCCACTGCCCTGCAGATGGTCTCGGTACAAACCCCAGCTTGGTTGCTGACTCAGCACGTGGCCTCAGCCAAACGGCTCGACCTCCACGCCCCACTGCGGCACCCCGGGGACGGGCCAGAGCCAGCGTCTCCCAGCCTGGGAGGTACCAACAGCAGCAAGGAGCACCAGCAGACCAGCCTGAGAACTGGATTCAGGTCGAGCAGAGAATGGAGGCTGAAGAGCTTCACCCCTGCTTAGAGCAAAACTAAAAGGGTTATGCTCAGCCCTTCCTAGAAGCCAGGAAACTGCTCTTTCTTTTGTGTCTGATGTTATGGTGGGAAATCGTAATGAAATGGGCAGTGCAAACGCAGTGCTTGGAAAGGCAGCAGTTCTGTCTGCACTTTGCACAGCCAAAAAAGCTGGAGTAGAAAGGGACAGCGGGTAGTTATCTCTGCAGCCTGCTGCTGCAAAAGGAAACTGTCCCTTATATCAATCTGTAACAAGGACTCTTGCTGAAATAGGAGTCCTTGCCACATCTCTGTTGCCTTCCTTGTAATCAAAAGCTCCTTTCTTTCATAATAATCTCCATTTTAATCTAGCACAAAAAAAGCATTTTGCTCGTATGGATTTCATTGAATTGCCTATTCCAGCTCTAGCAATACTGAGAACCTGATGACTCAAAAACATGCTGAAGCAGAAGTTAGGCAGAAGGGATCAATAGCACTTCAACAGGAAAAGGCCAGCGCAGGAGAAGCAAGAGGTTTCAGTAAGACCCAAGAAACTCAGCTTGAGGAAAGTACCATCATATCCCCTGTTCCAGGAATCAAACACGTGTTATTTCAAACTTACACACTGCAAAATTTTGCAAAACAAAACCCCCCTATTATTCTTTCAGACTAGTTTGAACTTCCTATGATTTAACAAAGATGTAATCATATCCACAAAGATCCCAGAGTTCCTTATGAGCATCTTAGAAAGTAGGAATGAATCATTTCCCTGTAAGACAATCATCTTTGCAATGCCACGATCTTGGAAACAACAGTTGAACCGTCAAAGGCAAACGCTCAAAAGAAAATAAAAGCATTTAATGCAAAACATTTTACCAAAAGTTTTTACAGCAATTTCATATAAATGGAATCTTCTCTTAAAACAGGAAACCACCAATATAAATGTATTGTTACAAAGCTGATTACAAAACTATCTCCTTGGGGACATAGAGAGGTAGGGAGGGTATTTCTGTCATCTGAAAACACCCAAAATGAACTGGAAAGTAATGGTCAGGATCTAGCCTGCTATGTCTAAGTGATGGTAACACACATAGGTTTTTGGATTAAAACATTAAAACTTCACAGGCTGATATATCTTTACCCCATAAGGCATTCATTAAGCTTCCTAATAATTTGTGGGTATGCAACAGAAATAGCCAAGATGCCTGTCAGCTCTATTACATGGTTTTCCCTAATGATGGGAAGAGTGATGTTGGGGAGACTACGGTGTGTGTTCCCCTGCAAGGAGCAGGCTTCAGGGATGGTTTTTAAAAAAAAAAAAAAGTTTCTATTTCTGCTCAGTTGCTCCAGGCTGTAGTTTCTGGGACCCTAGGGCAGGTTTGAAAGTGGTGCATCCTGGCCCCTCTGGCTGCTCAGTGGCTCAGGGAAGGCCAGCCACTGGGAGGAACAAGCGGCGCAGCTACCCCAGGCTCCTCATCTAGATCCACGGCTTCCCAGGCTGTCAGAGACTTAAATGGGTACAGTGAGAGCTCATTTAGGAGTAAGCGAGGCCCTACAGAGACTGACAGCAGTCAGTCCAGCCAGGAGGCAGGCCTGCAAAGAGCAAGAGACAGAATTGGTCTTTGTTGAGAACTAGCAAAAGGCAGCTGGAGGGAAGGGCAGAACAGGCTGAAGCCCTCTCCTCCCCTCTGCAAAGCAGCACAGGCGCTTCCCCAGCACATCAATTCATTCCTTCATTTGGCAGACTTGGCTCATCTGGAAACGATTACCTGTAAAAGGAGCTCTTCCACCAGCGTAGCTGTTCACTGAAGTAGCATCCTGCAAGGCTGGGCTCTGCCTGGTCTGCTGCCAGCCAAGCAAAGACTCCAGCTAATCCCCAGCAGAGCTGGGCGGCCTGCTCCCTGCTTAGCAAAACAACAACAAAAAGGCCTTCGAGGAAGATGCAGTGGGGGGAACGAAGCTCTCTAGAAAACAAAGCCACATTAACCAGCCTTAACAAAGCAACAGTTTTCTTCCCCAGTGGAAGAGCAGGCTGGTGCCTTCCCTCCCCAGGACAGACTGTCTTTCGGGCTCTTCGGGGACACGTGGGAGGCCGCCTTTCTTTTTGTGCTGTGCTGCCCCAGTGCTAGGCTCCCCGCGCTGCTACCAGGAGCTGAAGTCCCCGAAGCCGGTGCTCTTTTTCTCTTTCTTCGCAGCTGTGCTGGTTGAGGGCCCGTCATCTTCCATGCTGTGCTTCCTGGAGCCAAAATGAAAACAACTCTCAGGGACTATTTACTGTTCGGTGGGACCAGGGCAGCTGGATGCCTTTCCTCTCCCAGCAACAGCTACACTGGAGCCAGCCCGTCCCTTACCAATTAGAGAGAAGCACAAGCTCTGTGCCAGCATGGGGACTGCAGGGGGGTGCTGATGGGGGCCTTTGGCATACCCAAAAAGTGGGAGAGTGTGTCAGTCTGTGGGGATGGTTTGGGTCAGGCTTTGAACGCTTCCAGGAATGTGTTCAAAATCCAACAAGTTTTTCAGGCCAGAGTTGAAAATTGAACAGCTGTACTTTTTTAGCACAGTCACAATGAAAATGCAAGCCGCAAGTTCTCTCCTCACCGTCTCACTTGCATTTGTGGCAGCAGAAGGATTTATGGGGAATTAGGTGTAAAGCAGCTGGGCAAGGTTTTCAGATCCTTTCCTGTTTCTTGAGCACGGCCTGTTGCAGTCACTGCTGCTATTCTCAGCCTCTCCCGAGCAGAGTTTGCAACCCCATGGGAACACTATGCAGCCAGCTCATGTACTGTAGTTTTATTGTCAGATATCAGTAGCTGATAGGGAGAACTGAGAACCCTGAACCTGCCAAAGGGCTGCTACGGACCAAATCCCAGTTTCAAGGCAGGCTGCAATGAGTGAAGGACTAGGAAAGAAAAGTCCTTTCTGTACTACTTGGCCCTTTCCACAGAGCTGCAAACTCTGCTTGGGTTTCCTCTGTAAATACAGCCCAGAATGGCAGCAATTTTAAGCTGAATATAATATTTTAGGGGACAAGCAATATTTTATAACTGAAACATTTAACTGACACACCAAACTGACCTACATGGGCTAACATATTTTTGTTTTCACAGTTATGCAAATGCCTGTAAGTCACGCAGGCACATACAGGCTGATTAAATAGCTGTCCCTATCTACGTATGCATAAATACACGCCTTTATGCTGCAGACAAACAACAGCATTTTTGCAAATACTTTTAAGGAAGTCTGAAAAAAATCAAGTGGAAGGCATTTATTTTAATTGATCCAAAACTCGTGCAAAGCTGCCGCTCAGGTGGGATTCTGTACTGTCCTTAGGAAAGCAAGCGATGCTGCCAATCCCAATGGATGTATTAAAGGGTGTCTGGGAGAGGATGCTTTAGGACAAGCCTGTACAACCAGCCAGGCACCCTGGAGTTAACTTGCCAGATGCCCTTTGCTCTCACAACAAGCCTGGGAACTTGCTCCCCTTTCTGGCCATTTCAGTTGCGCTGCTACAACTGTTCGTGCTGCTGAACAGGGAACCAGATCAGCAAACTGATACGGGTTTAAGGCAACTACTTTGCGCAGGGGAGAAGCTGCTAAAAGAGGAACATCTGTGGGACCATGGCCTTCAGAAAGAGCTGCAGAAGAGGAAAAGAATAAAAGATGGTGTAGGAAGTGACACAGTACAGTTCCTCAAGGACTTCTCAGTTGTGGAAATGTATCTAGAGTTCTGAAGTCAGAACTTGGTCACGTTCAAGTCCTAAAAGAAAAGCTCAGTTAACTTGCAATCTTGAAAAACAACAGAAGTAGAGGGAACTCTTGGCTGTTAGGACTGCATAAAGGCATCTTTGCATAGCCTGCTGGCACAAACCAAACATCTGAGCAATGGCACTGGACAGGGCCAGTGTCCAGCAGGAAAGGCAACTAAAAAACTCAACAAAGATCAGATGGGCAGGGAACTCACGCTGCAGCCATGTTAATGTATTTTCCAATCCCCTGCCGGTAAGTTTTAGGAGTCTGGACCTCTTTCTTTGGTGGGACCACCTCAGCTTTTGTTTTGGCTGCTTCTTCTTCTAGCTGGACTTTCTCTCTTTCTGCAGCAACCTGTGGGAAGCAAAGAGTGCAATCTGTTGCAAGAGCTAGTCCAGAGTGAGAAGAAAATGCCTACAATTCTTTGAAGCTTTAAAGCACTCTAAAACAGCAATCACTACCGCTGTGATTACAGGGTAGGCTTTAGGAGACACACCTCAAGGGCCACTACAAACAGGCTGTCCACAGCCATTGTAACAAGACTCCTCTCTTCTCACCTGCAGCTACCCATAGCTAGTGTAACTGCAGGCATTTGGAAAGGAAACCATTGGAAGCGTGATGGACTGGGAGCCGTGCCAGGCTCAGTTACAAGACCTCTCCGCTGAAAGAGCGGTGACGATCCTGGCACACAGGGCAATGCTGAATGGCAGCTGTTTAATCTTCGTTTGCAACCATACGGGCCAGGGGGCTGCCCATGTTCAAAGATAAGGCATTGAGTTACAAAGTTCTCCAAAGAAGAGCTTTGACCTTTCAAAAAAACCAACCAACCAACAATCCTCACCTGGGCATCCGCCTCTTCATACGGATCAACAAAAACGGTTGTTGTCTGAATTCGTATTTCCTCCTGGGAGCACAAGAGAAGAGGAGCAATTCAATCTGCTAATTAAACTGTGCCATCTCCCCCAGGTTCGGTTTTCAGAGAAGCAGCAGAGGGGTGAACCGCAGTGCCACACAAGGCCATATGCATCCACTCCCTCCTGCACAGCCCCTGGTGCTTCACACATACCTTAGGACGGTCTGTTTTTGGGTCACTTTCCACATTCTCCATAGCAGTCAGAGTCTCAAAGCCACCAACCACCCTAAAAGAGGAAGGACACGATTTCCAGCTGTCACAACACACTCAAAATATTCCTGCACCCTTACATCTAATTTATGCCCATTACTCTAGCAGATTTTTAAACCATTGTGTTTGGGGGAAGCGGAATCAGCAACTGTATTTGAAAGACCTAAGATAATGTCACTCAGTGTGGAAGGTAAGAATTTTTTCTCAAATCTGGGATTTGAATTTAAAATTAAACAGAACATGGAAAAGTCAAACACTCAGAGCCGTTTGTCCAAAAACCCAGTAGCCACACATAGCAGCCAGATGGAGAACGAGTGACTGTGGACAGCCGTCTGTGCAAAAAGACACAAACCCATTCCAAAATGGGTTCACTTGCTAATGCTACATCCATAAATTTGGAGCTCATTTGTTACTCCCATGAGCCTTGAAAAATAACCCAACAGACTCGGTCAAGAAAGCAAATGTTTTCATTAACTTCTGATTTTTTACCTTTGTTTTTTCTAAATGGTATATCAGACCGAAGAGTGATATTAGGAAGAAAGGGAATCATAACTACAGCACTACTGGAGAGCAGTGATAGAGTTGTCCATATTAACACCAGTAACGCAGAAAGCACAGGACTGCTCCAAAAGCACATTGCGACCGTGAGCTTGTGAGGGCTTGGGGAAAGCAGCAGAGCATTGAGTCACAGCCACAGGATAATGCTGGGACACCTTTCATCGCAGTTTTTATTTATGAGGATGTCAGATCCCTAGCCTTGCATTTCTGAAGTCAACATATCCAAATACCTGCTTCAAAATGTTTAAGAAAGGCTGAAGACTTTCTGGACTGTTGCATGTTAATTTTCAACAAACGTGTGGCACAATAGGAAAGTTCCAGAAAAGGATATTTAGAAAGGATAAATGGGGTGACCCAGATAATTATAAGCCTGTCAACCTGGCATCTATCCCAGCAAAATAATGGAATAGTGGAGACAGGACATGATTAAGAAAGAAAGGAAATAAGTAACAGCAATCAACAAAGTTTTGTGGAAAACAGAGTCTGTCAAACAACCTTCTACTTTGAGACAACAGATGTGGTTAACAGGGATAACGGTGTCTGTGGAACAGACTTCTGCAAGGCGGCTGATATTTTGATTGAGAAACCAGAATGATACGAAGTGAACACAGCACACATTAAATAAAAAAACTGGCTGACAGGTGTCAGAATCTAATTTTAAACAGGAACCACTGAGTCAGTATGTTTCCAGAGGGGTCCTGCTGGGATCAGATCTTGGTCCCAGGGTATTTAACACTTTTATCCACATCATCATCCCCAATTAAATTTGAAAACAGCTATACTTAGAAGAGCAGTAAATAAAGATGAAGACGGGCGGTTGATGCTGAGCGATCCAGATCCCTTAGAAAAGCAGGCTGTAGCTGGACAACATCTGTTTTAATAGAGCCAAGCCGCATGGCCAGGAACCAAAAATACAGCCCATATTAATGGCTGTGGAACAATGAGAAGCAGCCGTAATTCTCAAAAACACTGCTCCTGGAGCCAGAGGAGTTTGGGGTCAGGAGCTAAGCAGTGAGGGCAGGAGCCAGCCATCAAGGAGTCCAGGGCTGCCCGCTGGCCAGGGCAATCCGAGAGCCAGCAATCCTCCAGCCTTTGCAGGGTGGCAGCTGTTGCTGGGATTACTAGGACTCCGGGACCAGAACAGGTAGGCTGTCAAGGGCTGGGCAGATGAAATGGAGGAAAATCAAATTAAATTAAACTGGTGGGGGGAAAAAAAAAAATCATACTGGTGGAATACGTAGAGTGTTTTATCACCTAACTCTGCTTTCATATCAGAGAAATGAGCAATACCTCAACAAAAAGACACATCATATTCACAGGTATTTGACACATTTACTTCTACTACGGTATCTGACTCTTGCAGGTGTTTCACAGCCAGGCAGCCCTCTCCAGTCCCTGCACAACAATCTGCCCGGCCAGCACCAGGAGAGGCCCCTGGCTGTCACCTGCGACGGTCTCAGCTGATCCAACAGAGAAATACACCACCTACTACCACTGCACACCACACTATTTACTCACTTCACGCACTCCTCCCAAGAGCCACGGTAACCAAATGAAACAGGCTGACCACCATGGGTTGAGAGGCAAGCGGGTCCTTCTCATTTCGACATCCCTCGTGCGTAGTGCAGCATCACGGCCCCTCAGTGCTGCCCCACGGGCTGGGGCAGGCACCAAATGCAACCCGAAAGACAGACCCCATCACAGAAAGTAAAACTGTGCAAGTGAGAGAGGATGCTGCTCAGCACCTGCCTTGAGCAGAGCCATCCTTGCCAACATTACATGGCTGCTGCACTGCTGCAAACTCAGAATGATAGAATGCTTTGGGTTGGAAGGGACCTTGAGAGATCATTGAGCCCAACCCCCTGCAGTGAGCAGGGATTGAACCCGTCTCCCCTTTACTCCCCAAGGGCCTGTTGATAGTCTGTAATCAGGTTGTGACTTTTAAGAGCAATTAAAAAATATGAATGCAGGCTAGAAGAGCCTCATTCATTTGCAACTGGAGGTAGCACACTGGGGGAAGCGGCACAGGGCTTGAAGACTGTGCATGAACTTTGGAAAGTACATAACAAAAACTCAATTTTAAAATCCTCCTCCAGGCCAATCTCAGACTCACTTATAATACTGATGATGAACGTACAGCCTAAGATATAGTCACTGTATTTTAACAGCCCCTAAAGGAAGCTTCTGATTTAATACTGGAGAATTTTCTAGCCAACAGCTCCATTCATTATCTGCTTGTATGTTTTCATTTAATTCGGTTCCGATAATTTGAAATAGCCAGATCAGCTATGCACTGGCAATCTCAGCTGAGTAGTCCCTTAGCCCATAGCTAGACCTCCCACAATATTAGCCCTAATGCATTTTGGCAATGCTCACAAATCTTCATTCACTATGCTAATTAAACGTTATTGGGAATACTTTGTCACTTGTACATTTTAAAAGGCTGCGATAGACATGCCATTCACAGGTCATCATTAAATGACATAAATAGTCTATTTTGGCATGATTATAAAGGGCTAAGGGGGAAGAAGATGAAGTTGTTATGCCTGCAGAGCATGTCGTTCTCTTTTCTTCTTCGTAGCTTCTGGTCTCTAAAATGGGAAATTGCTTCCTTTTACACCCCTGCATTCTCTAGCATTTTGCACAGAGAGTATCTCTATGCATATTACAGTGTCAGCACAGTGAGCTCTCAATATAGGTTTATGTCTTTAGACACTGCCATAATACCAATAAAAAATAAAAATGAATTTGAATACAAACCATCAGCTCACAGAAGAGAACTCTGACCAGAGGAACTGGAAACGATTTACTAGTCACTTTTGTTTGGGGAGCACTTGGAAGCCTTGCAAAGGATCAGGCCCAGCTGAGGCTGGTGTTTCATCACTAAAAAATTAAAATCCAAAAAGGACAAGATCTGATTGCAAACTTCAGCTATCCAGTAAAAGCTGAACTACACATTACTCAGGGCACTCATGGCTAGATGCAAAAAACCCCGGAATATTTCAACTTGAAGTCTCAAACCATAAAGGATTTTGCAAAATTTCCTCTGATTTGTGTAAGTAGAGACACAACATACATGCAGGCTCTCAAAACATTACGTGTTGTTATTGTCAAATCTCATGATGTTACACTGCAGCACTAAAATCAGTTTGATGAGATATAATGTGTCTAAGCCTATGTACTGGCATCCATTACAGCAATTGCTCCTCACAGAATGTGGAAACCAATATGCCGGAGTAGTTTTTGGGATTCTTTGCCTGTCCCACAACACATATTCTGGGTGTAAGAAGAAAAGCTCAGACATCTTGCCAAGAAAAAAGTCCATACAAGTTATATGTAGAAAAGACCATCAGATCAGTATATTATAGCAATTAAAAAAAAAACCTCTAAAGAGAGAGGCAGTACTTAATATTATTCTAATGTCCACTAAGTTTGAACAAAAAGAGATAAAACCTGTTCTATGAATAAATCTGAGCCTCAGCATAAGGAACTCTGTACATCATTTTCATTAAAACAAAATGCAAACTCCGGAAGTTCAGACTAATATCCCTTCATACCTGTTACATGTGCTAAGTGCGTTACACAGACGGTGACAAGTCACACCGCGTTAGCCTTTCTCATTCAGTGTCACTTGTGCTAAGCTGGGAGCACTGCAGGGAAGGGAAGGGAAGGGAAGGGAAAAGGGCAGAGAAAAGTTTAACCTTTTCCACTGTTTCTGCTCTATTCCTTTTATAAGGTGCCGCACATGCTTTGTCCTAAATTGACCAAGTGAGGTTTAAACAGATGTTCAGATGACATCCTGCAGTGAAAAGGATGATACCTTCAAGACAGCGTTTACTTTAGAACAACCCGTGAAACCGAGGGTTTGCTGTGTACTTCCAGTAGATGTTGAACAGAGAAATTATGATCTCAACTATATATTTAGCTCAGCATCCCTGAGACAGCTTGTTGTATTTTTAGAGGAGCTTGATAAATGTTGCATTACATTTAAGCATGGATGACAAGATAGGTACATTTAGTTTTTTTTCTGTTAGCATAGTAATGAAAACAAGAATGTGCCCTTACTCGTGTAATTCTGTTTTCTTGAAAACTGAGCTAAGTTAGCACTGGAAATCTTTGCATTTCAAATTTAGAGATGTTATTTAAAATCTTACTTCCTGTTAAGGCTCCTTTGTGCAAACTAGTAACCTTGCTTCATAACCACTGCCAACGTCTCTGCATGAAGTATAAGTCAAATATGTGGAACAAGCTCCATCCGTTTGCAATATGCCAGTGAAAGTCTCGCTGCTCCATTAGTTAGTGCTGCTCCCAAAGAAAACTGCAGCTCCCTAGCAGGCTCACAGACATTCACACATGGTCTTCCTATTTCTCATATTTTTGTTTAGAAGAATCATAGGAATTAAGCCTTATGCAATGCTGGGGGTGGTAGCAGTCCAAGACAATGGTTTCCTGGTCAGAAGATGATACAAGAACTATGTCTGGACTTTTTTTAAAAAGTGCTTTAAACTAGAAACAGAAACCAGAAAGAAACATTGTTGTTTTGTAAACACACTCTGCCCTCAAGGTTATTTTTATAACAAGGAGTACATAAATTTATATACACACACACAGAGAACAATATATACATGCACAGACAAGTACACTCAGGGAAAAATGTTTTCTATGTATACACCCAATGTGAAATGGAGCGAGCAATTCAAACTTGCAACAAGGGTGCAGTTGAAACACCTCGATCTCTCATAGGGGCTTAATCTAGCAGGTGAGACGCAGTAACGAAGGGAGCTGAAACAAGAAAGCAACTTGGAAAAAGCATTTTGAAACTAGACTTAACAGATGAACCTGGCACATACAGACTTCTCTGCTTTGGCACAGGTTCCTCTTCAGAGATCACACAGCTGTTTTGGAAATGACAGCAGCTCTCATGCAGCTCCGACAGCCCAGTCCTCGTGTGCTACATGAAATCACCGCCATGGCTTCCACACGGAGGCCTGGTTTATTTTCCCACCTTGCTCTTCACTCCCATCCTGGTGCCTGGGAGCAGACTCTGCAGTGCAAAATGAGGTCAGGCTCCCTATGCAGATTCAACGACAGAATCAGCTCTTCTGCTGTCACACAATTTCTCTGTTCTTCAGATGTATTAAAGCAGAAGAGTAACAAGAGTTTCTCAGCTTAGAAGCCATTAGGTTTAACTGATTCAAACCATACAAGGAATGTTACAAGTGGCAACAGACGCTATGCATTATTTAACTGTACCTGGGTAACTGAATAATGCCCGGTAGTTGTTTTATGTACCTAATTACTTTAGAGGACAAGAGTTACTTTCATTGCCCCATTCTACAGAGTTGCAGTAGAAAGCATCAAGCAGGTTAAGGAATACTTAATGTATTATATTAATGTAATATATAATGTATTAAGGAATACTTAATACACAGTGATACTTATCCAAGGAAAGAAACCTCTCTTCCACAAAAGCACCTGGCAAGGGGAGGAGGGGAAGAGAAGACTAAGCTGAGCACGTCAGCTACTGACCGATGCCTCCAATCTGACCAAGTCTGAGGCTTCCCAAACCACCTCGTTCACTATTTCTGGGAACCAGAGAGCTGAAGAATGAGCCACAGAAACATCGAGAGACAGTTAAAAGTTATCTGCGTAAGCAGGTATGTGCAGCCACATACAAAGAGGAAAACTGTCCTTTTCTCAGTTCTTGACAAACACAAGTGATGCTCTAATGAACACACAGAACTGCTGCACAGATCATTTCCAGCCTTGCCACTCTGACCGCACCACTTTTCTCTCCACTCCCTCTATTGCCCTTCTTTAATCACGTCACATCACATACTTGCAACCTGCCCTCACTTTCAAGCCCATCATGCCCTGCTTGTCCTAAATCTCACTCAAAATTCAGAGAGAGCATTTCTCTCCTGCTGATCAGCATGGCTCCATCAACTTCCACTATTATTTTAAACATGCACTTTTTCATTTGTCCCTTTAGCTTTGGAACAGGCTCTCCCAAAACATCCACAAAGCCATTTCATTTTTCCTGGGGTTTTCTTTTTCCTTGGTTCTGAAGAAAGTGCAAACTGTTGGTGGAAAGTAGGCTGAAAGGGGTCACTATTGTGACTTCCCCAGTCTCTTTTCTAGTTACACAGCTCTCTGGGACAGAGATTATGTTTCTATTTCTGCTTATAAAGGGCAAATGTACCAGGTCTCTGACCCACAGGAGCTGTGAGCCATTGGAGTAATAGAAAATATAACAACAACATGGATGGGATGTGCTTGCATATAAATTTCATAAAGCACGCCAGACAGGAATGTGAGCCTATACTGGTGTTCTGGCTGTAACACCCCTGTGGCTCATGCAGCTGAGCTCCCTCCCAGTTGTAGCGTGGCTAAGAGGGAGCCCCCTCACACACAGCCCACAACAGCAGCAGGCGGCACCTTCCTCACGCAGCAGTCAACCTGCGAACGCTCCTCATGCACTCTGCGCAGAGTAAATCCGTGTCAGTTGGTTTACGTTATTTAAGTTTCTAAATTAAACCTCTTAAAAGCCACCTAGAAGCCAACAAAAGCCACCAGTTAGTTTTCACGTTAATTACAGCATTCTCTACGTCAGGAGAAATGGTAATTACTAGAAATGGTAATTACTAATTTAATCTAGGCAGCTCTGCTGGAGCAGGAAATCCGTGTAGCCTGCAACACACCTCCAGGGGAAGGCATTCTTCTCTCGTGCTCTGCCTTTGTTTTTGCTCCCCAACCATACCAAATTATCTCCTGTATTTTCAGTTACATCCATCCTCATTATTACTATGGTGGGCAGCACAATCATGACAAAATGCCCTCCCTGTCCTCCAGCCGCAGCCTTCTCCTGAGACTTGAAAATTCCAGTGCACCAAGCCAGACACGTGCCACCTCTTCACAGTCCCACTGCCTGCAGCTGGTGTGCTTTTCAAACATACTTAAGAGCCAAACATCCAACATTAATAGCTGCTACTATGCAAAAATTGTGTTTCAAACCAGTGGGAACATGAATAAGACGCAGCTCCGGAAGGAACTTTTCAATGTTCCATCCCACACAGGACCAAAAAAACCAGAAAGGGGTGGGGAATGGTTGTTCTTTCACTCTTTTTTGTTCTCCAAAGTATGGAAAGCCTGCTGAAAAGTTCTATACAAATTACAAACAGGTCAAATTCTGCTCTCAAAGATAAATATGTGACACTCACTAACATGAACCAGAGCCACATAGAAATAGCTGAAGGTACAGCTGAGATCAGAGTATCCAGGTTTTTATATTAACTGAACTAAGTAATCCTCAAATATATATGAAAGTCACAACAGGCCAGTAAGCATTCAATTAAGACAATCCAATTTAACATTCACGGAAACAAAGAATTCTGATTTAATGGGTTCATTCTATTCTTAAACCTAGATATTATTCCTAGATATGCTTCCCAGATATTATTGTACTAGAGTCTAAGATCAGATACAGTCACCAAATCCTGGAAACACCCAGGATCTAAAATAGCAAACCAAAGCTGGAGTTTCACTAGAGGTACAATCTCTTGAATCTTTTGGCTTTTATGGCTTTTAAAAAAACAAATGCAGGTAAAAACAGCTGAAGGATTTTGATCACAGAATACAGATCTTAAGAGTGGCACAATCAGCCTTTTATATTAAATTTGTAGGTAAACTCAATTATTCAAGTATTCAATTTGCAGATAAATACAGTGACTGGAATGCATCTATTCCATCATCTTAATTTTTCACATTCTTTGAATTAATCTTCATTTACATGCAAGAAAGTCCAGAGTAAAATTCACCTGCTCTGTGTTCAGATGAAGATGTCACTCAGTGTTCATGCAGGGAGCCAAACATGACTCTAAAACACTTTTAATAAAGCTGTTCCTTTGCATTTCAGCTAAGAGTATTTGCAGTGCTCAGAAAGCATCACCACTTCTTTACTCTGGCAACCAAGTTCAGACTTCTGCAGTAGCAAAGACAATAAAAAACTCAGTCAGTCTTTGCTGAAACTGCATAAATCTCTGCTGTATACACTTAACCACATTTACTTGGACTGCAGTAATTCCTCTTTAAAGGGCAACATACAGTGTGAAACATCAGTTGAGCTATGTTGCTCATAAGGTACTTGAGATGTTATGCATGGTGCAAAGGCTTTTGGAAGCATGCTCCCTGCACCGCAGTAAGCTCAACTACTCTCTAAATTCATTTGTGGTGAATTATAGTAAAACTGGAGCACACTGGGGACACACAGCAAAGACACTGGAGGGACTGTACAGGATGCTTGCTCACTGAAGCCAGGCTGCATCCAGAACTGAAGAACGGTCACATTTTCAGCTGAGCTGTCCGAATCCAAATACTACTTGATGAGGTGGCAAGCTCAGGTTAATGGCATTACCATATGGGATTTAATGGGATTTTTGCAAGGAGGACTCAAATTGTAGCTTAAGTGAAATAGTCACACAATATGGGTAATGTAACTCCTCCAAGAATATACTTGCTCTCAGCTTTCAGTATTAGAATTTGTTTTATCTATCTGCTTTCACCAAATGACAAGGGAACTTCAAATTTTTCTAAGACAGACCTGAGAAAGGAAAAAGAAATAAAGGGTGCAATTATTGCAGAATCAGTATGGGAACTAACGCCACTAAAATAATTGTTTAAAATTAAGCCAGTTTTGGACTCAAGAACTCACAGGCAGAGAAAATGGATTAAATATATCACTTTCATTGTACAGCACAATTGTATGACAGCCAATCAAAGTAAACAGCACATGCATTTATTTTCAATTGCTGCCTTTCAGACAGATAAAACTATGAAAAGAATAAAAACTGAATCTTCATTTAAAAAAGACTGTAAAATCCTCAGGAACTACCCATGAAGCAGGCTAGTAAAATTCCACTTCCTGCCATTTGCACTGAGCTATTTGTTGTAACAGCTATGCATGGCAGTAAATACCATGTACCTGCAAGAACAAACCATAACATAAAGATTTTGTAGTCTCTTCTGTAATAAATACAGTGATCTTTATCACGTGAGGACTTGACTGGAAAAGACTTTTGGAAGAGACTTCTTTATACAGAATGAAGTTCCCTTACTGTCTTGCCATGGGTAATATCTTTTTTTTTTTTTTAAATATATATATACACACACACATAAACATGTATGCATGTACACACACACATGCACATTTTATACCGATGATAACTGTCAGGAATAAAAGCAGAAGAATAAAATAAAGAAGAATAAATGGGGCCAAAAGACTTAACCTATGCAGAAGCTCTATGTTCTATGCCATGATGAAGAGCAGCCCTGTCATGACTAATTTCCCAGTTGACAGCTCATAAGAGGATGAAAGCAGTGTTGAAGAGGTAATCTCTTGTGTCCCAGCAATTAGCATGCACAAATATTAACATCGTTGGTTACAGGATGACGATTACTTTGTTCATGACTCCCTGGAGGGCCACCCACAGAAGGGAAGTAAGGCAACTTACAGTGATGGAAGGAGAAAAAAAGGCAAAGTCTGATGACTGGCACTGATACAATGTTAGCCACCTACTCATGACCAGGAGAACTGGATTGTGAGCTAGGATTTTGCTCCAGTTCAATTGCAAGAGTTACTAGATTCTTCTCTTCAGGCTTCAGACACACAGGAGAGCATGTCTGCTATACCGCTGTTCGTAATACTCTTCACTTACCTTCCAAAAACTGTATGCTTCTTGTCCAGATATGCACACGAGCGGAATGTGATGAAGCTGGAAGGAATAGACGTAACAGCGTATTATCTCACTGACACTCAACAACAGCCAGCAATGCTTAAAACCAGAGAGTGTATTCAACAGCTCTCCGAGAGAAGACAAGCCCCTCTCCCTCTCCGGCTCCTTTCGGGGAGGCCTGTTGGCCAAACGTCGTCTAACTCCTGTTTTGTGGGTTTTGTCTTGGATTTCTGGAGTTTTGACTTCTCGTTTTTATACCTTACCAACATCCCTAAACAGTACTCCAAGCGTAGTTACTTGCACAAAGTCCAAAATTAATGTGAGGATCTGCCTCCTTGGCCACGCAGGCCCTGGAAGCTCATGCACGAGCAGGAGACGTGCATCCTGCTTGAGAATGACATTTCTTGTGCATGACTGGGAGCTTGTATCCAGCAAATACAGCTCTATAACACAACAGTCCTCTGCCAGTGTGACGTCTATCTTTTAAGATATTTACTTTTTGCATTTTTCTTCCATTAAATTGGCCTGTCAGTGATTCATTTCTCTTCTGGACAGAGCAAATTTGTGCTTTGGCTACAAACAATGGCAGAAGAAGACTTAAAAGTGTCAAAAGTAATGAAAACCTGTGAAACTTGGACTTTTAATTTTTAATCAATTGGACTTCCAACTTTCGGGGTTGTATTTTTAAACTTAAACATGGTAACTGAAATACCAAATCCAAAGCAACCTTTACTACTAAAACTTTTCTCTAAAGCTTAATGCTTCTTTGGAAGACTTGGACTACAAGCATATGAGACAGAGGTTTCCACACTGTGGTCTGCAGACCATGATGGCCCATCTTGGCTGGACATGCAGTGCTGGCTCTCCTCCCTGTCTGCATCTGTTACACTACATTAGAGCGAGCTAAAAATATATAAGCATTCCAAAAGCACTTTTCCATATAAGCAACTGCCTCAGGAAGTTATATGATTGCAAATAGGAGGGGCTGCAATCTGCCAGACAATCTATTAAGACGCAGCTCGCCCTAGGAAAGCTTTGAGATGCTGTGCAAAATGCAAACTCCTAAACAGGGCAAACATTACAACTTCGCCTTGTGCATGGGTTCTTTGCACCAGTTTATTCCCACATAACCAATACTTAAGATTATCAAGTGGTCAGTTATGTATCATTGTAATAAAAAAAAAAAAATCTGAACAGTAGCAAATACACAGAGAAAGCTTCTCATCCATCACTGCAGTCAAAATAAAATTAAGGACAATGGAATTAACATAAGTCAGGATGATCCCAGAGGAGAAGTCGTGAGCATTATTTGAGCCTCACCTTACACAGGGGACCCAGCTCACTCTGCACTGCAGTGTCTGTCACCTATGGAGAGAGTTATTCACCCAGTTCCTAAGGTCACAACAGTTGCTGTAAGTGTCTAAACACTGCCTAGCAAGCTTTATAAATATAGGCAGCTGGAGTCTCTCAAGGACTTCACATATAAAGGAATTTCATATTTAATTTGCAAATTTTAGAGAAACATATGATCACATTTACAGCAGCAGGTTATGTGATTCAATATGGCACATCATTCATGAACTGTCTCTAACTTCTGTTTCTAGAAATTTTTTTTTTTTTTAAAAAAAGCCTCTACTCTCCCCTAATTTAGCACCTGAGTGCTGGCAATAACACTCAAATCCAAAATAAGCTCTACAGCAACTCAATCCTGTAAACTGCCTAACATGTGCTTAGTCTTAAGTACATAAGCCTATTAAAGGCCCTGAGACAAGCGCTTGCGTTTAATTAAAGCTAACCACACTACTGCATAGTTTGCAAGCCATAACACTACTTAGCGTCGTGAAGACCAACACCAAGAACCCCGTCCCTCCACAGTCCCAACACACAGTACTGTACACGCATACACACTCCCTCTCACTCTCTTTCCTGGGGCTCCCAATAAAAGTACAACTTTTTGCTATTGCAGTACTTAGAGAGCAACTAATAAACAGTTGGCTCAAAGTGACACAGAACATTTTCAAAAGACTGCAGGCAAACACCCATATTGATGTTACACATAAAGAAGGTTATTACAACTTCAATATCTTTAAATTTCATTTGCTGTTCTTCCTGCTTCTTCATTCGTTTTTTTTCCTTATTTTAGTCCTCATTCTGCTTTTGTACATTGAAAAACAAGTCATTCTCAACCCCAGATTTTGTGCTCTGCCATGTCTGGGTTCTACACATTTCAACAGTGCAGAACTGTTATAACTTATTTAAAATCAGGCAAGTAAAAAGAAGGCACATTTCCATAGAGGATATGTTTCATTTCATTAAGCCCTTTCAAAAAGTTCCATACAGGGCTAAATTTAAACAGAGTGGAAAGGTGTAATGATCTCACAGGGATTACAGTGAGGGGACACTGACAACAATGAACAAAACCTTCAAATCATGAAAACAGCAAAGACAAATTAATTGACATAATAAACCTCCAGGTCTTCTTGCCATGCTTCACTTTGTTCTTCGATTGGGTAACAAGCAGCGGTAGCTACCCTGATTTCAATATGCAGCGCTCAACAGAATATTTCACTTGACTGAACTTCAAAGAGTAGCTCATAAAATGTCATTTGTTTTCGTAACAGAGTAAGACACAATGTCTAGAGGGAAACAATAAAACACAAAAAGCAAGTGAGTACTTACAACTGCGATTTGTTTGTGTTGGGTCCCGAATTGGCCATACTAAGAACACCACGTCCCGTGTGGGACAAATTGGGCTTAAATTCATCTTTGAAAGGTTTTCCCCAGTAAGATTCTCCTCCTTAAAAGAGAAAAGATGACAGAAGAAATGTTTGTTTTCATTAGTTTCCCACTACATTTTTTAACAGGCACTGACATTAAATTCAAGGTTTCTGGCACTTCTAATCACTACGTGTATAATAAATTCTTCCCTCACCCATATCACTAGGCTAGTATTTGAGCATGCCCTTCAAATTAGATGCTTGTAACTGGCAACACAATTCTGTGCCCTCACACTATCAACTGCAACAGACCAGACTGTTTATCAACAGCATTATTTATTGTGTGCTGAAGAACTGTCAAGGATTTAATTTTTTTACTGCTGGTCCACCATAACTTTTCTTTCTTGGGACATTAAATCTTTAAAAGTGGCTTCCTGGCAAAACATAGAGCAAGGAATTACTAGTTTAATTGCCCTCTGGATATAGCATTGCTTCTGAAAATAAAACATCAGGGAGATTAAATACGTTCATAGAACCACCTCAGAATAGGAGCTGTAAGCTCAAATGCTTAATTCCTGGCTAAACAATGAAGAACAACGACGTATATTCCTCCAAAGTAAAAGGCAAAAATTAGATATTTGGACTAGATACCTGGATGATACAAACACTTAACTGCAATGAAGTCAAAAGGACGATAAAATTGCACAAGCCGCAGACCCAGGCCTCCCAAACTGATTTCTTTTCTGTGTCTGTGGCTAGAAAGAGGGTCTGGGAGACCACTCCTCCTGGCTGTCATTTTTACATTATTTACAACAGACCTGACATTTTCATTTGCACTTTCCTCCAGGATCATTCTTAATAAGAAAAACGAAGGCTGAGATGAGTCATAGTTTTACAGTCAAATCCATAATCTTGTTTGACAAACCATGAAAAAATATTACACTTTAGGATAGTATTAAAAATAAACCAAACAAAACTATGCAAACAGGCAGCAAGACTGGACCATCTGCAAAATTGGCTCAAGAATCCTCTAGAGTAACTGCATCACTTGCGAAGCAGGAGGTCAGTAAAGGATCTGCAGTGCTCAACGGCTATTTGCACATGTAATACAGAAAAGTAATTTGATGATACGACTGCACAGGCAAGCAGCAAACAAAACTGAGGAATAAAACAGGCTCCTACGGAAAACCTTATGCAGAAAATCACAAGAGTGCATCAAATGAGAAAAGAGTTTCAGGTGATACCATGAAAACAAAGCATCACATGTGGACAGCTGCACGTGCAAGTGGAACTGAGTAAGCAAGAAATTTTGGAAGAAACCGACCCACTTCAACCCAATCATGTTCAAAAGAGCTATTAATAGAGTTGAGTGTTGCGTGCTCTGCAATTTGACAAGAGGCAGCAAAAGGGGACAAACCCTGTAGGGATTTTCTATAATCAGGAGTAGAGGAGGAGTGATTACTTCAGCAATCTTTGTCTATTGAATATTTTAAGATCAGCTAAATTACATTGGTGTGATCCCATACGCCAATCCCTTCCAGTAGTGGGTGAAAAGGATTAGTACAGCTGCGGCCAGCTCTACCGTGTTGAAGATTAATCCAAGACCCAGCTATTCTAGCCAAATCCAAAGCGTTCAACCTATTAGAAAATGTCTTACCAGAAGCCAGTAATTTTCTTTGTTAATGAAACTCCTTGTGTATTCCTGTTTGCTAAGAGAGGTTACTCATGCAGCGCCTGCTACCCACCTCGTTCAAAAAAACCCAAGTTCTTGTAGGTTAGTAAATAACCAAGTTACGCTCGGAATATAGCGAGGCTCCACACCAACAGCTGCTGCCTGAAAACAAACACACCCGCAAAGCCTGCAGACCCCCTGCCCATCAACAGCACTATGCTCTGCACGCTATTTCTCTTTCCCTCTTTGCCTTTCACAGTTTTCACCTTTCCCCTTCTACCTGGCCTGGCAGGAAAGATCAGGGACGGGCTCGCTGCCTGCAGCACCACACCGCTGCGGTGCCACTGCCTCAGGCCCCGCGCTTCTGCTCTCGGCCACGGCTGGAGCTCTTTGCACCCGAGTAACAGGCTGCACTTGGACTTCCCTTAGAGAAACACATAATTTTGCTTCAGCGGATCTCTTGAAGCAGCCTTGTAAAGCAGATGCACTTGCTATGAGTCCTAACCTAGAGGTGTTTTTGCTGTCTGAAATTTTCAGATTATATGCAAACGTGAATGCAGCCCACTGAGATGGTACACAGCAGCAACTGGCCAGGCCCTTGAGTTACACCCTTCATATGGTTGCAGCTGATGCTGGAATTACAGCGTTGTCAAGCTGCTGAAAGAGAGTGCAATCAACCCTGGAGCCTTCACTGGTCAGAAAAATAATTCAAAAGGAAAGAGAAAAATTGTGAATAACAGAGAAACTTTCTGGCACAAGAAGCAACCAGACCAAGAGCTTGCAGACAGGAGCAATGAGCCACGATCTTTAGGTTCTGGAATATTTATTTTTGTGTGATTTCATTTCAGATCATGCACCACAGGTCAGAATTAATCTCATACGTATGGAGGCTAACTTTGGTTCATTCCAGATCTCTGGAAATAAGTGCTAATATTCTAGTAGATAGTTACAGCACGAGATCCAGGCACTGCTTCCCTCTCTGTCCGCCATACAGCTGTTTCCAAGGCTAATTCTGTCTGCCCAGGAGCTGCGCAAGAGCAGAGAATGGCCTGTGCAGCATTCGCCTAAAAGGCCAGACGTCCTATAAAGGACATAGCTGAAGTGTCTGCGGGGGCCTGGCAGACACTGCAAAGGCAGGCAGACAGCAGTACAGGAACAGTTTGGGGGGTTTGTTGTTTTTTAAAGAAAAAAACCACAAATTTTTAATTTAAAGCGAATACTTTAAAAAAAAAAAAAAAAAAAAAAAAAGGAAAAACCCAGAAGTATTCTCCTTAAATTAAAAATAGCCTGAATGTGCTGTTTGTCAAACTCCTGCTAACCTCTGGAATTGTTCCAGGCTTCAAGTACCTGCTTGAAGCAGAACCAGACAGAGCAAGCCAGAAGATGGCAAGTTAAATGTATGTATTTTTTTAATTACTGAAACCCAGAGCGACTTGCTCTCTGAAGATTAAGTACAGATCCCTCATTAGTCTACTGCCATGGCAGCACAGTGCCTAATGCTCAGCCAGGGGGGTCTCGAACAGGGATTTTAGGTTCTTACATTTTACTCTCTACGGTAGAGCTTAATATAAACTTGGGAAAAGAAGTCACAGGCTCCAAACCTACTACTGATAATTACGAGGCATTTGCAAGTATCTAGCAGATTTTACTGTGTCTGTTCTTGACACAGCTGGGAGGTGTGGCTGTGCCATCTTCCTCATTTTCTGAAAGCAGGACGGATGCAGACCGAGGAGGTGGGACCATGGCACAGCCTAGCTCTAGCGCTCTCGCGTTACACTCGCAGTGCATGCCATAAAGAAAGGACGCGCCTCCTTATATTCTCCAAACCCTCCTCTGAGAGCACACAGATTGCTGCTGACTACATACGGAGTCACGATGATGCAAAAGCCTCACCCCGACGCTGATGTACTACTACAAGCAAAGTGTAGAGAAAGCAAGAAACGACTCTGGGTGTCATGCACAGCGGGCAGCACTGCCCGTCGCTTCGCCGTCCTCTCAGCTTACTGCCCGATCAGATTATCTTCTGTCAAAGTGGAGCTGCGTGCCTACTGGACTTGCAAATGCTTCTGAGATCCTATTACAAAAACTGCTGGGGAAAAAAAAATCTGGGGGCTTCTGTGCTAAAAATCAGAGGAGTTCACATGGCAGCAGACATGGCCCCAGGCACGTACTGCCACTGGCTGGATTGGTGCTGGGAGCGCAAAATGGGAGCGGTACTTGCAACCCTGCACACGGGGATCTCCTGTTTGCACAAAGCTGGAAACGTACTCGGCATCGGCCACGGAAATATGCTGGCCTAACAGCATTTAACCTGTACAACATGGAAGCCCTCAGGAGCCAGAAAGATTTTTTGCACAGTTCTGTAAAATAAAAATCACATGCCTACCCAGATACCAAAGATTCAAAGCTGAAGGCAGCTGGGAGCCACTTCCCCACATTTTTAATAAAAGAGAAAAATTCTCTTAATTTAAAGAGGTGTTTACCTAATTCTCACACAGAGATGAAACCAAACAGACCACACAGCTCATAAAAAAAATCAGACTGTATTCATCATTTCCATGGCTATCCAGAGTGGCAAGATATATTTAGCTTGTAACTGAAGCACAGTTAGTTACTCAGTCTTGTGTCTGTGTCTTGTGCTGATTGATAGTGAAAAGGTGAACAGATCTAGACTGACATCTGAAGCAATCACACATTTGTAACTCTAAAAAAAAAAAAAAGCCACGTTTTCAGATTGCCTTCTGAACTAAACCAGTTTATTCTCTGGTAGTCTAAACTTTTTGGTAGAAAAAGGCATTTTTTCAGAAAGTAATTTTTTGGGGTAAAATTGCGTAAGTTGTACAACTTTCTTGCAAAGAGCTGAGAGATGCACCTAAAGCTTCAGAAATATAGCATTCCAAAAGCCAGGTGTGGGCTGGGAATCATCATTCATGACAGTTGTGATTTTAAATAAATCCTTCCTTTTTCTGGCATAAAAATTGCTAAGCAGTGGTAAGGAAGTGGGAGGGCTCTGATTCACAAAAATGATGGCTTACTTTCTGTAATTTTCTTCTTGTCATTTGGAACAACGAGGTACATAATAACATCTGACACTTCTATAGAGCCTTCCAAGTGAGATTCTTGAATCGTTTCTGCAAATATGAAGCCTTAGCTCAGCCAGTAAGTTCTTCTCTCCCTTCAGATAAAAGGAGACGGTACTTTTAACCCCACATACCAGAGGCTGGATTTGCAGAGGGGCTGCAATGTAAAAGGAATATTTTGGTAGATAAAAACGTCTTGCTCTTGTCCTTTTTGCTGAGCTTCAATCATGCAAGAAAAGGGGCTCTACAACCCGTTACATTTTAGGAACTTGCCTTGTTAGGAAATCACATTGCAGAACTGACCAAGTTTGCCCACAGTCCCTTTGCTATTGACAGTTCCGGGGCGGGGAGAAGTCCTTCCTTGTGCTCGTTGCCAACCAAAATGCAGTTCCCATCTACCAGTGGTATTTTATCTTGGACTTTTACAGCTATTATATGCCTCCTTTGTGCCCTCCTGGATTCATAAATAGACAGAGGCACACACAAGCCGATTCATGAGGCCTTCCAACAGGTTGCAAGTAAGAGTAGCTGAAAAATGCCTGTGCCGTTTTGAAAATGTGATGCTTTGCATATAGTTCTCCCTTTTTCATACAAAGGGTTTACGATATTAAACCTATTTTTCCTACATGCAAATGTTCTTCTACTATTTGGAACACTGAGAATACAGAGCAGCTGCTCCACTTGCAGTAGCTTGAGTTAGAATTACTCACAATGTTCAACCACTTAGTTGTTATGAACAGCAGGAAAAGAAATACATCACAAATCTAAAATTCATTTTCAAATAATTAATCATTACAAAGAATGACCATGACTCAGCTTATTGCTCTGAATACTGCCTCTATGGGTGGTTATTTTGTTAGAAAATAAATAAGCTGCTGCAGCACAATAAAATTTCTCCCAGTAGTCTTATGAAACATTAAGTTGAAGGCTGTAGAAAATTAGTTTGGTCCTCTAAATCGGTGTCAACCTTACACAACTGTATATCTAACTGCTTTGGCAATGCAGGTCTGCCAGCTAAGGTAAAACTTTATTCCCCAGTGTAGTATCTCAACTTCTAGATGCCATAATGCTAATTTCCACCCTCCTCCATCCCAGGGTTAACTGCTGAGTTCTAGGAATTAGTTGTCCTTCACGTGTCTGCTGGGTCACAGTTACTTTTATGACAGCCTAACAAGAGACTCAAAAAGGACGCACCGGGGTGCTGAATAACAAATGAAAAAGAAATAAGGATCAGCGCTGCTTACAGATAGGACTGTCCGACCGGAGTGGCTGTGGAAGTGGACAGTGACAGCCAGCTTCGCATTTTACATCTGTGAAATGTGGCCAAGCCAGAAGCACACTTACCTAGGCGAGCCAAGAGCACAGATGCAGTCCATGCGTGTATGCCATGTAACCTTATGCCACGTTGTACTGAATGTGCCCAAATCCACCCAGAAGCCAAACAGACCTGGGCTTAGTTAGCAATGGAGTGGGTGATGATCTAAGCATTTGGGTGTTGCAACCATAAACCTGACACCTGTTACTGAACATGGGATAAATGTCAGATGACAGAAACCAAATGGTGGGAAGATTTTTGAACAAGTTTGTTCTAGTTCCTGAGCTGATGAACAGGAATAATTAAATAAATATAACAAAAGAAAAATATATATGCATATGTACAAATATGCTTAATGCACCTTCCACATATCAGTTTGGAAAATATGTGGGGTTTTTTCTTTAAATAAACAAACAAAAAACCATCCCAAACCTCTTAGCCACAAAATTTCAGTTAAAGCAGAAGGTTCAATGTGGAGACGAAACAAAGGATGTTCTTATTTTCTGAAGTCTTCCTACAAAAGGCTCTAACAGAAACAATTCTGGCAGTTTAAAATACTGACGTTTAAAAGGTAACCTCCAAATAGTCTTACCCTATTGCCAACTGAAATATCTGGGAAGAAAGTCCTGTTCTACTCTCATATGCTTCTCTGATATTACAGAAGTCAAGTTATTTACTCCCTCAGTAAACTTCTGAAGACCATTAAATTTTACGGACTTTTTAGCTTTCAAAGAGGCATCTCCCCTCCCCCCAACACCCCCCCTCCGAGAAGCAGCGAGTCAAATACTGAAATCCCTTCCAGCTGCCAGAAGAAATAAAAAGGGAATTTATACTGCAAATAACATACAGGACTCAGGTAAAAAAGGTACAAAGTCCGGAATCCCAGTGCTTTACTCCAAAGCTTTCCTAATACAAATGCTTGTGATCACATTAATAATGCACAAACCAATGGACCAAAACTTTAACCACAGGAGCCTGGGAAAGCATCCCTACGCTTTGCCACGTTCTTACACTGCTGCTGAGCTGTACCCTCCTCTGGGCGTGCTGCTGTGGAGAGAACATAAAGCCAGAGAGGCACCTGAGGTCTGGCCACCTTCTTACAGCATGTGGCTCGAGATAGGCAAGTGAAATTTCTGCCTCACATTCAAGTACCTAGGATCTACCAGGCAGTCAGGAACAAATCCTGACAGACTACTTGCACTCTGCGAACTGTCTAAGTGGCTTCATTTAAGTAAGTATTAAACACACAGGCATGACAGTTGAAGAGAAATCTAGTAGCCCACCAGGCTGTCCATTTACAATATTTTCTGGTGATATTATCATATTCAGTAAGTGATTAAGGATATCTAAAATTCAGCTGTCTTAAAAAAATAAAAACCATTCAGTTGCAAAGAACATAGTTGCATCGTCTGGACTCTACAGTAATTGCAAACAATCTCTAAAAATCTGCAACACATATCTATTTTAGTTGTACACTGTCCATGTTATTAGAACTTTAATAGTCTTGACGGATGTTTGCAAGACATCTCGCTTGCAATATATTCATACTTAATTAATAATGATGAGGAAAACAAGATGGAAAAGACTAGAGGTCATTAGACTCCTTTTTTAAAATAAAAGAATATACATAGGAGTTTTCTTCTCCTATGATCATATTTGCATTTTACTTCCTACTTGCTTTGCCAGTAGAGCTGTCTTGACCTTCAATGCAGCTGCACTGCCAGTCCTCTGCCAACTGTGAATTGTGCTGTCTTACAATACTTCTACCATTTGCACAAATAGAGACAAGAATGACACCAGCAAGTTAATTTTCATTCCACAGCAGGATCTGAACTACACCCTACAAGGGTGAGAGGTGTCTGAGTCAACCCATTAAATTTCTCCCGTCTCCTGACACCTCTTTAATTTCTCATTTTAAGAGATGTTCCTAATTATGTCTTTTGGGATTTGAACTGAAACTTTCCTTATAACAAAATCAAATCACATTTCTTTTGACAGTCCAAGCATATATGGTAACAAATCTTGTTAATGGGCTTTTGCCATCAAAACACAGAACCTTTAACTAGTCTCAAATCTTGAGTATGGAACTGTTGACTATCACATGCAGTAGAAGAAAAACTGTTGGGCAACTCACACTAACATTATTTACAAAGTAAATAGAGCTGAAGTATTTAACAACTACAAAACCAGCCTGGATGGCCTGTGAGCACACACAGCAGAATATAGTGCTTGCATATACGTGACACATGTCCGAACTAGATAAAAATGCAGAGAACCCCACAGGACCAGGTGAGGAGGAGCTGTGGAGGCTGGTGACATCTACAAGTGGGTAGATAAAAGGTGCAAGTGGAAAATGAGCAAATTTACAGCAGCAACTAGAGATACTACATGACATATCTACTGTGGTGGGCAATGCTCTGAGGACCCTTCAGCTCCTATGTCTCCTGACCATTTCTGATAGGACTATTACACAGATCTCCAACTAAGGGAGAAATAACAGGCAGAAGAATTTAGTAACAGTGATCCCTAAAAGTTAGAAAAAGAGCAGCTTGGGCTTCACAAGGCAACTAGCTGGGAGAACAGATGGCAACTAGGCATTCACCAATTCCAAGGCAGGTCTCAAGTTTTCCATTAATACTGAATTTGAAAGAAACTTTGCATGAATGTGTTTCTTCCTTTGATCTTTGCCCTGCAAGACCAGCTGTAAAACCATTATACTGGAAGAAAAAGGAAGCAAAGACCCAACAAGAATTCTACATGGAAGAGTGCCCAAGTTTTAGACTGAGAATATATCAGATGAAACTTTGAGCACAGTTAAAATGGTCATAAAAATATAGTGATAAAACCTCTTCTTTAAAGTAGAAATACTCACAGTGTACCACGTGCCATCATTTAGAGAATTTTAATCTACAAGGTGGCTGGAACCTTACCTGTTCCTGTTCCAGTTGGATCACCTCCTTGGATCTGCAGAATTTAAATAAAATCAACAGGTTACATACATATATGTGTGAAAGACATTAAATACAAGCCATAAAAGCCAATTCTGCTCAATTTTCTTCCTTCTATATTGTGTCACGTTGACAAGTTAGCAACAAGTAAACCATTACTACTTATTTGGAGCTTCTTTTATCAGCTGGCTGTCACCTCCTACATTTCTTATCCAAGAGCAGAATGACAGTTTTATAAAAATAATAGGCCTGTTGTGGGTAAACAGGGAAAATAAACAGTCTCAAATGGGTTAACCAGACCATCCTTTTATGTGCTGCGTCATGACCTGCTTTTTAGCTGATGATGAATTGCTTTTGGAAATGAAAAAGCTTTATATTTTGTTACCAATCCTCCACATGATGGGAAGGAAAGAAATTAAGGAATATGGAATATTTTCTGTATCTGAATCTGTATTTCCCAGTATCGCTGTCACTATCTGCAGTAGGAAAAATCCTCATGTGAAACCAATGTTTCAGCAACATAATTAATCACTGTATATATATGCAGGATCTACAGAAATAATATTCTATATTCTAATGCCAGTAGAGGGAGCATGCCATGACTAGCTTCACAGTAATAGCACAGAAGCACAATTTTAATTGTGAGTTTAACGATGAACTGAGATATACAGTGCTGTCAAAAGAAAAAAAGCTTATTTTAGGGTGAGAGGATGGAACGTAACATTCAGTGATGTCGCCTGAAAGATGTGCACTGCCTTCAGGATCAGGTTGTTAATTCTTCCGAAAGGAAGTTACAAGACAGCTACACTATCCCAAGCTGCCTGGACTGTACCTATGTAAATAAAGATCTTTGACTACAAAAGTCAACTTTCTGGTTCACTAGGTACTCTTTAACTCCTTCACAAAGAAAGTCCTGGAGCACACTCAGGAAAGGATGATCTGACAGCATCCAACTACCACAACCTGAAACAGAAATTCAGCTGCTTTCTAAAGTTTGATCTGAATGGGATTTCAACAGGCCACAGTACTACTTACCCAAATTAGCATTCCTCTCTCTCTTTCTCTCCCCCCCTCTCTCCTTCTGTTCATTAACCACCCACCCACGGCTTAGGAAAGATAACAAGAGCCTTGCCAAGGCAGTGACTCTCAAAGGCTCTGTCTGGAACGCCAGCAAAAGCCCTACTGAATGCAGTGATGCTCCAAGTGCCAATATTAGTCAGAGACAGTTGTTAGTAAGACTAGTAAGTGCACGTTTAGTAAGTTAGGACAATTCTAGTTCTCATGGTATATTTAATATACATCTATTGCAAGCTGTCATGCATGGAAGAAAATAAAACTGAATTAAGCTAAATAAGTATTTTGAGGACATCACATATTGTGCATTACACAGGATTTGTCCAATACTCACCACAAAATTACGAATTGATCTGTGAAAAATTGTTCCATCATAGTAGTTCTTCTTGCACAATTTGATAAAATTTTCACATGTTCGGGGTGTCTGAAAGACAAACGGAAATTTTAATTAAGTAATACTTTCAGACAATCAACTTGGTCGCTACACTGTTTACAAGAATCACTTTTCATTCGTGCCTTGTGAAGAAACACAGGACTCTTGAGGAGGAATGAGTCTTTGTCTACAGAAAAAAAAGATATAATATATGCTTTCTTAAAGTATACTGTAGAGACAGACACTGTCTTAAATAAATTAAACCCAGACCTTCCAATTAGCACAAAGAAGTTTTGAACACTAGCTCAGATAATGTGAGCTCCTAATAAACATAATGATGGTGAAAGGAGGTGAGCTCAGAGACTTTCAAGTAACTTAGTTCCAGCAGTGTATCATAATCCTGTTCCAAAGGAGGCTGCCTAGCACTGAAGAAAGTTAATTTCCCAGAGTAAGAAAGAACCTGACTTCTCTGCTCCCCTATTTCAAAGTGAGCACGTTGAAGCTAACTGGAGGAGAAGCACTTGGTCCTCTTCATCACTTGGAACTAAAAATGGGACTGAACCCACAAGTCACCAGACCATAGGACAAGTAAAAAAAGACATCCTGTTTTCAAAAAATTTAAAAAAAAAAAAAAAAAAAAAGAGATGCTAAATATATCGCCAACTTCTAATTTGCTTTTACAGAGCAAATTAAAGCTATTTATTTGAATTTATGAGCCATGGCATTCAAACAGTACCTTCTGAAAAACTTTACTGTCTACCTAATTATCCTTCCACTGCAATTGTACAGATTTTCTTCTCTGCAACACTAAAATACCTTCACACGTACCAACACAAGCACAGAAACAGCCTGTTTTCTATACTTGGACACGTTTTCCAGCCCCACTGTGAATTATGTGCATAAATACATTCCAGTGTTACAAAAGAATACATCTAACTAATCCGAGTTGTTACAGGCGTTGAAAATACCCTTAATATGGTGTATGCTTGCAAGTAAAGCCCCAGCACGAGCCGCAGTGTCTGTCAATGAACACACACAACACTCGAAGCCTCTTTCTGAACAGCACCGATTCCCTTCGCATCGCTATGACATCATTCTTGGTCACAGCTGCAGAGAGACAGAGTAAGACTGAGCCACGCAACCTGAAGTGACTTAAAAGCAAAAAAATAAGGCAAACCCAATTACAATCATTTAAGGATGAAATAATCGCTATCTTTTAAAAAGCAGATCCATATAAGGATTCATCTGGAACCATACAGAATTTCAATTTCCTGTATTTTCTCATCTGAAACACAGTAATTCTCAGCCCTCTTTCTTGACACTGAAATGTCTCTTAATTATCCAAACAAAATCTACCTGCCATCATAAATTCTTTATAATGATTCCTTCTTAATTACTCTATACAGATATAGATGGCAGTTGTCAGCTGAGCCGTAACTGGAAAAATAAACAAATTCTAATGCAATCTTACACCAGCTATTATCTCAGATTTCCTATATAATTCATTACTGGGTTAGAATGGTAATGGTACCATAATGAGTTTACAGTAGAATGCCACTGGGACATGTATTTTGGTAGCATCCTGAGGGCAACTTGTAAGTAAATATATTCCATAAAAATTGTTTCAAGCAATAGGAGGTTTTCCTACAGTTTCAATGTTTATAGCAAATTTGAAAATTTTTCTTTTAATTGGACATATATGCTTGAAAATAATCTTTGCACATGACTTTTCAAGTAAAATTCAATCCCTGAAGAATCATTTGTGCAGCATATGCTTCCTTCATAGGACAGTATCATAACAGCCTTGATCCTAACGTAGTGCTATTAGTTATCAGTCATGAAAAATGTCAGTAAGGATAAAAATATGTTTAAAAAAATTCTTTATGGATCAGAAATGGAATCAGCAGCTTTTAGCCTATGGCACTTTATCTCAGCAGACCCAAGCACTCTTTGGAGAGAGAAACATAGTTAATAAGTTCTCTGGGGGGAATACAGCAACCTGTGATTAATTTTTTAAGAAAAATGAAATCAGGCGAAAGTCTGAGTCCCCTAGGAATACATACCAAACCAGTTTAAATTTGCACAACGTTGATAACCCAATACAGATTTCCTATTTATTTTCAAAACATGATTTGTAAAATATACATCAAAAAACCTGGCTCTAGTAATGTATTTTTTATGTAGGACGTATGCTGACCCTTCTTCTCTAAATGGATTTCTAGTTATTATCTTTTCCCAGAAACAAGCTTTTCAAAGGCAACTGCAGAAATATTTAGTATAGATGCAATAATCATTTCACTGCAAGGTTTTCTTTAAATAATTGCCACCAAATTGGTTCCCATGGTCACCTCATGCATCATACAGATACGTTTGGCAGGTAAACAGTTCCTTAGCAACATTACCGTTACCTTTTATGGTGCTTTTTAGTAGACACAAATAAAAAGGTTTGCCTTCAATCAGTAATAAACCCCAGTTTCAGTCATGCAGTTGATCTAGAATATCTGGCTCAGATTATCTGATTTATTCAAAGCAGTGAATATTCTTACCAAATCTCACACTGCCAAGAACATTTCAGGGATTTTTTTAAGCAGCATCCTGTCCAAAGCAGGACAAAAAGGCTTGAGGTTTATGGGGAAGGTGTAGACACTAAGTAATGAAGTTACGTTCTGCATTGACCATACAAACATAGCCAGTTTTTGAAGTCTTTGTTCCAACTACAAAGACTGATGAGAAATACATATAAACAAATCTGACTCTGTTATTTGAGTGTAAGATCTTGTGGAAGATGTCAGACTGGCAGTCTTGGAATGCAAAACTGTCTACTTCTTCAGAAGCTTGCTCCACACCACTTGCCTCACAGTCTCTGAAGGAGAGGGGGATGGTCAAGGCACCGGGAAATCATAGAATCATAGAATCGTCTAGGTTGGAAAAGACCTTTAAGATCATCCAGTCCAACCATTAACCTACACTACCAAGCCCACCTAAACCAATCAAGGGTAGACTAGACTAAACCATATCCCGAAGTGCCACATCTACCCGTTTTTTGAACACAATGCGGAAGTGCAGAAGGCAACGACGGTTTTTTATTGCCTTATTACTGACAATGGACTCCAGGCTCTCTTCGTACTTCCGGCTGTTCTTGTCTCAAATTGACCTCAACAGCAGCAGCTAACTTCTCCCTCTTTATTCCTTTCACATTAAGCAGGAAATTATTTACATTATTTCAATCTGCTGACTTAGACATATATGTAAGAAAGTCGAGGGAAAAATGCCACCTTAATTTGTTAACCTGTTGATCTGAAAGCCACCGACAAAAAAAAAGGTTATGTTTTAAATCTACTGCAGTATCTTCTGAGAAGGATGCAGTGATAGTCCTAAGAAGCAAAATTTAAAAGTTGTGGAAGGCTTTTCTCTCCCAAGAGTGTGGTAAGACAGCCCTGAGAAATCCTTTCCTTCAGTCAAGTTGAGACCACGTAAGTGAACGCAGTGTCTCTGTATGATGTCCTTCAACTTAAAGACAGTTCTCTCTCTGAAGGACAAACAGTAAGAAAAAAAATACCTTATTTATACCAAAATGAGTTTCCTGCTCAAAGTATGCTCCCCATTTATTTTGTAGATGCCAGATAACTGTCTTTCAACTGTAGAAAATTCACACCCAAGACAAGCGGTAAAATTTTAATAAACAGTTTGAGACAGGAATCCAGAAGAATACTTATTCCAGAAGATGACTCAGATGCTTTGCTTGGCTCACAGACATGTATATATAATGGAGAAACAGCCCAGTGGTTTTCTAATTATGTTTAAGTCTCCATTTAGCTAACACACTTAGTAACTAATTGTACATGGAAATACCAGCACTCTACTAGTTACTAGGCCTGGACAAATTTCAGAATTGAAAAGAGATTGCTACTACGACCATGCAAACACAACAGTGACAAAAGGCTGATTGTGAAATCACGGATACTGGGAAAACACTAAAGAAAGGAATATAAAATTGAAAAAAAAAAAGGCAAAACAGAAAAAAACCCCTGAGTTCTTGCTATGAAGTTCTAGAAGAAATGCAGACTTTATCTTGTTCCCCTTTTAAGTATTAACCGAGCCAATTTTAGTTTCCTTTTTTCCAGCAAGGGTGGCTCCAGACCAGGCAAAAACAATCGCTCTTGCTGCATCTCGAGACCCGAGGGGTAAGACTAACCAAGCCAGGTCACTGTCTGCTTTCTCAGTTTGCAGCTCTCCTTTCTCATCAGTTAAAATGGGTCATTACATTTGTAAAAGTTACCTTAACTCAGAATTTGTATTGGGCAGCTGAAGAGCCAACCAGAAGTACATTAAAAACCTGCAGCACTCCTGTTGCCAAGGTGCAAGAGATGGGAAAAGAGGAGCTTCTGAGTCGTTGCCATGACTGCGGGGAAGAAGGCTTTACTATGTGAAGAGCTAATCATTTCAAAATGCTCCATCCCTTGAGGATCTGCATGAACCTTGAAGAGGAATGTCACACTAAGCATTCAGAAGCTGTCATTCACACATCTGTATAATTTCCTTGTGCTAATTCTACTTCCCTTTTATTTCTTTTTGTCTCTCTAAATTGGATGAACTGTAGTAGTTGCACTAAACTACAGAGCCTTAATATATGCTCATTAACCCTACGTTTCAAAGCAGAAATAATCTGAAATAATGAAAAGCTTGTTCCTCACAAATTAAAATTGCATTCTACAGCCTTCATCTTATCACACAAATGCCAGAATCCCACTACTAAGAGGCATGAACTAGTGATGTAAATTTCTAAAGCTTCAAACGAAGCCTGCAATTTTTTTAACGTAGATCTTCTTTAAAATCCAAGGTGGATTTTGTTTTGCTTTAGTCCATTTACTTTTTTTTTTTTTTTTTTTTACACAGAACATTTTCAGTCTTGTAATTGTTCATTCGAGCAACTCTTTTAATGCATGAGCCCATAAAGAGGCGATTTGGTAAGGTTTAAACTCAATCCTCCCCATCCCTTTCAACCTGCAATGCTCGTAGCCTACCCATCCCACAGGAAAGAACTCGCCCTAGCAAAAGTTTGGCTTTATTTAGGGCTTAGTCAGAGGCAACTGTAATGGAGCAGTTTCAGGAATCACCATCTATAAGGCGCAAGTGTCTGTTCCCAACACTAAGTCACGGAAAGAAACTGGACATATAAATGTTTCTAGTGCGCTTCAATGCATATTACTGTACTAGAAGGCAATTGAAGCTACCCTACTTCATTTTGCACCAATGACCTAGGAGCACACTCCATTTGTTTCAGAGCAAGAGGGACAAGAAAATCCAAAACTCCACAAAGCCCACCGCGAGAGCAGAGGGACCATTTCACTGCAGGAAGCCCATGACATTTCCTGCTGGAGAAACATTTATTATGGACCTGAACATCACCCCCTGCCAGCCCCACTTTCCTGCTAGCAGTTCCCCTACATGCGAGGGAGGCTGAGCCGGTGACAGGTTACAGCGGCAAACAACAGCTGCCTAGGGTGGTTCAGTTCAAAAAAGACACGGTTCATGTAGGGGACACCATTCTCAGTCTGGTCATACAGTGAGCGAACACACTCATGGCAATTTGTGATCTATGATCAGAAGAGCTCAGTTCCAATGAGAGAGCACTGGGAGAGATGAAAGCATCAGGGCACTGTGGGGTGAAACATGTAGCCAAACCCTTACTGATAATTTAAAAAAAATCAGAACAAGCAAACTATGCCTCAGGTAATAGAATGCTGACTTGATAGCAAACATTTGCCTATTTTGCTACCTCAAAGCCTCAAAGTGTGCTTAGAACAAAGAGCAGAATTATTGCATTCTCATTACACAGAAACCCACTATAATTTAATTAGCTATTTAGCAAAGATTCCAGCAGATAGCTAAATTTCACTTTTCAAAGGCATTTCTTCCACAGTATTGACATTAATGATGCTACCAAAAACTTTTTCAAAGTCTAAGCAAGATGCTCAGCTTAGACAAGATGCCAATAAAAAAAAATACATACTCCAGTTTTGTTTTTCACTTTTTTGCAAATACAGTGACAATCAATCAGTTTAGCTGAGCACAACTCAAGTTAAACAAGGCATCTAATTCACTCATCTAATTTGTCAATGTTAACTACTAGCTCTCCAGAGGCAGAGTTGTCATCCCTAGCTGCAGTCATTACTTTTCCTCTTTTATTTATTGCAGTGGTAGAAAAGAAAACAATCCTGTCTGCCTCCCTTCAAATTTGTCAGTCACACAAGGGCTGAGGAGCTTGCCAGACAGTGCGGTGCAGGGCTGGGTGCTGATGAGGACGGGGCTGGCAAGCACGACACAGCACCACTAGGTACAGTCTAATGAGAGCGTAAATTTAGTTGCTTGAGTAACCTCCAGCAGCTGTAAAACTTGGAGTATCACAGGTCCCACGGTGGCTCCCTGGCATTTCGTCAGTCTGCAACAGGCACATAAATTCCACCTTTTCAGAAGATGCAACCTGTAAGCATATCCACACTAGACAGCGAAGCTCTGGTGGCTGTCAGCCTCCCAAGGTCACCCCGCTCTCATCAGAGGAGCCAAGGTACAAACAAGAAACGTGTCAGAGGAAGATGAAGAGCAGCAGCTGTGTAACTCCAAACCACCCGCCCCATCCTCGGGTTTGGGATCGCTAAGTGGCAGACACAGCTGGGACGGGATGCCTGCGCCGTCAAATGTCAAAAACCAAGCAACGCAATCCAGTAACACTCAATTCCCTCCCCAGAAGCAGCTTGTCAGGGGTGCTGGGGAGGTAAAAAGGTCCGAATGTGCAAAATGCCTTTCCACTAATTACCCAAGGCCAAAGGCTGCCAGGAAACTGTGCAGAGCCAGCCAAGGGCAGCAAGCCCTGCGGTACAGGGAGAGGTTCGCAAGGAGGCGGCCGAGCACCTTCCTTAACCCCATCCCGAAGGTCCCATTCGAGCACGGGCAGCTGGGGACATCGGGGACTCCCACTGCCCCCTCGCTGCTGCAAAGCAGCACTGAGGACACGCACATGATGGCAGCATCCAGACAAAGCATTTCTTACTGACATCTTGCAGGAAAATGTTTCTCCTTTCTCAAGCATGGGTGTTATACCCCCAAAGTTAAAAACATTTTAAATATTAGCTTCTAGTTACTTAAGAGCAACAACCGGTCAATCAATATGGCTGCAGAGCCATTTCACTCCCAACCACAGAAAGCAACAGATCTGTCTGCCACTGCAGCGCTTTGAGATAGAAACACCAGCAACAACAAACATTTTTATTCAGCTGTTCTCCTACTGGAAAAGGACAGTTTTGTTTGTTTGTTTTTAGTTTCTGTTGACAAGAACTTTCAAAGTTGAAAGTTGCCGCTCTTCCTACAATCACAGAATCATAGAATGGTTTAGGTTGGAAAAGACCTTTAAGATCACCCAGTCCAACCATTAACCTACACTACCAAGTCTACTCTAAGCCAATCAAGGGTAGACTAGACTAAACCATGTCCCAAAGTGCCACATCTACCCGTTTTTTGAACACTTAAATGACCTACTTTGATGAAAAAAATACAAAATAAGCCATTTACAACCATGCCAAGACCACTGTACTTCACGCTTACAACCATATTACTGAGTGAACAAGACGCTGGTAAAACATCAGCCCATTATTTGCTGGACAGTGCCACAACGACGCTGACAGAAAGTGAGCAGAATGGATGTTTAAATCGGAAAGAAAATGAGAGATTCAGGAAGACTGGGGAACCTCGTCATGCCAGGAGGTCAAAGGACTTTTACAGCAACTCACTTCTTTCCCACTGGAAATGGATAAGAAGTTTACAGGCTTCTGATCTTCAGAACAGTCCCTCACACAAAAGGAGAGATGATTTCAAAGACCAGGGGCTGGATTACACATTTATAGATCACAGGCATATTTAACAGGTCAGAGGGCCTCAAAAGATTAAAACACCCGTGTTTGTAGAATAATGGCTTCTTCAGATAGTTATGCCAAGACATCATCGTTAAGCAGAGTTTGCCAGGTCCTAAAACCTCAAAAAGCATTTGTGGAGTGCTGGATGGAGCTTTGAAATCCATCTCGCATTCTTCTTTGTTATGCCAACTTGCCCTTAAACCTTAAAGTATTAAACCTGAGAGAGACAGGCGAATTTACAAAAACTGCCACGGCAGTTACGGATTAGTATTCAATTACCACTACCGGCATGTGTTTAACCACCAGATCATTACGCCACAGTGACCACTTGTATGAGGAGAACTCACAAAGGAGAGAAGGGAGACAGTACACCAAACCTCCTGTTCATCATTTTGGAAGTCTTCTGGAGTGTTAGAATTTTTTTTTTTTAGAGATATATATATTTCCATAGCACAATGAAAATAAAAAAATACAAGCACTAAACAAGAAGCCCTCAAAGCAACCTCGAGGCAAAAGCAGGAATTTTTATTCCCTTTCACAGGTGCAGAGACTAGGAGTCTGCTACTCTGTCTATTCTTATGCAGGGCTGCTGATTCCAACAGGCAGCCTAGGTTATTTGTGTAGCCTAAGTCCAGCAATCAGGCATATATGATACATGTTATCGCCTGGGAATTCAAAATTATGCCCATATTTATTGCTCACTGTGAAATAAAAAAAATGTGATGCCACTCATCTAAAAAAATCCGTAACCAAATGACATAGCCACATCATGCAGCAAGTCCATGGCAAAAGCACAGAATTCAGGGTTTACCAGCTCCTAGTTCTCCACTCTGTCCATTACACCACACTGCTTTTCTACTTACAAACCCAAGTAAATTTGATTTTCTGCACAGGTTAAAGCCCCCACCCTGCCTTAAGAGGCTGGTCCACCACCTGCAAGGTATCACTGCATCACTATAGTCACTAATACAACAGAACACACATGGATAGACAGCTGTTCCCAGCAGCTTCCTGATTACAGCAGCTAAAAGAACTTGAGGAGATTAGAAAAATCACAGTAAACAAAATACAAGAAATCCAGTGACATTCATTGCCTTTCATCAGTTATTTTTTCATAGTTTATTTGTTTGGCGATGCATAAGACTAAAGCTGAAAGAATAACACTTGTTGGATGCTGTTAAATCTGTACTCGCCAAAATTACTTCTGGCAAGTAGAATTTTTGTAAATTTGTCTCCAGTTAGCGTATACAACAAATGTTGCTTACGCCCAGCTGAACTCAGCTTCCTGGAAAATGTTCCTAACAAATGGCCATCTGATTAGTCCCCATCAGGAGGAACATACTGTATCTGAATAAGACGACTGGGAGAAAAACAAATGGCAACAGAGAGCACTACGCACACCGCTATGTTGCAAAGGGAGAACAGTACTGTACCTTTGCTCATTTGAGGCACAAATTCAAAAGGGTGGAAAAAAATCCAGCTTATCTTCCAAACTCTTTACTGCCTTTTCTCCAGTCAATGCCTTACACCACACATCATCTTTCTGGAAACTAAGTGAAGTTTTCTGGTGCTCTGAACAAGTGATTTCAAACACAGAAAATACGTGGATTCTAGCCTTATTTCATGCTCGCTTTCTGAATTCTGTCACAAAGTAACTGATGACTTCAATCACACCGCAGCACTGATTTCCTCCCCTGGATCAATACAAAACATTTCTTGATTAGGTTTTTGGTGCTAGGAAAAATCTCATCACTATCAATCTTATTGATTGGCACCTTAAAGTACTAGTGTATGAAGATCCCTAGATTTATTTTTAAACAAAAGTTTCCATGCGTACATATAGACTGAACTCCAAACAATCCATACTCCTGGATAGGTCACAAAAAAAAACAGGGGAAAGAAAGAACAGGAGACAGAAGAGCTGTGAAGGGAGAGGAAGTAAGAACCCAAGGGGGGTACTGAAGGCAAAGAGGACTTTGGGTAGACTTCAGAAGCAGTACAGACTGCTGAGAGCACAACTGCAAGAATGTTTTACTTAAATAGCCCACAGACATGAAAATACAATTGAAGATTCAGTAGACATACACTCTAAGATAGCAAGTATGTCACTTGCTGTTCACTGTTTCAGCAAGAAGACTTCACGTCATTGTGTACATTGAAATCTAACCTGTAAGACTATTTTAAAATGTAATTTGAATGTTGCAAGTTCTACCTCCGGACACAGGTATTCATTTGTCATATTTATATAGCAACTTCATCCTCAAGCTTCCTAAAGCATTTCACAATCATGTATTTGCAGTACTGTGCAAATACAACCACTGCTAGGGTGGCTTCCATAATAACCAGGGCACAGGATATCGCTTAGCACTTAAAAAACAGGAGCCTGTGGTGAGGTCAAGACAACAACCAGTCAGGCAGTGTTCAGTCTTTAAAAAGAGAAGCTAAGCACCACTGTAATATGGCTTGTAAATCATATACTTGCTCCTGCAGTTGCACTGCTTGAGAGAGTAGATGCATGAATTCCCCAAATCACACATATTTTGGATTAATTCAAAGAGCAATGACAACCTAATACTGCTATCATCTCTCTCATTCACTCAAGTAGCGCAGATCTGTGTGTTGAATCCAGGGGTCTCAAATCTGCTGGGGACATCAGTGTGTTTCCAATACAGCGCTTTGGGCTGAAATTTGTTTCTCCATTTCTTTCTGAAAAGCTGGGGTACTACCCATGCCAATTACATTAGAAAGTCATGAAGCCTGAAAAGTCAGGCACCAAAAAGCCTGTGCAACATTAATTTGGGCAAGCATTATGATACAGTCCAGCTCCCCCTGACTGCATTCAAGGACCTTACCCACATTCTAGACTTTTGCAGGAAAACCAGATCCTGCATATAAACCACTTCACAGTTCTAAACAGCACCCAGAACTGGTTCAGCTTGTGCAGTGAATAAGCCAGAAGAGCTGACAAAAAACTCAGCATATGATTAAGTAAGACTATTACCATGCATATTCACAAGCAGGGTGAACTGGATGTGCTTAGAAAGGCTTGATTCTGGCATTTCCCCATTTTCTGTCTGTCTTTGCAATCTCAATAGATCCATTGTAGCTGGTATGTGTAATATGTTAGTAAGATGTTTGCTCTGTCTGTACTGAGCTACCTTATGTGCCTAACCTCAGTGTGATTCAGGAAAACCAAAGTTAGAAGCACAAACTCCTTATATAGTAAAGGGAGAAAAACAAGCACCTCCCGGAAGAACTGATTTAATAGACCTAGGATGATGACCTAAAGTGGATGTTGTGAAAACCTCTTTAAAGCAGTAAGTTTTTCCAACTTATTCTAAATATATATCTTTTTCCCCTCTGCAGTGCCAAAGGTCTGCTTAATTCACACAGATTTAATAGACACAAAGAAATGAAAGAAACAGATGGCTAGAGGCCAGTGTTCAAGCAGGTTTCGTGTTAAACAGCGCACACTTCCAATGTATGCACGAGGAAGCAGTGGGTGTGAAAGGGAGATGAACAGGGATTCATCTGGAAAAAAGGAAACACAATGGATATCATACAGGAAGTTTATAACGGGCAATTGAGACTGGGTCCTCAGGACTGAGTGACACTGGTCACACATATGGCTAAAAACCCCACACTGACAAGAATAGCTGCAGTCAGCCTGCATTAGCCAGGAGCCAGTTTGAGAACATAGAGCAAAACAAACGATTCAATGCAATCTGCTCATTCTGCTGCTTCCCCCAAATATTGCTGTACTAACATCCTCTGCTTTTTGCCTTATTACATAGTGTTACTATTTAAGAGCATGGAAAACACCTGTAGGGATGACAGGGACCTACAGAATTACTAGCATGATATGCTGCTGTTGAGATTCTCATACTGTCTCCACAGATCAGCTTGAGATGTTTACACATATCTTGCTCCTTACTCGTGCGAGAGAAAGGAAGAGAAGGGAAAGCTAGCAGGCTTGTGCTGTTTCCTCCTTTTTTTTTTTCCCAGGCAAAAACCGATGCATTCTCCCAGTGCACCTCTGGATTTCACACCAGGCACCCCAGCTCCTAGCCAGCACCACTGTCCTTAAAGTCTGTGAGGGTCACAACAAGCAGAATTTACCATTTAAACCCCTATTCACATCCATCAACTTCCTAAAACATCTACCTTAAGGCCTATAATCTCCTGACATAAAAATCTCACTGAACAACGGAAGGTTGGGCTTTTTACATTGAAAACTTTTTTCCTTCTATAGATACGGTTATACAAATAAATAAGCCAACACACGAGCAAGCAGTGACATCCAAGACATCAGTGTCGCCACAACTCATCCATCTATCACAAGTCTTGCCATGTTTACTATTTTAAGAGCCACAGATTTCCCCCAGAATCAAACTATTGACTATAAAAAACTCTAGTGCGTTGTTTTTTTAAAATGAATGTCTAGGTCTTAATGGCAAAGGGAAGATGTTCGAAAACTTGAACCTTAAAAACCGAGATGGAAGTAAAAAATGTATTCTAAAAGTTTTCATTTAAGTTTGTTCTGTAAAGCTCATGATTTAGAAGCAAATCTAACCATTTCTGGGAATAACTACATATACTCACAGCCTGACAAACTGCTCTCGGTTTCACTGAGGTTCTTCTCCTGGTTTTGCCAGTAACCTACTATGTAACCTTGGGGTTATTCTCTCTTCTCTGTGCTCTTCTTTCTTTTTTCTCTCTACCTTCCTTGTCATTGTTTGGGTCACTATAATCCTGACCCTTTGAAGCTCTAAACATGTACCTTGACATGTTGTAAGTAGTCCACTAAAATGTATGGGACTACTCAGAGAACATTTATACATATAGTAGTATATCATATAAAATAATATATATACATTTTACAATGGAGTTTTCTGTATGTATGAAAACACACCAAAACAACTAAAAGCTAATTATTTATCTGTTATCTATTACAACTACACACTATTCCTTTCTTTGGACATTTCCATTGCCAGCTCCTATTCTGTTTGTTATCTAGAGTGATTCATCTCATGGGGCACACAGTACCATATCACAGTGAAGCTCCAAGTTTAGGTCTCCTTTATTAGTGTGAAGTCGCACATAGCCCTTCTTCTTCACGTATTTGTATCTCACAACATCTTCTTCAATAGCAGCTGTTATCAAAGCAAAAGACAATAATTAGCTCTCTGGAAGCTTACTCATTGATCTCTAGAAATCATCAGAAAACAGATTGCTAGATTCTACTGTCTGACCTCTTCCCCTGGGGTACTGGGTCTTCAGGGATTGTACTCTGCAATTCAACTATGATAACCTCACATTAATCTCTGTGCAAAACACTTTCCATTACAGAAAACCACCAGCTCCTTGAGAGCCAACAATATAATCTATATTTTTAAGTCACAGAAGCATTCAATATTACAAACTATAATTTTCAAGTAGTGTCTACCAATCACAAGCGTTACTTTGAAACCAAATCGTTTCTTGTCAAACTTGGAAGCCAAGCAGGTAGTCATCAGTCAGCCACAAATTGCTGACATATGAGAACCTACCCATTTCTGAAAACAAATGAAGCTAAGTTACTGGAAACATTACTGGAAAGTCAAACCAAAGGATCAATCTAGGATGCTTCCACTTCCATTTTGTCAAAATGTCCAGTTAGTCAGATATTTTCAACACTCAAAGATTCACCTGGAAATCACTGTAATCCACCAAGTAAAGGAACTGAACTTGGTAAAGGTAGTTTTAGTAATGTATTCAATCTTTGCCTAAGTGTGTGACATAATTCTAAATTTTAGTGCCAAAAGCCAGACCTTTCTCTTCAACTATACTAATTGCTCAGCTATTTAATCAATATTCAAATTAAATAAATTCTACACATTTGTGTTTAGGCTGGAAAATGAAAGCAAAACTTTATTGTACTAAAATGCATTTTTGTGTAACCTTGAAAAACAGTAAATCAGAAGTTACCACCACAAAATTTGCTGTCATTCTAACCAATATGGGATTAAGCCAAAAAGGTGGTAAAGGTTTTGTCTGCTATTTGAGGAGAGATTATACTTCATTCCTAACTTACATAACTGGATATCCCATTTTGTGGTCTCTGGGCATAGAAAATACCTCATTAATTTCAGTTCAACATAAGTAACTGCCATTCAAAGCCGAAGCTAATTCATAATTGCTCCATTATTTTCAGAATGAGCTCACTGTAAAGTAAGGATATATCTGCTCAGGGAATACATTTCCATGGCATCATTACTGACCAATTATCAATGCATTCCTTCAGTCCCCATAAATGTATGTGTGCTAGGGAGCACACTTTAAAACTGGAAAGTAAATGAACAGCTTGTAGCTAGGTAGTTCTGGTACCTGCTTCGTGTGTAGTTTCAGGCACCATTGCAGTGGAGGTGAAGGAAGCACTTACTGCTCCAGTGGAATAGTGAGCCTGTTTGCAGAGGAAAAAGCAAGAGAACAAGACATTAGATCCTAGAATTTATCTACTAAAGATACTATATAAGCACTAGAAACGCACAAATGTCCTCGTTCTGAAGGCAGACTTTCTGCTCTAGCTCCTATAGAAAGAAACAAATGCACGATGCAGCAATAATTCTCCATCTGTTACCCACAACATTTGCTCTGATGAACCTCTAGTGAAGGCTGCCCATGCGCTAAGCTGAAGGGGCTTATTGCTTCCACTACAGTTTAATACATCATTACGCAAAGATTCTATTATCAGAATTTATTTGTATGTCCACAGGTGGAGATATGAAAAGAGTACGGCTGGCAAGACATCTGTAAAACTCTCCAACGTTGCTGAGTAAGTGGAAGGAAAATCCAGTGAACCACGGAGCTACTGTGGAGGAAAGCTAACCGCCCCCCTCCCACACGCAGCCCTTCTGCACGCGGAAGCACTGTCCCATGGTTCCCAATGTCTATTTTGAGCTTTGTAATTCTCCTGCAGAAAGGAACTGGGAACGTCACACATGGATTTTGCAGTCAATTACAAAGATCTAATAAACCCGGAGATACGTGTAGCGGCTCTGGGGCAATGCCTGTAAAGAACACAGGTCAGGCCAACGCTCCGCCGTAAGGTGACATGCACTGTATCCTGAGCAAGTTCATAGTTATGCCCATCCACATCACTAGCTGACAGTCTGACTCTCCAGCACGTGTAGAGCTCATCATTGCACCTCACCTTTTTTTTTTCCTCCCTACATCTTTTGTTTTCTTATAACACTATGATGCCTTGAAAAACGGGCAAATGTGATCCTGCTCCTTGGGCACACACACTCCCTAATCTGTCACTAAGCCTCCTCGTTAAAAGCCATATGCTGCATTGCTATTAGTTTTCGTGGGAGTATAATCAAAGCAGGAAGACATATACATCCCACAATTATTAAAGGAAAGAAGAATACTCTGTCTTGCCCATTTCAAACAGCCTTTGATGTCAGAAATCTAGATGCAGATGAATTGTTTCTCTTGACAACCATGAACACACAGTAACATGCACCTGGAAGAACATCCTTTAAAATATTCCACTAAAAATCCTGAATTCCACTGGAAAAAAAAAAAAAAGGAGAAGCAGATGTGGATCATTTATATATTTGCCCACACCAGAAATGATTCACCTGCATTGCCCTTAAGGTGTGTTCTCTCTGCCAATAACTGCAGGAAGCAATGATAAACAAATTCAAAGCAAGAGATTACAACCTGGGGAAAAAGGTTCTGCCAACATATACATCACAACCACATCACAAAGATTCTTCCTTCTTATTGTGCTCCATTTCTAAAATGTTTAGGATCATTTACAATGATTTAACAAAGAGAAACTCACTGACACATACAATGTATTTCTAAGGAATCCCAATATGATTCTCACATTATCATCTATGACAAATTTCCATGTTACAGAAAACAGGAGTAGTGTCTGTTTATACTGCAATATGGCCTCTAAGCTGAAAAAAATCTATTACCATTCGTGAAGAAGTCAATCAGTGCCAAACTACAAATTAAGTCAACATACTGCATTCAGCTTATCCACTTTCTTCTTTTCAGGAGCCTTCATAGTAGCTGCTAGAATATCATCGCCTTTGAATTCCTTATAAAGCTCCAGTAAAGTCTCTCGGGTCTCTGTGTTTGTATTTTTCAAATAGTAAGATGGATCTAATTTTGCTTTTTCTTCATCTAGATAAGACAAAATTAAATCATGCACAGTTAAAAGAAAAAATCTATTTTGTTCTCCTTCAGTTTATTACATATCTAGTTACACAAAAATCTTCCAGATATTGTCTACTTTTTTAAAAATAAAAAGTCTCCTCACTGAATGGCCAGGCCTGTGATGCAAAAATCCCAAGATCAGATCTTTAATGTGATACCAGGGGGAGGAGGCGGCTGGTGGACTGGACTGCAGAATTTGATTTTTTTTATTTTTTTATTTTTAAAAGTTTCACTTGTTCTCTGTCTTGGTATGCCTACTGTTAGCTGGATATTAAATATTCCATCTCTGAGATAATACCCACTTATTTTTAGTGGGTAAATAGAGAGATGCTTGCCTGGAGAAGTAGTAGCTTAAAAAAAAAAAAAAAAAAAAAAAAAAAAAAAAAAAGAGATGAGCTTAATAAGACCCAGAAAAACACACCATGCTTAGAATCAGCAATTAGACCTCATTAGAACCAGTTCTAAAGGAAACCACAAGGGCCAAGGAAAGAATTTTTTCCTTCAGCAATTTAATGTTAGCAGATATTACTAAGCATTTAGCTATCAAAAAAATCACAAAGAATTGAGAAGCAAATTTCTTAGATATCTACAAAGGGAAAAAAAAACATTTTATTTTTTATTATTAAAATAATTTTGGGGCTATTTTAGAAAAATCTGTATCAATCTCAAACTTGGAAGATGTCCATTGTTATCCAGACAGAAGGACGGGCAATACATCGTTGACAGACACGAAAGAGCAGACAGGTATGAGAAGATGTAGGTTTCCTTGTCTTGGTTCTGGAACAAGGCTAACAGACCTTTTGGCAAACTATTTTTCCTCCTCTTCTCACTTCTTCCTCATCTACCTACCCTTAAAGGATATAGAAAGCTTTTCATGTTTGCACAGCATTCAATAGAAGACAGTTAATGATTTCTCAAAGAATCATGTCTTTGCTTCAAAATTTGTTAACACCTTTTGATGTGAAAGGGACAATTTCAACAAGTTATTCATGTTTCCAAGAAGCTTTCAGAGTTATCACTAGCCACTGAGGGATGCCCATCCAGGAAACAGCATCAATTCCATAACGTCATCTTTAGAATTTGCGTATTTGGGTTAGTGTTTTCTCAGCCTACCTTCAATTCATCCTTACCTGGATCAGTCACTTTTATGTTGTTCTTAACATGGAAGAAGTTTGAGACATTGAACTTATCCAGGTTTGTTGGATCCTGAAAATAATAATTAAAAAACAAATATCAGAGGGCTTGGCAGGCACCCATTGCATGCAACAGACTAGTTTGAAGGGCAGACGCCACCATAATAAATGAATAGGGAGAGACAGAATAACTTCCGTACTTCCCAAACCACAGAAATAAGAAAAAATATAAAGCAATCAACCCCAACCAACATCAGCAATGAGCCTGTTCACAGTAGGCTCTTTAGGGATCTGGAATTTAGTCCCAAACATAATATTACACATATTTTGCCTACAGAAGTTACTAACAGTACTAAGCTGAGTCTACCCTATCGTAGCGAGAAGAATGAACGAGGAACTGCAATCCCGTTTCTTTCCTTCATTCTGTGGTTTGCTCTAAGACCTATGCAAATTCACATTGGCTATCTCCTACTTACAACAGTGTGCCTGATCTGCACATGCTCTGTGAACTTTTGTAATGCATTTCAAAATACAAATAAACCTCAGAGCAAATCTTTGAAGTCAGAACTGTTTCGATTGGGTTTTTTTTTACTAGTAAAATCTGTGCTTACAGAATTACATCTAAAAATAAAATAAAAATACTTTAAAAAGCAACAAAAAGTGGTATTCCAAAAACTCTGTTGAGTGACCACTCAAAGAAAACAGCAAAAATACACAGTCCATTAACTGTGAGTCTTCATACTATCTCTAGGCAACTTTCTGCAGAACTTTGACCTTTTGTCAGAGTGAGAGAGACAAGGAATGCCTACTGGTGATCGATGTTACATTATGCTATTATTAAACAGTCCTTAATCCTCTTCTTACAATGATTTCAAGGTTTTCTCCTCAAGCTCCTCTGCAGCACAGAAAGGTCAAAACATCAGCCCAGGACACCCAGTCATTTCTGGAAATTTATCTTACACAAAACAATTCAAAATCTAAAATACCAAAATATCTTAATAATATGCAATAGTTTCAAGTTCAGGATAAAAAATGCAACGCATTATGCAAAGAACTATGACGCTGACATGAACAGTATTATCCCAAATAAATTTAATAAAGCTTCTCAGACCACCGTTGGTGGTAAGAAGTTCCAACAATTCCATCTCTGCTAAAAGTAATGATTAATACAAGCAGAGCTGGTAGCTCCATCACTTATTAAATGATCCAATTATGCCTTTTATTCATCCCTGAAAGGGCATGCTTCCACCAGAGAGTGCATTTTTAGTTTTACTGCTGATAGTAAAACCACAACACATTTATGAAATCAAGCTGTGTGATTCTGTACCCTAATGATGACCTCCTGGCTTTCTGCTGTCCCCTTTCCCAACCATTATATAATTTTTTATTGTTTCCTGTCCCACTATACCCCTCCGACAGATCTTCAACAAGACATGGACTGCCAAAAACCCCAGATATTTTATCTGTAAGATCTTGCATTAGAAACAGATAATCTGTAAATAAAACTACTAAGGAATAGGAAATATGGACCTGGTTTTTAACTGGTTTTGTATCCTCTGACACTGGCACTCAGGTGTATTTATTATTTATTACCTCACATACATATTTATGTATGTATGAATAGAGATAATTTCAGCCTTGCTCTCTGACAGTCAACAAGATGCATGGAGAAAGTCTGGAGAAAGGGCTCAGTGTGTTTCCAGAAGACACAGGTTGCCTCCTCCCAAATACTCTTCAGTAATCATGAGCTGCAGCTTTCCCAGACAGAAATCATCGCCTTGCACATAAATGTACCACCTCAAAAGGTGAAGGAAGTAAGACTGTTTACCCTTTCTAGGAAAGGAAAAAAGAATAATCTGTGTATTAATATTAATAGAGACAAATGGATTTATAGCAATCCACATGTTTGCTGTTCATGGCAAAGCTGAAGGGCAAGACTGAGTCCTGAAGCCATCTTCTCATGAACAGGAGGGAGCGCAGGACAGCAGTAAACATGAACCAGAAAACACCTTCACTATATTCCTCTAAGTAAAGCTTCTTCATTTACTCATTTATTGACTCTTTAAAAATAAATAAAAGGACATCACAACTGCCAGTGCCTTATGAAACCAAGTACTCAGGGTACCACAAATCGGATTAGTTCAAACTGTTCCACAGCCGCACTTCATTCAAACGTTTACCTGGCTCAACCAGCCTAATTACAGGCGTTAGGCAGCGCCGGCAAAAATGTTTACAGTCTTCTTCCCTGCAAGGGATTTCTCAGGGCTCTCCAAATCACCGCTAACCTCCCCATAGGCAACGCATCCATTATGGTATGAAGGACAGCAGAGGCCACAGGGCAGCTGAGACCAAGGTCCTCTGCTCAAGGTCCTTCAGCACATTCAGGTGGGCCATTTGCTCAAATGGAAACCTTCACAAAGATCTGATTTACAGCGTTGTCCCTCGTGTTCCTGATTCTGCAAAGCAGGAGTCTCACCACACATCGAGAAGGCAGACAATTCACGCAGCTACTTCAAAACCAGTTTCCCTCTGTCAGTGGAAAAAACCCTCAAAAATGGTTCCTCAGGTTGAAATTTGAGTGTCATCTTACACGGGACACCTAGGACAAGCAGCTGACACATTGATTCCTCCCTCTGAAATACAGCATCATGATACACTAGGAGAAGTTTGATTAGAATTAGTTTGATTAGAATTAGACAAACTGAGAATTAGAATGTCTAATTAGAATTAGGCATACTAAGTGTGACAGTACTGCAGTGAATATTAAGTTAAACGTAAGACACCACTTGCTTCTACCATCCCCAAGAGCAGAAACACATCTGACCAGTCCAGCCTGTGCTGTAGAAGACACAAACCATTTCCTCGCAGATGGTACTGAGTCCTAATAATATGCAATAGTTTAAAGTTCAGGATAAAAAATGCAACACATTATGCAAAGAACTATGATGCTGACATGAATAGTATTATCCCAAATAAATTTAATAATTCTCAGATACTTCTAAAGCTTCTAAAGATACACGTTTTTTTAAAGGTAGGTCTATGTAGATTTTAAAAGTGTACGTGGTCTTTAGACATACCACTTCAGGAAGAAAACTGTGTAAACACTAATAATTAGCCTGCCAAGTTCCTCTCGTTTAATCCATGACAGTTACGGGGCACAGAGTGAGAGCAGTCCGACCAAGGTGCCACAGGGACGGCAGAGGACACCCCCGCGTCGTCAGAGCCTTGAGCTCTAATGGATTAATGGCCTCTCCTGGTCAGGGAAAGGCTGGACTCATAGGCATGCTCCCAATCTTAAGATTAAGGCCTAGAGCCCAAAGGCCTAAAGAAATAAGTTCTGTGTAAGCGCAGAGAAACAAAGATGAACCATGAAGAATAAATTGGCCTACTTTTGTTTGTCTTAGCATATTTAAAAATATGTATCCAAATTACCATAAGTAGCAGTCTCGGGGTTTCTCTTATTAAGGTTACAAACCATAAACTTTAGTTTAGCAAATTACTAGCACAGATACAAACTTCAAAGGGTTGCTAACTATCATGACTATTAAAAATCTCATATTTGATGTTTTCCTGAAAGCTGAGCTCTGAAAACAATCTCAAGTTGTATTCCACTTGGATTTTTCCTACCATTTTCCGGTTTCACCTGCTTAAGGAAACAACTTAAACTCCATTAATCTTAAGCGCCGTACAACCCCCCAAAAGAACAGGTTAAAACCAGCGCAGTTTCAGACCAAGCGATTTCTTCGAGGCCCGATGCCTCTCTTATCGTTTGGTCAGCTATGCTGCATCCCCGATTATCTTCAGGACTGTCACCTTCGTGCACCAACCTACCGCGTCCCAGCACGTCGCCTCTTTACCTGGGCACAGGGTGCATGCGTTGGTGCAGGATTCGCCCTCAAAGAGCCCTCACCCACCCCCACAGCAAACCTGCTCCGACCTTCTGTCTGCACAGACAGCAAACGAGGAATAGCTGAGGAGTGCAATGGCAATTAGCAGTGTGCAGCTCAGCTACCTCCAACTCAGCTCATTAGTTATGCTTCCCGCCACAAATGCCGATGGTGTTTAACAGCTTGTTGTGAACCATGTCTTGTCCACGGCTGATTAGGTTCTACACAAACAATAAAGCTGACATAAGGAAGCACAGAACAGTATGAGCCTTTTTTTTTTTTTTTCCTTTAACAGCAGCAGACCTGTTTGCATTCTAACCAGACTTTTTTTCTGCCTGTTTATTTCCCCCAGAAGCCCCCCTCCATTTCTGCGGTGCAAAGCAGGTGCATTTGTTAGTGTGAATCTGTCAGGGCAGGCTCTCAGCAGGCTGCCTTCAGAGGACTGTGCCTATTACCGCTGGCACAACAGGGCTGGGGGGTTATTGCCATTAACCTGGCAGAGAGGAACAGACCACCTCTGCCTCTGCTTTACCCGCAAGCACTGCCGCTGAGCAGAACCACACTTCTCACTAACTCCCCTCCCCTGCCGGCACACAGCTCAGCAATCACTTCCATGAGTTTCCAGAGCAGGAATAATTTCTGCTGTATCTTCACAAATTTGAGAGCCATGGTTTCTGGTTTGTGAGCAGAGACCCAGTGGAGGACGAAGGATTGACAGGGGACTAAAGGGGAAATTGTTCTTAGTTCCTCTGAACACTTCCCGCCAAATGGGATGTGAAAGCAGGCTATTGCAGCATTCTTACTTTGCTCTTCTCAGGACCCTCTCACACTTGTTGTGATGGGAAGAAGTCCACAGACTGTCAGAGCCCACCACTGTGTCCAGCAAAGCACTACCTGACCCTGTTCCTCGGTGCAGCTGGAGCTGGAGCCAGTGCTTGCTTCAGCCTGCCCACTCTTACACAAGGGAATCCAGGTCATACTTATTCAAGTGCTTGCTATTAAGTTCCACATCATTACACAAAGAATAATTTGCAAAATAGGTGATTGAAACACACAAAGAATTTACAAGTAACACTAATTAATAATAATTTCTACTAGACTGTTGACCAGATTTTGTCACCAAGATTAAATGGTGAACAGCAGACCTTGAGATCTAACACTGAATTACACCCCAAAAAGCTTTACTTGGAAGATAACTTCAAATTAAGTTAAACATTTAGATTGAAAACTAGCTGAAAACCTGTAAAACACAGGACTGGAAGAAACACCTAGTTCTGAACTGTAGCCTAATGCAATCTTATTGTGTCAAAACTCTTCCAAAGCTATACTAAATCCTACCTTTAAAACAATTGCAAAGTGAAATGATGAACAGCAATGTACCAGAATGGGAAGCAGAAAAGGGAGGCAAGAACACTGCAACCAAGCTTCAACAACACCAGCCTTCCTATTAGAGATACCCTGTCCCCACAGACCTCTAAGTGCTTTACATCATGCCTTACCCATTAAGTATAACTAATAAATCTTGAAGTACTTGAGCTGTCTGTCAGCTGGTAGCACACTCGTGACATTTGCAAGGGATGCTAAGTTAGGCTGAGCTGATCATCTTTCGAGGTAAAAGAATACAAGTGGCTTTAGAGTTATGAGAAACAGACAAAATACAACAGCAATATTCCATTTAGAAGAGATATGAACCAGTACACTTGAGAGAAAAATTATCTGAAGTACTGATAAACTGTAAGGAGAGAGAAACTTGGAAAAAAGTAACACCTGCACTGTAGAAGATGGAAAGCTTGACTTGAGTTTATGGCAAGATCACACAGCTTAAAAAAGGCAATTTCAACTTAAGGGTAATGAGCTACAGTCTAAAAAGTCCAGTCATACTAAGATTGCTGGTGTCTAGGAAGGATTTCTAATGGAATAATGCCACATGTATTTCTGTCATCAGCAAGATATTAAACAGGAATGCATGACATCTTTTGCCTGAATAACTACATTCCAGTTTTGGTAATGTATCTTGCACACCAGGATATGGTATTATTCTTTACCTCCTGCCCTGAGGGGCTGGATAATATCGCCATATGTTGATGAAAACCTGCCACACTCTACCCCAGGACATTTGCATTTCAACAGGGAAAAAAGCAATTTCTTCGTAAGTGCAGGAAGCACTGTGGATTCCTTTACAAACAGAAGCACACCATAGATCTAAGATAGTGTTATTAACAACTAAAGTTGTGATTTTTGTTTTTTTAAGTTCCAGATCCAAAATAATTTGTCCTTTTTAACAAGTAAACTTAATAACAATAGGACACAAATAACTATCACTAAAATGAAAGTGACCAGCTGAGATGGTGCTCACCAGAAAACGTATCGGGGATGGATTATGATTAGTGTTTTAATAATGTTTAGCACTGAGAACAGAATGAAGAATTTTATGCAATTCTTTCTCTTCTGGAAAGAGCAAATTTTTTCGGTTTTGTTTTTAATTATACACATTAGGAGAGAGAGGTCAAGTTTGAGATCAATTGCTATTCTGGTAAAAGAACATCCCTAGCAGCTGTAGGATTGCCCTTTACGTATCAATAAGGAAAAATGCGATCATACAAATAATCTGTGAGCATACATTATTCAAATGTTCCATTTATCGTGCTGTATTTCACCACTAAACGCAGGTACCTCATCTGCTTCCTAGGACATTGAGAATCAGCCTCTGGAAATGCTATTTTCTATTGAGAAACACAGCTATTGCAGCCAGTCCCATTCAGCTGTTATTTGCAAAGCAAAGAATGTTTTTATAGCAACTTCCTTTCTATCTACCTTTTTGCTAAACAGCAGGGTCAGTGTTACCAACTCACTCTCAATTCCAGCTCTCGGATACCACAGTACTCAATTTACATGGGGGAATCGGAAAACAACAAAGTGATAAATTTCAGCACAGAATTGAAAGGTTTTTGAGAGAAACGGGATTTGGGATAGAGCTCTAGAGCCACAAATTGAAACACAACAGATTGCAGTCACGAACTCTGGCTAACAAACAAAGCCACAGGTGGCAGAGCTTGGCAGTGTGAAGCCACCATGCTGCCTGCAGTGCTGTCAACAAGAGAGCTGGTAGAGAAGACACTGGTCTGCCTTGCAACAATTTACAGGAAGAAAATACTATAAGAAAATAACAACAGATTCCTATACCACATACACATAAGCAATTTTAATACCCAGGCTAGTCATACCACTTGAGACCTAAATTCTGGCCTTGACAAAGCAAGTCAGGGTAGGTAGCAGCACTTGAATAGGAGAAATCGAGGTATCCTCGCAAGCTTGCAGCGGGTGTTGTGCAGTGCATTAAATGGGTCTTACTTCTCATTCAACACCCCAAAGCCATTTTAGCCTGTTTGTTGAAAACCCTTTTTTGAAAAAAATATTTAAACGCTAATTGGATGAAGGGTCAAACTTTAGCTGGTTAACAGCATTCAGATGGTCCAAACCTCTTCCAGTCCAATCCCAAGACGGGGGTATCTTTGCTATTTCTAAACTTATTTGAGAAGAGTATACCACAAGATTGTACACTACAGAAGTGGTGTAACACCAATCCATAATGAGTTATTTACTTAAGAGAAACAAATCTACTCATGTCTTAGGAACGTCGTCCTAAACGGACATGAGAGAGGTACAGGCAATGTATGGCTGTGACCTCCATGCGGCTGGCAGGATGACTGTACCAGTGACTGGACAACTGTCAAAATCTACTTAGTTTCTGTTAACAGACATATTCCTCCAAGCAAGACAGAAACCCAACATGTCAAGAACAGAGCAAAGGTGAAAAATATTGATAAAAATCACCTATGTTCCACATATGGAACATCTAAATTGCTACCTATTGCATTTTGAGATTTAGGGGACTATAGCATCTGTTTGCTTTTATGAAAAATCAAAAGGTAGTCATGTAACAGGAACACAGTCTTTATACATACATTCAATTCCAAACCTACAAAACATACCAAAATGTTTTAAAAATGACTGCACATTTCAATTATTTGTTGAAAATAATTTGGTTTTCCATACTGATGCACAGAAACATTTTTAGTCACTCATGTTGTCTCTTTTTACCATTCCAAATCCATTAGCAACCATGCAGTTACATTCAAATAACATTCTGTTGGGAGCTTTCAATCTGAAAAAGCTATGTTTTTTGCTTCCGTTGGATTAAAAACGTTTTACTTTGTTGCATTAGCTTGAATAGCCATAAACCCAAAGGAATAGAGGAAAAATATTTATAAACATGCTGTTCAGCACGGGGGAGTAGGGAAGAGGGGATACATTTCATTTAAATGTAGACGTAAATGAAAAATATTTTTCTATTCAAATTAGACTGTATTAGCCTTGGTTAGTGGCAATTAACTGTTCACGAGATGCATACTAACTCAAGACTTCAATAATAATGACCCTTGAATCTTTTTTCCCCTATTTTGAGATCATGCAAGCTTAAAAATGCTTACTTTTAAACAAAAGTTTTAGATCTTTTGATACTAAACTTCATCTGTAAATAAGAATCTTCTACACTCTGAAGTTTACAATGCTATTTTAATTTAGGTTTTAATTCTGTTAAAATCAGTAAAAGACCAACATTGGTATCTATTCAGAAGAAAACCATTCTAAGCAAGCACTTAAAAAAAATCCTCTGGTTTCCTACTTATTTTACTCTACATTTAGAGAAACATTCTATAAAAAATGCTTTTCTGAAGCTTTGACTCTTTTAAGCACCTTCAAAAGAGTAAGATGCACAATCACCTTCAGTCTTAATGTAACATGTTGACTTCCTAAACGTTTATACACTTGACATTCTAAAACACGTTTCTTTTGATAACATGGACCATGCATTGTTGGCTCTCTAGAGCTGAAGACGATTCTGCACACATCTTTCCCTTTCCTCTACCCAGTCTTTTCCCAATGCACTTCTATTAAGTCTCACAATAAATCAGAGGTGTCAGCAATAAATCAGCAATTTTTCAGGTAAGATTAACAGAAAAAAACCCCAAAATCTTCTGTGTAGTTTCATATCTAAAACTTACAGTTATGCACAAGATCTTATATGAGTTGGATACAGTGAAATAGTGAGGAACTGCAAATACATTTATCAAAATTCATTTTTACATGGCATCCTTGACTTTATCTGTGCACCTTTTTTTTTTCTCCTTCAATTAACAAAGTTGAAAAATCTGCTTATCTACAAGGCACACAATAATCGCTCTAGAGATTTGTCAAGCTCTAAATTATATGGCATCTTTGTGGCTCATCTGGATTAAGAAAGAAAATACAGCAGTTCACCTTCTACCCATCTGCAAGACACACACAGAGACAACGTTTCTCTGCTCAATTATTCTAGATTCCTGCTATAACAGTGTACGTAGCAACATTTCATCCTCTACAAAAAAAGCTTTATTATAAGACATGTAACAGAGAGAAAAGTTTACCTGCAGTGTCACAATGTCTTGCCGAGTGAAGGGCTCATCTGTCAAAAGATCCTTGTAGCTCTTTGGTTTTATGTTCAGCTGCTCAACTGCCTAGCAGCCAGGCAAAAGTCATAGATATTAATAATATGATTCTAATGTGCAAATATCGCAAGTAAATATGCAAGTAAATAAAAGCTTAAAGTACAAATGATAAAGCAAACAATTTCACCCTTCATTGTCAACTGGCAGCTGCAATATTTTCATTGTGTGCTTTAACAGATGAGAAGTTTTTGTCTTTCATCCCTACAAAACTCAACAGTTTTGTGTGGTTTGTTTTGGGGTTTTTTGTTTTGGTTTTTTTTTTTAAAAAAAAGAACCTTGCAGTCTCCATTCCATAGTTACGCATATCATTTTAACCAAATTCATCATAAAAGTACTGCCAAAATAAAAAAATCTTGCTTGCAGTTTTCCAAGTTAAGTATTTTACAGATGGTATAAGACAGGCAGCTTTAAGAAAGCGTCCGCATCTCCCCCACTGTCAGCAGCGCTCAGGGAGACACGCGTGCCCCGGGTCAGCTCTTTACAACAGCAGAGCGGCATCAGCCCCTCGCACTCTGTCCACCCCAACTGCTGCACCTGGCCTGCAGCAGCCCTTCCGTTCACCTGTGAAAATTAAATGATGCTCCACAAAGCAGCAGCGTGTTATTTCATAGTGAGAATCAATGTGGAGCAAACGCTTTGTCGTTACAATCAAATACATCATGCAGAGAGACGACTATGGAGGTCTACCTGAAAAAACTGAATCTGTCTTATTCGCCCACATGTCCTCTATTCTCCTCAGATGAAAGTGATAATATTTTTCTAGTACCTCCAGAAGTCCGTAAATTAATTCTGTGCTTACAACAAACCAATAAATGCTACGGCTTCAAGTGGTACACCGCACGAGAAACAGGCCCTGTCAAGGGCACAGCTTGTTTAGGAAGCTCTGTATCAGAAATTGTGGCAAACTGAGCAACAGTTTTACACGATCGACAAGCATTTAACAAAGACTACTCTTAAACTCATTCTTGCCTTTTAACCACAGCCATCAAAGCAGCATGCTTCCAGAAGGAACAGAAAATACTTTCTATTTTAACCTAAACTTGACTGCTCTCACAGCTGGAATGAAGACAGTTCAACTACAACAGAGCAAGTTTTCAAAGACATGATGAATCCAGACTTTTCCTTGATTGCAATGCTTCCAGCTTGTTCCTCTCAGTATCTGAAAGTTCTACTGGAATTTCCCATCAACAGATTTCAAAAAGCAGGTGTTTCAGTGTTCAGACTTTTTACAACACTGGATATGGGTGCATTAATTGAAGGATTTATTTGCTACTGAAAAATAAATAAACTTTGCTTTTACAGTAAGGATTATGCAAACAAGTCACAACTACAATTCCAGCTGGGTTCACGCAAATGTTCACAAAACACAAACAAAAACACAGTTAAGTGTCCATTAAGGCATTCGCTCTGCTCTCTCCCCAGCTCCACTTAAAATACTCTTTTTTATTCATTGATATGAATAGCAATGAGGCAATTTGTGTTGTGGTGATGACTCTGTATCAGAAAGAAGACAACAGAAGATTTGTCTATTAATTCAGCTGAGGAGCCATAAAAAGCTACTCATTTTGGTCTACAAAATTCAGTGCATGCAGATTAACTTAGGAAAAGGCTTTAAAAATACCTTTTAAACCATATTCTAGGGTTGTTCATATATTGAAGGCAAAAGTGGGACAACAATTTGGGAAGTCAGTTCATCTCCTTGTACTTTAATTTCCCCAGCTGTAGAACAAGAATAAAACTTACCTATCTTTCTAAAGCGTTTTGTGATCTTGAATGAAATGCATCAAGTATAAAATATTAGTAATGAAATGCAACAGAGAACCTACCTCATAGGCAAACACATTTCCTGTTGTCTTGATGGCCACAATATGGGAGTTATTGGTGAATACAGTAAACAGCACTGGACAGTGGTATTTGCCTGATGAAGAGGAAAAAAGTTTAAATTTGGCATGAAGTCGCTGCAACTGTTTTGAAATATCTAGTTTCTATTACCTCTGTGAACGCTATTTACATTAATTTTTAAAAGAAAGTGTAAGTTTAGTGTGTGTTTAATGGTGTTATAACTGTGCTTTGATTCTTTAGTGCCAAATAGGAAAAGTAACATTTAAGAGAATTATAAAGCAAGCAATGAAAATGGAGTTTTGAAATCTACTGCCCTCAATCCCCCAACACACAACTTTGTCCAACTTGCTTGATACCTATGAAGTACCACAATATAATTGTGATTGTTGTAATCAAAGCTCCATTGAGAGCACGAGCCTGTACCCTGTAAAGTGCCCAGTGCTCTGTTTTCAGCGTTGTTCCCAGGAATAGAAGTTTAGCTTACATCCAACAAAAAAGTTGACAGCAGCCGTTGTGCTTGTAGGAGAGGAGAGCATTTTGTATTCAGATGTGGCAAGCAGAGTGCCATTAAATCTGAACACGTTATTCAGTAAGGAACCCAGCTTGTGCTCTAATCAAGCTGTGAATTTTCCCAGGAGGGTCAGCATAAATATTAAGCATGTCAACAACAAGCAAACTGATGGAAGGCAATGTACGAGGAAAAAGAAAAATGTCTGGATGATCTCAGCAGAAAGCAATTAGAAGAAGGTTATTAATACTTGATCAGTTTGCTAGACCTGGGGGTTTGGGTGAGATTTTTGAAATAGGTTGGGCCTATTTGGTTCTTTTTTTCCTAACTACCATCTGAGAATCAAAACCGGCAAGGGAGAGCAGAACAGGGACTGCTCGCAGCACCTGCAAAGACAGGAGAGGCAAGGACCTGCGAGTATCTACCCATGAACGCATCAGCCAGAGCTGGCCCTCTGACCTCCAGCACACAGGTGCAAGTAAAAGCTGAGGACTGTTTCTGTTAATGCCACCAGAACTGAAGGAAAGCCATTACCACAAGGGTCTGAAATTCAAGAGGAAGTTTAGAAAGGGATTTTTGGAAGTTGCATCAGGGTATGGCCCAACTGATGGATACAGAAACGTGCTGGTAAAATGTGAGGCCTCGCTCCAGCTGCGTGAAAAAGAGCGAATCGCCGTGTTTCAGCTCTAGCAAAAGCAGAACTGCTGAGGGCACACGCTTGTTGATCTGGACAGAAGGTACTTAGCTAAGGAAGGATCATTAAATGGAAGAAACTGCAATATCTGAAGACCTTTTTTATTGTATAGGTGTGAACAGAGAAGATCCTACACACGTATCAACCATTCTACATGTTAAGATTTAAAGAAAAGTTTGCTGGTAGCCAGAAATGCAACATTTTACTCTTCCTCTCTTGTTGCATCTTCTCTCGATCTATTAATGACACAGCATGCACCTTTTTAAGGAAAAGGCTTCTGAGACTACGTGGCTGCCATCATTCCACCCCAGCATTATAAACTGGACTTCTTTAAGGAAAGCACAATATCGCAGTATCTTTCAAAAAGCTTAGCCACAGTGACTATTGATCTTTTTTTAACATTCTGCTTTTGAGACAGATGGAACACAAAATGCAGAAGAAATTCATCAGCTAGAGACAAGACCTTGTAGTCTATGGACTATTGGTAAGATAAGGAGACAGACACTCCAGAATTTTATTTCCACCTAATCCTTGATACTCTCATTTCAAAGAAATCATTATCTGCCTTGTAAAAGATGAATTCATCTCCAATGTTCTCTTTTATTCCTAGCATCCTCTCTTAGATGGCAGATTTTATATCTTTAACCCTGCAGAAATAGAACTCAAGGCTGCTTTCTTGTGTGCTGCTATTCATAAAATCCCACGTGTTCATTTAAGTCTGATTTGTTTTATAAACAAAAAGTAGCTCAAAACAAAGTGAATCGCAAACAATGCCACAGGCAAGTTAGAAAAAAGGTAACTTATTATAGAAATTTAGCCTTTTCTGAAAATTTTCCCTAAAGTAAATAGTACCTTACTGCAGTAGTAGCTATGGTAAAGTAAAATTGCTGAATAATTTACAGCTCTCCAGTGTAAAGAAAATCAGAAATGGAACTTTAAAGGTAAACACGTCACTCACAAGAAGCAGTTATTTTACTCAAAAAATAAAAAACATGATAGAAAACACAAACTATGTAACTTTACCATGAGTAAGACAAACCAGGATTTATTAAAGCACTCATTAAGAAAAAAAAAAAAAAAACAACAGAAAATTATAGCACTTACCTTCACTGTTTTTAGCAAAATTTAGCTTTATAAGTGATTTGGCATCTAGTTTCTAAAGAAAATGAAACATTAAAAAAATGAATCACAACAGAATCTCACCGTGGAAATAAAAGGAAACCGTAACATCAGTGTTAGGATTTTAATAGTACATAATTTATTAATAATATATTGCAAGTTATCTGAATCATCAGAACCCTGGGAATTTAAGTCACAGACAGCCCACAGAAACAAGGCTCACCAAGCCTGAGAACTGGGATGTGTTTATTTACAGTGTTGTAGTGTGACACAGCCCAGCACGAACCAGAGCGAACGAGCTTGAGAAGTTGCACAACTCTCTCTTAGCACAAATTGGAAGGGGAGTTTGCATGAAAAGCTAAGAGGCAAAGATCATCGCTGCTGATCAGAAGTGACAATTCAGAAGGGACCTCTGACGAACGTCATAAAGCCAGCAAACCATTCTGCCAGTCAAGGTTGCTACCTTTTCTGAAATAACTGTAATTTTTCTTTTACCTCAGGAAACGTGTAGTGGAGCCCACATGGTAACTAGCAATACTGAAGAGAAACTGAGGCACGAGTTCTCCAGAGAGGCGCTTGGGGTCATGAAGGCAGACCCAGTTAATCCCCAAGTAACAACTCCATGGAAGAGGGAACCAAGATGGCAGCCAAGGTTGGGAGGCCCTACAGGCTGACAAAATGAGGGCAACGTTCTCCCACTCCAGAGAGGACACCGCAAACTAAGCTAGCTCCTCTTCTCCCACACGTCATCGGAAGCATGTCTACAGCATTTTTCCACTGCCCGCTCTCCAGAGGGGCCTTCAAACACAGCGGGGGAAGAGCTATCGGGCTGGCAAACACTTCTGGACGATCATGCTGCTCCCTCCTGACAGCATTCCCTAAGACATGAAAGCCACAAGCATGCCCAAAGTAAGAGCGCGCCTTCAGTAACGCGACGGGGCGGGCGCACGTATGCCAGTCACTTAAGAGGGTCAGTACATGATTTGGGCGCATCGCTGGCACGATGGGCACGCCACAACCCGGGACGCCGCAATGGCACAGCCCGCGGGATGGTTAGGCAGCGCTTGGCTGGGGCACCCAGCTGGAGACGACGTCCAGCCCAGCAAGCTGCGAGGCTGAGTCGGGATCTCAGATACTAAAAAAGCCCCAGCAAACCCTTTGATTGTATCAGCTGTCAGAGACAGTTTCACTGCCAAATTGATCGTTAAAAGCACACACAGCACAGGCCTTTTAAAAGAAACAATCGGTTCTCTTCTCAAAACACACACCTGAACAGATTAGGGAGGTTTTTATAACCCAGACAGCTCTTTATAAACAGATATATATACATATATATATATATATAACAGCGGAGATCCGCCGGCCACGGTGCCAACGCTGCTAGTTCAATCATTATGGCAAAGAGCGATAACGAAATCATGTGAAGCTAAGTCAGTGGGCTTTTCCTGCCTAATCAAAATTCATATTCTTGGTTCAGAGAGTACCTGTTATGACAGCTGGACTTAGTCATTTATAGGAGGGCACTTCTCAAATTGTTTTCAGCCAACTGGCAGGCTCATTTGCTGCCGGAAAGGTAACCAGCTCTCTAATTTATTAGCAAGAAGAGCAATGAGGGCTAGTAGGAGTAAGATGGGGAAGAGAAGAGGCCAGGTTAGGTGATAGTTAGTTAGGCAACGGAAGACCAGTGCCACTGTTTTTCCTTAAGCGGATTCTCAAAAAAATCCAACCCCAACATCTGCACACTGCTGGAGTACAAAGACAGACAGCAAAGGCAAGGGCAGGTTCTGAAATGACTAAGTGAATGCAGAGCTTTATTCATTTATTTATCTTCTAACTAGAACAAAATTGTCAAAGTAGTAGTAGGGGAACAGCAGAGTTGCCAAAATGAACATATGATCCTGGACAGATCTCTTCAACCTAAACAACTTACTAACACAAAGCAGCATCCATCTGTGCACATGTTGTGCAACAGCCCAAAAATCACGTTCCAGAAAAAGCTTCTGTAGAAATACAACCACTGGAAACATTAATAATTTGAAGGCAGGCCTCTACATTATCTTCCCGGCAGACTTGAGCTACCCCCAAAACATATGAGCAGATCATCTTTAAACAAAAATGGAAACAGTTCCCTAAGGAACAGTTTAGCATGACTGACGATTCATATTTATACCTTGACAGAAGTTTAGTGGAAAAGACAGACTAAACTGCTGTACAGACTGTAAAGGTAGCAAAAGCTGCAGTATGCCGTTTCATCTGTCAACGTATGATGTATTGTTAGAAGTGCTGCCAAGTCCTCAGACTCTTACTCCGTACCCAGGGAAATAGTATGGTATTTCAGGTCTCATCTTTCCGTAATACGGAAAAAGGTTAGTTTTCAGCATCAGTTACTCACGGTGGATCAGCTGCTTGTGCTGGCATCTGCTCCCCACCGAGACCAGCACTTACACAGTCTTATATGTCAACGGCAAATAAAAAAATAGTGATTTTCATACAGGAATTGAAATACATGCACTGCCTGGAGTCTTTTTCCAGGATGAGAACTCTACACTAAAGTGCTGTATGAACATTACAAACTTTTATTGCCACAGACTGGCCTCCTATCAAGCTTGTGTTGAAGAAGTGACCTTGGCATGTCAGCTCGTGCCCTCTGGAGCAGCTCTGCGCTTCAGCTCTGCTGGCAACTGCTTCGCAGCCAAGCAGTCCAACGCTGTATCAGGAGAGAACTTCCTTCTACTGATAAAGGATGTTGTTTGTGCAATGTATTTATGAAAAGGGATGGAAACGGACCGAGAGTTGTATATGAGAAAATATGTGGGGGAAATATAATTAGGGCAACACCTTAAAACTATTTTGAGAAGTTAATTAACGTGTCTTAATGCATGGAAAGACAAGAGGGGGATTTAGTGTTTTGTCAAAGGAAACCTTTGGAGAACCAGAACAGCAAAACCAGGTGATTATCTGCTACAAAGGACTGCCATGGCCTACAGAGGCAGCTCAGTGCCCACGACCAGGCTGCAGCATCGGGCAGCTGCACACGGAGCAGCCGCAGAGGAGGGAGTCAGCCCGCACGCCAGGACTGCCAGTAGGTACAATTCTGAGACACCCACGTTACACAGGAAACTCTGAAAGAACATGATATAGAAAACCTGTATCATGTTTTTTTCCTCTCAAGTTCTTCATGTCACATGAAAACAGGGTTATCTTGCGTGTGGGTGAATCTGCTTTTATTTATTCTCCATCAAAAGCCAAAGCTTTCCAAGCACTATCACACAGTTTGTTGCCATGGAAATGACCATTATGCCACAAACAGGCGCCAGTCTTCAGGGGGAAGAGACAGCAGGGGTGAATGAATCCTAAAATGAGTTAAAGTACTTGTTTTCATATATTTCTTATTACTAATAAAGCACAAGAGAGCTCAAATATTGCATATACAGAGCTCAAGTTCAAAGCTGTTTCCAACCTGAGTTTCCCCAACACACACCTACCATCCAGTTTCAGCCAATCTCCAATGAAGAAAGCAAGGAAAAAACAATGTTTATTAAAAACACTTCATCTAATTAAAATTCTAAATTCTTAAGGAAAACGAAAGGCCACAAGCATGCGCCACTTCCCCTAAGCAGAAATAAGAGCTGCATATTCACTTCTAAAAATATTTTATGCAAAAATACTGGAAAGCAGACGCATTTCGCAGCATGTAGTACCAGCTGCTCCACAGCAAGGAAGGGCTAAAAAAACAAACCCCAAAACTGTGCAAGCTTTTTTCTCAGCTGACTCCTCTCTTGCAGGCACACTTCCACAAAAGCAGCCAAGACTGCTTTTGGCCATGACCTACTTTCTTGCAGCAGCGAGAAGCCCCACTGCCCCGCGTGCCCTCATCTGCCAGCTGACAGCGCTCGCTCCTGCGGGATCCCAAAGGGCAGCGTCCTTTAGTGATACCCAAAGCAGAGGTTATTACGATGCGTAGGTTAGTGGGGCACTGTGGCAGCTCATGGATGAAGCACGCCGATTGTTTTGAATTAAATCATTCTCTGTCATTGCTGTATGTCTTATGAAGATATGACCTACAGTCCCCACGCATCAATTAGCTACCCCCTCTGAATCCCTTTGCTCTGTGGCTGCATGTTCTTCTTCTTAACGAGCCTCTGACCCTGTTGGATACGCACCAGTCTGAAAAGCAATCAAAACGGGCTCATTTGATTCTCTGCCCACACATGGGCAGAGTTGGTGACATGCGGCAAGAGCTGTATTTCGTAAACACAGACTTTCCCACTCTATCAACAGTAACTGAGTTAGCGTTAAAATGTTCAATACTTGGGGATCGGACACCCTTCTGAATGGCCTCTGGCAGGAATGCACAATAATCCAGTGAAGCTATCGCAGGGAAAAATCGTGTCACATCTGAACTGGTTGACAACACAAGGACAAAGTCATCCAGGGCTGATTGGTAGGTTCTCATCTCACCAAAACAAGCAACACAGAGTTACCTCAAATAGAAGAGAAAGCCAAACGAGACACTAAAACACAATGTTGCCTACCAAGTACCAAATTTAGCTTAACAGCAGCAAATTAATTTTGTATTAAATTCTTTGGTTCCTTTAAAGATAAGACCTGTTACTTTTTGCATACAACTTCACATTTTAAGAAGCGCTCTCACAATTTTCCCTGCTATAAAACCTTCAAGAAATGTGGGGATATGAATTGAATGAATAGTATTGGAGTAACTCCATGTATAATGTTCCTTATTTCAGATCTTGTAAATGGATTTAAATGATGGTAAAAGGCATTGGAAATCCTCAACAAGTCTATGCACTATGGGAATGTGATTGGAAACAGCAGCGCTGTTTTAACAAGATAAGCCATCTTCATGTAGTTTAATATTTCATGAAAAATTTTGGGTCAGCAGCCAAGAGACCAGAATAGTCTCATGATTCAAGGTATCATTTCTATGTTCAGTTCAATGGCAAAAATGCTAGATATTTATCACATGGACAACTGTCTACCAAATGCTAAAAAGATACCCTCAATTAACATTCTTGGATGAAGCTGCTGTTTAACTGCAGCTTTCATCTACTACTGAACTGGTATGGAAATGGACACAAAAGATCCTTCATTACCCACTTCCAGACTACGGTATTTTCGTATTTAAATTTTAATTAAACTGACATCATATGGTCACCAAAGCCTTGTCCAGAGAATCATAAAAATATGCTTGATAACACACATGGCTCACAGATACTAGCAATAACGTTGCACTATCAAAGAGCAGATTAACAGAAATTACCATGAGAAAAAGATGTGTAGTTTCATGTGCAAGATTAAACCTGCAGTCTTAATGTAGTCAGAAGTCTATCAATCCAGAGACCCACAGCCAAAGACAACACGGTTCACGGAAAATAAAGCTTTGCAGAAGCATCAAAAAACTAGTCTCCATTTGAAAAACAGGCAAGTAAGGATCTGTGGGAAACCTCATGCTGCATCTCATTTAAGGCTACAGCGTTTCACAGCTGCTAGTTTTTCAAGTGTCACAATCACAAAACCCCATCCAATATGCACACTTCCACCAAAACATGGAAAAGGAAAAAAAGAGACCATCTATTCAGACTGTAAAACTCAGATGTAAATACTTCTTTGCTATAAGGGAAATAATGCATTAGGAATAATGCTAGACACATTTATCTGCCTGTGTCCAGAGCTGGCTTACTGGATAAAACACTGCCTATCACCAGCACAATCCCCATCAGCAAGGTGGGAAGGAGGCACAGCAGCTTGGCCAGTCATGACACTGGAGCGTTTTAAACATCTCCTTTTGCTAAAGCACTTGAACAGTAAGTCTAGGCAAATCTGATCTTCTTCGCCCTCACTGTTTCCCAAAGATACAGGGAATTGAAAAATAAATCCCCCTTTTAGGACAGATAAAGGTTAACTCTTAGTGGTGCTGGGCGCACTACTGTAAAACACACAGATACACTCTGGAAAAGAAACAACCAGCTATGCACGTGTTCGTCAGTAACGAAGGAGGGTGGGAAAGTTTCAGAAAACCCAGCAAAAAAGGAGCCATCTTCCAGGTCATCAGCCTCACCAGGACCTTCATCACCTTGCCCACCCCCACCTCCCCCCGCTGCGTTTTATGACCGTTTCCAGTTATGACACACAACTTCCTGGTCGTTCCTCTGGGCAGGAATCATGTCCTCATATGTTTCTATCCAGGGGCCTTGAAAATTTATGGTCACTAGTCAAATATTAACTCATTTAGACTGTTGACTAAAAGCTAATAATTTCTGAAGCCAATGAGGTAAGACGACATGGTTCAGTTGCTGCATATTGAAGAGTTCATCTCATTCAAAGTGGATTCTAGGAATTCGAGAGCAGCCCGTGTCTGCTGCCCCCAGACAAAAATGCACCTGGAGACAGATGCTTAATGACGATGGCTGTAACCATCCGTGCCTGAAAGACTGCCACAGGCCACAGAAATAGAGGCAGCAACATTCAACTGGACACACACACACACAAAAAAAAGAAAGAACCACTACTCATCCTGGCTAACTCTTATTTATAAATAAGTACCTGCTTCTGAAATGACCTGAGCTATCACGAGAAAATGCAACAAATTACCATGTTCTGACAGCACCCTTTGTGTCTCAACACGTACACTGAAGCTGTTTTCTGTCTTACACTATCATGTGTAATATATCAAAGTATTATCAAAGTATTTCAGGAAGAGATTATAAAGTATTCCTACCACTGTGCCAGGCATTCACCCAACATTTACTGTGTATGATTAAGATTAACTCTGTTCAAAGAAGATAAATTAAAATTAAACAGACGTGGAGAAGGACAACTGTGACCATTTAGGGTATAGAGAACTTAAAGGTAAGAACATCTGACAGGAAAATACAAGTCTGAACAAGAAAATGTCAAGAAAGCATTAAATTCCTCTGTACCAAACACACAGCTGTAAACACTAACAGAGAGAAGAACAGTTTTGGCACAAATACAAACGAGACTAAGCTGGTCAAACCCCAAATTTACAGAAGATATCTATCACATGAAAAACCATCAGAAGAACCTCTCGGCAGTCATAGCAGGAAGAAAGTAAACACCGGTTCAAGACAGAGCACGCAGTTTGCAAAGCAGATTGCGAGAGCGCTGAAGACCTCAGAAAGTCTTCCAGTTTTCTGTTCCTGATCATTTCACCCTTCCTTCTGCAACACATGAAAAACAACTAAGCTGGATTTGTCTGAATCATTTTTCAACAACAGAGCTTCCCTTGGTTTTATTTCTCTAAGCTTTGTTCTCTGCTCCATAATAAGCTATTACTCACCCAGAACAAAACTGTATTCCCACCCCCCACTGAAACTTTTCTTACAAATAAACAAGAAAAAAACCCTCCCTCCTTCACTTCAAATGTACAGGAAAAAATAAATTTAACAAAAGGGAGAAAAAGGGGCAACTGACATTCACACCTATAAAATATCTGAAGACTTTACTGAGTTACATCAGACAAATTGAGAAATATACTTTGAATTTCAAAGCTGAAGATGTGCTGACTTCTTCTGACACGTATATGAAAAGTGTTGTCTAAAGAATTGACATTCTCATTTATATATCAGTTATGCTACAGCCAAATGAGACCTGAAGTTACTGATCCACCTAAATGATCACTCATTTCCAAAGCCCCAAGGAAAAAAATGTAGCAGACTACCTGGATTTCAGGTGCTGTGCTCTGATGGTGGGGGGGGGTGGGGGGTGGGAAGAGAGAAAATGAAAGGGGGCTATGTCTCACTTCTGAATTTTTCTACATAATGAAAAATATCTCAATTGGTCAAATTATTTTCCTCTTAATTAGACAGTCCCAGCACTCTAGATATGGAAAACCGATGTGCCTATGGAGGGCTGCACAGCATTTTCCTCTCAATATTTTATATCTAGACAAAGAACGAAAATGCTCAGGGTAAGCACAATCCACTGGAAAAGTTTTCTTCATTCTTACTGTTTCAAGAGGGAAAAAAAATGAAAAGTCACAAGGAAAATCTGACGACTCCTGCAGTGTGCCATCTTTAGAAGACCATCAAAACCCTACGATAGTATTACCGGCATGCTGCAGAAATTCTGGAGCCGTGCTCTGACAGCGCGTCACACCGAACGCTACCCACAGCCATCACGTCGTCCTGCCAGTGTACGCCAGTGGCAGCTACCGCTAGGCTGGCATGGAAGAGGCCACCTTCAAACCACAGATCCTTGTCTAACGACATCCAGTATTTGCTGCTGATTATCTAGAAACACGCCTGGAATAACAAAATTGAAGCAGTAATCTGCAGTACAGTACCACTGCAGGCCTTACGAAGGGAGTTAAAAGCCACAGTCACCGTTGATTTAGCCAATACGGGTCACGTGAAACTTGGCCTCTCCCCGCTGAGGCCGGAGACCTGCTCCACTCAACACTGCTGGATGAGTTTTCTTTGTGATCTTGCCCTCCACACCTCTGAGTCAGCAACGTGTGAAGCTCATGCAACCCACTTACTGGAATCTGTTCCTGAAACACACAGGCTCTGCGCTGATTATTTGATAAAGGTGGAGAGCAATTTGTAGTGAACTATAAAGCCTTGGCTGGAATTTAACCTGTACTTTAACACCTGTTCCTACAGCACTTGATCTTTCTCACACTCCTGACAGGCTGCAATTTCTTTATTCAGAATATTGCAAAAGAAGAAAAAAATTACCTAAGCCCTCTTTCTCATTATGTTCACTTCTCAGGTGAAGAAACAATTATCAGTGCTTTCTATTTCTGTATCTGTGCTTTCAAAATACATACACAGTAAAACCACTTATGTTTAAGGAAGTTTCACCTTTGCTCTAATTTCTGCATCCTTTTCAGGCAGGATTTCCCTTATTTAGACAGCCAAAGACTTTTTTAGTGCATTAAAAAAGTGCTGTAAGGCTGGTTGTTCGTTTTTAAAGTAGGATTAATAAACTCAGTGGTAAAAAAAGTAATCTCCTCCATATCCGCTCCACTACCCTGGTCAGCAAGCTCCTCTCACCACAAGACCAGCAACTGATTTCTATGAGACTGACTGAAATCTAGTTGATTGAATTGAAAAGAAACCATGCTTTCACAATAAAATGAAGTAACAACAGCTGCCAGCATTTCGGAGGGGAATTAGCTAATAAACATATTTAAGGAATGTATTTGAAAATGACTTTCCAAAGTTTTGAAATAACTTGGTTGCAATTTTTTCTTTTGAGGGTAAGAAGTTATTGGTTTCGAAAGTGCCTGTAATTAATCAGGCAAGCATCACCCTACCCACCTTATTTCAAACAAATGACTAAAAAAAAGGGCACTGCTTACATTCCTATGTGAGCAGTGCTGGAGTGAGGAGGTGTCCGCTACAGGCTCTATCATCGCTGCAGGGCATCACAGATACAAGATGTGTGTCTCTGAGTGCTTTCAAAGCACGGACCAGACAGGCTTGCTGCATGAGGCAGGCACCTGTACTGCTGCAATTATTTGATCATATTAGTCAATCTCACCCCAAGTCATTTTTATTTGGTAAATACACGATTAAGGGTGTGGGAGAACAATAGCAAATATTTATCTTGTACACAGAGCAAAACTTTGGGTACAGCTCTCTCTTTTAAGAAGGCAGATGTCCTACTGGGAAAGTCAGAGATTTTCAGCCTTCTGACTCCAAAGTTAGTCCTCATTTTCTATGTCAGTGGCTCTGTCTTCTACTACTTCTTTATATGCCCCAGGCTCCTTTTTATGGTTATCTTCAGAGGCAGCCCAAACGAAAGGATTTCCCAACCCTAAAAAAAACCCTCCGAATTTATAAAAATGTTCCCATTTAACCTAGTAAGAAGCTAAAACCTTGTGATACGTAACGAACCTTGCATGAGACAGGGCACAACACAAATTGTGTTCTGCTTCATTTGGACCAGAAATGTGACTCCTAGTCTCATACATCCACCACTCAGCATCTTCAGGTCTCTTAACCTGACTATTAGGCATATGTTAAGCCCGAGCTAAATTAACTCGACTGAATCCTGTTTGCCTTTCAAGACATACATACGCAGCAACCGCACAGCTGCACGTGGCCCTTAACATGAGGACTGCATCTCTGGGTTATGCAGGATCAGCAGACACGTGGATTTTAGTTTGCTCGGAGCAGTGCAGAAAGAATTCACATAGGTGAGCCCTCTATATGAGTTTAAAAGCACATGCATTTAAAACAGTCACAAAATTTGCTTTGGAACAAAGCCTTAGAAGCAAGTTCCAGAGATCAAACGACTTTCAACTGTCCAAAATAACTAAGTTCCCACAGAAAAGGAGAAACAAGGGACAAAGGCTTTAGCTATTTCTAAGGGGAAGAGAGATATTTGCCCAAGGTTACAGAGCCTTGAATGGGGCTGAATTACAACCACAGTAATCTGGCCTGCCCACAGGCAGTTAGAATGTCACTGAACCAGAGTGGAAAAATAGGTATTTACATCAGAAACATTACAACGCAAAGGAGAAAAATAGCTCAGCCCACATATAACAACATATCCATGCAACAAAGAGCAATTTCCTTGAATTCCTGTCAAAAGGCATGCTGATCTATCATCTGTTCGTGTTTGAGATTCCAACAAACCAGACACGCTCTGACCAATCTCACTTCTTGGAAACAGGTACTCCTGAGCCCAGCTGGCTGACTTGTGTGGGCATGCTGGTCACTGCTGTCACATCGCTGCTACATGAAATGTGCTGGCAAGCTTGCAACTATCTGCAAGCCCAAGAAGCCAAAGTGCTGTTCTCAGTAAAAAGGAATGAGCTAACTGTGACTCGCCTCTTTATTTTATGCACTTTTAGTGTAAACCTAAGCTAGGGCAGTGTCCTGACAAAGCTGACAAAAAAAGTGAGCCAATGTCATCTGACAGGCTGTAGTTCAGCTGCAAGAGGTGCACTGTTTCTTCCAAAATTATTGGTGTAGTAACGGAAGTATCTTTTACCCCAATGCATTATTAAAAAGGGGTAAGAAATAAATCTAAAGTTACTTTCTGGAATAGCTCATGGGAAACTCGAGACAGAGGTCAATGGTGATTTGTTTCTCCTAAATGGATATTGGTGTCCATACTGCACCTCAGAAGAATGTTCGGAAAAGCAAGAAAACACAAACCGTAAACCATGAGAACACACAGGGAAGGAAAGCAAAAAAAAAATTAAGATATTTTAAACATACCAAAGAATAACTGTGATCTTGGCATTGCAAAAATTCTCTAAAAATGAAGGCTGGTCCAATAGTTTAGGACTTGGAAGAATCAGAGAAGTCACTTGTAGATCAGTTCACAAGCATCCAATTAATAAAAGACTAGCACAGTCCTACCCCATGGGAGCACTGCGAAGATAAATATAGTAGTGATTGCAAAGCTCTCCAATTCTCCACTGAGGGGTCCACTTCAGAAATAAGACAGCTAGACAGAAATAGCGAGTATCAAGAGTGTGCCATTAACAATGCCATTTCCAAGTAGCCTACTGACTTCTCCAAAATGTTTGGCCTGTAGCAAACCATAAACACAGAATTACAAGCCACAAAGGATTTCATTATCATTTTTAACTTCAGGACAAAAAAATGTAAAAATTCTCCAGAGCTTCATCACCCATGATGAATCATCAATCTGTGCAAAGTAACTTTGTAAGTCACTGTACAAAACACGGCATTGCAGCTAATCTGGCTCAATTCCTTTTTAAACAAACCCGGAGTCTTAAGTTTCTGTAAGTCACCAACTCACTGCCGAAAATCTGGTTTCCACAATGAGCAAGCTGTACAAGTAACAGAAAGTGCACACATAATAATAGATTAAATAGAGGGCAGTACAGGCTAGAGATGTCCAAGCTCAATTCACTGACTTCTGCCACCTAGCCTGCCTTGTCCCAGCACCCCCATCCCCTTCCTGCCCAACGCCATCTGCCCCTTCCAAAAACCAGAGCTGGCCCTCTGGGAAACAAATGCTAAATGATGACACTTCCTTCAACCCCACGCTCCAAGTTAGAGCTCCACAGGGCTGGATTCAGCAGGGCTGCGTGCTGTTCTGGAGAGCAAGCATCTCCTTTTTCTTCCAAGTGGTCTGGAACGCTTTCGTCCTGTGGGGGACAGAGCTGTACAGCGCAAGTCCACCACTGAAGAAAAGGGAAGAAGAACAGGTTCCCCAAACAGTGATACAGAGGAAAAGGGGATGCATGCTGAGGAGAGCTGGAGGTGCACTGCAGGTCAACTACAGAAACACAAGTCTGGGTAAACTGACAGATCTCAAAGTCCAACTTCATTTGAGCACTGATGGTTCATCACGTATATTCTGCACAATCTCCCTTTCTCTGTATTACACAAGACCGCTAGACACATTACACTTCTTGCTTAGTATTTACCTGAAGTAATTTTAAACCACATCACGGTTCACGGTCTGAAATGAGAACAGGTGTCATGGAGCTGCTGAGTGAAAAAAATTGATCTGGCAACACACCAAAACTCCCAACCAATGCACAGAGCAGCAAGGTGATGAGAGGCTGGTGAAAACAAATGAAATAGCTGTAATTCCATTCCTTCTCAACAATACATTGGCCTCTTCATGTGTGAAAAAAGACCTTCAATCATCTCTCCATCACACAAACACACCTGCAGTTTGCTGTAACTGAAGATATTGAGTCTCAGACAGCCTGTTCATGTTTAGAGTTTGGAATGCTGCATCTGTATTTAAGCTTCTCCTCGTATCTGTCTGCTGGGAAAAATCTTTAATCAAACACAAGATGCTTCAAAGGTAATCTCATACCAGAAAGCCATCTGCAAACCAACCAACAATCCTGTGCAATGGCTGCCACCTAATGCTCAGGAAAGTAACTGCACTTACTGGAGGAAAAGACAAGTTTTCAGTAGCTGAAGCTACTACATATTTCTGTTTTAAATTTTCCTCTACGCCCTCACAAACAATGCACTCTCATTTAACACACCAAAAAAAACCCAAAAAAAACCACAAGGAAGTATTTCCAGTACTTCATATTTATCCGGTGCTTTACAATTTCACACTGCTACAGAAAGTAATCCCTTCATAATTACCATTTACGCAGAAAAAGCGCAGCGAAAAAACGCTAAGGTGCTGCTCATAGCGTGAAATCCCACTCTTACAGTGAACTGCCATGACAGAGGCAGGTCAGAAGCTTTCTGAAATATGTTGTCAAGGTAACTCAAAAGATTTTGCAGCTTAAGCTTACCATTCATAATATCATCTATTAATCTCTTTAATCTGCATAAAGCCAAATATCCTTTTGGTTAGGAAACATCACTGCAAGTTTAATCACAGATGGAGAGGTGAGCTTGCCAGCCCCTTGCCCTGTGCAGACTAGAATTCTGCTTACACGAGGCAGCACTACAGAGTCTTTTCCGTCAATGACCACTCAGGCTTTCTGGGCATCACTAGCAGTAACAAAAGACCTCGTATTTCCATTTATACAGATTTTAATTATGCCACACCTGTAAGAAAGGCAAGATGCCCTGGGAGTTTATATAAATGAACTGTGCATTTCCTCTGCCATACTATTTACAATCCAATGCAAAAAAAACCCCAAAACAAAACCCAAAAAACTCTCTTTCTTCTGCACACAGTCCAAGGCTGATTATTTTCTATTACAAAGATCATGAGCAGGATGACAGTGAGGTGGTAACAGGTCTCAAATCCAGAAGCCCCCTTTTTTTTTTAGCTAAAAAAAGATCCCTAGTAAATCTCTACATTAATTTCAGCAAACCTGATCTCACAAATATCATACTTCAAAATAGCACTCCCATTCAACTTCTTTGGCTTTCATTAAGGCATTTTTGTTTCTCCCACACATTAAATAGGAAACTGAGCATAAGGAAAGCAAAACCATCATGTGAATACACCCATCATTACTTACTTCTCCTGTGATTGGATTGGTCCCATATTTCTTTATCCAAGGAACAATGCTCCTGAAAAGGGAAGGGATAGCGTAATAAGTGACAAGCACCATCAGAAACCTCTACTGATAGGCATGATTATTTTTGCCAACTTGCTACGACCAAATGATGATTACACAGCTGTAACCAGTTCAGCAACACAAAAATAAAGCTAAGTACAGACAGTAACTTACAGTATGTCAAAGACTGTCCCATCTGGTGTGCAAACTGGGTATTCAAATGGCTGCAGAGACAAACTAGAAAAGAAGTACACATTCTTTTTAGCAAAATCAGCTGGAAATCATGACGACAGAAGCAGTAACACTTTGCTGATTCACTTGCACATTAAAGCAAGGCCTATACCGTTGAAAATACTGAGTGGCTGCCAATACCCACTACCTGATTCTACATAAATTAGGTTAACAACAAAATCCACGAAAGGAACCGGTACAGTTCAGTAATGTGTAGCTGCCAGCACTCACAGCCATAGAGCCGCGGGATGCTGTAATACTCCCCAGCCCGCTTCCATTGCCATGTTGGGTCCCACCAGCACAAAAGATGGTTCAAGCAGAAACACTCACTGTCTGTGCTGAAACAGCCCAGGGAATAACTGGCAATCACATTCAGCATCCCCCATTAGGGATGTATCCATTATCCAGCCAGCTTTTAGCCAAGCAGCAGTAGTTCGCAGATGTAGATGGTAACTCCTTGAACTATTCAATTTACAGGAGGATTTCTAACCACCTCTACTAACTCCCCTCTTTCACTCCAGCACTTCAAGCAGTAAACTCTAAACACAAAAAATTAGCACAAATATTCCTTCAGTCTACCTAATCACTGCCTCAGAAAGGTGAATGATTGACCAAGCATATTCTGAGCAGGGAAATGTAGATTCAAGCCCCAGTGACACAGATTTGAAACACTGGAATGTACACGATAATTGTTCTGAATTATTTTATTGCTTCTGTATTCTTTTAGCCATCAGCTCCAATCTCTGCAGACACTAATCAGGGAAAGTATAGATACTGTTTTAGTTCGCATTGAATTTTCTCTTGCTGCATTACTATTGTAGCAGGCACAAGTCAATGAAAATAACTACCTCAGAAGAACATGGCTTCAGTAATAGTTCAGCGCCAACAGTCTGATAAATAGATGTGTCATTGGTGTGGTTTAACCCAGCAGGCAGCTAAACACTGCTCAGCCATTCGCTCACTCCCCCCCCCCCTACAGGATGGGGGAGAGAATCATGAGAAAAAAAAAAAAAAAAAAAGTAAAATTCATGGGTTGAGATAAAAACAGTTTAATAGGCCAGAAAAGGAAGAGAAAATAATAATAATAGTAATAAATAAAGAATATATAAAATAAGTGATGCACAATGCAATTGCTCACCACCTGCCGAGTGATACCGAGCCAGTTCCAGATCAGCAGTTCTCTGCCCTCCGGGCAACAACCGCCCCCGGCAGTTTCTGTACTAAGCATGACATCACCTGGTATGGAATATCCCTCTGGCCAGTGTGGGTCAGCTGTCCTGGCAGGGCACGAGAAGCTGGAAAGCCCTTGAGTAGGGTAAGCACTACTTAGCAACAACTAAAACATCAGTGTGTTACCAGCATTATTCTCACACTAAATCCACAACACAGCACTGTGCCCGCTACTAGGAAGAAAATTAACTCTATCCCAGCTGAAACCAGGACAGTTGTTTAATAAAGATAATGTAAATGTGTTGTCTTACCTGCAGTGATCAAATGATAAACGCCTAAAATTAGTTCGTGGAAGGTCTGTTTATGGAAAAAAAAAACACAACAGAGTTCTAATAAATACACAGTACTCTAGGTAACAAGGAAAATTTGAAAGTTATATTTTGCTATATACATGGTGGCAATTGACTGGTGACAAGGATAAAAACGCTACACCTTGCAAAACTGTAACTAAAATCGGACTTCTGCAGAGCACAAGTACACTCCTGAACTGAAATTACACAATCAGAAAAAAAAGAAATCAAACCAGAGCTGTGACAGAGTGACAGCACTGCGTTTAAATTTGCTGATTAACACTTAAGCACGGTCAAGCTGTGCCCTAGCAGTGGGCACGGAGCCCGGAGGCAGGGACAGCTCATCTGGGCCGCTGCCCGGCTCCGCTGGTGCCAGCAGCCCGGCGGCTCGGCCCGGGGCTCCGCCGGGCAGCCGGGAGGGGCGCGGCCGAGGGGGCTCGCCCCGCCAGCCGCCCCGAGCCGAGCGGCCCCGCTGAGGCCGGCGGCGGGCACCCCCGCCCCTTTACCTGCTTTCTTGCCCCCGTAGAACTGCGTGTACTCCGCGCACGTGATGTACCTGCCGAGACAGCGCGGTCACTCGCGGGCAGACACCGCGCACCCCCGCCCGCCCGCCCGCCCCGCGCGTCCGCGCCCCCCCCGCCCCGCCCCCGCGCACATCTTGTCCTTCTGGTGCTGCCTCTTCCCCATGGCGGCGCCGGAGCCCGGCGGCTCAGCCCAGGGCCCCGCCGAGCCCCCGCGCCCGGACGGCTGCAGCCGCGGCGCCCTTCCGGTGCGGGTGCGCCGCCAAAGGCCGCGCCGCGGAAACACGGGCGGCGGGCGGCGTTCCGGAAACAAACACGGGCGGCGGGCGGCGTTCCGGGGCGGGGCCGGGCCGGGCCGGGGGAAGAGCGGGAGCGCTGGGGGGGGATGGCGGCGGGCGCCCCGCCTCCGGCTCGCCGGCAGGATAAAGCTCTCGGATAGAGCGTACGCCTGGCCTTGGGACCGTCGGAGGACGAGTCCGTGCCCCGCACTGGGCGCCTAGCTCAATCCAGTTTTATTTCGGGTGTTGCCGCGGCCCCGGTTGGGTCCTCCCGCAGCCGCGCCAGGGCAGGGGCGCCGGGGACGCTGAGGGAGTTCTGGCGGGCGCTTGCGGCCCAGGCGGCCTAGCGAGAGCGTCGAATCCCGCCTGCGACCTTCCGCGTTTCCCCGTCCAAAGCATTTAATTAATAAAAGCTCCTTCGTTCTTCAAAACAACCTGCCCCCGCTCCCACGCTGAAAGCGTTCCTTACTGACTTTGCTGCAGGCTTACTGTGATAATGTAATAATCCTCAAACAGTTGTCACAGCCCTTGTCTGAAAAAAGAAGGCACTGAATGTAAGCAGAAAATGCTAAAATACCCCATTTAAGAAAAATGTTCATTTAAAATCATCACATTTTACGGCAGTGACAGAACCTCCCAAGAAAAAATGCGTAGAAAAACCTAGATAGCGTCTAATATGGAGACAGCACTTCTTAAAAAGTATTTCAGCATCTCGTCAAAGACTTAATGACAGATCAGAACTTACTTTCCCTTAGCTAATTACCACCTTTAAATCCCATTAAACAGCATTCATTACAAGACTGGTACAAACAGCACAAGGCTGAACAGAGGATGGCCAGAATCCAAATATCTTGCCTTTAGCAGGGGGAAACAGCAACCCGTCTCAGAGCTTTCACTCATCAAACACCTGCAAAATTACCCATGCTCATTTGTTCTTTCCTCATTAAACCATCAACCTAGCAGCTGCCTACACAGAACAGTCGAGAGTCAAAATCCATGGAAGCTGATAGCCAGACTCCCACTGACTGCACCAGGCTTCGGACCGGACCCACCTTTTCCCCAGAACACGGTATCCATCTCCTATTTTAATCATTTCAGTGGGTTGCTTGCCTGCATACACAAGCGCAAGATGAGCACAACCTCATGTAGTTGCAGATGCCCCTGCTCATTGCAGGGGGGGCGGACTAGATGAACTTTAAAGGTTCCTTCCAACCCAAACACTCTGTGATTCTAATCCCTGAGGAATATAGTGCCTTTTCCCATGAGCGCAGACTAATTGGCAATAGCATATGAATCATTCACAGCACTACCACGACTGATTGCCACAGTCCTATTAAACTTTTCAGACTAGAGGTCAGGGGAAGTTGGATGGCTCTCCTTGTTACCTTCATTTTCCCCACCAGGTACACACAGAATCAAGCTGTGCTGTCACCACATTTCCCACTGCTTGTTGAAAACTCACTGATGCCATACTGAAGAACAGCTGCTAAGTCAGTTGTTTTTATTGCTCTTCAAGGTGCTTCAGTCAGCGTGCACATCAGATTGCTGTACAAAGAAGTAATCTGGCGTCCGTCGCGTCTGGCAGTTGAATACAGGAGGCAACAAAACCCTACACTGGGAGAACGCATCCCTCCCTCTCGGATGCAGACAACCATTTAACTGCAGAGCTGCCTCTCTCAAGAGGGTCAGTCCCCTTCAGCCAAAGTCCGCAGCAGCACAGCCAGTCCTCGTCCTGGCTGAGGCTGAAGAATATTGTTTGTTTCTGCTGGAAGTTTAGGGGAAAAACTGTCCTTTTACAAGGGTTTAAATACACTTACTCATTTCAATACGAATTTTCTTACTCAAAAACATCTCGAAGAAGGCAATATATTGAGGCACACCTGAATACTTAGGTCCCGAAAGAACCAACACAAACACTTGCTTTTTTCCCAGCACTAAGCATACTTTGGGGAAGAAAACAAGTCGATTGATTCGGTTTCAGTGGAATTCCAAAATCACTCCACAAGTGAACTGCTGGCAGGCTACCAGCACTATTTTGTTATTACAAAATGCCACACAAGGAAGATGGCCATAACTGCATGAAGCTCATTTCTCATTGCAGCGCTGACCACTTTCGGCAGTGGTCAGGGGAGCCTATTTTGCTTTGTGTTGCCCGAGATAACGAGCACTCCCACACAGCTCCTGCTTGCTCAGCTGAGACGTGGCTCCAAGAGAAAATGCTGTAGCTGCTCTAGGGAGATCACAAGCACTTGTCTGATCACACTTTCAGAGAAAAGATCACCCAGACAGTATTATTTATTTCTAGACATGTTAACATGCTTCAGCCTGTGTTGACATTTCTGGAGATGCCTGTGCCCTCTGTAGTAATTCAAGACCATGTTTTTGCTTTTTGTTTTTTAAACCAATGCAATGTTCATTTATTTTTGTACTTACAAAAAGAGCCACCCCATTGTATCCCTCCCCCTCCCCCCCAAATGCCTTTTACAAACATTTAAAAATTAAAAACCAGATGATGGCATGTTAATTTGGTAGAATTACTTTGAAACATAGCTTTTGTAATTAGAGTTAAATTTCCTACAAGATGACTTTGTAGAGATAGCCTGATTATCGGCCAAATAAAATTCCGTATTACAAGTTAGCAAATTCTAGTACAAAAATAGTCCATGTGTTAGAACAGCCTCTTATTATTATTATTATATTCACAGGAAAGAGTCTATTGGCTGCATAATACCTTAATATTTATGAATTTTCTTTTTACGTGGCTCATTCATCTAATTTAATATAGTGTTGAGCCTCAATAAATCCCTCAGGCAAAAAAACCCTAAACAGGGTTAAATATGCTGTTCAGTGTACTCTGAAGTACTGTGCTTTTCACAGGACATCCAAGAAACCCCACAAACAGTTCTCAGCTAGTTTTGATATTAAAATGAGATCCAGATCCAAAAGGACCCCCCTGAAGTACATATCCACGACTTTCCATAGAAACAGAGCCCACAGCTTCAATGGTTAAGTTTCACTTGGGAAACGGTCTAGCTCATCCACTCATCCTTTTCATGAATCCCCTTGTGAGCTTCTTTAAAAACTACAGCAGGTCACTCCTGAAGCACCCGGGACCCCCACGGCACGGCTCTCTTCAGGAGTGTCCCTACCCACCGGGCTCTTGCTCCTCTTCTGTCTCTGGTTAATGCTGTTCCGCAGTTTCTCTCGGACCAGGCCCCGCAGGGAAAATCCGTGGAAATGCTACTTGTCTCTTAAGATGTCTAGCTGCTCTTGATATTCTGTGAAAAGCCTCTGGAAGCGGAGGTTCTGTCCAATAACAGGAAGAAGCTCTTTCAATAGTTCTCTCTTTCGTAAACCCTGCACAAAAAAACCACAAAAGCATCCTCAGAATGTATTACTTGATATCATGAATATATTTAATAGAGCTGTTTAAGATTCATGCCTTTTTTCCTGCCTGGAGAGGGCTGTGTATTTCACGTTCTTACTCTGCTTACATGACTCCCAGAATAAAAACCGTCTTTAAATTTATATACATACACGAAGCTGGTGCAGCCTCTGCAGTTACAGGCTCCAGAAGTGCTCTGAGAACGGAAGACATTTCATTGGCATGCCACAATTCCAAAGCTGCTGTCTGAAGAATGTGGAGACCTGAACATGCAGCTCTGCTCCATCTGCATGATACTCAAGACAGCACCAGAGCTGAGACTGCGACACTAAATATTTTGTATTTATTTGATGTGAAACTGTAGACAAGTGCCATGGGAGGAAGCTTGCTTATGAGGTTAGAGCCAAGTATGGAAAGGGTTCCAGGGTCAGCAAAAATAATTTGCAATGGATTGTCTGCCACTAAGTTTAATCATATTTTAAGTTCTATTGTCTATCCATGTTCTGTAATTTTCATGGGAAACTCTTCCTCGTTCTTTGTTAAACTATTTATCAGGACTTACCATAACTGTTGATTCCCACTGACTTCCAGCTGAGTAATGGACTGGACCCAGTAAATCCTTGCATAATTCTCGCAAACGATATTCAAACCCTGAATATTATCAGAAAATAAAATCACATTCATAAGCATTTCACTATATATAACTACTCCACAAGGTAACTGACAATACTCAGGGAAGAGTTACAAGTATCTAGAATAAAACAAAGCCAAAAACATTGATTTCTGAAAAAGTATATTATCTTTTAAAAGATCTGCTGTTAGAAGAATAAGATGATTTGTAAAAGATTTATTTTAGAGTTCCAAAGGATTTTGTTTTAAGCTCTCAAAACCAAAAATACTATTAAAGATGATCTACAATAGGGAGAAAAGCTGAAGTAGTTACTCCAGTCTAAGAGCTGCCCTGATCTCAACCTTATTCCCCCCTCCCACATAAATATACCAGCTTTTAAAAAAACAAAACAAAAAACATTGGAAAATTGACAGACTTCAACACTCAGAGAACTAATACAAAAGAGATATCACAAGAGTTGGAAAGCCACAAGATGAAAACCAGTAAAGGGAAAATGTTAGGTTGCATTTAATGGCAATGTATGAGTTCGGAAAAATGGTGCCAGTATTAAAAAAAAGACATCCTTCTGAAACAGTAAAATAGTACTAAACTAAAAAAGATTGCTTAAACCCTTAGCAAAAGAGCTTATAACAAAATTAAAATGGATCCAATTAATACGCATAAGAGTTAAAAAAAAAAAAAAGTAAAATAAAACCTTTAGTAAAACCACACACAGTTTCCAGGCCAGCTTTATTCACCCAGAAAATCAGAGGGGGGAATTTCGTTGCAAGTAACAAAGTCATCCGTTCAAGAGTAACTTGCCAATCAAGGTATAATAGATTGACTATTTTAATGGATTAGAGTTCATTAAATGTCGAAAATGTCATAGGAATAAAGGGTGTTTAATAGAATGTGCAATTTTCAAACTTTAGCAGACCTAGAAAACTAGTGAAACAATAATACACATGGCAAAGCAGGCTTTGCAGTGACATCAAGTGCATACACACATGCAAGGCAGCGACACTTGCGCAGTGCAAGACCAACCCTGCACATACAACAGAGAGGCTCTCAGCCAGTGAAGCCTTTTGAAAGTATAACCATCTCTTCAACATATGACCCAAGATGAACATTTTAGTTTCAACTGGGGAAGGACAAAGAGAATCATATGCAGTTCATCAAGCTCTCTTGTTAAATAAGGTAGGGGTCAAAAGGCAAGAATTAACGAGCTCAGTTTTAATTCTGCCAATACCTATTAGGTGGCCTAACATGAACCATTTTGCTTCCCTCTGTGTAAAATGATTATGCATGGTGAGGAATAAGACTGAATTAATACAATGGGAACTACTAAATTTGGAATGCAGACAAGCAGAGATACTACAGAGATCTTTAGAATCCAAGAAGCAGAAGAGGCAGTTGGTTAACCTTATTTAACATAATAGCATAGAGATATAGTGTATTCAAATACAAAATACACACAAGCGACCTTTCTTGTGGATTTCTTTCCTCACAGAATTTAATCTGTGGAGCTCACCAGTACAGGCTGTTGAAATTTTAGCATGTAAACAAAGTATAAAGTGCAAGTAACACAAGCAAATTCTCTGCAGTTCTATCTGCTCTAGTACAAAGTGTCAGGGACTAGGCAACTCTTCCATTTCACATCAGGCAGCGATCATCAGTTGGCTGAGGAATGTTACATATTTTACAAGGTCTTGCTGGTTCCTCTGAAACATCTGTAGTTGCTGCCAGATAATACATATGATATGCCTGACAGACCACTGGACTTTTTTACAATGCAATTCCTACTACTGAGGTCCACAGACGGCACGGTTTCCCCACACCATGATCTGTTCGCAGTCCGTGTGTCAAAATAAGATCCATCAGCACTGAGCAATATAGGAAGCAAATGCGCTTCAGCAGTTTGGTTTGGTTTTAAGTAAACACTAAGTCCAGAAGCCAAGTGCTAAAAGGAGGACGTTAAGGGCAATCATACATAGACATGACATGAATAGAGCATTTCTTAAAAATCCATCAGAGCTGCAAACAAGTAACGCAGCATGGCAGGTCTCACCTTCATTAACTAGGTACCGTGCATAGATAAGGAGCCAGTGGCGATATTCATGACTGGATTGTAACGTAAGTGCTGCTGCTATCTGGTTCTCCAGGTATGCAAGCGTTGTTTCTTGTTGCACTAAGTGAGGCATGGAGAACAATCTTGCAGCTTGCCTTCCTGAACTACAAAACCAAAGAAAAATTAACATGCCAGCCATAAAATCAGGTACTAGTTTAAGGAATATGTATTTTTGTAGTACAAGCTATTCTATGCTTATCTTTCAGAGGCACCTAGTGCTTCCAAAGTTCAGGCTTTTAATGACAAAGGCAGCACTTCAGAGCAAACTGCCTTCCCCCCACCAGACCATTTACAAGTATCAAGGTCCGCCGACGGTTTTCTGCCTCCTGTTCTTTTTCTCTTCCTTTCACCTGTCTTCTCTTTAAAAACACATGCTTTTCAGTGACCAAGTGCTCCTGAATGTTTATAGGAAATTAAGACGACTGTCTTTACCTTTCTTTGCCCCTCACAGGTGAAAGTCACAAAACAAACACAAGATATAAAGTTAGCCTAAAGCATTTAAAGGATTTCTTGAAAAAAAAAAAAGTATTGTCCTAAGAAGGCTAATTTGAAAAAAGTGACCAATTATTTCCTTTTTGAAAAAAATGCTAATTTTTCAGTCTGATATTTTCTCTCTCTCTCTAAAAGAGAGTGTTGGTTGTTTGGATTTCAAATACATTTCCCAATTAATTCCTCTCCCAAGAGAACAGCAATAAAATCATACAACTCTATGTTTTTCTCACCAAAAAAAATTAAACTCAGATGTGAAGGACAGAAACAGCACGGAAATCTGCCTGGGAAATCTAACTCAAAACCAGGTGAGGATGGTCTATTAAATTACCTACAGGAGTCTGCTCTGGCTCACACAATTCCCTGGTGATATTTGCAGATGTTAAAAATATGCATTATAAGACTAATCACTCAACTTTCTCAAAGACTTCATTAAATAGATCCCTTGGGGACAACTGAACTACTCAAAATTTGTCGGCCTACTCCAAAGCTGGTAAACAAAAAATTAAGATGTAAAATGTAAGAAATTCAGTTTAGCTATTCAAAATATTACATGTACAGAATTGTTAAATTCTTTATCCATCCAATAAAGAAGAGCGTTAAAATGATTAAGTTTAGAACATGCTTTCCTGCCCCCCAAAGAATCTTAAAATAACATTAAGATAGACTATAAATGTGCAAAGGGTTAAAAAAAAGACACTCTATGAGCTACTGATAATTTTCAGTGCCATTAGCATCTTAAGAATTAATTCACTGATTCAAGCACATGAATAAATAATACGGAAAGAAAGAGACAAACATGCTGATCAAACAAAGCAATTAAGTGCATACTTTGACGTTCGTCCCTGTATTACAGCTAAGGGCCCAGAACACAGCATGGCTTCTTGGGATGGTAAACTATTCCTGAAGTCTGCACATTGTGCTAGAGAGTCCTGTTTGTCAGAAACAAGATTCCTGGGAAAAAAGCAAACAAACAAAAATTAAGTTTGAGGAGAGCAGGCAGTGTTATCAGGGGATCCAGCTCTGTTCTGCCTCAAAGCCCAACTTGTGTTTTCACAGATAACGAAAAAAATATCACTGAGGCGCTCGGGAATTCCACGGACCCCAACTGTTCACACTCCATGTCCAAATTCTGCTTGTGCTGTCCCCCCCACCCCCAAAGTTCAAAGTATTGATTGTGTAATACAATTTAGCATTAGTTTTGACGGAAATGAACTTTATACTTGTCATTTTACATCTAATAATAGTAAGTCATGCCCCAGAACAGAGCCTGGAGTGAACACAGTAATGACTTTCTCGTTAAGAACCTGATTTTACCTCATGTCCGGGTCCCCCCCCCCCCCCCCCCCCCGACAAGTCGTCACAGATCACACCCGTTGACAATCTTTCCCATACATTACAGTTAGAGCTCGCATTTCCACACAATCAAGGATATCATTTTCACTGGTTTGAGATGCCAAGAGAATCAGTGGCTCAAACCAATGCTAAGTTTAGACCTCCAGACAACTCAGAGGTTAAAATGGCATAAATATTTAAAATACCCTCTACTGCTTTATCATGTTTAAATTTGTATGATGACTAAAGAGATTGCTCTTCCATATATTTCCAAAGCTGTGGCACACACTAAGAAATGACAGCAAATTCAGTATTATGGCTGAGAGCCTGTCCTCTGCTCCTTACTGACTGGGAAAATTTCTGCATAATTTCTCAGTTTATCTAAAGAACAAATAAGGTGTTTTTTCTTTTCCAAAGGATTCACATCAAGTAGTTGACTATTAACAATTATTCAAAGGAGGAATTAAAACAATAAGCCCTTTCATCAAGCATGCTCGTTACACTAAGTACTACAATTATATTAAGACTGAAACATGTTTTTTCCTCTTAGAAAGACAACAAAGAATCTATTTTGGAAAGACACTGTAAATAATTTAACCATGGAAGTTTTTTAATGGGAACTTACGCCTTGACAGAAGTAAGAGAATCCATGGGGAAAGCCTATCTGATTCCCAATAAGGCACAGACTCTTACGTATCCTTTCCTTCTGTTTAGGACATCAGTAATGACTCTTCCATGGGAATTCTCCGAGGTATAATTTCTTCCCTCCCCCCTTACCTGACTTACTATCTTCATTAAACTTTTACATCTTGGAGACAAAGAGCTCTCTTCAAACTTGACTGGTCATCAGATCCAAAAAAATATTAAGGAGTGAAGGGGACTGACAAAGTCAGGCACATACACATTCAGGATTGGAATGCATAGGTCATTTTCTCTGGAGAATGGGCAAAATAATTTTAACATGTCTAAACTCCCAACTAAACCCTGAAAATTGTTTTGACAATTTTTCCAGAACTCTGTTCTTTTGTGTAAAAAAGTGAATCTTTAATCATCACCAACTGCTTGACAGATTCAACTGATGTACGTCAGCAAAAGTATACATAGGTGTATGTTAATAAATAAAGGAGTATGCACCGTGTAGGAAAGAGTGATAAAGTATGCTGTAGTTCAACTTTTTAATTTTTAAAATTTATTTTAAACATAACAAATTGTAAGAATATAATAAAGCATAGACATACAATAGTGAACCGAAGCAAAACTAGGCCTGGCATGTGTTCCAACTCAGACTAACCTTCAAAATATGGAGTGAAACAGTAAATCAGAATACATGTCGGTTCGGCTAAGTTGTAAAAGCAGGAAATAATATATAACTTACCATGTAGAAAGAGAAGGATTAAAACAGTATGCCTTTCCATCGGACATGCTCATTACAGGTATACCATGCTGAGTCAGCAAGATCTGAGAGACAGTTGCATCACTTCCTACAAGTCAAATCAGACCAGGGTATTTCTTTTGGAGTCTTGCATAACATTCATAATGGTAAAAAATGCTATCCACTATTAATTATCACTCATAGCAACCAACAGAAAAAGGTTCATTAAATGTTATTCTCAAGCACTGACAGGAAGGTCAAGACACAAGATACTCACTGATGGTAAGCACCAGGCTCAGCGCAGTAGCATTAAAATCACTCTTTTGCAAAATATATTATCAATCTTGATGTTGCAGTTTATACAGAACATTGGCTTAATTCGAAACATTCTCCATACCTAGGGGCAATCTTCAGCAATTCCGCCATGTCTTCTGTAACCTAAGAAGCCTTTATCTTTCTTTTTCCCATTCTAAAAAAACAGCATACTTAGAAAAGTGTGCTCTCTAAGAACGTAGTGTAAGTGGGATAGCTGGAGTCTCTCATTTCCCAGCATATCCCACGCCCAGGGTTTGTGCATGTAGGCATTTGCAAACTGCTAGTACAACTACTTCTGTAGGTAGTTTTGATTAGCACTGTATGGATTAAAGCTGAAACAGAAGCCAATATGCTCCGAAACACTGCTTTTTTGATAACTTGTTTTGTGCCAGTCATTGGCAATGATAAAAACTGAAGAATTTGAAATAACGGATTTGAGACAATCAGTTGGTGTTCATCATTAAGATAATATACATGCAAAGTGCACACAGAGAAATTACGATAATAGCAGACTTACGTAAAATATTTGGTTTGTGATCTTCACAACACTGAATCTTCACATTCAGAAGCAAGCCAGAATAAGCTACAGGATCTTGTACAAGTCTGTTAACTGCTGATAGTCTCATCTCAGTTATTTCTACTGTATTTCAACATTGCCAATGACTTCCCTTTATTACACAGTAACAAAGTAAAATTATTTGTATAGGCTTTTCAGGTTTTGTAAAATTTCAGCATATTCATAAATCGCACTAAATAGTACAGGTGGGCTCAAAGGTTGGGAAATAAATGACTTATTACCTGAAAATATTGTTTGCAAAGACTCATCTCTAACAATGGCTGCCTGCTTGTGAACATCCCTGAAAAAGACGAAGGGACAAGTCTGCAGTTTAAAAACAACTGAAAGCTCCAAAATCATTTAACAAATGCACTACTTCAATATTCCTGACAAAGTGGAGGGCTGTTTTTGAGTTTGGTTTTTTTTTTTTTTTGTTTTGACATTTTCTTCCATTGCTTCAACAGAATTACTTTGGCAAACTCGAACCCCTTAAGGCAAGACAGAAGTCAACAGCAGATAACAACTTTTATGGCTCTTTATCAGGAAACCTCATTACAGCTAAGCAAACACTAAGGATCCAAATACCTCCTTAGGAGCTCTGACTTGCACGAGACATTAGATTAAATTCAACAACTGCGAACAATTACTGCAGTTTTTATCTTGGTATCTTGAAGATGGCTAGAGTACTTCTAACTCTGAAACTCATGTACTTTATTGGCTAAGTATGATGGAAGTTGGAAATATCCATATTTCTCCTTTTCCTCCCCTCAGTTCATTCCATATGCATGACACAAGTCTATCCTAGGGAGGCTGTTTAAACTAGTAACTTCTAGCTGATCGTCTATCTTCCTTCTAGAATCAAATTCAACATTATGGACCATTCCAGAACAGAAAAGAAACAGGCTTCAAGTCCTGCCCAATTAACTCTTCATATTATATCGAAAAATAGACTTGTGTTCAGACCTGATTTGGTTTAAGCCTCAGTTTCAACAGCAATGCACTGACACAACTGAACAGTTACCTACAAAAATCAGCCCAGGCAGCTGCTGCAGCCTCACACGGTACTTACCAAACAGAGAGCGTAGCAGCAGTGGTGAGAGCCATGATGTAAGAACCTGTGCAATGTAGGGTGGAAATGGCTGTATTCAATATTATAGGGGGAAGAAGGCGACGACCGCAAGCTGAAAATACTGACAACGTTCGTTTTTCACAGGCTACACTTACAATCTCACTAAAAAAAAAAAAGAGAGAGAGAGAGAGAGATAGATCAAAAAGAAACATTTACGTTTTGTCAAATGCAAGTAGCATAAAACCAGACTGATTTCTTCATTTATCATAGAACTTGGGCTAATTGCCCAAAAAGTAACTATTACAGCTTTTAAAAAATCCTGGGTAACAAAGGAAAAGTTCAAAAAGCACACAGATTATCTATAGGTGTGTTCTATGCCTCCTTAATTTGGATATAACTATGATGGTCTAAGGAGATGGGCAGAAGGTTTGCAGGCCAAGACAGTATCTTTTATTAGACCAAGTGGCATTGTTAGAAATACCAGAAAAGCCTTGGGGTATACACAAGCTCTTCTTCAGGCATGAATTTGTATTTAGCTTTAAAATCCACTGCTTGTTTTTCCAGACCTAGACAAAGCATTATATGTCTGCAAGCTTGTCTGATTTTTTCAACTATGCTTGCCTGTGTAATAAAAGCTATTACTAACTACAAATATTAACAACATAAGGGTGTTACTGAAGAATCGGCATACAACTCAAAAAAAAAGTTTGAAAAAAACTGTGACAAATACTGAATCTCATGGCTCAGGCTTCAGAAACATACTTTCAATTTGAACTCTGAGGTTGGAACTAAGCAAAGTTGATAAAAAATATCAAAAGACTCAGGAAAATATTTCTACGTCACAGAACATTCAAATTTTTCACTCTTTAGTAGTTAGCACTTGAACAACTGTCACTTACCATGATTTAGTCCACTTTAATGAAGAAATTTAAAGGAGAAATGTAAGTATACAGGAAAATAGTTGTAACTGGCTAATGAGAATTTCTGATGCTTTACGACTGCATAGAGCTAATACTTGAACTGGTCTTAAGACTAAAAGCAGTACACATTTTTATCCACAAAACATTTATTAAGAAAGATTGTGTAAGAATTACAATGGGGGGGATAAAATCAGCAAATAGCAGTAGTCAACAGAAATAAGTCAGAATCCCTACAAAAAACTCCACAGGATAAGAGTTTAAGAGCACCAATGTATTAAGACCAGGTTAGGTGGAAGAGAAATAGGACATCTTGAGCAAGCACAAAGAATCACAAAAATCCCTAACAGAAGTGATCCAGTTAATCAACTTTTCTAAATAAGTAGGGAAAAAACCCCCAAACTTTTAGAGCCTCTGCTTATTTCTAAATATGTGGGTTTAGGCGTAATTAACTTTCTGTAAAGTGTACTTTTGTACCCCTAAAAATGTTTTCTGGCCTTCAGGACTACTTATCTTCTGCAGGCTCCCACTTCCTCCAAACTATACTCTCTTACCAACTTCCTGCCGCAGTGAGAATTCGACTGGTGAGGACCGTCTCCCATTCCTTTCCTTCTCGATTACACTTTAACCTGCTCAGCTTTGAACCTCCTACTGTGGTCATTTCATTCTCCACTTCAAGGTACATTGATGGATCTGAACTTATCTGAAAAACAAATAAAGTAAAATACTTTTTGGAAGAGGAAAAGAACTACTCAAAAAAGCAGCAACTACTATTAGATCCAAAACAATGCTGGCTTTAAGAATGGATTTAAGTATGGCATTCTCTGTTTAAGATGGCTTCAAAATACACTGTGGCACTTCAAAAGGAGGAGACCTCTGAAAATCAGTCTTGTCTAGAACACAAATTTCTTTGTATTCAGAGCGTAAGAATGAAGAAAAGTTGTGCTAGTCTGTGCTTCCTAATTAATGGCACCAGATCAAGTCTAGATGTGCCCAGTCTCCCCACAGTCTTGCAGTTAGAACCAGACTACCACAGCCTAAACACGCAGAAAAATTATTCCATAAATACCTAAAGTAATAGTATTTGCCAGTCTCTTCAGATGTAGAGCATCTCCAGAGAGCTCTCAGAAAGAACTTGTTTCTTCTCTTCAGCAGTGTACTACCAACATAACCGTAATAACAATGCAGCAGTTACTCCCGTCGGAGCCTCTTATCTTTACGACACACCTTGGTTAACCAGGAGGAGGGACTGATGAACCAGAGGTATTCCTCTTTGAAGTTTAGCTTGTTCAGAAGTGTCCTATTTTTAGCTGATTTGCCATTAACTTTTCTCATACAGACATATCCTTAGAAGCTGAAGTGTACCATCTTGCTTGCTTGCTTGAACAAATACACATATTCAAACATTCATTTATCAAAGGATCCTGAATAATGTAATAATATTTAAAAAAAGCAGGATTTTTTTAAAGTATTAAGCTTTTTTTCCCCTTTATAGTCCACTTACTTGCAAAGTAAACGATTTCTGTGGGACTGGGGTCGGCAGCTTAAGTGCTAATGCTGGTGCAGAGATGCAGGCAGCATCCTTCTCAGAGGCCAGCGTAGCTGGGGACTGGAAAAAAAGAAAGAAATTGCAGAAGTGGTTAATTTTTTCTATTAAAAAAAGTTAAAACCAAAGATATTCTAAAATATAGATTGAATTTGAAAAACTTTTTTAAAAAAATTCCAAATAATGCCAATTGCAAATATTAATCTTTTTCCAATTAGTTGCATAAATACAATTTTTTTAATATAGCTTCTAAGAGCTAAAAAAACAAAACAAAATATATGTGGTCTTTTTTTTTTTTATATACACACCCCCACACACCTTTCAGCTGGAACTAATTAATGGAAATTCTGGTATATTGCATGGAAAAGCTAAGCTCTGAATACTGAAAACAGAGGGGTCTATATGCCCTAAAAATGACGGAAACTCTAATGCAACTTACTACTACACGGTTCCTAGGAAATTCATAACCATTTGAGTCATCATATCCAAGTCACTCTCTTGTGCTTGGGCCACTCCCCATCAAAGAACACCAAACACTAATGATGTTTCATTTTATTCGACACAGGCATTTGGCAGGCTATCACTACTTGGCACACTGGTACCGTTTACTAAGTAGCTGTATATTTATAGAAAGGATGGACACAATTGCCATACCACGTGCATTTCCTTTTATAATCTTAAATTTTAAAAAGAGTAAGTTTAAAAGGCAAGGAAGAGGGATGGCTAAAAATTCTGTGTTTTCCTGACCTGATGGAATGAGTCAACATGGGACTGACTATTAAATGAACATTGAAAGCCACAATGAATCTATTTATTTCACCTGAACAGTTAAAGTTACTGGTACAAGTCTGGAGTCTTTTCGAGGCCTTCCTTTTTTCTTCTTTTCTACTGTTTCTCCCTCAAGTTCCAGTTTCCGCTTGGGTGCACTGAGTGGTTTAGCAGCTGGAATCTTCTCTTCACTGTCACTGCTGCTCTCCAGAATATCCTTGGGCTTATTGTCTTTAATTAAATTCTGATCCTTCAGTCTGAGCAAGTAAAAAAAAAGTATTTTACATTTTATATAAGCTGATTCCAAAAGCTGCCACATATCCTACGCGCTGCCTTCTTGTAGGTAATAAGATACATGCTTAGCCTTGTTTGCATGTATTTCAATATGCACAAAGGCAAGAGAAGGACGCTGAAGAGGTATGGCAAATCCTCCACAAAAGTACAATGTGCAATATATATATGTGTAAGCTGATCAGACATATTCTCACCTTAAAAAAAAAAAAAAAAACTAATCAAACTAGCAGTTAGCAACTGGATAAAGCTGTAAACAACAACTTTATTTTAGCATTCAGTTCCAATTATAATCAGATCTCTTTCCCTGGGTTGGTACAAATAATTCAGCACTCTGAGATGCAAGAGTAGTTCACCTTTTCCCCTCCAATGGACATTACGCTTTCTGCTTACTCATGCAGAACTTCATTTGTCATTCTGTTGTCTATCCCCCAAAATTGTCCTATTTAGTTCCAACTACTGTAAGAAAGATGCGTATCTGCAAACCATACAAATGACCTCACTGCTCCATTTTCCATTTCAGGAATACAATATAACTAAAGACGACAAAGTACAAATCCCTGTAAACTCTTTTGTTAACCATTATGCACTAAAATAGGTCATTTAATCATACTCTTCCCATTCCCTCCAATAGCTGCTTATTAACTCACCACAATGTTTTGCCACTTATTCCATAACCACTCAGCTTCCTAGAAATATCTTGCGTAATCCAAACCTTTTTTCTCTGGCTTCTGAATTATGCCATACAATACACTTTTATCCATACTTTACTGACACATTACAAGCACTTATGAGAGTAATGTAATACATCTTTCTTCTGCATCATATGGTTAAAACTTTTGATATAAAAATATTGAGGTACTTAGTAAAAACACATTTTATTGATATTAAGTTGGGGCACTACCTACTTCTTGCCCAAGACTGCTATTTTTTCTATCATGTGTTTTGGTGAAGCAGGGATCCTTATACCACAACACACTATGTCACAAAACCAAAGGCTTTCTTCTTTTTTTTAAAATCATGTGGATCCAGAGCCAAAAACCCTTAAAATCAAAGCATCTTCTCTGCATGCCTTCAAGGCATAAAGCTGAAATACATCTGCAGCTCTTACGATGACAAGTCCTCTGCAGACACGTATGGTAATTTATCTTGAAGTAAATCTCACTCTTGTACAGAGATGCAGGCTGGCTATTTTTGTCTTCTAAGGAGCACAGATGCATGCAGCCACACATGGAGGTACAGGCACGCGCAGCCCCTTGTAACAGTAGTTTTAACTCAGAATATTTTGAAGAGTCTGCTTGGTCCCAAATGCCAGAGACAAATGTACAAAGGGATACTGCCAGCAAAGAATTTACCTATTCACAGCCGTCTCCTTCCTTCCAATTGTGGAAAACACCCAAGACAGAGAGCCAGCACCATGACATCCACACCACAGAGAATCAGCGTTGTTTTAACCCTCTACATTGCTATCCTCCTCTTTTTTTGCCCCCAGGCTATGTCTTACCTGTCCACAACAGTCTGATTTGTATTTGTTACAACAGCAGTCCCTGAGGTGGCTTTGGATCGTTCTGTAAATCTAGAATCAAATGCTTTCATAGGTTCAATCTTGGATGGAGTTGTCAACACAGAGGAAGATGATGCAGGAGGAGCAGTTGAGGCAGAGGTAGCATTTACACTGTCAGTAAAAGGGACAGGAAAACAAGGATTGAAAGAAATTTAGCACTGGTAACCTGTATTGCTCATAACGACTAGCTAGCATTCATTACACTGGCCAGAAACCATACTGCAAACCTTTCACTCAAGTACACACATGAATTATGATATGCTTTTTCCCCTTTCACATATCAGTATCTTGCAACCTTTGCCTACTCTCAAGAGCTGCTTATAATACATCTCAGAGCTAAGAGCTTCATGTGGCCACACAGGTAGATCTGGATTAAAAGACCCTAATTCATTCATTATGTATTTTTAATTCAGAAATGAAATGTTACTTTCAGCTGGTACTTATGTACCCAAAGGGAAAGGATCACTATTTTAAGCAATGACTGGGGTTCCTGGTTTTACCCCTTGTTCAGGTTATCAAATACTTTCCATTACAAGATTATATTCCACTGTTTATCAATCAAACAATTTGGGCTGAAACAATTCATGCCAGGTTTTGAAATTCTGTTGTTGTTGTCGAATCTAAACTAATTATTAGGCCTTTCCAAGCATAACTCTAAGGCAAAGGAATGTGTTTTCCCCACAGTAAAGCATTCCAGGGATCTGTTATTTGAATAGCTGTTTACTTTAGAGACTTTTCAATTCATTCAGAGAATTAATTGAAAGAAAGAATGGCTCTAAGATAACTGATGTTTTTTACTAAAAAGCTGTTAGAAGTCCAATTTCCAAAGAAAAGGAGACTTAATAGTTTCATCTGTCAATCATTTCTCATAGTCTACCCACTCATTTTTTAATCTGTGGCCAATTTCAACTCAGTTTGATGGAGTGGTAGAGGTCCCAATGACATTGTGCTCTTACAAATGCTATAAAAACACATTGAGGAGAAGAAACCAAGTCAGTGTTACCACTGAGGGAAAGGCAAGTAAAATTTAGTTGTTCCATAATTAATTTGAAAGACACACTGCCCAGCCAGCATATGTGCCTTGACAAGTCATTGCCACTGGGCTCTGATGGGGTTGTTATACAGGGAAGAAGTACCACCATATTTGAAGAGAGGAGATCTACAGGACACAGGACAGAATTTGATGGAAAACAGGCTTCATTACTTCCATTGATGGAAAACCTTCTATTATTTACTAAGAGCAACCCAGTAATCTATAAGCAAGCCAATTTGTTAGAGCATTAGCAATCAACTGTGTACCTCATTGCATTGAAGTTCATTTCCAGAACTATACATACAAATATATTCGTTACTGATTTATCACTATTTAAAATAACCAAATACTAATAAAATCTTGCTGTTTTCAGGAATGTCATATTCTTGAAGTTTTGAGGCAAGGAAACCACAATAATAATTGGTTGATTACAGAACTGTAAACAAGAATTAAAAACTAAATAGAGTCATATAAGTGGAAAACAAAACTGCAAATACTGACCCATCTTTATTGGCTGTATCATCTGTTGGTTTTAGACTGGCTGCTGTTGGCTCTACAGAAGGCTTTGAAATATTAAGGGAATTTGCTGCATTAGAATCTAATGACATGAGCTGCTGGTTACTTTGAGAAGACATCATTGAGCCAGACAGAGATCCAGATATTGGGATGCTGTTGAAAAATGCTGTAGAAAAATCCCTAAGCAAAAAGACAAACCACAAATACATTTATTGAAAACACTTTAAAAATAATTGAAAAAGAATCATTTTAACTATTTATTCCATTCTTCCCTTTTCCACATGTGGATGCTCATATACAACCTAAATAAACCACCAACACGTAGCTTCCCAGAGTAATTTCTCACAAAGGACACTAAAGCTACTATTAATGTAGATATGAACCTGCAATACATGAGTATTGTTCACTCATCTATAAAGGCAGATAATAAGAATTAGCCTTATATATTAGAAATGAGACCTTGTAGCTAAGAGAACATAGGTTGAAACTATATTCCGTAAACATACACAAGGTATTTCCAGCAAGTGCTTTAGATGCCATAAGAATAAAGTCTTAATTCTTAGTTTGCATCAGAAAAAACAAAACAAAACACAACACCGTAATGTTAAAGACCACTTCCAAACATACCCAGTGTCCAGCTGAGCTATGCAGAGAGGTGTGATCCTTCTCCGACCATCTGCTGTTCGTGTTTCAACTTGTTTTTTTAAGAGATTCTGTTAGGAAATATATTTCATCATTATTTCCAATAAACACAAAATGCTTTTTTTCTTTTTACACCTGACAAGAATAGGTGTATTAGATGAAAGATGTTCCTCCATTAAAAATCTGTTAACAAAGATTTCTTCTATATTGTCTTTGAAACATGCTATTATTGCATAAATAGAATCAATCTACGTTTTTATTAATAAAAGTGTGTTTTAATACCACAATGTTTTTTTGACCAACAGTAGGTGTTTTTCAACTAGAAGTTCATATAGTACAAAGTACAATGGAATTCTGATTCTCTCCACATTACAGTCAAGTCCAAAACACTCTCATTTGTGCGGATTGAATCCTTCATTAAAAGTTGTGTTCTGTGTTTAGGGGAGAATTAAATAATGCTTTCAACCTCCTTCATTGAGAAACTGAAGCACAGTTCTACAGCTGGACTGCTATTAGCTACCTTTGGTTCCCCTTCTGCACACAGAGAATTTAGCACACATCGTAGAAACAAGCCTTTTTCCGCATAGTCTTACTTCTGCTTAAAAGCATTTTAACTTTTCAGCAAGTCCCAGTAATGTCAAGTGGACCATTCTTGGGCTGAAAGGTGCCATTCAACACGAATAAGGAAGCAGAAATTGTTTTTCTTATAAGCAGTTTGATATTTATCGGCTTAGTACTCGACACTATAAAGTCACTATCCAACACCACCTACCTTTCTAATGTCCTCCAAACTCTCCCCGTTAACCATGCTTGCCACTTTGGGAGCCGCCGTCGCAGTCCCAGGTACTTCCCTAACCGACGCGTTCTTCTGCTCCGCCTGCTGCTGTTGCTGTCTCTGTTGATACTTGAGCATCTCTGGATTCTCAATAATGGTGGTAGACAACTGAGCTTCAGTCATTATAGCTAGGCTTTTACCATAGGTGGACTGATGAATGTTGCTCTGTGGGCATTAAAAATGTATCACACAAAAAGAGTGACTACAACTGCTAGCATGACATCACTAATTATAATGTAACGGAATCACACAATCTAATGGAATCCATAAAATGCAAATGCCCTCTGTATCATTTATACGCTACAGATTTTTTTCTTTATATTCTCAGCTAACACTAAATCAATACGTAAAATAATTGGAATTCAAAGCTCTAGTTGCTAATAGCAATGAGAGGAAAAAACAGCCAACAGCAATCAGTTTAAAAAGACTTGCATATATGCAAGTCAAAGAGGAATTTTAAAGTGTTTTGAAGCACCCACTCCTTGTTTCCTTGGACAAATAATTACTTCAAATATGTAATGATGTGTAAGCAAGTGGATGTTTTCCAAATAGACTTTCTTTCCAGAATAGAAACTAATACCACAAATTCATTTCTTGACTACTCTTGTCTACTTTACAAATTAAAAAAAGAACAGATTTTTCTGTAATATGGAAATTAGTCACTACATACTTCTATAAATAGTCCAATATTTTAATTGAAGCAATACACCCCTTAAATATGATCACAGATTCTCCGAGTGCTTACTGTACCTTTTCTTCCTCGCTGAGTGGATCTCCAAGTTCATCCTGGGAAAAGTCCAAAAACGCCACTGATCCATCCATGGAACACACCAGGATACCGAGTCCATTAAGGGTCCTGAAGGAAATAAAGGTCCATCTTTGTTTTCAATCTCTCATTGATGCAAAGGGACAATAGAGTAAATTGCTCAAAATAAATCTTAACATAAGATTTATTATCACAGCAACTACTGATGGAACCAAAGAAGTGGGACAGCAAGGGGACAGGGTGAGGGACAGCAGAATTCTGCGTGCCAATATTCCTTTGGCAACCGCACACAGGAAGGTGACTTTAGAACAATACAGCTGCCCATGGCATGATCAGCACCATGAAGACCTTTCAGTAGGGGTAAACCAGAATACTGTTCACAACGAACAAGGAGAGAAAATTATAAATTTATTTCCTTCCAAAGATGTACAAAATCTGCGTGCTAATGGAACTGGGTGAAGAAAGGGGCCTTCAGCAGATAAGCAATCGATACGCTTCTTTTAAGGCCGTACAAACTGCTGTTTGGGGCCCATGGAAGATGAAGCTTCATCATGCATGGGAAACAAGTAACAGATCATCCATTCCTCTGAAGAGCTTACAGTCCAGATAAACGTAATAGGAAGGAGAAGGAATGAGACTGTTAAGAGAGAAGCTCTATATGCTGGGTAAATGCCTCTTCTCTATCGTTATCTGAAGCAACAGCAATAAAAAGAAAGCAAGATGTGCACCTGAGCACAGTCCAAAAATCTCTGTCCTAGGCAAGAATGTATGCTTGATTTTGTTGTTGTTCATTATTTGGGTTTTTAAGCGAACTGCACATGTTCTTGTACGTGGGGATCTATTGTAACCCTCTTCTGGAGGTCTCAAAAGGTTTTCTTGGTGGAAGAGAGAGAGGAGAAACTATACATTTGAGTCTTAATGGAATTACAACCCGTCCATATATAACCTATTATTGCACATTTGAAAAAAAAAAAATATTTGATGAGTTTTGACTGCTGACCCAGTAACTTCCAATTACAGAGCTCACAGAGACAGGGACATAGTGGTTTACACATTACTTGTTACAGAGAACAGAAGAGGAAAGGGAGGCAGGCAGAACGCTGACATCCTATCCAAATGAGTCCAGCAAGGCTTAAAAAAATATATTACATGCATCATGGCTATAGGTGTTTGAAGACATCTTTTTTCGTGGTGGCTAATGCCCTGATAGCATCACATCCAGAGAAGTTAGCCTCAGCACCATGTAACTAGGCTAACCAATGCTACTCCAAGTTAGAAAATGATAAAATCTTGATGAGTTTTCTGCTTGCTTAGCAGACAAAATTGCTGAGCTCCTATTGACCCCTGGATCCAAGCAATTGTTCCATGAAAACATAATCATGTTCACGTATTATGACGATAGATCCAAGTCTAAAACTCTAAATAGAAACGAGATAGCTATAACAATATAATAGTATCAGATTTCTCTGAATTTACTCAGTCTGTTTTCAGAATGGAGCATGCTTCTGGGAACATTCCACATTACTGACATTTTAGCCATACGTTTCAATTTGTAAACAGATTATAAAATAACAAGCTTCCTGATGCTCCTTTGTCTCTCAAATATCCCACAAACCCATTCCCTCAGAAATTGCAAAATTTTAACCAGCTATTACTCCCAATGACTTTATGCCATGAAAAATATGCAAACTGCAGATGAAGAAATAAAAAACACTACAGGAAAACAAAACTATTCAAAGCTATTGTACTACAACAATAGCAGCACTTCTCATGAAATACTCCATTTACTGGCTTTCTAGCCTTAATCTATTAATGAAAGAAAAATGTTTCGGTTTTGAAAACTTTCTATCATGCTTCACTGAGCTTCACAGCAAAATCCACGACACACAGAAAACAGGAAGTTATACAATTACAAGCTTTAAAATTTACAGCATAAAGCCACCACGATTGTTATAGCTATTAAGATGGAATTTCAGAAGTTAGGAATTGCTAGAATTAAGAAAACCTATGTAATCAGCTGTGTGCCCATCATGAAAAAAATGTTAGTCTTCTCTTGTACAGAACCCTTAACTCTGCATAGGTGCAGAGTATATTTTTAATACCATTTACTGAGTGGTCTCACAGTTATTTCTCCCTTATTATTCAAGTCTTGCAGTGAATAAAGAACTATTAACTTCTGCATTTTTATGACCAGGCCTTAGGAAGAAAGCAGGAGAAGAGAGAGCACCACTAACTTCAGAAAGAGGAAAACAAGATTTGGGACAGCAGACTGCTGGCAAGTGGGATGTCCAGCCCAACCCAAGTCACTGGAGATGTCCTGCAGCCTCCTGGGGAGAGCTCAGCACTTGCCCTTCTGCTGTGGCCTGTGGATGGGGTATGGTTGGGTGTAGTAGTTCGTTATCCCTCCCTGAGATTTGCTACATGATCAGCTTCTGCTGCTTTTCAGCACAGCAATTTACACCCCTCACATGGCGCTGCGACAACACGGTATAACTACATTTTTACCAAAAGCAAAAGCTATTGCATTTACTTTTTTAATACAATGAAATCCTTCAGGTATTCAAATGATGACTGAGCAGTGCTTGTATGTATAAATGAGTGAGTGTATGTATAAAACATAAAAAAAAAAAACCAAAACCAAACCCCAAAACAAGACCCAAACCCTGAACTTTCTCTTTTGGGATATCATCTCCTTCAGCATGATGGAAAGATTGGCCTAGAAGGTTCACCTGAATTTGTCATAACTGGATAGCGCAGTAACTTTTCAAAGATGTAATGCACTCACCAGGTCCACCATGTCATGGTATAAAATACATACTCTATGAAAAAAATTTCAGAGAATCATAACAAGTAGGAATTCATTCCACAGGCATTTTACTGCATCATGTTCTACATATATTAATTTTTTTTCAGTTTTAATGTTACACAATCTTAAGTGACCACATGCTAGTTGCTAATGTTACTACAAAAATGTTGCAGCAGAACCAAAAAATTCAGGAACCGATTACTTGTGTTCCAACAGCTACGACCTGCACTATTCTAAGGAATTTTTTTAATGTGTGTACCTAAAATTGATAGCAACACTTCAGCTTTTGTAACAAACAGCAGAAATCAACTTACCAGGAGATGTCCATGATAGACTTGTCAAACAGCTCGTGTATGACAACTAAAGGTCGTTTCAGACACGTGAGCTTAAAAGAGAAGAAACAACACTCAGCAATTTAGAAGTTCTGTGCTACCACAAATATTACCAGATTAATACTCTCCCAGAGTCTGACAATATTCACCAAACAAGATCTGGCCAGGAGACAGCTGTATGCCTGATGGTGTATCTGAAGCACCTAGTTACCCATTCCACTACTGGCACAGAGAAGCTTTGGAGAAGAACAGCTGACGTTCAAACCTCTCCTCCTTTCTAAACCACAGACTGAATTTCTTAACCAACTTTGCCGTTGCATTGCAGCCATAGAACTCAAAAAGTAATTCTGCAGATGCTAAAGACAGCTTCTATTCTAAGCTTTACTGAGATAAGGATGTTGCAAACTGCCAGCACAAGAGGAAGACAGAAAACAGATTAGGTTTCCATGTCCTCACTCAGACTACTTGCCTAAGTAAATGAAGCCTATCAAGAGCAAAGGGAATTTGACTTGCAACTATTCTTAAAGAGGATTCCTCTACACTTCCAAATCAGCTTAGTAATATAGAACTGAATATGAAAATTCCCAGTAACCTGTTCTAAATCAGACATTATAAGCTCTTTAATGTTAAAACAGTGGACTTTATAGTATATAGTACAACTGAAATGAAGCAGAAGTCAATATGGCCTAGGATGTTTCATGCTCATAGGTGCACAGATGTAGTGTAGTAGTCATCTTCAGCAGTTATTTCTTTTATGTTTCCATAGGTCTGTGTTGTATACATGTCTATTAAGCTCTGCAGGGCAAAGACTGCCTATAACTTTGCACGTCTGTAATACCTAGTATAACTTCAACAGGCACCCTAAATGAAATCATAGTATAAATAGAAAGTAAAATATACTGAGAGTGATACTTTGATATGGGTATGCACTGGTAGCATTGCCAGAAACAGATTTAGTGTTATGCATTTAGCGATTGATGGATAAATATCACACTGGAATCTATAAATAGTAGATTGCAGTTAGCAATCGGTCTGTTCTGGCACATGTTCTCATCACAAAGCTTTACAAATCAGTTAAATTTATTCCCTGTCCTATGCAGTTGCCAAACAACCCATCTTGCATTTATAAATGTGAGAATAGCTACCCTTCTCTTAGCCAGAATAACAATTTTAGTGTCGATTTTAAAGCAAAACCCAAACTAGATATTGAAAACTTGAACATATACTTAAAAAGCTCATTCACTTTCACATTCCTTTCCATAACAAAGGCAGAAGCCAGGGACTGAAGCCAGAAGGAAGCCGAGAGATGAGCCGTCTATATGCTCAGAAACAGTTATCTTGTGCCTGCTATATTCTCCCTGTACCCATAAAAGCAAGACTAACAAAGCTAGACTCTAAGAGTGATAAATGGGTAGGTGGGCTAAACATGGAGAAACAATAAAGTCTTTTTCTTATAAGACTTACATGGAGAATGAGTAAAGACATAGGAAGAAGACAGGGCTGAGTTATATTTATTAACTGTGGAAACACATTATTTCCCTTAACAGTTCCTCCCCCTTAACCACGGCAACATACTCTGCCACTGGCTTCTAGCTGCTCTTGGCTTTAGAGAAATGAACTAACACCTATCCACTTCCTTCCCCCCAGCTAACAGAGAGAAAAAAACCTAAACATGAATCTAAATACAAGACTTAATGCTGTACACATGACCTTTGTGCTAAACCTTCAAGTTACCCAAATGACCACATTAGTCAAAGGCAGCAAAAAACCACTTACCCAGACAGAAAGAGATCGATCCTTACTACCAACAGCACAACAGCAGTAGGGACAACTTGACTTGGTGGAGCTCCCATTCTTCTGTTTCTTCTTGAAGATTTTTGGATTGAATTTCTGAATAAATGAGATGCCCCAAATTTTATTACAGTAATTACATTTTAGCAGGAGATCTGCTTTAAAAGCAAGTTTTCCACTTAAGAGTGAAAAAGAAGCATTTCATAGAAACAAAGTCCCTAACCAGACTCTGTAAGAGTCTTTTGTCTTTTGTAAGAGTCTTTTGTAAGAGTCTTTTGTCTTTTGACAAAAGCAGCATACGCTTTCTTAAGGGGCTTTCTGAATGCATTAACAGGAATGGCAAATAGTATTAATTTTACTAGCAATCAGGAACCCACTAAAAACCTAAGTCACTTTAATCATATCACTGAACAGCTAACAAAGTTAGTGTTTGGCATTCCTAACATGCTCCTGTACTCCCCTTTCTTATCTGGTTCACCTATGTCCAGTTCTTTTATCAGAAGAGCAAGCTGATTGCTTCCAACATGTAAAGTTGACATTTTTTAAACACCACCATGCATTTGCTTTTCTAATCCTGACACCTGTCTCCACCTCTTGTCCCATTTACGCATAAAATTATCAAAAAGCACATATTAGAAGTTTTACTTCAGGGATAAATCACTATCACTCACTCACCACTACTGTAACTGCCTTCCGATGCCCTACAAAATCCATGTTGGTTTTCCATCCATCTCTCTCAATGATCTGAGCAGTAGGTCCAGAATTATTCATTGCATGAGCAGAAACAAGATAGTGACCATCAGGTGACCAGCTAAGACGCAACACATGAGTTGTCCCTCCACACTGACAAAAAGAATAAAAAAAAAACCCCACCATACTAGGACTTCGAAAGTGTTTGGCAAACAAAGGATTTTTAATACAAACTATTTAAATTTTACATTTAGGGAATATAATTACAAATTAAGGTTTTTGTGAATATTAAAGAATGACATTACATACAATTCTCAGCACTTCAGACATGTTTATACAGGTGATCTAGTGTAACTTAGGAAGCCCTACCAAAAGGAGGAGAACTTTAAAGGAAAGAAGATGTTAAGTCTTTTTGGATACTGTACACTCAGTATTCATCACAGTCCTAGTCAGCGACAGGGCTGCAGCACACCAACTGTTAACAATGAGGCTTCGGCTTGCAACACCAGCTCACACATGAATTTAGGTGTTTACAGTCTATTACTAACAGTAATTGCACTAATCATGATACCATAAGATTGTGGCAAAACACTCCATTCACTAAGCACCAGCTTCTGTCCCCAGAAATTTGATCTCTTGATCAAAGTCATCACATAACTGCCCTATGATGACAGACCAAAGATCCTTCCTAAATACTTCTCTCATTTCTGTTCATGGCCAATAGAAGATGCAAAGGGAAGAAGGTTAGAACAATGTAATCAGTGTGCCAATACTTCCTTGGAATAACCTCTATATTTTCCAGGAATTTACTTAATTGTTTACATAACCCATATAAACCTTTGGCACCCACAACATCCAATGGCAATTAGAGTCTCAATTTAATCATAAGTCGTGTGAGAAAGTAGCTCTTCCCCCCCCCCCCCCCTTTTGAATCTGCCATCTGATAGTTTCATTTGATTTCGCACTGTTAAATTAACTAATGTTTGTGCAGATCAGAGTTAGTCTTACAATTTTCATTCATTCTACAGGAATTCACATTGAATGGTCACACATTCTGAAGTACCTCATCAAAGGGTTTTGTGATGCTGGTTTCCAACTGCCAGTCCATGGTCCGCCACACCTTCAAACTTCGATCATCAGCCTGAGAGGCAATATATTTTCCAACAGGATCCCAGGTCAGCCCTTTCACCAAGCCAGAATGCCCCTTCAAAGTGGCAAGAATTTCTGTGCACACAAAATCGAGAATAGAGAGAAGTTACTGATATCTCCTTTAGGACAGACCACTGAGGAGATATACAAGATCTTTTTGAACAGCGTATTAAATAGAACGTCTTTTAATGTACAAACAACAACATATCAAGCAAACTGGAGCCTGTATTTAAGCTAAGAGTGATATAAAAAACGGGGAAAGGGAACTCTGGACAGAATAAGGGGTGCAAAACTCTTTATAAGAAATAGATCAGAGCAGGAAGACCAGCAGAGCCCAGACAGCTCAGAATGGCACTTTCAAGCTATGGAAAGCAGCGGTTTAACTGGAACTTCAGTTAAACATTCACCCTTTCCTCTGTACCCAAAGATTATTGCAACAAATTCAGTTTTGTGCACCAAATGAACTAAGTCAAAGTTGCAACTGAACAGACACACAAGCCTGGCAGACCTGGTAACCCACTTTCAGTCAATCCCTTGCTTATCAGACTGTGAGAGAAGAGGCACAGAATATTGCTCAGGCCACACAGCTAGCTTGGAAGTCTAAAAACTCCGATATGAGGATTGGAAGCAACCCTAAAATAAATGGCAGTGGCTGGGCAATACACAATGGGAGTTTTAGCCTGCATCAAGCTATGCAGTGAGAAGCAGCCAAATAAAGGCACCTGCTCCCTATCTGCTGCGGACCCTCGCAAGTCACTAAAGCTGCCCAGTGCACCGGCTGCATCTGCCAGCACAGTCCCTGAGAAACAGCAGCCTCAGGACGCTGTGAACTGCCAGCAGTGCAGCAATGGAAGAAGGAAAATGGCCATCAAATGTAAGACTTCAGAGCTTCTGCTACTGTGAGGCTCCCCTAGTCCGTCCTTCCTCCCCTTCATCGCGTAAAGTCACAATGCTTATTAAGCAGCAGCATTTAAAATTGGGTAAATAAGACAATGACCTCTGAAGACAAATGAATGGAAAGTCCTGTAAGTAAAAAGGAAACAGGTAAAAAAAGATGCACGTATAGATGTAATATCAAGCTGAAGTTCTGTTTATTTGGGATTTTGCAGAGAAGGTGAAAAAGAAAATACATGTAATAATGACCTTCATGTAAAATCAGCAGCACAACCTGAATGTAGTTGTTGTCTGCAGCAGAGCGGAATCCATGGCTCGCTGCCATCCAAACTTGGAAGAAGGACTGACTCATCAGATTGCAAGCATGTCATCTCAAAAGACAGACAACCCATTCCCACATTGAGATTTTCAGTCAGTGAAATACACCCATGGAGGGAAGAGCTTGTCACAAAGCTTTATAAACTTGCACATGGGAAATGTAAGAATTCTCACCTGGAAATTTGACAGCATTCCAGATGACAACAGTGTTATCCACACTACAGGATGCCAGCCAGGCATCATGTGGAGACCACGCTACATCCATGACATCTGTTTAAAAACAAAAATTTTCCATAAGAGATGTTGATGGTAATCAGAGAATCCAAAAACCTTCTTAAAAAGAACTTGTGTGGCAACATTTTTTCTATCACCAAGAAATGATTATCATCTCACTAGAGTGGAAGGTAAGAAAGAACATAGCAACATTCATTGGGAGTGACTTATAATGTTCAATGGGGAATAAAAAATAACCAAGGCAGAGAATGCAATGTTTAGTAATTATAGGAAGTACTAATGCCTGTATAAAGCATTTTGTCTTGTTTTGAATGAAAAAGCAACAGCAGCTATTGCAATGCACTCACTTTATTCCAACACACGTGGAGTGATCAAAGCAATTTCAATCTTGATTTTAATCATAACTCACGTCAGCAGGTGCAAAATGCATTTATCTTGTTTATTCATCTTTTGCATTGCTCTTTAGTTATTTTTTCTAAATAAACATTCATATTCTTTGGTTTATGATAACTTTATCTTTTGCCAACCAGGAGATTATTCACTGCAAGGATGAACATTTATTTAAATAAAAATACAGTTTAGCTTCCTTTACTCAGATTCATTTTTAAGCTAGCAAATAGCAAAATATAAGTTTCTTAGTTGATAATTTTTCTAGTACATAGTTGCTGGAAGTTTTCTACTACATTGCCAGAAGCTACTTGTATGAAAATCAGCACTTGATTAAAAATGACATTTACTTTTAGATTATCATTGTTGTTCTTAGAAGTAATTACTGACTTGTCACCAAATATATATGTTCCGAGCAAGAAAATGTGACACTGAAAACCAATTTTTTTTCCAAATACACGCAAATTATGTTCATTCAACATCTTTTAACTTACCTCCTGAATGGCTTCTGAGAATTGATACACACCTCCACTGCTCAACATTAGTAAGTTTGCTACTAGAACCAAACACAGTGCTAGGTCCAATGTACCTAATTAAAATAGAAACAGCTATCAGCAGAACCACAAGTTTTTCAGACTTTCTTTCTAAAGAAAATCAGCTGCACAGTACACTCCTCTTTTAAAGTCAGTTATTCCTGCAGTGAAAACTGAAGGAAAAAAAAAGTGGTTTTTAGAGAAAGTCATTCCAGTTATTAGAAAATTAGCTTCAATAAAATGTACAATTTCATCAGGAAGCTTTCTTCAGGGACAGAAGAAAATGCCTCAGCTCCTCGAGGGGAGGGCGACTGCCCAGGCAGACGCACGCTCCAGCCCGAGACAGAAGAGACCAAACCTCCAGGCACCAGTGATGTGGTGTCACAGTTTCAGCTCCTTATGCACCAGGCAAAGCAGCGAGCGTACAAAAGGCCGGCACAGGGGAGAAACACTAAGAGACGTGACAGAGTAACCCACTTGAAATAAAATACAAACTTGAGAAGGAAGAAACATGCTTACGCAGCTCGTTTCCACACCATAATCAACTTGTCATCTCCCCCTGAAGCCAAGTAAACTCCATTGTTTGACCATCGCACACAGTTCACACAAGCTGAAATGTAAAAAAGAAAGTTTGTAAGATGAAATATGAGAATAAGTGGTTCTGGACCGGGGACGGAGTTTATAATAAGCAAAACTTGACAGGAGATGTTAGGATTTAAGTGTGCTTTTTCCACTCAGAGCAGTTACTCTGCTTTAGATAAATGAATTGGTACTTATCTTTCAGTAGCAGTTGAGGTACTTCTTACTTTAAAAAAAGCACTATTCCTAATTTAAAAAAGCTTCACCAAAAGTAGCTCAAAAGAAGAAAGATTAATATTCATCTAACAAAGGAAACTGCTTATGGTAAACGAAGTAGGATTAAGAGGGCAAAGAAGGAAAGATGTATCTTGAAGAAAAGAAAGGGGGCAGCTTGTTCAGGTAACTACACATTCAAATGTAATGTGCAGTAAATCCAGAGTAATTTAGAACTGTAACCAGTATACTTCCTATGATGTTTCCTTTCTACTTATTTCTTCTCTCACCCTTTCCTTCAGAGCTCCCCAGATTCTCAGAATGTGCACTATCAATTGCTTTGTGGCCACAGCTGGAAAAAGTTTACAGGGAAGAGATTTCCAAAGGTATCTATATTTCTTGTACATTTTCCCACATTTTAACAACGTTTTCTGCTGAATATCTAAAAAGTATACAGCCAAAGTATGAGACCACTCTGCTGTACTTTATTGATTGATTCACCACTGGACAGGGCATGATTTTTGTGATTACAAACATGTAATGCTTAAGCTTTGGCAAATTACCAAGTAAGTTAAAAAAACAAACAAACAAAAAAAAAACCCCAAAAACCAAAAACCAAACTTTGTTACCTAAGTGATTGTCCATCTGACAAAGCATCTTGGGAATATTTTCATTCTTTTCATCCTCCTCTTTCAGGACAGGAGCCATATTCCAGATCACAACTTTCCCAGAATCCTGACCTGTAAGAGAACAAAAAGCACCCCCTTTGAAATACATGCAAAAAGCCTTTTCAGCTTAATCTGAGTTCCAGAACAGATGCTAAAATTTGGGTGTTACTGCAGTGGGAACTTTGGAAACATTTGAATACAGATGCTATTCTGATATAGTTACACCGAGTCAGGAGTGGTTTATTTTTCTGGAAGCAATTAAAAATAAAGTTATATAGCCCTGTTCAAAATAAAGTTATATAGCCTTGTTCAAAAATCACACTGTACATAATGATACCAACTATAAGGATGAGCTACTTACAATAAAAATGTATTTTAAGAGAGAAAAAGATACATTCAAATCCTAAATTGCAATTATTGTAGCCAACATAAAATTATTCACTACTGTAATCCGAATAATATTTTTGCACATATTTCTGGAGCGATTCCATTTATACTATTGGATTTTTTCGGTACCAACAGCTCTACTATTTAGCAGGTCAAAAAGCCCAACTTCACATTCAGTTCCTCTTCAAATAAAAAAGAAATTTGGCCAGTATGGCCACAACTCAATTATTGCAGCTACTATCTCAATGATGTCCGGGAGGATGAGCACATCGGAAAACGTAACCCTGCCTGCTGCAGTCACAACAGCGCTTTTCAATACATTTGAATGACTTACATAATTACCTGTTTCATAGAGATACAAGCGATGTGTTTTTAAAAGGGTCAAACCGATTAGTGTTCTGAAGGCACAGGATTATCATAGCCCAAAATTCTGCCCTCTATCAGTACGCAGACATACCTTGTCCCCCTGTTGCAAACTTGGTCCCATCTGGGTGAATGTCCACTGAGAATATTGGCTTTCCTGGAATTGGAGAACAAGCAGCAACAGTGAATTGTGTTACAGTCAAGAGAACGCAGTAATGCCAAAAGAACCGTAACTCTTCTGGTTGGCAAATAACTTTCTTCTTCTGAAAGCGACAGTTGTAACAATTACGGCTGACTGCAAGAGTTGGAAGCAACCTGATGACAGAAATGACAGCCTATTAAAAGCGTACATGGAAGTTATCATGCCGTAACAAACCAGTGACAACCAAGGACACTTAATCCAGCAGGATATGCCAAATGCCTCAAAGCAAAATAATACCACAAAGCAAGCACCAATGAGCCAAAACTGTATTTGAGTAAGGAATTTCTTCAGGTTTCTACAGTTCATTAGCTGATGACCTGAAACAAGTTTTGTTTTGGTTTCTGTTTTTGTTTGGTTTAAAATCCTCCCACATGGCAGACTACATCTGTTGGTCACACAATTACCAGTCTCAAATTTAAATTCTGTTGCTATGAAGTGCTTCTACCATAAGCCTAGCTTTTATTGTTATGGCTTCCGTATAGACAAAGGAAGACTAACCAACTCTAATATTACTCCTATATCTTTTAGTTCTCCATGTGCTACATCTTTCAGAAGAAAACTAAGTTTTATGAAAATGTAAACCCCGTAACAAACACCTAACATAGCTGGGGAGCGGCTTTGGAAACGAGACAACCCTCTCTCAGCCTGTTCTGCCCCGGCCACTGGATCACCTACACTCTCCTATACGTTCACAGTTCTTTTAACCTTTGCAGGAGGAGGACGAGGAAGGAAAAAGTAAACTTACTGCCTTTCAATGATGCTCAAAGAGCTACCACTAAGGATTACGCATGTGATTTCCACATGCAAGTAATTTTTGGCAGCAGTCCGAACCCTTTCAAACTGGAATGCTTCTGCAAGCAAGATCACACACATGCCAGTACAAAATAAGGCAATTTATCCTAATAGCCAGAAGAATGAGTACCCATCATACCAAGGTTACTCGATAAATTTCCCAGGTATGTCAATTCTTGCACCGTATCTTCATATGTTAAGACATAAATGATAAAGCCTGGAGAATTTGTCCAGCGATAGGTTTTATGTTGCAACTGTAGCATCTGAATTCCTTGACACTGAACTGCTAACAAAATCCACACCCGAATATCCAGTATTTCTCACTTTTTGAGGGATATGCATTTTGCCTCATATCAACATTTATTTTCTTTATATTGACTTATTTTAAGGTTTATTTTATTTGGATTTATATTGCAACTCCGACATGTGATTCCCCTTAAAATTTTTACAGGCAGCCAAGCAAAGACCTTAAGTACAGTAAGATGGCACTCACCTTACATTCCTTCCAAGCCCTTTAGACCACATAAAACACATTAGCTGAGACTTAGCTGTGGCTTTTCTTCAGATTGTTGTGCCCAATTCTATCTTTTATTCTCTTAACATGAACGTAGCATACAGGGCTAAGCTGAATATTTTGAGAAGCACAGGCAAGCAGCAAACATTTATTTTGTCCTTCTCAAGATGTGGAAGTTCCCTTAAATTAAACCAGTGCATCATTTGAAATAGTTTAACCCACTGACGCTTACGGAAACAGGTCATTCTGTAGACCTTATGCATCAACAGTCTTGGGCAAGACGACTTACTATACTCTCAAATTTGCCATTAGACATGAAGAGGAGAGTGCTCCTTCCAGGAAGCCGGTTACCAAAGACCTTTTAATTGTAGTAACCTGGCTCATTTTGCCGATGTATTATTCGCACCAACAGGAAACAGTTCCCCAGCAAATCAGAAGGAACAGTAACGTCTGGCACAGGGGCATCAATAATCAGGAGGAATTACGGCTTCCAGAGCCAGCACAGCTTCTGTGAACAAGGCTTCAGAGTTTAGGTGGTTTGTAGTTTAACAATACTGTATTTAGAATTAGTTTAATAGATGCGGCCGTCTCGTACAGGAAGACTCATTCCTCGTCTGCTCCAATTCCACCACTCTTCCTTCCCAAAAGTCTGCATTAAAAAGTAGCCGTGACCAAAGCACACACTGATAAGTTTGTCTGACAGATACATTGGCTTCTCATTACTCAGGAAAAACAGATATGCTATACAAGCCAAAAAATTGTGAAATAAGTTACTGCACCTGTTGCTTTGCCAAAATTACAGACATGATGGAATTTTCTTTTCCTTTACTAGGTGTTTAAACCTATCGCATCATCTCCAACCTCTGCCTTATCCTAAGAGCATAACTCTACAGCAGCAGTAACATCAGGTCCCTTCCTCCTTCTGAGCAAAGTTTTTACACAGACCACAAACGGGGTTGATAAAATTTAGCAAATTATTTTACTTATGGAGCCAGAGGCATCTCAGCTACAAATTCACCATAAAAGCTTAAAATTAGCCACATCACACCAGGGAAAATGTCCACCTAGCCCACTACTCTGCTCAGAAACCAGCACTAGATACCTCCCTAGGGATCTGTACGATGGCAAGCACACAGTGCTTCTTCCTAGGATAATCTTTCAGCTCCAAAAAATTACAACTCTGACTTCTTGAATCAGAGGCCCTCAACAGACTTTTCTTCTATAAATTCAATCAGCCATCTCAGATCCATAAATAACGTCTAACACAAAAGAGATCCACTGCTCAACCATGGACTCTGTGAAGAACCACCTACTTCATGTATCCTACACCTGCTACTTCAACACCCCTTAATTCTTGTACAGGAGAACAGTGAACAAAGATCTCTTAACATCCACCCCTTTTCTGCCACTCACAACTCTACATGCATTCAACACATCTCCAGCTCAGTCCTCCTGTTCCTAGTCCTGCTCTACTTCGACATTCCTCGTACAGAAGCTGTCTCTCACTTTTGATCATTCCGGCCACTCCTCTATCAGCCTCTTTCAGTTTTCCTGTATTTCATGACGTGGAAGGGAACTGGCATTGAAGACAATGCTCAAAGGCAAATGATCCATGTATTTATACAGTAGAATAATGTTTTCTGTTTAGTTCTTTTCCTAGCATAAATTGGGGTTTCAATCTAATGAGCACTGAGCAGATATTTTCATAAATTATTATAATCCTAAAAACTCAGACCTCAGTGGAAGTCATCAGGTCACAGGGCATTATTTTATATGGGAAGTTTAAAAAGGGTATGGACTTTGCACTCAGGAAAGGCAGCGGTAATAAATGAAACTCTCAACGCAAATCAAGCTTCCTAAGTGGCCCAGCTCTGATCCAGGAAGGGATCTTATTCCGCAGGTAACTAATCATACACAATGATCCCAGTACACTTGGGCTTTTCCACAGAATTTGCCGATAAGCTTAAAGCACAATGACTTGTGAACATGAGGCCCGTCAAATTAATCTCCTCAGAGAGACAAGTAAATATTGTTTCTGATGGATAATTCCTAATAAATTGGACTAGTTTCATACATCCCAGTCTCACCAGCAACGTCCAGACGCATCCAGTGGTTAACCTTTAAAGACATTCTTTTTCTCCCTAGAAACATTAGTTTACTAAATCAAGTTCCAGACTTCTTGGAGTTTGTACAGATAAGAGTCTTCCATTTTCCATAAACAGGAAATCTGTCAAACTACACCCAGCCTCAATCTGTCACACCCTCTTCTTAATAAACATTGTGCATTAATCAAAACACAAACAGCAATTGCAAAACGCCATGTCATATACTGGCACAGCAGAATACTTACAAGTCAACCTAGATGAAATACTATTTGCAGGTCAGTCTGGAATTTATTTCAAATGTCTTTGGATATTATTCCAAGACCTGGGGGTAATATAATTAAATACGGACTGTTCAGTTGTTTAGAGCCCACAGCCTTCAGTTCACACCACTTTCACTGTGCTCAACTGTAAGTTGAAGCAATTTTATTAGTAGAGGAAAGCATAAACTTAAGCTGACAAGAGCAAACCAAAGAGGGAAGCAACTGCTTATGAACTAGCTCAGGACCACAGGGCATCAAGGTTTCATTCCTGGCTCTGGCTGCAATGAGCTGTTGGCGAGGCCAAGCACAGCAGCAGCCCTGTTTGGATGTCTGCAGGCCACAGTAACTACTGGATGTAGGAACGTCAGCTTCTACCACTGCAGCTGCAAAGATCACTCGCATCCATTTTTCAGGCAGTAGTACGGCTACTGCGCGTTTCAGCGCCGGAAAGCATGGAGACTCACGGTGGTGTAATCCAGACCAGAGCGCACCTGATGTGGACCCGTAGCCAATCCTCACAGAGGAGCTGTAGCGTTACTGTTTATTAGAAAGGACCATATCAACGTCACAAACAACTCAGCTCCTACCTAGCACGAACACTGCATGAAGTTAAGTCAGCTTTGTTACACACTTGTATTCATGAGTACAGAAACAGGTGAAACACAGGAGTTTACAGTGGCACATTCAAAGTTTCAGCATCAGTGGTAAGAGGCATTAGAACGCCAACGCACCAGCTTGGAAAAGAAAATCTTCCCAGTGTCCTGCTCTAGAGCTGCGCACAGTTTTCTTGGCTATTGAGAAACATGGGGCTTGCCACGATTAAATTAGATTACTTAGATTTTAAAAAAGGAATCACTAGTAAAGCTACATATTATGAATGTATATTAACTCACGATCTAGAAGAAATTTATGTTTTTAATAAGTTTGCTCTCTACACTTTTATGTCTGTCCCTTAAAATACAGAACAAGCTCAATAATCATTAGGCTGTTTGCCCAAGTAAGCAAAGACTTGTATGTTTCCAGTTTTATCAATCAAGAGTGTCAAATTATTTTTTTAAAAAAAAAAAAAGAGAGAACAGATTAAATGACCACAGGACAGAAATTTAGTAAGACAAAGTCATTACCAGGGTGCTCCTTCCTCCAGGGTACCGCTATCAAGGGAATAAATACCATTTACAGTGATGGATAACTGTCACAGGTTAAAGCTACAAGACTTATTCCATACTACCTGTGGTTTATAAACTGATCACAGATATGGGGGTTTTCCTCACTTCCTTCATTTTCTCAAAATAACAGAGAAGGAGCCACTATTTGATAGCGGCCGCTTCCTTCCCCAGGTCCGTGTCTTTACCTGATCACCTTGTTAGATCCTGTCGAAACGAGCCAAGAGGCACAAGGTCCCTGTTTCAAAGTGACTAAATGCTTTCCCATGCTCCTAACTGGAGAAGAGTTGAACTTCCTAACAGTAATCAAGCATCAGAACAAAATGTAAGTGATTCTTAAGCAGTAGCATTAAAATCTAACTGTGTTTTAAGATATTTTGGACTCTTGCAAAAATTTCTTTTAAAAAAAAAAGTTTAAATTATTGAAGCTCCCAGGATCACATTGCATACAGAACCGAAACAGGTTCATTAAAAACAGAACATCTTATGATAGACCAGATGCCTTGTTGGATTATTTGTTTGAAGAACCCAAATATACATTATGTACTTAAAGAAATAGCGAGAATGAAACAAGCTTGGAACAAAAAGTTCCAAGTAAGATAATTCAAACCCAAGGAAAAGGCCCCACCTTTAAAAAAGTACACCAGCTGAAGAAAAAATGCAATTTTAAATACTGCATCATTTCTGTTTGTTTAGGCAATAATCAATGACATCGAAAGACAATTTTATGTGAGCTTCTACCACAACATGAATGAATTTCTATTAATTTTGCGTATGGCCCATCTGATACGTAACATCCAACATGACTCACAAATCGATTCAAATATTTACATTCCACCATTAAAGCCCAGAGAGACAATAAACTCTGTGCCTATATCTAAAGAAAGGCAGGCTCCAACGTCTACAAGTTGTTATACATGAACAGCACCTTGGGGTTTGCACGGGTTTCTCGGAATCGCGAGGGACCTCCTTTCCTGCAGGGCTCAGCCTGCACTAGCCATCTCTAAGCACCAGGGCTCTCAAAACCTTGTGTGCCAAATATATATACAACTGTTGGATGCGCAATGCATCTTTATAGAGGCACTGAATGGAAAACTCGGAAGGAGAAGCAAACCACACCATCTGTATCTTTCTGTCATCCGCTCCCGCCCCCACCATTGGATTGCACTTTTGAATGTTCTTCCTTGCGCTACGTCCAAGAAACACGGAAGAGAAGAACACAACAATAATGAGAATTTAATGCAAAATCTAATAGGCCCACATTAAGAGTGTGAAAAGCTTAAGGAAAATGCATCTGAAGAAGAAATATTTCCAATAAGTACTCAGATAAAGAGACATTAAGAACCCCAAGACAAAAACCTGTAGAGCCAAAATGCGTTAAAGTGCTTTTACTGTAAATGCACAGCATCTCGTTCGAGCAGCATACGATTCCCAGGTGTACTGAGTTTCCCTGCTACGACACTAACTTCTGATGTCCATTATCTCATGGTGAATGTACGCCTGTAAGCATCATTAAACTCGTTCTAGTCCGTTCAGTAAAGTACAAATCCCCAAACTGGGTGGGCAGAGGGAAAGTCAGGAATGACAGCACCTTGATCTGGTGTGTGGAAGCGCCAGTCTTGCTGTCAGGACTCTCACTCACAACCCGACAACAGCGAAGCAGCCTCTTGTGCCCGCGGGGAAAACAAAAGGAGTAGAAATGATCACAATGAGTCTCCAGTACACACAGTATAAATTATCTTTACCCTGTTTCTGGAGAGGTTTCAGAGCAAATAGGCAGGCCCATTAAAAGTGATGGAGACTGCTTGCATGCAGCGATGCCCACAGGATCTAGAACCTGGGTACGTTGAAAGAGGCCAACTAAACTCACCAGTTTTTATCCTGCACTCCTTGCCCCAAGGATAAGAACGCATGAATGTTATGTAGTCCTGCATACGCTGGCAGACCTTACGGCGTTTTACAGATGAAGCCAGTGATGAATGTCTGTTTGCAGGTGGTAAAACTATGACAAAGTGACTTGCCCAAACCCATCCCAGCAGGACAGCAGCAGAAATGGGAATAAAATTTGGGCCGATCGAGGCCCTGTGCAGTGCATTACCCACTAGGCAAAGTATCACAGGGCTTTATAAATTGAGCCTCGCTCGCAAACTGCTCGGCTGAAGACTGTGATGGTCAGATGTGTTTTAAATCGCTACAGATTTCAAACACATACCCATACCAAAAGGTGCACCCATTAAAGAAATAAGGAAGAAAGTTACAGATCTCATCTCTGTGATCTGCAAAGATTTAGGATGAAAGTTTTCATTCAGCTGCTTGTAAGCGGGCTCCCACCTAAGATCCAGAGAGGCACAAGACAGTCTGCCCACAGGCAGCCAGAGATTAAGATGTCAATGGTACATTTGTTTAGATCAACCAAGCAGAAATGTAAAAAACATCTCAAATAAAGTACTTCCACATTTTTTCAGTTCACTACAACCTTTTGTTAAAAGGCTAGGTCCATCTGCTGACTATATTGCCCCTGGAGAGTAGTTCAAGTAAAGACGGATGCGAACTTCAACTCAAGGCTTAAGTTACTGTTCTTAAAACCTGCAGATTACAAACAATTACAAAGACAACAACGCACGCAAAAAGGCAGCTGTGAAGTTGCATCTGCAGGTTCTAACTCAAAGCACACTTCTCCAGCTTAAATAAGCTGGTCTCCGGCTTGGTTTTATTCTAGATACCAATCAGGTAGATAAGTTCAAATATTGACATTTATACCAGAGTATAAAATTTGCAGTTGAAATAAAGTTGTAGGCATGAATTTGAGGACAAAACTTGCATAAACAGAAGTGAGCTCTTCGCGTTAGATTTCTTCTCACTGCTGTGCCAGGAACAGTACAGGTAATACTCCGTAAATTTATCGTAAGTGGTGTAAACACGTAACAGCGATGCTACCCTGTACTTGCCACGCTAGTAAACGTAGAGACCTTTCTGTCAATATCGACACTTCACTCTGAAAGCGTTTGAGCTCACAAATCTCTACAAAATCACCACAGGAGTGGCAGACTGGATACCATATAAATTCAGGCAGTTGTTTTGAAAGTACTGTCGGATGAATCTTCTTCCGCCCGTGGCCACGGACAGCGCAGATGGCCAACGCTGAAGCTTACTGCGTTTGGGGACTTGAATGCTGAACTTGACCCGGTAAGGCGAGGCCGCGGCGGCCAGGGCCGGGCACGGGCACGGGGTGTCCCTGCACCCCACGGCGCACCTCAGCCGCCGCAGGAGATCCCGCTCTCGCTTGCGCAGGCCGCGCTCGAGTCAAAGCGCCCCGCTCCGCTCCCGCACACACGAAGCTGCCCAGCGCCCGTGCGGGGCGAAGCAGCTCAGCCCTGCCCGCTCCGCCGGACCGGAGCCGCCGCCGCCGCCACAGCCCGGCCGGCGCGGCCCTGCAGCCATCTTCTGGAGGGCGAGCTCCGGCCGAGCCCACTCACCCCGCGAGCTCCGCATTTCGGAAGTCACGCTTCTCGAGAAATCCCGCTTTCGTTTTCGCACCTCTGTCCCCCCGCCAGCCCCTCGGCCCGCTGCCTCCGCGCAACCCACCGGGACAGCCGGGCTGAGCGCTGCCGCTGCCGCCCGGGGCCACCTGCCCGCCGCCGCCCCGGCTACGCGCCCGCAGCTCCCCAGCGCGGCGGGGCCCCGAGGCGCCGCGGCCGCCCCGCGGGCTGCGAGCCGGCAGCTGCGAAGGGCTCGGGCCGCCCCAGCCGCCGCCGCCCCCCGCTCCCCCCGCCGCCCCTCGCCCGCGCTCCAACGTGCCCCACGCGTGTGCCGGGCCCGGCCCCGCCGCTGCCCCCCCCGCGGCCCTCGCCCCCCCCCCGCGCCCCGCCGCACCTGCCCGCCCGGCCCCGCGGCACCTGCTGCCCGGCGGCGCGGCCGGCCGGCCCTCACCATTGTGGTTGACCCAGGTCGGCTTCAGGAGCTTCATTGTTCCCCGCCCGGGGCCCCCGCCGGCCTCCGCCCTCGGGACCCCAGGGCGGCGCCGCCCGGGCTGTCTCCGCGGCCGAGCGAGCGGCGGAGCTCAGCGGCCGCTGGCCACCATGGGCCCCCGCCGCGCGCCGCTCTGCCCGCCCCCTCCGCCGGCCGGAGCCGCCTCAGCGCCGCTCCATGCCCCGGCGCCGCCCGTGCCGCAGCCCCCGCCGCCCGGCCGCATCCCCCGCTCGGCTCCCGGCGGCTCCCGGCAACGCCGGAACTCGGCGCCTAGGCAACCGCCTAACCGGCCCGGCGGGAAACAGCCGCCCCCGAGCCCCGGCGTTCCCCCGCCTCGGCCGGCGGGGGGCGAGATCCCGCGAGGCGCCGCCGCCCCGCCTCCAGGGCGGGCGGGCGGGAGAGGCCGGCCGGGCGGGCGCCCCCTGCCGGGCGGAGCGGGGCGGCGGGGCGGGGCGGGGCGGGGCGGGGCGGGGCGGGGCCTTCCCTCGGGCCCGGCGCCACGGCAGCGTGGCGGGCCCGGGCGGAACGTTTGTGAGCCGGAACGGGGGGCGCGGGAGCGGGAGCGCGGCCGGCGGGGAGCGCGGGTGCACCGCGGGCGCCTCTGGGAGCTATGCTGGCCGCCGCAGCGCGGGCGGGCCGAGGGCTCTGCGGAGCCTGGGCGGCGCCCGGCCGCGCCCGGCTCAGGTAGGGCTGGGGCGGCGGTGCGGGTCCGTGTGCGGGTGCGGGTCTGTGTGCGGGTCCGTGTCCATCCCTTGCGGCCGCCTGCCCCGCGCCCACGGGAAGGGCACCCAGCGAAGCGCCCCTTGCTCGGCGTTCCCGCCGCTCCCGCCAGCCCTGGGCCTGGTCCCGGTCCCGGTCCCGGTGCCGGTGCCGAGCGGGCCTCGCTCGCTCGGGGCCCCCGCGGCGGCCTGGGCCTGCGCTCCGCGGTCGGGACCGGCTCCGCAGCTGGAGAAGCCGCTGCGCGGGCGCCCCGGCCGGTTCTCTCTGGTGACATCGCCGAGGTTCGAGGAACGGCAGCCCGCGCCTCCGGATTTGCAGGGCGGTGGTTTCACTCCTCCAAAGTCAGCACTTCAAAGAGGCCGTTATCGGAGCTTAGTAATAAAATTATTGTAACCTATTAAACTTAAAAAAATCTATCTGCTTCACCCCCCCAGTACCCTGTAGATTCACACCGCTAATTCGGGTTCGGTTACCCTGCTGAAGAATTTGAGGCTATCGTCTCTGGGCAAACACTGTATACTGTCACGAATTAACTGGCCAGAGATAATTTGAAACTCATCATTGTAACTTATGACTAATAAATGGCTCCTGCATTTTGCAGAATCAATGTCACCAAAGTCAGTTTCTCCTCATGTTTTGTGTTCCTTTTTCTGAAGCTCTTGGCTGCCCCAGACGGTTCTGTTCCGGGAAAGTCACTGGCAGGCTTCACTGCTGGCGTTCAGGGCATCTCTCCCCATGAGGTGAGTGCAGCTACCGTGGAGTTTCGTGGAAGTGTTTTCATCCTTAGGGGAACACAAATTTTCCCAAGTCCAAGTTAACTTTTCGCTAGAGATGTTTGCTTTTAAGTTACTACATGTAAACCATATAAAGAACCGTTGGCCTCTTGAGGAGAGTTTAATGGTAACCTGTACGATTATGGCTTTATGCTTGTGTATAGATGTATTTACTTCCACAACCGCAGAATGTGGTTGGAGATGTTCGGATTTAAGCTGTGCTCCAGAATCCTCTTTTGAGCAACAATGGAAATGAATACCTAGCTGAACCAAAAATATTTTACTGTAAAGTGGTATACTAGACAGCCCGCATTTACATGTATGTTACATTTTGGTATCCATGTTTTGTTCTGATGCAACTAGATTTAAAATATCCTGGTAGCTATTAGGTACCATCAGAGAGACTGTTTCACACCGTAAGGGTTGGTTGTTTGATCTGCAAGGCAGGAATGATATCCCACAGGTCCACTGTGAGGATTAGTTTGCATTTGTGGAGTGTGGCATACGTTATCTGGGGTATACTGGATCTGCGTGAAGTACAACAGGAGAGTAACATCTGCACCTTGAATTTGGCTCCAAATGTGGAAATTTTAAAAGTGTGTGTAAAACCACTCACTCTCTTCTTTAATGTGAGATGACATGAATGTTTGCAGGTAAACCTGTTACCTGTTCTGCTGTGCTCTGAGCTAGTGCAAAACAATTCCAATTCAATTTTTGTGGAGCTTCCTCAGGTCACTCTGATGTTGCTTTTGAAACTGGAGGTTTCAATTGGAGGTTGCTTTTCTCGGGCAGGTACAGTTTTCTCTGCGGAAGATCTCACAAGACATTACTGTCTCCTGGAAATTACATTACTTGAATAAAGCTAATGGCTGGAACTTCTATTGGGGACAAAATTAAGCGACAGGAAGGAACAGTCCTTAGAAAAGTGAAGTGGAAGTTGCTGGTGTTGAATTAAATTACAAAGTATCTTTTATTCATGTATTTCCCTTATAGAGCACAACCAAAGAAGAAGAAGAAAGTGGATGTAAAGAGAGAGCAAGCACAGAAGGATCGTATGAAAAAGAAGATTAAAAAGTTGGAAAAAGCTGCCCCAGAAATGATTCCAATTGAGGATTTTATAACACCACTTAAGTACTCGGATAGCAACAGGTAAGTAAGACTGTCTTTCACCACGTGCTTGCATTCATGGTAGAAATACTTTTAATTTCTTTCTCTGAAAAACTGTAATGCAGTGCCAGCCTCGGTAGAAAAGCTTCTCTGCTTCTACGAGGACAGAAATGTGGAAAGCAAATTTAATTTGCTCCTGCTAAAAGTAGTAAAATAATAGTAATATGAATTTCCTGTTAGAATGACCATGGAAAACCTCACAAACATTACATGAATGAAACATATGAAAGGTATTCTCTGGGTTTGGTGCGGGTTTTTTTGGTTTGTGGTATGGTGGGGTTTTTGTTGTTTTTTTGGTGGGGTTTTTTTTTAAATTTGCTCTTTGTGGTGCAGGCTGTTTCTCTATTACAATGTTACCTTATTCTTTATCAGGGTGCGAAGTCTTCCCCCTCTGTCATTTGAGGAGACTGAAAGAAGAGTTTTACTTATGAAAAAGTGGTGTTTATTTAAGCAGAAACAAGATAAGGCAGAAAAGAAAGCAATTCAGACCCTTGTAGAAGCTCAGCAAGAGGCACTAAAGGAACTGCGCCTTGAATCCGAGGAGCTGTATCAGGCAGCAATCAGACGAGATGAGGGGCTTTTCCCCTTTGAGAGAGATGGACCTAATTATACCCCACCACTTCCTGGTTACGATCCTCCTGAAGGAAAATGCGTTGATATCACCAAAGTGTATACGCAGTGATAGTGGAGTTTGTTGTTCGTCTGGCATGAACTACTCAGCCGACTGAAGGAGGAAAGAATGGAATACGAATAAACAATTCCTTCTGCAGCTTAAAATACTGTAGGTGTGTGACTGTAAAAAAACATATTAATGAAGTACCTGTTTGTTTGGTTTTTTTAAATGGCTGTCTAGATAGTAAGACACCCCACAAAACTACACTAATCTTACTCTTATGCCATGCTAGAACAAGACAAAGTATATTTTACAGAATATTTTATCTTTCTGGGCTTCTCTCTCTCTCATCCCTCCATACAGTCCTGAGCAGCATTTTTATTTGTCCTGCATAAACCATAACTTGGAAGATTCCTGTGATACGAGTAAAGAATGTCACAGTCATCACACCAGAGTCTGTACTTTAAGGGAGGTAGCAGCTGACTGTTTACTGCCTCTCTTTTCAGACTTTGGTGACTTTTGCATATAAGAGGGAAAAGAGATGGAAAACATACTGTGACAAAGCCAAAATTAAGTTTTGGGGTTTTTTTTATATTGCCAGGTAAGTATTGTAGCTAAGTTTCTAATGGTTTGCCCTAAAACAAAACCTCTCTTCAGTCATTTAAACCTTTATTTTTGTAGTAATTTTGAATACTGCCATCGACACACGCCACCATTCAGGAGCAGTTCCACAAAAGGGCAGGGTTGTAGTTTCAGGGTCTGTAATATCATCCCACCACATGAGAAACTCTTAACCCACAACAACAGTGAATCTGGGAAATGCCTTTTAAGTGCCAGTGGTTGTGATTGTCCTGAACTGGCAGGGAGAAGTCACAGCTTGCTTTTGTTGTCCCACCTGGCAGGCCTGGGGTGGGTACCTTTTTCCAAAACTGCGCAACACCGGCTGGTAGAGGAAGAGGTCCTTGTCTAGCAAGAGGAGCTAGATCATGTATGCACTGATTTGGGAGTTGCCTGCTGAGTTGCTGAGATGAAATCCTAAAGTGTAAGACAGTAGTAAGAGACCAGAATCAAATTAAGCACCTCAATTCTCCCTTTAAAAAATACTGGGTGTTTAAATAAACTCAGTATTTTTGAATGACTACTAAAGTATTGCAGGGCAGAGCTACAGTTGTATAATTTCAAGATGACACGGGGGAAAAAAAAAACAACAGCACAGTTCTGCATTGTGTATTACATTACTGACCAAACACAGCAAAACATTCTTGCTAATTTGGTTTGTCTTGGTCAAGTGGAAGATACCAGTCAGGTGGTGGGCTCTTCCTAAGTGTCCACACTGGAGCATATTTCTGTTTTTCCATAACTCGAGCTCTTTCACTCTTGCACAAAGCTTCCTGAAATACAGGAAAAAAACATTACCAGGATAGTGTTGGATGTTCCAATCTTACAGAGCTTATTTTCTGCTGTGATTATTTGAGGTAAAACGAGGAATGGAAATTTATCATGCTTAAATAAAAGTGCCAAATGCTATGTAAGTAAGCCAGGACACAAGCTTTTAACTATGTCACATTTATATTTTGCCTCTGACTTCTCCCTTATGAAGAAAACTACCACTTAATGTGCTGCTGTCCCCACCAGAAGTTGTCCTAGCTGGCCAAAAGGATGAGTTACGCTGGAGCCTGTGCTTAAGGGCTCTCGTCTTTCAGTGTTTTTGGGCTGTAGCCAGGAGCTTTTCTGGGACGCCCCGGGAATACTTTTTGCATGTAACGTGGCAGCTTTTCGTATTAGGAAGGGAATATTAGAACAGCCGAAATCACGAGCTTTTACAGCAGAACACCGTGAAAATACTCCCGCTGGATGTCAAGGCCATCTCACCCACCCCCACGCCAAGCAGACGCCTGATTTTCCAACCCCTCCCCGTTGCGTGACCGCCGACACCGCTCGCCCGCAGGCGGCTGCGGGGGTCCCTCTCCCGGGAACGCCGACCCGAGCAGGGGCCCGAGCGGGACAGCGACCGCCGCTACGGGCTGCCGCTCGCTCGGGCGGCGGGAAGGGGGCGGCCGCGGAGCGCGGGCGGTACCTGCGCGGCGGCGGCGCGGCCCCTCTCCCAGGCGCGGCAGGCCTCGTAGTCGTCCCGCCACCGGCCGCAGGCCGGCAGCTCCCCGTGCGCGTAGTAGTGGTGGAAGGCGTGCCGCAGCCCGCGGCAGTGCTTCCACTCCCACCAGTAGTCCTCGCACGACCGCGGCGGCTGCGGGCGGACAAAGAGGCCGGGCTGAGCCGCGCCGCCGCCCCGGCCCGCCGCCATCAGCCCCCGCCGCCGCCCCCCGCCCCGCTCACCCGCCAGGCCTCGCCGCCCGCCATGCTGCCCCCGCCTGAGGGCCGCCGCCCCGCTACCAATCCCCGCCCTGCTTTCGGGGAGACCCGCGCGTCCGGCCAATGGCGAGCGGCGACACAAGCCGGCCACCTCGCCCCCGGGTCTGCGAGCCAATGGCGGCCTGCGGGGCGGAGCTCCCGGAGGGCAGGTGACGCGCCGCGCCCCGCCCCCGGGCCGCCCCCGCGGCAGGCGGGGCTGCAGCGCGAGGAAGGCGGAGCCAGGCGGCAGCGGCCGCGGCCTGGCTCTGCCGCAATCAGCACACGGGGACGCGGGCTGGTTACCAAGCAGCCTTTACTCGGGGGAGCCTTTCAGGTTACCCGTCTGACGGCTCGGTACTCGAAAGGATGCGCAGGTTATTACCGACACCGCCAGCCCAAAGTGCAGGCCGCCGGAGCTCTGTACTCCCGCCGGCACCGGGCAGAGAAGCGGGGTCTCGCCCCTCCCTACACGTGCCAGTAGATTGCTACAGTACAATACTGTATCTGAACTATTAAAAGGCGTGTTATTAATTATAAAAAGCAATTACAGGGGGATTGCTTAGAATGATTTAGAACCCAACGCCTGAAGCGAAAATCAAACAGATTCCCTGCACAAAAGTCTTAAACACCCAAGTGTTAGCCTTCATTTGCACCACACCAAAAAGCTTACCTGGAATTGTGGCAAAATATATAGAGAGGGAGGAAAATATCAAGCACAGAGCAACAGGAGACCATCATCGCTCAGTATATGAGAGGGGAGGATGCAGTCTAAGAGCCGGACCCTTTTAGTAAGGTAGACCTTGTTGGTTTTACTTCTCAGGTTTATCCAAGTCATACCTTCCCTCTTTACAACACATGCCAAAAACTCCTTCAGAACTCCTACAACTTAATTTTCAACTGAAAATTAAGACAGTCTGACAGCACCGGTTTTAAACGTGAAACAAAACCCAAAGTGTTCCTGTGTTGCAAAACAATCTCTCAACTTCAGTAACTAAGATCCAATATGCTGCAATTGTTATTTTCATCCTAACTGACTAAAGGTACCACAACTTAGGGTTTTCTTCCCTTTTTGCGCAGGGACTGGCCTTCTCCTGAAAAGGCAATAAACCGGCTTCCAGATTCATCCTGGAAAAAGGAAGAGGGAAAAAAGGTTGTTACCTCTTTGCTCACTGCTCACGTGTGATGAAGGCTGAACGATCAATTAGAAAGAACATTCATCAGAGCAGCAACTGACTGTAGACATTTCACATCCTTAATCTACATAATAACCACTTTCTTCCTGAAAATAAAATACGAGCATTTCAGTGACCTTTCAGCCAACTGAAACAAGTATGCACTGGCTTATTAAACTTATATCAGGCCAATCTTTTTACATCAGCAAACAAGGACATCAGAGGTTGCTTTCACCTAACTCAAACCACTTTTTAACTACTATCACTTTTTAACAGAAGCGTGCTATGAAAAATCTAGTGTGGAGAGAGGAACCACAAACTCAGACAGTAGTTCTAATGTTCTAATTCTGTGCAAAATTGGGAAAGATCTGAATTTATTTACCTCTTCAACTTTCTTAACTAGTGGACGTGAGTTTCTAATGAATGTGATTCTACCGATCTTGAAGTCATAGTTGGGTATTCCTCTGGAAAAGAAGCATAAAAACGTTATGAAGGAAGTTTTATACCTAGCATCCAATTGAACACAGCGAGACCTATTCTGTCAGTATTGTACCAACACTGGCTGCAAATTTTCATTACCAAATAATTCTAGAGTTAAACTACTGAATTATTTTCTGAAGGTGGGCATACATTGCATGAGGTAAATAATCAGATACTGGAGCTCCTGTAGGAGTTTGCCTGTGGGCACGTTTCCATGTAGCCTGTGGTTTCCACAGGGCCATGGACACATTTTTTCAGAAGGGTTCAAGTTTTATTGTGACAGGCATAATGACAGAACACTACAGGAACCGCATCCCTGCACACTTCCACTAAGTCTGAATTTTCTAAACTTCCTTCTAAGAAAAAAAAACCCAAAACCAAAAAACATACACAAAACCACACATGGCTTGTCTTTGGTTATCCATCCAACTCAAAAAAGATTTCACTCTACAGCAAATTTGACTTCAGAAAATTGGCAGGGTTCTGTGCATCGCTCAATCCAGCCCACCAGCCCAGTCTAGACCTGCTGCCTCTCCCTGCTTGTCTTCTATAGAACCAGAGTTGATTGAGTTTTGGCAACCTTAAAATGCAGATCCTAAGTTAAGTAGTCAGGGAAGTCACAGTCATTCTAGAAGATCAGACTACTTATTTTCTCAATGCAAACTTATGAGGAAATTAACTTGTTTATATTGCAGGAGCAGGAAAAAAAAAAAAAAAACCCAAACAACTCTGCTCAAACACTGATCCTTCACTTGCTGACAACTGAATGAAACAGACATACCTTCGAATGTCTCCTGGTTTAATTGGTGATGGACTAGGCTCAACACCTTTCTTCTTGCCATCCAATCTGTTCCCGGAACCAGAGAATGCCTATGTATACATAATGAGTTTCAATTTAATCATATCTTGTATTTGAAAGCATACTGCACAGGGATACTATATTCTGTAAAATCTTACTATACTTTTTATTTAATTATTTGATTCAGCATGTTTCTTTTTGGTACATATAAGCTGATGAACCCTGGCTGTAGAAGTATGTTTCGGTCTCCCATTTATAGACTGCCTTTTTAAGGACAGCAAGTCATACTGTTACTGGCTGCAAGCACCACAAAACATTTGTAGATACTTGCCAGTTAAATGAAGAGCACCTATAAGAACAGGTATTAGTATTTCACAGTTGTTTGGAACAACTTTCCCTCACCATTTGACAACATTCAGAAACCAGCAGAAATAGGAGACTTACACGAAATCCTATGTCACTCACATACCCGCTGTGGTCTGCTTCAACATCCTGTGAGGGAAAAAACAAGTTCGTTCATTGTATTCATGCTGTGATATGCAGAACACATGAAAACAATTCCAGATATTTCTGACCAAACAAAACTTCAGAACAATCTCTTTCCAAAATCTTCAGTTGGTAAACAACCATGTCCTAAGTAACACAAGCAAAAACATCTGGCAAGTAAAGTTTAGTCTTAAGAAATTATTTCAGGAAAAAGAAAAATTACGTTGGCCCTTGCTGCTCCATCACAAGCAAGGCTGACTTCTAGGGAATACACTTTTGAAGAACAGAAGCTTAACCTACTGTGGTCTCTTCATGTTGTGCACTTCTTTCTGGTTCTTTGTACCCCAAAGGAGCATCAAAATCCACCTATTTACACAAGAAGCATGAAAATAGCATGATTGATACTTTTCTTTTAATCATAAGCTTTATACTACTGTTCCTCAAAACTCCACAAACTATAATTCCACTTCGATCTAGAAAGAACTGAAGTTTGCTTGTTAAACATTTTAACTTAGAACTAAAAAGGCTAAGCCTCCCAGGAATGAGTCTTAGCATGTAATTGAAACAGAACGGTAAAACAGCACCCCACAATATCACTAGAGTTTGAATTAAGACAAAGCTGTTAAACGAAACTCAGATTATAAAACACATTGAAACTAGACATTAAATTCTAGGCACTACAGTCACCTGATGGTACATGAAGTGCAGCTCGAGACTGCAGATGTGGTTACAAAGGTACACAGCGTACTCTCAAATGAGTCATCTTCCCTATCCCATCTGATTTTACCTTTCCTGCAGCATCAGAGGTGCTTGGTGTACAGCGCTATCACTGAACGAGATGCCCTCTCCTTTTGGGAGGACACAGTAAAAGCAGACTTTCCACATCAGCTTTAACTTACATTCATATCACATTCTATGATGGACACAGCCTTATCTGGTTTGGTCTCCATTACCCGAAGCTCATAGATCTGAAACAGTAATGAGTATTTTAAGATTGCACATGAAAGAGCTCAGCTTAAACATAAGAAAAGCGTATCTAAACCTTTCCCTTCAGACAGCTTCAAGAAAATTGAAGTAAGTGCTCTTTACGTTGAGGCCTGGATACTGCAGGGTCTCTACAGAACTTGAGAGTAAAGATTTTTAACATAGAAGATTGCTATATGCTGGAGCTAGAGAACCTCCCTTTTACTGTACCTTGCTGCACTCTTACTGTACCTTAATCTGCATTTTTGAAAACAAGTTATGAAATTAGGGTAATTCTGTCCCTTGACTGGTAAAAACATCAACAGCACAAAAACTAATTTTCTCATGAGTCAAAAAACAGTCTAAACAGCAGCTCAGAAGACTTAACTGACCCCTTTTTTCCCTCCAATAGAAAACTGATTGCGAAACCTACCATCTGGGATTACTTGTCAACAACACTGCACAGCTCTGTGTTTATTGTTTTAGCACCAACATCCAACAACTGAGCTTAGTCTACAAACCCAAGTGATCAAATGTACTGCCAAAAATACTCATCTATAAAATCTATTCACAAGATGTAGTCAAAGTACTTATGTAGTCACAATCTACTGAAATACAGCGTACTTTTCTATACAGTGCAGAATTTACTTCCTCAGACTAGCGATATCCAAACAAAACTTGCATGGACTGGTGTTGTATACTGTACCTTTTCATTGTAGTTGATGGCAATAACGTCCCCAGTTGTTAGACAAGCGAAGTTTCTCAATGCATTTTCTAATCTTTGGAGTATGTTAAGATGAAACATTTGTTTTCAATGCAACAGCAAAGCTTTAAAGTTACTATGTTATAAATCTCTGATCCTTGGTCTCTCAAACGTGGTTTAAAAGTCATCTGTACTGTAGATAGCCTTTTAGTAAAAATTAGGGTGTACAAGTTCTTCTCAGGGACACTCAAATTCATTGGACTTTAAGCCAAGATTCATGCTTCTTCACTCCAGCTACCCTTTGTGCCAGCAGTTGGCAACATCTCTGTACATAAGCTCTCCATCCTTTTTGTGTTCAGAAGGAGCAGTAGTAGTTGCCTAAAAGAGTATGAGCCACACCTGAAAAGCTAGCTCTGCTTCATCATTCCAATTTGGGAGAAAACTTTTGTCCCCTGCTCCATAATTGAATAGGAAGGATACACAGCTTTGGGATTGGTGATGTCAAGAAAATCTGGACTTTGTGGCTGAAATTTTGAGTAAGTAGCAACTTGAAGATTAACACTCTCCACTTGCACCAAGCCTCCCTCTTCCAGCAGCAAGTTCTGCATCATCTACAAGAATGAAAACAAAGATACAAACCACTACCAACATGACTGGTTTTAAATTCTCTTTCCTTGCATATACCTGTTTTCTCTGGGGCCGCCGTATTCCTTGAAATGCACCAGTTTACCATGGTTTAATTTCAGGAAGAGCAGTCAGGTGCATCTTAAAAAGCAGTCTGCTTTGCTTACTTAGTTACACTCTCATGGAGGGAAACCTGAGCTGTGACTGAAAGCTGTTGTAGGAACATGACTAGCAAAGACACGCTCCTTCAGGAAACACTCCGCCTCTTTAATATTAAACTGGCAACTCGCTAATCCTACTCTTCAGGTTTTGACAGTTCAGCATGAGACAACTCACCCAGTGTGGAAGGTAGCATATGCCCTCATCAGCCACAAATTCAAGCACTCCACAGTGTGTCATTCGGTCTGAATTTTTATTAGTCAGCTTAAACAACATAGGGTAAGTAATATTAAGTCGGCCTGGTAAGAGAGGAGGAAAAAAAAAAATTTAGTTGTTAAAAGCCACTAACACATTTCTGAAGCTTTCAAAGATTGAATATTAGCCAGAGAATGGGCCAGACAATAGGAGAGGATTCCCCTCACACCATTATTTCAATTGCCCAAAACTACAAATCCAGGAGAGAATGCAGATACACGAATACTATATTGCCATCACACTTAGAACTTTAAATGCCTCTCCAACATTTCCCCAAGCTCAGAGATGAGCAGGCAGCAGGTATTAGCAGAGGAATCTACTACTGTTATGTCCTTGTGCTATTATAAATTAGCTCCTACCTAATGAATTTTAATAGGCCCTGCCTATTTTAAAATTAAATCCTGACTAAACTAATTTCTCAAAGAAATTCTATAAAGGCTAAAATTCGGGGGGGGTACGACACACACACGACACCCTTAGTTAAAAAGGCCAATAAAGACCATTTATACAACTGATTCAGTTATCTTTTTCCCCATTTCAAAGCTAATTATCACTTATTTTGTCTCTGAAATAAATTTTGCTCCAGACAACAGCATCCAGGACAAGCAGGTTGAGATTAAGAATTTACTAGATTAAAAATTTACTGGATTAAATGTAACCATTATATTGAGTATGCTATTAATAGTTAATAAATATTGATTCATGCCTCAGGTAGCCCAACACTTCAGATGTCTGTACTTGAAGACAGACAAGCCTCATTAATTCGAACAGACAAAATACTTCCAAAATACATTTTTTGAACTAATTAGTCTCATATTCTCTATTTAAGTCAGATTCTAATAGATAACTGAAATACTGCTGTTAGATAGATAACTAACTGCAGTTAGTTAGATAACTAAAATAGTGTTAAAATATGCATTTGCTCATATTTCTAATGTTGTTATTCCAGAATAAAATATCCACTTACTGAGTTGATCCAAAGCTGATGGTGGCATAATTACTGCGGAAATGAGTAAGAATGTAAGATTAGGAAAAGTATGACTGTACAAAGAGTACATAACATACAGTTTTATCATTCCTTTCTGTAAAATCTCCTCTAAAAAAAAGGAGATTCTAAAAATCTCCTGCAAATTCATTTTTGAGCCAGAGATTTCAGTAGAATCAGTCACAACAAACATACCTGCTAGCATGGAGATTTCAGAATTTAATCAAAGAAAAAGAGAAGACAAGGTTTCACAATACCTAGTACTAAGGAAAATGTTTCCTAAAGGTAGTTTTATTTCTTTGGGCTTATAGGTGCTCTTAAATCGATGCCAACTCAAAAACAACATAGCATTAGTATGACAGCCTGAAAATTAAGTTGCCCGGTCTATTCTCTTTGTTCAAGCTAAGTGAGGTACAACAAGGAAGGGAAAAAAGTCCTTAATCATAAATTTCCATGGCTCATAATGGGCCTAAGGTTTTAACAAGAGACTTTAAAGAAGAACGTCTCCTTCTAATGCTCATAAACCAGGACTCGCTCAGTAAGTTTTCTAATTACAGCCTACTGGGATAAACCCCTCCTTCTTCCGTCTTAAAGCCCCACCCAGGGCGCTCTGCTAGCTCCAGTCCCAATGCCAACAACAGGACGTCTCCACGCTGCTCAACAATGTTTCTGCAGTCTTGGCCAAAAGCTGTATTACTCGACATTATTCACAAACACCCTTCCACCAGGTTATTAGTCGAAATAAAACATGCACATACTCTTCCCGCCTTTCTCCACATCTGACCTGTCATTAGGTCCAGCAAGCATGGATACCGAGAAGCAGCGGTATTGGGTTGAGAAGCGGTTCTGGAAAACCCGAGGGATGGGGTGATCAAACATATTAAAAGAGAACTAGGAAAAAAAAAAACAACAAACAAACAGAAAGAGTTTATTAATAGGTATCTAGAGCATGCTGAAGTGCCACAGCACTCAGTGAAGCCTCCTGGAGGCTAGCTAAAGCTACACCCAAGAGCCGTACGGCCGCTCTCCCCGCCGACTGAGGCCGCCTCTTTCCGCGCAGCTTGCGCGCTGCCTGGGGAAGCACCGCGCAGCTTGCGCGCTGCCCGGGGGGCGGCCAACGGGAGCAGCGCGCTTCCCGGCGGCGCTGGCGGCTCCGGCTGGGCTGGGCTGCGCCGCCGAGCCCCGAGCAGGGCGGCGCTGCGCGGAGGAAACGCCGACGCCCGCCGGCCGCTAACGGCCGCCCGCCCTCAGCCCGGCGCCCCACACCAGCGCCGCTGCTCGCCGGCTGCGACGACGGGCTTCGCGAGCGGGGAGCGGCGGGGGAGCCCCGCAGCCGCCGGAGGAACGCGGGGCCCAGCCGCCCGCCCGCCCGCCGTGACTCGGCACTTCCCCCGGCCGCCCCCCGGGCCTCACCATGGCGGCGGCGCCGAGGCGCAGGGCGGCGGCGCGCGAGCTCCCCACAGGAACCGGCGGGGCGCGGGAAGGCGGGCCGGGCCGGGCCGGGCCGCTCTCTCGCCTGACGGGGCTCTGGCCGCCGCCGCGGGCCCCACCCCCACGGCCCTCCCTCGCCGCGCTGCCCCTCCCAGCGTGCCGCGCGGCGCCCGCCTCCCGGGCGGCCATTTCGAGTGAGGGCGGAAGGCGGGACCTCGCCCCTGCCGATGTCGCCGTTGCAGAAGGCTTTTCTGGCTGCTTAGCCCTCCTCAGTCAGGGAGCGTTGAGGTAGCACCTTCCGCCTCTTCGTCGAAGTCACTTAAACGGTAAAGCAAAGAGTTCGCCCGCGGCAAAGATGGCAGATATGGCAACCAAAGCCAGCACGATGCTTCCGGCTGGTATACGTCTGGGATTGGTCAGCCGCACGTGTCGCATATCCCTTTTCCCAATTCCATTGGCGAAGACCCGGAACGGGTTGGGCATTTCGCCCAATCCGCTCTGCGAAGGAGGGATGGCCGCTTTTCCATTGGTCAGCGCGCCGTGAGGAGAAGTCCAATGGGAAGTGGAGCTGATTTGGCGCCCAGTTTGAGTGGGGGCGGCCTGTGGCTGCCGCCGTTTCTCCGCCGCTTCTCCGCCGCTCTCGCGCTGCCGCCATGTTCATCTCCGACTGCCGCCGGGAGTTCTACGACGTGATTGTCAGCCAGGTGCGGGCGGCGGGCCGCGCATGGGGAGGGGGTGGCGTCGCCCCGGGCGTCCCGGCGGCGGGCGGAGCCGCCTCCCCTCAGGCCGCTGCCCGCGGGGCGCCGGCGGTTCCCGCCGCCTCACGGAGCAGGGACGGTGCCGGGGCGTGCCCGGCTCGGTCTGCGGCGGCTGAGGCGCTCTGGTCCTTTCGGGGCCGTGTGGGGGGGGGGGGAGCCGCGGTGTCCGCGTCCTCGGGGCTGCCGGGGCGGGGGCCGGCGGCGGGCAGCGCGGCTGTCAGGCGGCCGTAGCGCCCCGGGCCGCGCTGAGGGCGGCGGGCCCCGGTCGGCCTGGGCTGTGAAAGCGCCCGCCCTTCGCGAGTGCGTCTGCGGCGCTGGCAGCCCGGGCCGAGGCTGCTGCCGGCACGACGGGGTCTCGCCGGAGCCTTTGCTTGGAGTTCGCCGCGTTTCCCGTGAATGCTTTGGATAGCCTTGCGTCTCTTTTCTTTAACTAAGACATCTCTAGTTCTGTTTTTTTCTTGATGTCTTTTTAACCGTTTTGATGTTGTTTGCCCAGACACTACATTTTGTACTCTGTCTTCTCTGAGGTTGCTCTTGCAGTCTTTCTTGTAGCAGGTCAGGTTGGCTACCTTCGTTTCTAACGCATAGTTTGATTAACTTTGTTCAGAGCGAATGCGTACACTGAAGTGGTAAAGCTTTTGTTGGACGGTCTTGTAGTATTTCTACCTGTGAAACTGTATTATGGATTGTGCAAATGAAAGCATTTCCCTCAACTTCTCCAACTGTGAGCAAAATCTCAGGCTCCCCCCTCCAAGAAAAAAAACACCAGATAAATTGTTTTGCCTAAATCCAGGTTATTTCAAGATTTGCCTTGCTCCTGTTTTTGCTACAGATTTTCTTTAGTAAAAACTATTCCAGATCCTATGCTGAAAACTTAGGCCTTTTTAGACGTGATGAAAATAGTTGTAGGGTGGACTAGCTTTGAACCTTCAAAACTACGTACAGTTCATAAAAGCCTGAGTAATTATGTTATAAAGCAGCTGACATATTTTGGGTATGTGGAGTTGTTTATTGTTCATATTTACAGGGATCCAAATTGATTAAGTTGGTTGCAGTGTCCATTCAGAAGAAATCCTGGTTTATGCTTATGATGATCTCTACCTAAATTTCTTACTTTCTAGTCTCACAGTGATCTACGCATTTCATGTACCAGCACATTAGATTTGGCACCTATGTTAATATACTAATACTGTTATTCTGTCATTTTTGCAGCGTGTTCTTCTTCTTGTTGCTTCAGATGTTGATGCATTATGTGCTTGTAAAATACTCCAAGTAAGTCTTTGTTCATTATCACTATAGGCTAATAGTAAAAGAAAAAATGCCCTGGGATCCTTTTAATAGGTTTGAACTGGGGAAAGGGTGAAGGTTTAATCTGCTTTTGTAACTTATTTTTTCTGTGAGTTATGACACTGAAAACTGGTAAGTCGTACTCCCAAAGTTCATGTAGATTTGTCATTTGGGATGTCTTCAAGATAAAATTTGTATGAAATAGAATTATAGCATGGTATAGCATTGTAGAAGAGGTTGTTTCCCCTCACCTTTGCTAACAGCTATTTGCTTCATTTCAGGCTTTGTTTCAATGTGATCATGTGCAATATACACTCGTCCCAGTATCTGGATGGCAAGAACTTGAAACTGCCTTTCTTGAGCATAAGGATCAGGTGAAAAAATACTGGAAACTTTTTAAGTTGCAGCTCATCTTATACAGACATACACTTCTTCCCTTTCCCCAACTTAAAATGTCAGCTCTTAAACTAATTATTGTTACTGGTTACCTCAAAACAGTGGTTAAATTTTTACATACCAGTAAGAAACTTGTCAAGTTTTTTATATCAGCTCAAACTAACGTGCTATAATTTTGATAGAGTCAAATTAAGTTTGCACACATTTTGAGGTATAAAAGGTGGTGGTATTGGAGGTCCAGCATCCCTGAATTTGGTGGTTTGTCTTACAATTTTTTTTCCTCCTCAGAGACATCAAATATCAGAAAGCAAATATAAGATTTAGCAATGATTAGTGCTTTGGAGGCTTTGTAAAGATGTTTTCAGTCTTCCATGTTTCCTGCTAATTGAAGTAAAAAGCTTTTGGGGTTTTTTTTGCTTCTGTTTGCAGTTCAAACATTTTGTTCTTATTAATTGTGGTGCCAATGTTGACCTTCTGGAGATCCTGCAGCCTGAAGAAGACACTTTTTTTTTTGTATGTGACAGCCACAGACCTGTCAATGTAGTGAATGTTTACAATGACACACAGGTGAATGCTTTTCTTTCATAATAAAAATCTTCTCACAGTGTGGTGGTGGGTGGTGTAGTGCTTTTCTGTGTTTTGCTGAACTGCTTACAGTGTTAGGTAGTAGGTCAGGAAGCAGTATTAATAGATATTTGCAGTAGTAATGTACATGATTGGAAAAAAATCTGTTTTCAGTAATGAAATATATATTATATATCATAATATATTAATTTATTATAGTCCTATTAATTATTATAATATTATAATATATTATATAAAATAATATATAGCAGTGATAGTTGTCAGTAGTAAGCACCTGTTAATCCTGTTGCTATAAATCAAACTGCTGCAAATCGGAGGGTAAAAATCCTCCAGAATGTAACATGTATTATCTCTCATGATCAGGCAGCACCTAGAATTTGAGTATTAAGCACAAATTATTTGACAACATGACTTGAACAAGCACAAAAAATGATAATTTTTTCAGTAATGCTGTAACAAAGGAATAGGTTTTTTGCTTTATTTTGTATAAATAAGTGTGGTCTTTGTATTAAAAAGCAATATTTTTATTATGCCAGGAATCACTCACAGCCAAAATGAATCTTTAGTTTCTCTTACTAAGTACCTGAAGTATTCTCATTTGTCATTTGAAATGCATAAATAAGATACTTCATTTAAAATACATTTTTTTCTTGCTAGATTAAGCTGTTAGTTAAACAAGACGATGATCTTGATGTTCCTGCTTATGATGATATCTTCAGAGATGAAGAGGATGAAGAGGAGGACTCGGAGAATGAAAGTGATGGGTCAGAACCAGCAGAGAAACGTAGACGTTTTGAAGAGGTGTGTTTCTGCTCCTTTGTTGTGAAAAGAAGGAAAATAAAACAGTTATTACATATACTTTACCTCATCATAATAATGACATTTGAGTTTAAAAATTATGTTCCATTACAACAGAAATTCAACTGTAAGATTTAAAAATAATCTATGACCAGTAGTTTCACATACACAAAATGTTTATTTATCTGAACTGCCCAGAAATATTTTCTCCTTATAAAAAAACATGTTTTGAATTTGATTAAGCATAATGCTGTCTTTGTGTAACCAGTGAACTGAAGAGATCTATCTCTGATCATGTGCTCTGGGCTTTTCAGACTAGCAAAATAACTTATTTAGATATAAACGTCTTTTTTTTTAATGATTGTTTCAGAAGATAGAAGCTCACAAATAATGTAGCAATACATTTTTTCTGTCCTTGTAACAGTTAAATAGAAAAAGTGTGTTATGGTAGACACAAAAACTTAAATTTGCCATATACTATTTGCAGCATATTTTCTATTTATACCATACAAGGAAGCAAAGTCATGAGGCTAGCAATATTAAGAGACAATTCAGTGTAAAGACATTCTCAGATTTAATATATATTTCATATTCTTTTTCTATTAACATTGTACATTTTTTCTTACTAATCTACAAAGGGCACTAACTCAGCAAAAGCAGATATCAGAAATTCAAAGGAAAACCTATAAATAGTATACACAAAAGCTATTCTTGAATCTGTTAAATATTTCACAAAGACCTTTTTGATTTCTTTGAGTTTTCAAGCTGATGATGCTATTTATGAAGACTTTTAATTAAGCATTTTTAATGAAGACTTAGTCATTAAAGTATCTGGATAGGTGCTGATCTACTAGAGTATTTTTTCTAGCTTATTAACTTCCAAATTAATTTACAGGATGTAATAGAGAGAACAATGAAAAGACGACAAAGGCGAGAATGGGAGGCACGCAGGTGTGTGTAACTTTTTTTAATGTTGCTTGTATCTCTCTCTCTTTCTCTTACTTTTTGACTAAAATCTTGTTGAGAGTACAAAACATGATACTATGCTGCTTGATTTGCAAGATGCTTTAGTTCTAATTTTATTCAGAAAGTGGAGAGAGGTATTTACTATATAAAAATAAAAGTTTTAAATGGAGGATAGTCGTAAACAGTAATTTATAAATTTGAGTAGCAATAGGTGCATTGCTTCATTTTTAAGTAGCTGTAGTACTCTTATCTTGTCTATCTTAGGGTGAAATTTGTGCTTCTGTTTTCTTCCTTTACAATGCCACTATTGTCAATAGGAATGAGCAGGAACAAATCGGATAAGAAAATGGGATTTGAGGAATAATGATTTAATAAATTTTTCCTTTTTAGTTTATGAGTACATTTCAGTGTGGTTTCCACATTGCCACTAAAATCTAATTGCCTTGCAGAAAAACCATTTGTAGCTCAAGTTTAATTTTTTTTTTTTTTTTAAATTGCTGAAATGAAATTTAAATATTATTTCACAATTCCTGGCTTATATTTTTAATTGGATCCAATGACCAGTTCACCACTTAGTCAAACGAGGGTTCTTTTCCCTTTTTAGACGAGAAATTCTTTTTGATTACGAGCAATATGAATACCATGGGACCTCAGTAAGTATAAACTCTTGTTTGACATAAAAACGCTAAGTGCCAATGTAAAGGTAATTGGACAATATCCGATGTTATAATTATCTAATACAATGTTATCATTGTCTGATAACACTATACATTATAATAATATTGTTATATCTTATTATATGTAAGATATATATGTGCAAGTAGTTTGACTTAGCAGTTTAATGCTTTCTGGTTGTGCACAGCCAATTTTACCATTGATGATTTAGATACATCACAGAAACAATACTGGTAGACTGGCAGACAACAGCCAACTGAGTCACAGTGGCTAATGTAATGTTAACAATGGGGGGAAACGATAAACAAGATCTATTAACATTTTTGTTGTTTAATATCTTTAATGCTGCTATAAAAAAAAACGATAGTGGAATTTTTTTAAGTCTTGACAAAAGTATCTATCTATGCACGAAATACTCTCACAAAAAGACTTTAGCATGTAGGCAGCTTGTTTGCCTTTCAAAGTGTCAGGGTATTTCAAACTTAACACTTAGGACATCAAACTGTTCCTTCTGTCATTTGGCCTCTTGTCTGATTGTTTTTATATTTTGTTATGTGCTGCTTCATATATAATGCAGGTTTACAGAGCTGTATAAAATATTTTTCTTTGTACATAGTGTCTTAGGCATTTTGTCACTGAAGCTTGATTTCTAGAGCTTTATGTGTTCTATTTGTTTAATGAAGTGAGAGTTTTGTGTTCATTTATCCTCTCTTTTTGCTTTTCCCTCATATAGTCTGCGATGGTGATGTTTGATCTGGCATGGATAATGTCTAAAGACTTGAATGACATGTTGTGGTATGTTTCTGTTATTGTTTTTCATAGAGGCTAGAAGCTTAATCCCACAGTAAAGAGAGGCAAGATTTCCCAAAGCTATTTGATTTCAGTATGAGGTTCCAGTTTATTTCATGAGTGGGTGTATGTCTTGAATAGGAGGACACATCTGTGTAAATTAATTACAAGCAACCAATATCTTTCGCATGGAAAAAGGGAAGATGGTATTACATGTGTATGTCGGCTAAAGAGGGAATAGTAGTATATAGCTTTGTAATTAACTTCTATGTACAGTTGGTGAACAGTGTTTCTGACTTGTTCTGTTACATACTTAGAGGGTTAAATATAATATACTGTACTGGAATATTTTTTGGTTTAACTTTTTTCTTTCCTTTTCTTTGCTGTCCCCCTGCCTTCCCCCCCCCAATTTTAGGTGGGCTATTGTTGGCCTAACAGATCAATGGGTCCAAGATAAAATCACTCAGTAAGAAAGATTTTTTTTTAATTTATCTTTATTATTATTTATTTATTTATTTATTTATCTATCGATTAATTTTTTTAGGAGTCACTAATAGCAATTACTAGAGATCAGGAAACACATGGGAATTAATATAATACAAGATAATTAATAAACAGTAACATTAAATATCTTAATGATGGAATGTGATCTAATGCCTTCCAAAAATGGGAATATGCATCAGAAAAAACTGTATTTTCTTTTTCTACTATTTAGAATTTTTAAACTAACTTTATTTTTCACAAACTTATAAAACAATCACTTCTGATCTGGGAAGAAGTGGTGTTTAATAGTAGTTTACGTAAATATGACCTTGATACAGTGTTATTAAAGGAAAAAAAATGTATATTCTGTATCCTTCAGCTTCCTTTCCAGTTTTAGTTAATGAGTTTCAGATTTTCTCTTTTTTTGTCTTTTTTTCTTATTTCCTACTAGATACCATCAGAATTATAGTAGTACCTGTGTAGACTTTAGTTCTGGTGTTCTATTGTTACTAATACACTGATGTTTTTAAGGAGATAAATGTACTAACTAACTAATTTCATTAGTTAGTCTATCTGTCTCTCTGTATTGGTTTTATTTTAGCTTTAATGGCCTAGGTGTATGGCTGAATATTGAAAGAACATTTTTTAACAGGTTGGTTTGGTTTTTTTTGAAGATGTATCTGTAGTTTTCATGCTGTTGACTGGCCAATGTGTAACCTTTAGGAAGCATTTTTGTGTTCTCATAATCAAGTACAAAAGTACACAGGAAGAAAGTGAAGTAACAAATTTGGTTTTGTTTAAGAATGAAGTATGTGACTGATATTGGAATCCTACAGCGTCATGTGTCTCGCCATAACCACCGCAACGAGGATGAGGAAAATTCTCTGTCAATTGATTGCATGCGAATAGCATTTGAATATGAGTATCCTTGCATAAGATCTGGGAAAAGTGAACACTACCCACTTGGTGAACCCCAGTTGAGTTTTTATCTAGGGAAAAAAAGTCCCAGCACCATCTCTGCTGCTGAAAATGGAATTAAAAGAAATGGAAATGTGAATGTTTTGTTGAACATGAATCCCTCTTTCAGTAGCTCGTGTAGCTTCAGTTCAGCTTAACTTTTCAGAATTAGTTACAAGTCAATGTTGCCCCTCTTGTGTTACGTGCACCTGCAGCTTCTAACTATATCTTACATAGTACAGAGATGCAATGTCTAAGGACATTAAGAAGAGTTACCTACCAGTTGTGGAGTTTTGTTACTATTTTTAACTTCAAATGCTATATGGATGGTGGAGTCACCATCCCTGGAAGTGTTAAAAAAACAGGTAGACATGGCACTTTGGGACATGGTTTAGTGGGCATCCGGGTGTTGGGTTGATGATTGGAATGATCTTAGAGCTCCTTTCCAATCTTAATGATTCCTAGTTTTTACTTTCATTATAAGTAATCCAGCCACCAAGCCCGGAAACATGAAATTGCTACTCTACCCTCAACTGGTTTAGTGATGGACTTGGTAATGTTAGGTTAATGGTTGGACTGGATGATCTTAAAGGTCTTTTCCAACCTAAACAATTCTATGATTCTATGTGTTTGTAATTATTTTCCATAATTCCTGTTCAGTCTGCGCCTGGCACTTTATCAGCACTGGTCTCTATATGAAAGTCTCTGTAACACTTCATATACCTCTGCTAGCCTTAAGCTTTGGTCTGTACAAGGGCAGAAGAAGCTCCGGGAGTTTTTGGCTGACATGGGGTGAGTTCTAAAAATCTGAGTCTTAATTAAAGGATAACTTTTTCAATGAATTCTGGGAAAATACCAATAATATAGCTTGCGAGTATTCAACTGGTTAGTTTTTAAATATGATTGTGAGGGTCTAAGTAAGTTGCAGTGTCTCTTTGAGTTGAGTGATGCAACTTGTGTTTTTCGTGTACAAGGCAGCTGTATGCCTTTGTGGAATAGCATATTAGTAAGCTACCTATGCTTTCTCACATCTGCTCTTCAACGACTAAAGAAAAAAGAATGCAAACAAGCTTAGTCAGACTTAACTTGCTAAATTATCTAATATTAAGAAAGCCTTATGAAAGGAAGGCGAAACCTTTGTTTCTTCTGGCACACTTATCAATGTATTTTTTCCTTCTGTTTTTAGTTTGCCTTTGAAGCAAGTGAAACAGAAGTTTAATTCCATGGACATGTCTTTGAAAGAAAATCTTCGGGAAATGATTGAAGAATCTGCAAACAAGTTTGGGTAAATTTTTTTAAATACAAATGCTTTATCTGACAATACTTTTCAATTAAGTTCAAATATTTTTGTATGAAGAGGAAGTAACATCTTGTTTTAAAAATATGTTTTTTAGATTGACAAAGTAATATTAGGCTTGTTGCAAATGTTAGGGTATGATTTGTCTTCGTGTTCTTAACATACTGAGGCGATGGCTGGTTGATGTTGATAATAATGCTGATAATGTTAATAATCTTTACTGGTTTTATCTCATTTTGCAGAATGAAGGATTTAAGAGTTCAGACCTTCAGCATTCACTTTGGCTTTAAGAATAAGTTCTCAGCAAGTGACATAGTTTATGCAACAGCTTCTCTCATGGAGAACATAGAGAAAGAGGGGCCTGAAACAACTAATTTCATTAAAGCTTTGGACAGTCTCTCCAGGTACTGAAAATAGGTCTCTTCATTCTTTTACAATTTTATTTAGAGAACATGAGTTACATATCTAAAAGATGCATTGATGCTTCATAAGCCATTGAAGAAAAATCAAAATATCCCATGAATAGTGTTTAGAGAGGTCTCGCTTTTGTGTGAAAAGCTTTATTTTTATATGAAAGTGTTTATTTTTATACTTTCTGTTGCAGGGGTAACCTGGACAAACTGCACCAAGGACTGGACCTAGCCAAAAAGCAGTTACGTGCCATTCAGCAGACAGTAGCCAGCTGTATTTGCACCAACCTTGTAATTTCTCAGGGGCCTTTTCTCTATTGCTCTCTCATGGAGGTCAGAATTCTAGTTTTTTGTTGTCTCATTTGACTGTCATATTTGGCTGTATCATAGTTGAATAACCCTGTTTTCCTGACTGACCCAATAAGCATGACTCCATCAGAAAGAACCTATTTATCTGTACTGTGCTGTCCTCTCATGGGTCAATATTGACATCTACTCTCAACTTCCCAAAGGAAGAATCAGCCCTTTCAAAGGGGGGAGGGCTTCATATCTCAGTCAAGTGGGTGAGATCAAACTCCTGTATTGTAGTGGTTAGTGTTAGTGGTCTTTGAGCCACACAAAACTTTTAGACTTGTCAGTAGATATTAGAATTAAATAAGTAGAAGAATAATCTTGGATTGTAATTGAATTCTTCTTTTCCTAGGGCACACCAGACGTGAAACTGTTTTCCAAACCAGTGTCTCTGTGCCTGCTTAGTAAATACTTACTCAAATCATTTGTTTGCTCTGTAAGTAAATTAAAAGATTTTGACTAACTAACTTCTGGTCTGTGTAGCAGTTATCGTTCTGTTGGATACTTGCAGTTGATTATTAAAAACATATGAAAATCTTAATGTTTTTCTGCTAATTTTTTGGATAATTTTAGTGCATCTGTGAATGCCGCTCTAGGAAAGATATCTGCCTGTGAGACTTCGTAGCATTAGAAGGAGTTTTCATTACTAAGATACTTACAATGTAAAATCTTTGTGTAATCTTGTAAGTTTTGAGGGAGCATATAATGAAATATATACTTTGAAAAGTTAACCTGACACAAAAAAAAAGCAGTATTGCAGGAATGGTAATTGTCGTCTAAGGATTTCTGTGTCTTGTTAAATAAAATCCTCTGATCTTTACAACTAATGTAACTGAAGTAAACTTGCATTTATCTTTTGAGCTATTAGTTACACAATTCAAATAAAAATGAGGTTTTAAGATTGAGAACTGTCTTCACAGTGAGCACTTCCTAATTTGTAAATGAAATTTATGACGGTCCATCCTTGTCAGATGGCATCTGTCTGTCCTCATTTTGAACGTTAGACATGGTGAATAACTAGTCTGCCACTAGGAGTGGGACAGCATTTTTAAAACTCACTGCAAAACACTTACCTTAAGAACAGAACGCTTTAAACAAACTTCTGTTTCATTTACTTAAGTGTCTAAAAATGTTAAAATCTTCATAACTATTTTTGGATTTAGTTAAATTACAAAATTTGTTAAAGTTACAGCTTACTGCTGTAAAACAATATGACAGGGGAAAATAATTTCTAGTGAAGACTGTTTGTCAATGTTTTGCCTTTTGTATTTCAATGTAAAACTATTACTGCAAAAAACTAAGCCCAGCCCAAGTTTTTAGATACCCATACCTGCAGTCCTTTTGTTGTGTTTTTTTAAGAGCTTTTTTCTTTACTGTAAATCATATCTTGTCTGTCTGTATAATTTCTGTGTTAAAATTAAAAGCAAGATCAGAGAAGAATTGAAATTTCTATTGGTCCTTAAAATGACTTTTACTGTAAGAAATAAGGTGATTAAGAGATTATGTGAAGAAACCACCTTCTGTTGAACTGCATTATAGCTGTATCCTTAGATGAGTATTTGTAATACTAGCTCATATGGAGAGCTGAAACTAAATCGTTTCCTGAGTTTTGTCTAACAAAGAGGCTTTCTGACTTCCAGACAAAAAACAAGCGTTGTAAATTGCTGCCACTGATAATGGCTGCACCAATGGATGTTGAACAGGGAACTGTGATCATGGTGGGGATTCCTCCAGAGACAGAAAGCTCTGACAAAAAGAAGTAAGCATATTGTTTAAAAGTTCTTACTAAAGGTTATCTATAGACTTTTCCTGTCTCTGAAGCAAATATATCTTTCCTGTATCTATTTAACACTGAATATGTTGACTTGAATTGTGTCCTGAAAAACATGCTTTTTGCATATGGTATGCATGAGATACTTTAAGAGAGGATACAGATGTGCCCCAGCTTCCTTGCAAGATTTTTTCCCTCCCTCTTAAGTATTTCTTTATCTTAAAAGAGGGAAGTAGTTCACTTTATAACCCATGACTTCATTTCTTAAAGCCTGCAATGTTAAGATTTTTGCACTTGAATAAGTGAGGTGTATGTTGAATACATGGCACATGAAAAACACCTGGAAGACATTTTCACAGCAAGGGAAAAAGTTCCTTAGTGAATAGATCGTTTCTGTAATGCTTATATGTATTTCTGTTCATCTTCCAGCTTTTTTGGAAGAGCATTTGAGAAAGCTGCAGACAGTACCAATTCTAGGACTTTACACAACCATTTTGACATGTCAAGTGAGTAATGTTATCACTTATTTCATTCACCAAATAGTCCTTTAGGGGTCAGCGTTTACACAGCCTCCGTAGACTGTAGACAATACACTCATTTGTGTAAGTCTTCGATGCAAACATCAAGGGTGTGTATGCAATACACTGTTCCTGAGCCTAGTATAAACACAAACTACATTGTTTGTCAATATTTTTCTAAGTGCTATCTTGTTGTGCAGAAATTATAAACTACTAAGCAGAGGCTTGCATATCTTTTTGAGACGATCTACACTTTGCATGGAGTAATGATTTTCATATGTGCACTTCAGTTGAAAATCTATGAGGTTCTCTCTGAGGGGTTTTATATTTAGCAGCCAAACCAAGTATGGTATTGATCTTATGAGATGCAATATTTATTGTCTGTTTGAAAAAAGAGAGTTCTGCAACAAGATTTGCCTATCTTTGCATGTGCTTACAAAAGAGGCAGTTTTTAATAATACATACTTATGTATGCATGTTGAACATAAAAAGAAACATTCCTAGATTTAAAAAGTGGCAGCTATATCATGTAGTGAGCACCTAGAAATCAGAGTTTGCTGAAATCTAAGAGCAAAATAAACAATGTGCTTTGCATTTTGTCCAAATACATAGTTTCTCTTTTTCCTTCTTAAAGTTGATTAAGAATATGAATAAGTATACTTGGAATTAATATTCAAGTGTGACATCTAGTATATCTTTCAGTTATTTGCATCTTGTGATAAAATATTTCATATTTTAGTAATTGAATTGAAAACAGAAGACCGGAGCAAATTTCTGGATGCACTCATTTCTCTCTTGTCCTAATGGTAAGACAGTGTAAGGAGGATTAATTGAAAAATTAATTACAAATCAAGTTAGTAACCAAATTACATTCGTATATTATCTGTAGAATGTTCTAAGATAATGCAGCAACTTCTAGTGAAAATATAAATTGAAGATAAGAGTTTCTTATGAAGACAATTGTTTTTCTTTTGGGGGGGGTAGACTGTGTACAAGCAGAATTTTTTTTTTTCTTCTTCTTAAGAGATTTATTTATTTAAGTTTTGTCATCCATAAGCTTCTCTTCCATTGTTCTTAACTTTTTGTGGCTTTTGAACTTCAGCTGGAAAAGGAGCAGCTGTTTGTGTTGTGAAAGAAATGGAGATATTAGCTAATTGTAGTTGATACTCTGTTATTGACTTTTAATTATGATGTCTCGTTTGAGCTCAGGATGGAATCCCAGCCATAGCAGTGTCATTCTTAGCTTTGATATCAATGTAGAATTTGCATTTTTCTTTCACAGTGTTTAATGATGTAGCCTATGTTAGTGTGTAGTTTTTATCTGGAATAAAGGTGGGGACATAAGACTTATAAGACTTAATTTGTAGTTGTGACTATTAGCTTCACACTAGTTCAAAGTCTGTTTTAAAGCTACTTTAAGGCAAGACAGATTTTACTGTAGATCTGATGAGACTGTCAAATTGTTGCAACTGTCTTCAAATATTCACTGCTTTTCAATGATGAACTATTTTTATTGGTTTGTGTGTGCGCTTATTCTGCAGCGATGGGTGGGGATAGCTTGCTTTCTCCCAGAGAAGAAGCCAAACTCTAGATTGTTTTGTACAGTCAGTTCAGACAACCTGTAAGACTGTTTGAAAGTATATAAAGTACCTCATGGCTTTTTCATGGCTAGATAAAGATTTGGGCTCTAGTATTAACATGTGAAGTAATCTCACAAGATTATCTTTATGGTATATATATGAAAGCGAAGGAGTAAGATGAAGACTTTAACAACAGGCTGTGAATGTCGGTAGTCCTAGCCAAATGACAATATGACTTACCTTTTTTCAATGGGTATCAAAGCTACAATTTCTTCTTTCTTCTGTTCACTCAGAAGTTTGAAACAGTGGGTCAACAGCTGCAATTGTTGCTCGTTAGACAGCATAGTCATGCATGGCTTCCAAGATTTCTACATCTGTTTGTTTCTTTCTTTACATTCTGGCTACTGATTGTTTCAGTTTGTCTTCTGCCCTTGTTACACAGTGGTGCTTTTTGGCTCCTTGTGTCGGAAGCTGAGGATCAGATGCTCTGAAATTGTTTTGGATGTTCCAAAGTCCGTGGTGCTGCAATTGTGATGTATCGTCTTGCTTGATCTTAAATGTACCAGTACAGGCCTGGACTGTTGTTTTTATGCCTCTTGGGAGGTCAAAAGGATTTTAACCTTAGCACACAGATATTGAACACTGCTTCTTTCTAAAGATCCCATACTCGTAATGGCAAAAGGTGTCAACTAGGAGTATTTGCAAATCGGACTTCTGTTTGTCATACCTGCTTTTATTAGTAGACATGCTCCTGTGATGTTTAGTTGTTGGCTAATAAGAGAAAATAGATTTTGAAGAAGTTCCATATTTATATTACCATTCAAATGTTCTTTTAAAATTGTCTTGAATGCTTTTGTTTATTTTTTTTAGAAGAAACTTTTTGAAACACTCCTTGAATTTCTAGAATGTTGAAACTATTTTTTAGTACTATCAGGTTGAGGTCTTGTGCTTTTATTGAAATAACTATTTTGTGAGACAAGTTTTAAGATTTTAGGGCTTTTAAAATCCAAGTACTGAGTAACTGCCAAATACCCAATGAAAAATCTGGGGAATTCCAGTGTCAATAAAGCATTTTTAGTCATGCATTGTGATACTGTATTGTCACTTCTAGGTTGGTTTTGTGAGTAATTTCCCTGGAAAGAGTCTAAAATACTATGATAATTGTGTGTAGACTGTAGTGTTATAAATATTGACAGTCTAGCTCAATCCTTTTCCATAACAGATTTCATTTCACTTTGGTCATATGAAATGGTATTGCTTGTTAGACTTATCCTGCTGTGCATTGGGTGGGTATGTATATTTGTATGTTTGGAATTCTTTTTCTTCTTGCAATGTTTGCTTGAATTCTGTGTGACTTCAATGTTTTCATGTATTATAATGAATATGTAAAGGTTATGTATCATTACATCATACTTTGTACAGATTTTTAATACAGGTTAATTTAATATTATATGTGATTTAAATGTAGCCAACAGAAAGCTAATTAAACTATATATTTTTATTCAAACAAAAGTTTGGGTTGGGTCCTTTTTCCAAATATTTTCATCTTATCTGAGTAAAATCCCTGTGCTGAGCTGCAATGGCCAAACAGTTGTGCTTCCTAAGATAAAACATAATGCCACCTTTTGTTTTTGCATGTTTACTAAGTAGTATTGGCAATAAATAATATCCCCGCCTTACCAGCATACCTTGGGTTTTGCCTGTACACAGCATATGGTAATTTTATTACATCTCTGAAGTAGATTACTGTGCTTTAAGACTGGAAATGGAAACACACAAGTTTATGTTGTTTTTTTGAACACTGATACATTGTAATCACGGCTTGTCACTGGTACAAGCTAGGAGTCTGTGTGACACTTAAGTGCACTTCTGAATATTTTCAGTTTATCTTTCAGTTGCAGACTGCTGAGTGAGTCAAGTGAATTTCCTAAATTTATCTTAAACTTATCTGTCAGAAAAGAATCATTGCCATTTCCTACCATATATTTAGGGCTTTCATGCTTCTAGATGTAAATATCAGAGAAAAACATGGGTATGTGCAGCAGTAAATACGATGTGCTTCAGTGTGTGAGACCACCTTCATGTTTATGGAATAAATAATGTATGCTGGGTAAAACTGAATTTTTACTTGCACAGTCTGCTTGCTCAGTAAATGCATGAAAGGTCTTGGCACATCCTGGATCTCTGACTCATGGTTCAGTGGCCACCTATCAGGAAATCCTAAACAAACAACTAAATTCGCCATTTTCCCCCTGCACAAAACCTTTAGACAGGGAAAAAAAGTTGTGAGGAAGGCATCAAAAGCATGGGCATGTAACATCTCAGTTTAATTACTGTCTCTGTCTTTAGTTACATCTAGTGCTATGTTTTCAATACATGGAATAGTTTAGGTGAGTACCTTAGCAAGCTGTTACCTTTATCTTCTTGTCTGGCATTTTGGTTTTCCGGGTTTTTTTCTCCACCCTCTCATTAGAAGCTCTGTGTGAACCCCTTCATCACACCTCATAAATTTTCTTATTGCTGTTATATCCCTCATCCTTCTCCTGGAACTTTATGTATTTACTCTGTTCCCCTTTCAGGGCATGTTTGGGTTCCACTGCTACCATCTTTTCCTGCTGTTGTCATAAATACAGATCTTGCCTTGCAATGAAGAAGGAAGTTGCGGGGGAGGGACGGGTTGTGTGTTTGGTTTAGTAGGTAACTGTCATGTCTTGAAAAATGGACAAATTTTCAGGCACATGCACCCTTTAGCTTCAGCATATTGCATTGTGCTGGGATGATGAGAAATGGGAGCTAGTTCTTATGCTGGGATGTGTTGGTAATTGCTTTACTGGCAGATTTTTCGTCCTCCAAACAGGTGTGTATGCTTGAAGCTGTGGACCTATTACATGGAGAATAAGCTTCCCTTGTCTGTCCTCTATTGCTTTTTGGGTTTTGGTGTTTTTTAAGGTTCTAGTTTTCCCAAGATCTCCTGGAGGTACCAAGAATGCTTTTGCAAATTTTAGAATTGATCAGCTGTTGAACTGATCCCAAGGCCATCCAGATGTGGCACAAAATCAGTCAGGAATGCTGAATACTGTGTAAAAAGAAAGTTATTAAATCTGTGTGGAAACCTGAAGAAGTCTCTGCCAATAGGTAAAACTTTTGCATGTCAACACTTTACAATATGCAAAATAGTATCAGACGCTTCTTACCTAGTTTATTCTATGCTATAGAGTTTGTAGATGAATATGTTAATATTACTTGGAGAATCATTGTACAGGAAGATCCAAAATTGTGGAGTCCTTAGTGTGTGGATAGAAAAGTAGCTCAGTTCAGCTCCAGTAAATTTATGGTTTGAATAGCTCATTGAAACTGTGTTGTGTAGGTTAGTTAAAATGGTCACTTCTTACAGTTAAGTGTTGGACAGAGACTCCATGCCGAGAACTCTTGACATATCTTCATGAAGATATTATTTTGATTTATTTGCCCAAACAGAAAATGCGGCTTTAATGAGTCATTTAAAAAAAAAAAAATTAGTTAGAGCACTAAGAAATCGGCTTACCCTCTTAGATGTATGGTGACATTCCACCTAGCCATGTCTGAATACAAATAGAAACATTCCCGAAGGATTATATTTGAGCTGCAGTAACTCTTTTTCCTCCGCTGTGTTTGTTTGCTCTAACAGTACCCTCATAAATCAGCTCTTTAAATTATTTCTGCTGCTGCTAATCTGTTTTAGAGAACAATAAAAGTATGAAACAAATCCTTTAAAAAGTTTTATTTTTTTAAGAAAATAAAATAACGAAAATCCTTAAATACCAAAGTACTGAAGTAGCTGAACAAGCTGACTAAATTATACCATTCCTGCACAGTTATTCATGGCCGTTTTCTTTCTGGGGTCATAAATTTAGACATAATTGAAATTGCATAGTAAGGACCTCATTTGATTGGAATTAAAGTGAATCCCTTTCCCCAGAAGAATTGTAGTGACTTAATGGACTTGTCCTTAACCAGTATCAAGGTTGCATAGTGGGTAAGAATTAATTCGTATTTCCTCTACTGTTTCTCTTAACAAAAAAATGAAAATTAAAAAGTATTACAAGTTTCTTGTATGTACTGGGTCTACACCACTTTAAGCATGGTAATAATAGCCATGAGGGGAGACCAGTGGGCCCTTTAATCAGTATCTTGACCTCGATAAGGTCAAAAGCAGATGCTAGCAAAGAGTAGAGAAACAAAGCAATTGCATATGATGCTTCCTTCCACATACAAACACAAGTACTCTCCCAGTCCTCATACTCAAGGACATCCTGAACTATGTGTGGCTTCTGTGTATTTGGTAACTGTCAGTAGTTATCTGTGAACCTGGATAACTTCCTCCTGAATCCTTGTGAAATTCTAGCCTGTGCAATATTCTGTAGTGAGTAGATCTGCAAACTAGCTAGATACTGTATGAAAAACTACAACTTTTTAGGATTTTTTTCAACTTGCCAATTGTTAGCTTATTTGATGCTCTGTAGTCCCTACCCTTCTGTGTACTCATCGTTTTGTAAACCTTTTTTATATTCCCCACAGACATTGCTTGCCAGTCTGAAGAATAGCAGCCTGATTTTTCCTGTTAGGAGCTGTTCTATATCTTGATTATCATTGTTGCTCTCCTCTGAACCATTTTCAGACCGGGGAGAACTGCACACAATATTCAAGGTGTGGGTGCACAAGTCTGTGCAACAGTGTAATAGTGTTGACTGTTCTCTGTCCCTCTGTTTAATGGTTCTTAACACTCACGCCCTTTTGACAGCTACTGTGCACTGACCTGATGATTTAATCGATCTAGCTGGTGTAACACCAGTATCTCACTCGTGACTGTTAATGGCCCAAATTATCTTTTTTTTGCCATATGCATCACTTTGCTTTCTGCATTGATGAATGTAATCTGTTTCCTAGTTGTTATTTTTCCAAGTCAAAGCAAGAGCACAGTTAGTCTGCTGCGCTAAAAAAATGGTAGTAAGGAAAAATATAAGAAAAAAAATCCGGATTCTCCATCACTGAATGATGCATAAGTGGATGGAAAGAGTAAATTCTGATCATTTGGTGATATAAGATGGCAAAAAACAGTGAAAGAGCTTAATGGTAAAATAAAAAGTAATAAACTCTGTTTGCAAGTTTAGAACTAAATTTTTTGGGGAAGATTATTGTTTATATTTTCTCTGTTCTTGTTAATGGAAGTAAAAGCCTCTACAACGATTTCTAAGCAAATTCTTTTGCAAACATTCACTATTTTTATTTTATATTGTAAAACTTGTTATATAAAAGAACAGAAAATATTCCTGGGTTGAATACTTGGAGACATTAGGGGGGTTTGCCTCAATCTAGAGGAGTATGTATGCCTATTCTCAGACTGTCTTTTATGCTTTGGTACTTAGATGAAAATATGGTTGGTACTACAGTAATATGGGCTCTTGTTCACAAGCCATATCAAATTTAGGTACAGTATCTGCTATTTCTTCCCACTACTCACCCTGACTAATCTCTTAGAGCCTACTACTTTTATGAAAGAAGCAGTAAATCAGAGATATCTCAGAGTCTGATGTTTTTATCTGCTCTATCATCAATTTGAATTTATGTAGTAGATAGCAATCACCACTTTTAAACCTGCCAGGGTCTGGGAGAGACATTGCAGCCTTAAAATTCTGAATGGCTTGTGGGAGAGTTGCTGTTTGTTTAGTAAAATCCAATGTACTATAGAGAGAGTGTAGGCAACTGCCTTCCTGGCAAGTGGAATTCAACAGGACAAGAACCATACGTAGAGAAGTCCCGGGAAGTATAAAATAAATGCAGGAAAGCTTGAGTTTGTACATTGCATTCTGTCTCTTGTTTTGGAAGTGAAAGGTAGTAATATACAGCAAGGTTTAATCTTCCTTGTCTTCTGAAATTTTCCAATCAAAAATGTTATTACGAAGGTATGTATTTTTTCTTCTACTGTCATGAGGTTTCCTATGGAAAGAAGTAATTAAATGGGGGTGGAGGGGAAAGTACCTTAGAACTGTCACGTTTAGAATCTGTGATCTCACTGTCTTAGACTACAAAGGGAGAATTAACTCTGACATGTTTCAGAACATCTTCTGTGCTTCAGTTTCACTTTTTCCATTCCCATTTTTAGGACAGCGTTTCCAGTCCTCAGTTGTCCATAAATACAAGAGAGAGAAAATGCACTTCCTCTAGGAGAGATCACTCTAATCTCTAGTCTGGGATACCCCACTTTTAAGGTCTGGAAAGGGGAAGTTTTAAAATTGGTCTCTTTCGTACTGGAATTTTTTCAAGATGGCTTTGTTGAGTTGAATTAGCCACTCAGGGTATGCTAACTTGCAAAGATGGGAGTAATACAGAACACTATAAAAAGGTAAGTGGAGTAATCAGTAGAGTATCACAACTGAGGAAGAAACAAAACATAAAGCACTCAGGACTGTTCCCAGGGCAGTAAACAAGATCATCATTTGACAATTGATTCTATGTGTGTATCTGTCGGTCACAATGGTTTTGATTCCCTCAGAGAAAGAATATTCTTGAAAACATTCCTCTGAAAGTTGTGAGTAAGTCTGCCTTGCCAGAGGGAAAGAGAGCAGTGAAATGTTTGTTTCTTTAAATGGAAAAATTGAAGTCCCCCTTCGGTATTGTGTACCATTGTTGGCTTCAAGGTGGTACTGAAAGTTCTCTTTGGATCAGATTCAAGGACTAAGGAAAAATGCTGCCCAGGGTGGAGCTCTAAGTACAGTGCCACCTTTATGCACAAGCATTTGGGTTATAAACACTTTCTTAGCAGGAAATATTACAAAACATTCACTAGGGAAAGAAAGTGATGTGAGCTTTTATTTCAGACTGGACTCCCATTCTTTTCAAGCATTTGAATTTTTATTTTTGTCATTCAGAAGGTGGCAGAATTAGAGAAGGAAGACAAAGGTCAAACACATTCAAAGTAGGCAAGAAATCTTTTATTCGATTGTATGCATCTTCGTGACAGTCCTGGGTCTGACAGGGAGCAGAGAATGTAGGTTTCCAAGTCACTGCTGTTGTGCAATAGAGTAATTTTTATTTTCTCTTTCCCCTCAAGGCAATTGGGTCTGCTGGATAGCTACCTTGGCACTCATGACTTTGACTTGCTACCTGTTACTGAATCGTGTATCTGGGCAATATATTAAGATCACAATAATGAGAGGTGAAGATAAAGAGTTGTCTAGTAATTTGATGTCACAAACAAGCATTTAGCAGAGTTGCTGCTGCATGCTATTCTCAGTGAGCTGAAGGCTCAGAAGACATCCTTAAATCAGAATTCAAATCAAGCTCTCTGTAGAGAGCTTCCATATAGGAATTTGTGGACAAGCCTCATGAATGAAACTGAGGTAAAACATATACACAAGCCATATCACAACATAGTTTCTTCCAGTGCTGGATCTGGGTTTATTTGATTAAGAGATCTGGGGGTTTTGTATTCCCCATTTTGACAACATTCCTCTCTCTTTGCCACTTCTTTGAGAACTGTAGATGATTTCTCTAGATATTCCTTGATGTTAACTGGGTTACCTGTTAGATAAGTACTGTGATATTCTGAGTCCTTTGTTTTCCTTTCAAAACCAGTTTTAGTTGAGATGATACCTTCCTAGCCCTTACAAAAAGGTAATGCTCCCTTACAAAAAGAGGTGCTGTCTTTTTAACTGGGTAAAGCACTTAGAGTCACCTCTTCTCATTGATACGGCTTGTCTGTTTTTTCAGTCTCTGTGGTGTTGGTGTCTTTTTCCACTGTTTAGCTCAGTGGAATTTACTTTGATTTATTCATTTGCAGCATGTCAGTGGAAAATCGGAGGCACCTGCCATTGAATTGGAAAGAATTCACAGGGGCATTCAGCTCTTGGTATGTTTTTATTTGCTGAAAGAAGTCACCAAGGGGCTCCCAAAATAAGTATGCCATTAAAAATTATCTCCTGTCTGATCTGAAAGTCTAGCTGCATCAGTAGCCTATAAGGAACGGGCATGTAAAATGGTATTTTCTTTAAACACTGTTGTGGTCACTGTAGTTATTCAGGACTTAGATAACATGACTGTATAATACACATCAGGTTCTTATGCTCTCTTATGGTAACTGTTTCCTGTTAGCAATCTGCCTGAATTTTTGAAGTTGTAGCTCATTTTAAGCGATTGTTGCATTACTGAATATTTGTATATTATGTTACACATGCCATTGCAGAACTGGAAGGAAAAATGACTTTTGGGTCCAAATAAGTTCTTTTTCAAATTGATACAGACTAGAATAAATGGAGGTGGAGAGAGGGGCACGACTACCTTCTACGGCTTCGGAAAATCTCCTTTTAGGTGAGTGAGGTTGTTATAATAAAGCATTTCAAGAGAGGGGGGAATAAACAGGACTTTACATTTACACAAGCAAAAATCTTGCTCTAGTCATTTCTTTAAGAGACCTGTCTGTATTTTTAAAACACTGCCTAAATAGGTCTAATCAGCACTGAGTATTTTACCTGTAATTGAGGATTCAGGTAACTATCTAGTACTAGACCAGTTCAGCATTTAAGACTGATATCTTGTTTGGAAGTTTAAGACTTTAAAGGCACTATCTGTCATTCCTAGCTTTACTTTCTCACTTGCTGAAATCTTCATGGCTGAAAAGATTTTCTACTTTTAAAAATACAATCCAGTACATTCTTTATTTACACTTGCCAGTAAAATCCATTACCCTTTAGGGTTAATGGCACTCAGTGAGTGTATGCTATCAGAATAGCACCATTTCTGGACTGTGTAAAAGTTACATTTTGAAAAATTAAGCACAGTCATTTGAAGAAGTGTATGCACATAGTGTAAAGCACTGGTGGAATTTCCCAGACATGTCCGTTCTAGGGAGGGAAATATTGTCCACCTAAAACAGTCTGAGGAAGAGAAAAGTCAAACCATTCTGCACTTTTCCTCTCTGCCTATTCTCTCGCCTTGTGAGATTTTTCTGCCTACACATTGTCTGTCTCTAATGTTAAGCTAAACTGCCTCCCATTCTTTCTACTAGAGGTCTGAATCTCCCTCAAGTGTTTAGATTTCTTTATCCTGTTATTTGGCTGTAGTTTGTTCACACCCACAAAAACAGCATTTGCTCATGCATGGGTGTTGGTATATGGTTACCTGCTTTGCAAATCCAGTGTGTGCTGCTTCATGAACATGAAGAAGGGGAAGAGTATTGTTATTTCAGAGTATTGGTTCTGCTTGCAATGTAGCCGTGTAAGTACATTAGCTGACATCAGTGTTAAGGTCGGAGTAGTTAGAACAGTAACTTAATGAGCATATCCTCTATATGAGACTTTTTCCTTGCTAAAGCTACTGAATTCTGACTCAGTCTTCCTGGCTCCTATTGTAGAATATCCCTTCAGCAAACTCTCTGAGCATCGCACGCTCTGTCAAAGGGAAGCTTTCCAACTGTTGCATACATCTTAAAGGTCTTTTCCAACCTAAACGATTCTATGATTCTATACAAAACTGAGAAGGGAACCTGCAAAGGACTGAAAATGACAGGGTGAAGTACAAAAATAGAAATAAAGAACTAACAGGAAAAGAGAGGCTGAGTAACAATAGAGGGTGAGCAGTACAGTAAATCCTGTTTGCCTTTCTAGCTCAGGAAGGTGTCTTGGAATCTGTATTTCAGGGCACCCACTGGGTGGTCACCAGAGCTCTTTTGAGTGTGTGAAATGAAATGGAAAACAATAGCTCAGCAGCAATTGCTTTTTTTCCTCTGATGAGGTGTTCCTTGAATTGCCAGCACGACTCCTGCTTGATTTAGCAATGAATACAGCCAGGCATTTCCTGAAACGACAGCACTACATGGTGCTATTAGAAATGCTAAGTGAAAGGTTCTGCTGTGAATAATGAAGGAAAGGGAATAGGATATGGGACCGTGTCCCACTAAACAGTCTCTGCAACAAAAAGGGGAATGAAATGTAGCACAGCTGCACAGGGGCCATTATCCGGTCTGAAAATCCTCATCTCTCTGCACAAATGGATGATAGGAGCCAACAAGATCTTTTTGGAAGAGATGTTACTTTTTGGCATGGTTAGAAGCTGATGCCAGCATTGTTTGTTTTCATAACTTGTCTTTTTTTTTTTTTTCTCTATTATCTAATAAACTCTGAGCTCCATGCTTCTTCATGAAGACGTTTTGCCAGTAAACGTAGATATTTTTTGTGTTCTTGGCCAATGTCCCATTCTGACTAGTCTCCACGTACGTATGTATCTGCTTACTCATCTGTTCCGCTATCTCCAAATAACCAATAAATGTTTCCTTTTTAGAAGGCGTATCTCGTCTCGACCTTTCAAAGATAGCAATACTGTACATGGCTCCAAGAGTACTGCATTGACTTGGCAGAAACTACTTAAGAATCGCTACTCCTCCTCCTCCCTGATTACAGCCCTTAGGAAAAAAATGTGATGACCCCTCATTTTTTTGTTATTCAAGCACATTTTTGTGGTCTTTTATTTCATTAAACATCAAACTGTTTTTATTTTCTCCTTGCCTCACCTTCTCCCTTCAGCAGGGTGGGTGTTAGAGAGAGTGCCTTTGATTCAAACAGACAGGGAGACCCAAAAGGACATTACTGTGACAGATCAATTAGTTATTAGGTGAGCAGTATCAAGTCTTATCAGATGCAATCTATATTTAGTAACTTGTGCTGGGTTTTATCCAGTGTCCAATCATTCATATTAATTCTATCCTGTTGTTTTTAGAACACCGGTACATTGCTGAGATCAGTCTTAGAGCCCTCTAGCTATCCAGGACACTCACTGCCTTACGTATACAGGTGTTACGTATGCTATTTTCTAGTCTATTTGTTAAAAAACCCCACCTTCCTATTTTACCTTCAACCTGGGGAATTCTAGGCTTTTTTGAACAGATTTAATTTTAGTCCTACATTTTAAGGTAATTGAGCTCTTTAGTTTTTCCTTCTGCCCTGGATATGTTAAATTCCATTTCCAGACTCTCATTTCTGTTAACCATTTGTTGGTGTACAGTGTCTGTATTTTCACTGACACCTCAGGGAAAGGTTTCACTCAGTTTGGTGCCTACAGTGAGGTGGTATCTTATCCCACCTTTGCTCATTATAAAGAACTTTCATTATGTCTTTGCTTTTTCTTTTTATTCATCTGAGTTAAGACCCTTCTGTTTGATTCAGACTCACTTGCAAGGTCAAAAAGTGAAGTTTCACAGCAGTTTAGATGCTCTTGCATCCTGCCTGCCCAAGTCACTGCGTGGAGCAGCGAGATGGTGGCTAGACAAAGAAAACTGAGTTTGTTCTCAGCTAGCTTGGTCTCCTTAACCGGTCCACTCCTCACACCACGTGTGCCAGTGCAAGGGAGGGGACTGAACCACGTAGCTGATCCATGACTGATCTCTAAAATGCCTGTTCCATTGGGTTTCATCCTTTGTGTGCTTTGCTTGCTGTTACGTCTTTTCTGACCCTTTGCTTCGTTTCTGTCTGGAGCCTTCTCTGTAGCTTTGTTCATTCTTGTGGTTCTAGATTTTTCCAGGGTTGTTGAGGTGCCTGGTCTGCACATGTGTCTGATGTGCCCATCTCTGTCCTTTCCTTATAGGAGGGACAAAATGCAGTATCAGGTCAGGACAGGTTTAAGACATTTTGGTTCAGGAGAAGGATTGCAGTTTGCCTTTTTCCTCATAACACAAATTCCTGTGTAGCAACAGATACTAAAACTGAAATTGTCAATTCCATATTGTGACATGGCTCAGACTTCAATAACTCTATTAAGGGGAAAAAACTTTCTCTTACAGTTTACTGCCCCCTCCCGCCCTACCTTTGCTGAGGACTTGTTTTCTACATGCCAGTGGAGCTCAATACTAGCATTGCAATCTACCAAAGGGCCATTTCTGCAAGTCTATGAATACATTTTGCAGACAGCAAGCGAGTAAAATCTACAGTCTTGTGAGACAGGCAGGAGACAAAGGGATTGTTCTTCCCACCAGTGATGACCAGCATTTAGGACAGATGGCAGTAACTGCTTCAGAGCGTGAAAGGAGCCCATACAGCCATCCAGGTATGAAGTCAGGATTGCTGTACTGAACTGAAAGTGCAGGTTATAAAGAATGTAATCAGCTCTGGAGGAATCTGGGCAGGATGCCATGGATAATAGCTTTCCTTTTAGGAGGGACAATATAACGATGATATGGATGTCTTGAATACTTGTGGTCATTAATAACCCCAAGTAGACAAGGGGTCTCCTTTCCATATTATCCAACCAACAGCATTTTACCCCTACACTCTTAGTATGATCTTGGCTTCTGGGAATATCCAATACTGTTGTTGCAGAGCAACTGTTTTAACAACACCTTTGTTTAGTTTCTTGCTGTACCACCCAATGGAACTAATTTTTTCTCTAAAATGGTCCTCAATCTACATTGTTACAGTAGACTGAGATTATATTTATGGGGAAACTATTTCCATATATCTGAAAAGGTACTCCTACTAATGTGACTCATACCTTTTGAACAATAGAAACTCCTCTTCCATGGCACATGCTGCATATAAAAGCTGTGGGAGTCAAGATCATTAATTGTGGCACTTCGGGATATGGTTTAGTGTAGTCTACCCTTGATTGGTTTAGTGTGGACTTGGTAGTGTAGGTTAATGGTTGGGCTGGATGATCTTAAAGGTCTTTTCCAACCTAAACGATTCTATGATTCTACGAAAATTGCCAGGTAATGGGGCCTGTAGACATTCCTAACTGGATAAGTCAATAAAATCAGGAGAAAATGGGAGAGTTGAAAAATAATTTGTGGGTTCAAGAACATAATGGAGTTCAGAGTAGATGTTAAACTTTTAAAACTTCAGCGTTGCACGTCAACATTTTTAAATGTCAACAGTATAACAAAAATAAAGTAGATGTAAACAGTGAAATGTATTATGTTGCTTGGATCTTGGCGGTGACCTCCAATGAAATAATAGCAGGAAATTATAGAGAAAAAAAATGGTGAAATCATTCTGCAGTCATTGGGTATTCATGTGAGTCTTCTGTGTTGAGATAACACTTGGGTTTATTTGTATTATAGAATGAAAGATTGCTGTTATAATTGGAAGCTGTTAAAGGTTTTGTAGCTCAGGCTAAAGGTTATCCAGGCTGCTGCAGCAGATATCCTAATTCTAACAAAAAAGATACAGTAAGGACAGAACATTATAACTGGAAGAGTAATCTAAAAATATACATAGAGTAAGAATTCTGCTGTGCTAGGCACTTGTTAGAGCTGGTAAGAATTGTGACTGTTGTTTTTTTCCCCGACCCTTCAAATATGTGAAGCTATATTGAAACTGAATCGTACCATTCTGAGATTTCACATACGCTCTTGTCAAGGAGTGCCTATTTTTCTTTTCCGAGTGATCTCTTTTGTGCCCGAGCCTAAATTAAGGTTTAACCTTCTGTGGAAGTGTTCTGATTACAAGTACCGTTAATGCTAATGAGTTATGTATGGGTGTAACAGAGGGGAATCAGTTCAGGTCAGAGTGTGTTTGAGAGTGGGAATAGAGCTCACAGGTACCTACATACAGTTTGATTAATTGCCATGGTGCCTGGTGAATGTCAGCTAACCTGGTTGGTCGAAACTTTAGGAACATACACAGCTGAAATCCAAAATGCATTTAACATCGCAAACTATTTTTGCTACCAGACTAAAAATGTCATTGTAGGATCTGGTTTTGTGCATCTCCTCGCTTTTGGTAAATTTGCACACTTGTAACGTACCTCCTTGCGGGACTTAGCCAGCAATGAGTGATGCATAGCAATGTTACAACTAGCACAGAGTTCACAGCTTCCTCATTGGATCAGAGTCACTTTTGAGAGGGTTATCTGTTGTTTGTCTGTAAAAATCAGCTATTTTAAACATTTACTTTTGTTCTTTGCTGTAAATAAACATGAACTGGTTTCATCTCATCTGTTATGTTTGTATATACCAGAGCACCTCCCTGCATCATGCGAACTCTCAGCCTGGCTGGTGCAGCCTGGAGGATCCACCAGAAAGGAACCTCCCTCGACTTGGGGCTGAGGTGTAGGAAGGAATGGATCCACCACTATTGCTGTACATAATAGCACCGAGGCACTTGAGCCTGTCTAAACTAAGCATATTTTTCTCCAAAAGAAATAGTAACTGGTGTGAATGACACCTCAGCTGGGCTTCGGGAATGTCTTGTACCTGCTATGAATACTCTGCCAGCTGCTGCCAGGGCTTTAGTCAATGTGAATGGCCTTTGCCATTCAAGATGCTCTGAGGAGGATCAGAGTACAAGATGCAGCTTATTTTATTTTCTGTCTGGTTTTCTAGTTGGTCAAAGTCCTTTTGTACTGTTCTGTACTGGGTGTTGGAGGAGGTCTTCTCTTAATTTACTCTCCTTTATTAACATCGTGAGATTAGTGTGCCTTGTTGACAGCTCTGTTGGACATGGAATGAGGTGTGTTTCTTTTTCTTCCTTTTGTAGATTGAAAACAAAACAGCTAGTTAGTAGTTTCAAGGCTCACTCTTCTTTTGCTTTAAGAATATCAGTGCTGTATGTACAGTTCCCTATACTGTATGATCCCATTGCTCTCAAAACAAAAAGCTGAAGCCAGTAGTTTAGTAAATGTATCAGTTAATTATATTCAGGCTGCTTAACATCCAAGCTCATTGACATATTTGTTTTCCTGGAGAACTTTTAAAACAGACTCTTACTGATGAGTATTTTCACGTTATAAGTGGTAAAGTTTGTGTGATATGCTCCCCTATTATCCTGAGCTTATTTATGTGGTACTGGTGAGAGTGACTATAGGATCTACCTAGTTCAGGTGTCTGTCAAAATATGGATGTACAATACTGCATTTATTTTACAAACTTGTGGAGGACTACATGAATCTCCCTGTGCGTGCATGTATGAATAAGGGGCAGAGAGGACGTTTGTGCATTGAAGTAATCAAGACCGTAACATGTATAATCAGTTGTGACAATTCCTTTGCGCTTTCTTCGGGATAGGCTTGGCAAACCTTTGGGTCCCAAGTATCTTAGGGTGATCAGCAACCCAAACAGTAGGTGCCAGCTTCAGTGAGGCAAAGCTATACCTCAGGGTGATGTAAGAGTGGCTGGGGTGCAGGTGGCATCAAGTGCGATGAGAAGATTGGCACGAGCCTTGGGCAGATGCCTTTGACATGACGCATGTGCTTCCACATTAAGTCCTACTACTTGCTACCTTTCCTTGCCAGATTTTGGGTTGAAGCTACTTGGTGAGCTTTGGAAGGAGGAGGAAGCTCGGTGTTGTAAACAAAATCCCAAAATGCCACAGACAAAGGACTCTGTTAAATTGATTCATGGCAGAATGTCTCACTTGGTGTTTAAGAAGAAGAAAAGGTGAAGCAAGGCTTGTGTATCCAAGCAACTGTAAAGCTTTCACTGTTGCTGTGGGAGGTTTTATCAGTGACACAAAAAAATTGTCCTTTTCTTATAACCCAGGGTTGTGGTAGGAAGAAGAAGGGGGTTTCTAGACAGAGAGCCTGTTGCTGCAGAGAATCTACAAGGAACAGTCTGGAGCAGTCACACGCACCCACAGAGAACTCACACAAAGGTCTGGTCAAAATAAGAATGATAGAACTCGATTACTTCCAAAATACAGATATGAGGCCCTCTTGAGGCTCTGCTTTTGGAATGATTTATCCTGTCACAATCAGTCTACAGGTAAAAGAAATGCAGTATTTGACCTGAAAAGAGAATTCACCTGCTATCTCCCAATTAATCTAATACAGCAGAAATATTTGCTGTGTCTTACCAAGCAGACTTACAAAAGCAAATCCTCAAACATGTGTACTTAATGATTTTCTTCTTTAGTACACCAAACAAAAAAAGAATGCATTGTGGGTATCATCTGATGCTGAATACTGCATTAATATATTGTTAAATATATACATGAATATGGCACTTATCTATGGTGTATGGCTTATGACAGGCAGGATTCTCATTCAGCGTTACAGATGTATGGATCAGTCTCTGTTTGAGGAAAGCAGGATTAAGAGACTACTTACCTGCATTTGTGGTTTGAAAGATGGCCAAGGAAAACCAACAATTTCTTTGCATAGTATTTGATCAGGGAATAATTTATAAATAAAAATCTGGAGGTACACTGCTTTCTCACTCGAAGAGTAAAATGTTCCAGTACATTCCAAAGAGCAGATGCCCAACAAACATTTTTGTGCAGGAAAAGGAAATATTTCCTTAAACATCCTGCAGCAAACGTGACTGATTGAGCTTCCTTTTCCATCTGCCTGGTGCATTTCCCTTCTTTGCACAGACAGGATCTAACCAGATTTGTAGGGTATGAACTGCAGGTTACTTTCAAATTCATAACTATGAAATGGTTCGTTTAGCAGGACAAAGGCCAAGCCGGCAGACACCCTTTCTCCAGCTCAGCATGTGCATAGCAATGGGAGGGTGGCAAGGAGCTTTTGTTAATCTCAACCGAGCTGGCAAGAACGCTGCAAAATGAAGTCTTTGAAGATGTTTTTTCTTCATTTTTAAAGCAACAGTTTGTTAGAAAAGCTTGAAAATCCTGAAAAAAAAATTCTGCAAAATATTGAAAGACCTCCCTGGCCAGGCGAATTTCCCCACTAGCAATTAGCCTCTACAGTTTCCTTTAAGAGCCATTTGTTTCACAGGTTCTGTTCTGATGCAACTGTGAAAATGTTTTTCCCCCAGCTTGAATGCACTTTAAAAAAAAAATAGGTGGCAGAAAGGATTAGGGTATCAGGTCAGGTTGGGGCTGGTCCAAGCTGCAGTGGGAATTTTCTTCCTTTTAGTTTAAACATGTAGGAATTGAAAGCTTCATGCTTAGAGCTTCACGCTTAGGGCTGTTCTCAAAATAGTTGGGACTCACAGTCCACTTCCTAATGTGCTCACATCACAAGACCAACCGCTGCTGCCTGCTGTTTTGTCTGAGGCTCCAGTGGAGAGCTGAGATGCTGACCGCTCTGCACGGGAAGCTCTCGCTTCCCCAGAGGCGACCCAGCTCTCCCCCCAAGGGTGAAGGCTGCCCTTTGGGCACCGCTGTCACACCCCGCCTTCCTGAGCCCAAACAATCCGCCGCCTTTCCCAAAAAACAGTAACCCTATTCAGGGATTGGTTTAGATGGTTTTATTTTTACGTGAAATCATAAATACAAAATAAAAATAGTAAACAAGTGCTATAGATTTCTCTTTTCACTGGGATGAGGTTCAGGCCTGATCCTGAGCACTTCCAAGTCCTAAAGTTCAAGACTAGGTCTTTGCTCTTGGAAAACAAAGCAAAGGAAAAAACAACTTAGACTTTTACGCTGAAGCCAGTGACACCAGTAACAGCGTTCTCTGGGGTTATTTTTTAAAGCACAGCAACAAGTAAGTATACTGAAGGATGAGATTAAATATAAAAATATTTTTAAAAACGGGCCCCACTTCCTGCTAGTATTGTTGGGCGCTGCCACAGTGACCTCAGCGAAACCTTGTTACATCGGCAGCAAGTTATGTTTTCGGTAGGCTGATGCTGTGCCTACTACTACATACACAGTTAGCGCTGGCTTCTTGCAAGAGGTCTTGTGTAATTGTTTTGGATTGTGGTTATAAGTGGATCCAGCCCTGCGGTCACACAAAGCTATCTATCAAGAAGTTTGGCTTGTTAAAAATATTTCCCTTCTAAGGTGTGGGTTTCCCTCCCTCTCCCCAAGACACCAGTTTTGATTTGATTTTAAACGCTAGCGATGAACTGCCCAGAAAGATTTCATCTTTCGGTTCGAGCCCAAATCCTGCAGCACTTCTGAAGGCTCTACAGTACAGACACATGCAGAGGTGTCTGTCCGTGGGGGTTGTTTTTTAGTTCTTTTGAGACAAAAGAGAGTGAGTTCCAGGATTTGGGCTAATATCTGTTGACTCGTTTGCTAGACACAAGAGGGCTGAGTGAGGGTGTAGCATGTCTACGGGCTGGGTGACACATACAGTTGGATATTATCATTTAAAATAAAAGTAAAGTAACCATGAAACAAATAAAGGCACCAAACCACATAACAAGCCAACTTTGGTAGATTTCTTGCAAAATATATGCATTTAAATACATTTACAGTTTACAAGGTTACACTGTTTAAAAAAAAGTTGCAATGATGAAATATGGAATATTTCATTCTTGTACCAAAACTACATATCACATCATAACAACAATATTATAGCTTTTATTTAAATGGAGACGGTATACGAGCTGCACCTCTTCATATAACAAAACTAGTTCTAGACATACTGCTCTGCTTTTGTATTGTCTGATGGGCTCAGACCCTGCAATGTATGTGTTTAAAAAATGAAAGCAGTTATCTTTAAAAGGGTGAATCGTGCTCAATATTCAACATCAATATTTGCAGGGGCAAGGCTTTAGTCTCTCATTCAGGTCTGTGTACGCATTGATACCGCTGGTGCTTTAAATTTGCTAAGCAAAGCCAGAGCATAGTCGATGTGAATCTGTCACAAGCCCACAGTTATAGTTAGTCCATAAGTCTCAGCATTATCAGAAACTTTTAAGAGTTAATGCTCAGCTTAGGTGTGCGCTGTATTGCCGCGTGGTTGTGAGGGACCCAAGAGGTCGTAGAGTTGGACTCTGAGGAATACAAACACCACGTTTCCTCGCTAACTCTTGGCAGAAATCTCCTGATGGCAATACAGATGCTGCCACGGTCTGTAGCAGAATTGCATGTTGATTTAAAAGTACAAGTAATTCGCATGGAAGAGTATCGCACCACCCCTTAAGCCCTCCTTTACAAAAAAGTTTGTCTCTGCAGCGTAAAATGGAAAGATGTATGCTAATATTCCAGGCTGTGGCGAAGTTTAGCAGGTGCTGAGCTCAGAAAATGAGAGTTATGTTGCCCAGAGCATCTTCCTTCCAGTCTGCACAGTGTTACCAGGGCGATAAGGAGGAGCCGAGAGCTGCGAGAGCCATGACCTCACATCTCCTGATGAGCCCGCATAAAGTCTCAGTCAAGATATTTGGTAAAACTCTTCTAGCAATTTCTTTGCCCGATTTGGTAAATGAACAAAAGCACGTGTTAACAGAATTATGGTGGGGAGCCAACCAAGTGCACATCCAACCGAACACACAATTCAAAATTGGCAGCAAGCGGGGCTCGGCAAGGAGGCCGTGAAAGCCATCCATACCCCAGCCACGAATATCCGTGGCAATTTTAATGTTTCCAGTCTCCTGTAGTGCAGATGAGAGGATGCAGAGGGATGCCCTGCTGCAGCCAGGGCATACAAAGATCTCCTGGGGCTCTGAATCTGGTTCTCATTCTGGCAATGAGTTCATATTCAAGTAAAAACAGAACAGAAGCGGATGAAGGAGAAGGGATGGAGAACCTCAAGGGGCAACCCACCACATCAGTGCTCCACTAAATGACAGCAACTATCTGAAATCTCTTTCAAAGGGCTCAAAGACACGCAGACCAACGCACTTCTCTAAGGGACTGAAACAACTGACGAAAATCAAATACCCTTCTCCAAACAGTTATTTGCCTGCAGGATTAAGGACCGAGGTTAGCGTCATGCTCTAGACAGAATCGCCAGCTTAGTCGCCCACACAGAAGAAGAACAGCCCCCTAACCGGCGAACGTCCCAGCGGGAACGGCCAGATGCAGCTTTCGGGGGAGACGGGGAAGAAGGGACGCCGCTCGCGGCGGGGGCGCGGCCCCGAGGGCGCGGCCGTGCCCGGGGCACCTGCAGCGGGAGCGGGCGCGGGCGCTGCGGCGCTCCAGGCTCTCACGGTGACGCCGGGAAGGGCCGGGAGCTGCGGCGGGAGCCGGGCGGCGGCGGCGGGGCTCGGACGGGGCGTCCCGGCAGACGCCGCCGCGGCTCGGCCGGGCTCCGCGGTGCCCCCGGCCGGTGCCCCCCGCCCCCGCTCCCCGGGGGGACGCCGGCTCGGCCGCGCTCTGCGGCCGGGGAGGGCTCTGCTGGCCCCGGCGCCGCCGTCGGTACCGGGCCCCCGGCGGCGCCGAGCGCGGCGCTGCCCGCAGCGGAGCGGGCAGAGCCGCCGGGGAGCCGGGCAGCGCGGCGCCGCCCTGCCTAGGGCTGCCGCTTCGCGGGGGTCCCCGTTAAGAGGAGACTCTAGGCAGGGGAGCGCGGGAGCTCACGGCGGACCGAGCCCCGCGCCGCTGGCGGCCGCCGGTCCGCGCCCCCGGGCTCGGGCAGCGGGGGGCCCCGCTCAGACGTAGTTCTTCTTGTCGTACTCGCCGTTGGAGGTGGGCCGCCGCGGCGCCGAGTACTTGACGGGGAAGGAGGCCTCGTCGCGCTGGGAGCAGGAGCAGCAGCAGATGAGGCAGCCCCCGAAGAGCAGCAGCGCCGTGGCCGCCCAGCCGATGTAGAGCGCGGCCCCCATCTCCCGCTTCTGCGACGGCGGCACGGTGGGGTCGTAGAAGTCGCTGATGACGATGTTGGCGAACCAGCAGAGCGGGACGAGGACCAGGACCCCGCAGAGGATGTAGATGGCCCCGCCGGCGATCACGATGCGGGACTTGGTCTTGCCGGGCCGGATGCAGTTGGTGCACTGGGCGCCCACCACGGTCACCAGCAGCGCCACCAGCCCCAGCAGCGCCACGATGACGGTGAGCGCCCGGCCCGCCTGCACCTCGGGCCGCAGCGCCAGGATGGAGTCGTACACCTTGCACTGTATCTGCCCCGTGCTCTGCACCACGCAGTTCATCCACAGCCCCTCCCAGATGGTCTGCGCCACCACGATGTTCACGTCGATGAAGGCCGACACCTGCCACATGGGCAGCCCGCAGGCCAGGATCACCCCCACCCAGCCCAGGATGCCCAGCCCCAGCCCCAAGATCTCCAGCGCGGCCGAAGTCATGCTGCTGCTGCTGCTGCTGCTGCTGCTGCTGCTGCTGCTGCTGCTGCTGCTGCTGCTGCTGCTGCTAAGGCTCCGCGAACAGGCTCGCCCCGCCGACTGCCGAGCTGGCTCTGCGAGCCGCCGCGCCGGGCAGCGCCTTATGAGCAGCCGCCGGGCGCCCGCCCCCCGCCCGCCCCCCGCCCGGCCCGGCCCGTTCCCGCCGAGGGGGCTCGCACGGCCACGCGTGGGCGGCAGCACCGCCCGCCGCCGGGGCAGCGCCGCGGGCCCGGGGCGGGGGCGGGGGCTCGCCGCTCCCCCGGGGCTCGCCGCCGGCTGCCGGGGGGCTCCCGCCGCAGCCGGGGAAACGCCGCCCGTGCGCGCCCCGGCACCCTGCTCCGGGAGCGGCTCGCAGGGACGCTGCCCACTCCCGGGAAAGCGTGGGGCTGGAGGAATCTCCTCCCGGATTTCAGCCGCTCAGACCTCTTCCTTTCAGTGCCGTTATCCGTGTATTTCCTATTTACTGGTAAAGTCCACAGCCAGCCCTTCGGACAGGCCTTGCCAATGCAGGCACCCAGCAGCATGGACGTCCTGGTTACCGGAGGCTAACTGATCCTTTTCCCAGAAGACTGAGCGTCCCGACTGACCTGCACAGCCATCTCTTGCACATTGTGACAGGCAAAAGTGTAAGCGAGCACCACCAAATGCCTTAGGAACCACCCTGAAAATGGAAGAGCTTTGAATATGGGATCTGCACATCATCTGGCACTGCCAATAGACAGATTCTTAATCTGGTCCAGGAAGGATAACTGCTATCACCTTACACCAGGCGTGAAACTCTGTTTTGATACTTGAGCCAAAAGCAAGACATTCTATTTACATATGTTGCCACAAAGATTTCAAACTTCACTTTACTGTTTTAATTGCTCAAGTACATTTAGAATCTTCATGGTGTGTCAATGAGTTAAGTGCCTGTATCAAAAGAGTGTATTTGCAAGAGGTTTCGTCATCAGGCTATGCAGACATTGTAATTGCTACAGTCTCTTCATGGACCACTGGTGTCTTGGATTGTTCTTCCAAAGAAACCTTGGTCCAACACCTGCAGCCAAGCAGCTCGTAGCCCCTCCAGGCTGGCAGATGGAGTGAGTGTTGGTGCGAATGCTGCCAGTAAAGGTGCAGTAGGAAGAGAACAGACCTCACCGGCTGCCTCTCAGCACTCATGAGAGGTGCGGTCCAGCAGCTTTCCGGTGGGTGCCCTGATAAAGGCTTGTTCTGATTTACACCAGGATTGTTTTGGTTTATCTTAAATAAGTTTAAATGCTTTAGACAAAATTGAAAGTTATTTTCACACTGACTTTTGAACTGGTTTGGCTAGGTTTGGCTTCAGTTAGCCCAAAGTATCCTTCTAGTGCGGTGGAGGTCACAGAGTTGAAAATAACACATTTCCTGCCCCTATGTAAGCGGTTTGCTCTGTTGTACAGTAATTTACAGCATGCATTACGGCATGCAGAAATTTGTGATGGGAATATTAAGACTGATATGAATGCAGCACGAATGGAAAAGTCCATGTGTGAAGCAGAAGCAGCAGCAGAAATGATGAGCAAAGTTGAAGTAATCACATGCATCGACAGCTGAGGACGTGATTGATGGGTTAACCCTGCTCACATCCTGACAGCATCACTGATGACTCTTTGCAGAAGAGGACCCAAGTGCTGGTAACAGGAGGGTGGCAACAAGGTCACATCGCACTGGATGTGGCCTTTCACTTCTTTTTTTCCAACCAGAAGACAAACCTTAGCCACAAGACATCTGAAACAGAAATGGAAGAACATCAGCAGCTTGTGGACTACCATGGTGTGGACATGCTGGCACATGACGACTGCAGCCTCCCATTGATTATTTCTGCCTGAGGAGCTGTAAATATTTCTAGCAGGAAAAATACCTTCCTAACACAGGCTGCCTGGTAGATGGAGTTAAGAGGAGTTATCTCCTCTTCCAGCTGTATATGAAATACATACAGTTTACTTCAGTTATTTAAAACTGTAAATTCCAGTGTGCAAGTCCAGGAGGAATGTGTGACTGGGGCTGTGCAGTCTGTCAAACCAAGGCTGCTTACAATCACTCAGAAAAGTCGCTGGTGTCAGGGAGAGGAGAATGTGCAAAAGAACCAGCCACAGAGACAGAGATATCTCAGAGGTGAACAGGAAGAAACCCAGAACACAGGCTGAAACTGAATAACATCTGTATTTATGATGATAATAATGATTAAATAGAAAACAGCACAGAAGAACAATTAAAAAAGGGGGGAGAAATGCCAGTTATCTTAGCCTGTAAGCACAGGAAAGCCCCACCCTTGCCACTTGCCCGGGAGCACGGAACTCCGAATTTCCTCTGATAAATGGCCTGTGTGCACTCCTGTGCCGGCCGAGAGGCACTCATGGGGCCTGTGCAGCTGCCCACGGCTTCGAGCTGAGAAAGGAAACCAGCGCATGGCTTGTGTTACCTCTGCAGCCCTCACCCACCTTCCCGTGCTACCTGTTACCGAGCAACTGATTCCTACAAATCACTTAATCCAAGACAATTATTTCTCTGGGGAAATACATGCTTAATAATCACAGGGTAAACCAACCATTCTGCTTAGAGGCATTTCTATTCCTGGTATTTCACCTTTGTCTGTTTGTTGCTTTTCCTTACTCCAGATATTAGCTTTTATCCTGGCTACTGGCAACAACCTCCATTTTTAATTACTCTATTCCCTGATCCTGAAAGTGAGCACTTGTTGCGCAGACTACCCTCAATGAGCCCATCAGTGCAAGGTGCTCGCTGGTCTGCTTACTTGACTCACTGGTAACTTGACTGACACAGCCGCCGGGGGGGCCTGAGGACCCTGTCAGCTCCAGCACGTCCTGGCCTCTGATGGTGTTAATGTCACAACACCAGGAATTTAAACTCCCAGAAATAAAAAGGTTCTAATTTCTTAAAGGGAAACACAAATCAGCATGATGGTTTTCTTGGGATGTTAAGTAAAGAAATCACTACTTAATAAATTAAATCCTTGCTGGTAAAGTCTGGATTCCTTTCAATTCAAAGGCATGGTGTTCTTGCAGCAAAGTAACTCATTAACAAATGACCATTAATGTCATTATTTCTATTACTGCTCCAGCTATGTATTTATTAAATTATTCTAGGGGGGGATACGCAGGGGGGCTTTGCAGCCTGTAAAAATGGGCGGAAGTGGTATTCAAGCTGAAAACAATTGCACAGAAGCCACACTATAGCAAGAGGGGCTTTGGGATTAGAGGTGATTGTGTTTTCACTCTTTTCCTGACATAATCAGGACAAATACCAGGCGCAGAGCTGCTGGGAGGGCTGCTAGGGGGGGTCCAGACTCTTACCAGCATTGCTTATCCTGGAGCAGGAGCCCTGTACCACAGCACAGAACTGCTGTGCCCAGCCCTCCAGTCTTGCTAGGGCTTTGCTCAGCCCCAAAGCGATGTTTAGATAGATTTGTCTTTTGGGACCTGAAATGCAGTCTGCAGAGCACGCTTGGTTTATAACTTGTGGAGTGTCCCTCACCTACATCCTTCTGCTCCAGATGTTAAGCATCTGGAAGGCAGAGAAGAAAATTATGTTTGGTATCAAGCTTATGCACAAACCTAGTGTTGTTTGTGTGAATAAGACAGAGTATGAGTCAAAAGGTGAATCAAAAGCCCAGTGATCTCAAGCCAGCTTACCATAACTTTTGGATCAGACATAAGCAAAGGTGAAGAATCAGGAATCCTATTAGAGATGGATTTTGTGCCATATTTTGTCTTCTGGTTAGTGCTGAAATAAAGGCAAGGAGATTTACAAATACAGAGGTGTTAGGCAAGGGCTGTTCTTTATTTACAAAGCTTGAGTTTTCTCAGTGAAGTTTACTCCTTTATGAACTGTCCTTTAAAATGCAACTGTTTTCCCAGGAGAATAGGTTTAGTTGGAGCTTGAATGCACATACCGTCTTCCACAGTAAGATAGGCCTCCATGAAGTTCCTGCATGTCAGCAGTGCCAAGATGTCTTCAGACTAGTGTGATGCATCAGAAGACTGGCACGTAGGAATGAGTCCTTGTCAAATGAGCAGGTTATTACAAAATGAAAGTGCACAGTTTCACCATAGGATTTATCTCAAGATCATTTATTTGGAAATGAGCTGAAGTGGTTAACATGAAATTGTCACTTCCTCTCTTTAGTTCATCTTTTGAACAGAGAGAAGCAATGATTTAAAAGCCACACCAGAATTTTGCAAGAGGGACCAGTAATGCTCTATGACTGGTGCTAATGATGTAGGATCCAACACCTTTTTTTAGTACAAGTGTTGCTGCTGCCATTCAGGATTGAGAAATGGATGCTCACGCTACTCTTCCACCTCATGGTGATGTGACAAGACTCATGTAAAAGAAAGGAAGGAAATAGATTTATGTAGTTGGAAAAACAGTGTAAGCGGTTACAAATCTGCTTCTAGCCTTCATATATTTGCTGCTGTATACCCCTTTCCAAACAGAGTTACCCTAGCCCTGTACCAGTCTCTGCACTTTGCACACACCCTCTGCCTGGGCTTTTTTTGTGAACTGCCTGCTGGCAGAGCCGTGGGTTCTGGCTGGGCTGCGCGCGGTGTGAACACTGACACGGTGTTATGAGTGCTTTCCTCGCATAATGAGGAAATTAATTGTGCTAAACCATCCTTAGAACTGAGTTCCACACCTCCCTGCTCAAATTCCTCTACACACAAACCTCTGGATCAGCATCTGAAACTTCCCCTTGGCTGGAATTGATCCTCATGTCTCCATGTCTTACTAAAGCACCCCCGCCAGGAGCATTTCCAGTCACCGCTGTCAGGACCAGCTGGACTGCACAGGCGAGCTGCTGCGCACCTAACTCTTTGGCACCTTGTTTTCTGAATTTGGCTTTTGAGAGGATACTGCAGTGTCACTGGACAGCCATACCCTGTGTTAATGGTGTTTCAGGGCAGTTAATCCAGTGAATGATGGCCCTTTCCCAAAGCTTAGAATGTCCTGTCTGTAGATGAGCATCTAAACAGCCTGATCATGCTGCTCACCAAGAGAGCACGCTGAATATGCTTAGGCCATGTCACTTCAAATACTTCTCTTTAATGCTATGGACAGCTCTTGAGAATGTATTAAAGCTTGGACAGGCGGGGAAGTGGGGGGAAAGCTGTAGGAAACATACATTGTTTCATACCTAAAGGTCCATTCTATGTCACGTTTCCTATCAGGAGAACTGTAGTTTAATTTTGTCCTCTTCCAAAGTTAGCCTCCTTCCACAGATTGTGGTGTACCAGGATCCTCTTTCACATGTAATTGTTGGGAAATCACATCAGATGTCATTTTGTAAAGAACATCGTCAGCAAGGACAAATGCCATTGTTTTAAATATACATTGCAGATGTTGAAAGTAATTAGTAAAGACATGACCATGAAGTTACTAACAGCTGTTCAGGGCTAGTGATGGGGGACACCTTCTCTGATTATGACAGTGATTAATTTTCAGCAGTGCTGTCCCTGTTTGTAACGAGATACATCTGAGACAAACCCTGTTTCCGGGAATCCGAGGGCTGGAGCCCCTCTCCTACGAGGCCAGGCTGGGGGAGCTGGGGGTGTTCAGCCTGGAGAGGAGAAGGCTGCGGGGAGACCTTATTGCAACCTTCCAGTGCTGAAAGGGGGCCTACAGGAAAGATGGGGAGAATCTTTTTAACAAGGCCTGTTGTGACAGGACCAGGAATAATGGATTTAAACTAAAGGAGGATAGATTTAGACTGGATATAAGGAAGAAATGTTTTACAGTGAGGGCGGTGAGGCACTGGCACAGGTTGCCCAGAGAGGCGGTGGAGGCCCCATCCCTGGGAACATCCCAGGCCAGGCTGGACGGGGCTGTGAGCAGCCTGCTCTGGTTAAAGCTGTCCCTGGCACTGCAGGGGCTGGGCTGGGTGGGCTCTGAAGGGCCCTGCCCACCCAAAGCATTCCATGGTCCTATGATTCTATGAATACCATGCCTCTGTTTTGTCAATCCTGATTCCCTTCTTAAAAGTGGTTTCCAGTAAGAGGAAAGGATGGCTGTTACTGGTGAAAAGATGCAAAATGTCTCTTATTCCAGAGAAATTTTGTAGGTTCTTATTGCTTCTTTGTTGCCATAATTAGCATCTTGAAAAGGTGGTCTTGTGCTTGTAAATGCAAAAGAAACACTTCTGTTCCTCTGAGTGCTGTAATTCAAACGTAATCTTCATTTCCTGCAGTGTGTCACTAAAAATGCGTTTTGTTTTGTTGTTGGTTTTTTTTTTTTTTCCCCAGCAAGGGAAAAGACTTATCTGTTGCAGATTTTCTTATGGATTACTAGGTAACTTGTAAAGTAGCTTGTGTCAATAAATCCTGGTGCATCCACAGATACTGGCTTCCTGTTCATACACTACCAGAGCTCAAGATCTGAGCTGCACACTTCAGAAGGGCTCAGCAGTGAGACCAGCTTTCAGTGGACCTGACATTTCTGATTCCCGATGCAACATGTCCTCAAAAACACAGAAAATTTGAGATGTTAGAATGGTTCACCCCATTAGTGATTCTATAGATAAAGCACTACACAGAAGAGTATGTCAAATCACCCGTTTACCAAATATTAACAAAGAATGGGAAGTTTGCCCTTAAATTTCTGTCTATCACCACACCCAAATACTACAAATTAGCCCAGGGAATATCTAAATTAAGGTATCTGACATTCACGCTAGTTATGTTCAAAGTACTTTTTTCTCTGGTAATCCTTTAAAAGAGGATGTCACCCACAATGTGCAGCTCTTACATATTTATTTCTAAAAGGTTTGGCCCTGGAGCCATGTACTGTATTTTAGCAAAGCACGCACAAATATTCTGAATCAAACACAAACTTAAATCTTATGGAAATTAAAAAGATTTATGCATATGCTTAAGAATAAATTATTTAATCAGGACTTGGGTGATTTTATCTCTAGGAAATATTGGGAGAGTTCAAGATGCTCAGTGTCTTACAGTAGTGGGCCAATATCTCCAGGAATTGCTCTTATAGCGCAGCCATTACAGCGGTCACACATAATTTTAGGCTCAAATTCCAAATATTCAGCTATGTGAGGAACAGACTCAACTGAAAGAAAATCAAGTTAAAAGGAATCTCATAACTGAAAAGAGACAGTTTTATTTTGTCTAAGCAGCATATCTTCTATTTTTTTTTTTAACTTAGTAGAAATAATGCCAAGGAACATGGGGTTGTTTTATCTATCAAAACTCAATTTAATTTTCAGTTATATGGTGGTATTTATTTTATTATAATCAGTATTGTATCACTTTCTCTGTTAAGGAGCAGAACAAAAGATTCATAATGTCTTTTCTTTTGCTGAATGGATGAGGTATTTCTAGCTTGCTAAGACGTGACTCCACACAAAGTTAAGATTTGAATTCAAGGAAGGACTCTAATTGTACTTTTGATAATGTAAACCTAGATGTATCAGGAACTTTTATAAAAGGCACTTCAGCTTCCAAGGGAAGGATAAAACAAAATTCTTTCAGAAATAATAATTATGGGAATGGGTGATTCACAGTCAGACTGCCATTCACTGCATTAACATTTCTAGACTATTTAACAATTTAGGAGGAACAGTGTTCTTCAATACAATGATTTCTTCTGTTTGCACCTCTGCTAATACCAGTGTGAGAAATAACAAATATGCGGTACGTCTTTTGTGGGCATGCATTCTCTGCAGGTTTCTGCAATGCAGCATTTCTCAGTTACATGCACCAAATAGTTCCAGTTCTGCTGCTTGGTGATCCTGCGTACTGAGGTTTCATAACAAGTCTCACAACAGGTTTCAAAAGTAGCAAAAGTACATTTTCACCAAATGCTTAATGCACTGTAAAACTCATTGTCACAGGATGCTCTTTAATGCCAAAAGTTGAGATGGGTTCAAAAAGCAACAAGAAAAATTCATGGAAGAGAAAGCTATCAAGATAAAACTTCTGGCTCAGGAAGCTGCTGAGCACCAGTTTGCCGGAAGCTGGGAGGATACACAGACACGGTGCTACTTTTATCTTTTCCTAAGCATCTGCTACTGGGCACTGCAGAGGCAGGGCACTGCCTAGAATTGACCTTTGCTCTTAGCCGAAGTGCCCTTCCTTATGTTACTTTCTGGCAGAATGGGACCGTTTTGGGAGGATTGTGACTTCCCTGAACATTGAGTGTGACAGTTCGTCAGCCATCTGATTCAGCCACGACTTGGGAAAATGACTGGTCTGCCTCAGTAATGAGGCATTTGAAATTTCTGGAGAATGTTTCACCCATTGCACTAAATCCTGCCAAAGGAAAGGAGGGACAATCATGGGAAAGCACTAACTTCCATTAGATTCTGTATTGATGCCAGTCTGTAGTTTGGCATTGTCCATGCTAATCTCTTATAATTTCTTCAAGTGCTAAACAGTTATTTGCAATAGCAGTTTATGTGTGTAAAACACTGTGTGCACCACAGTGTTCTACTTTAGTGAAAGAAGGAAAAATTGCCACTGTTGTTCCTTTGGTGACAGTACAAAACACCTATATGGATATCCATGGAATAATTGAAAATAAGACCTTAATTTCTAAAGAAGACCGAAATGCCATCTTTTAACTCCTCCAAGAAGGTAGCGTGTACTTTGAGTTATAACATTACACTTTGTTCTAGGAAACGGAACTTTGTTGCGCTTTCATTGGCTTTTGTCTTGTTCCTACTCAGATCACACCAATGCTCGGTTGATAATATGAGCACAATGTGAATTAGCAAATAATGCCAGTCTTCCTTCAGCAGCATTTGTTTCACTTCCACACTTTCCTGTTGTGAGCTGCAACCCTGTTTGCTTAATGGATGGAAATGCAGACAAAACAGAAACGTGCTGCTTGGTATTCAAAATTGTAAGTCAAAAGATTTGCTGCTAGGTTGCGTATACAAACTGCCCTCTGCAAAACATTCGGATGGATTACTAGGAACTTTCCTGAACCCGGCCCTTGTGGCTGGAAGGTTGGAAAAAGCCTTCCCTGAATGTCTGCTGATACTGTTTTAATCTTGTCAGTGTTGTACTGAATGTTTGAGCTATGTAACACTGTTTCACCATGAGAAAGTGATCTGGTTCTGTAATCTGACTGCAGGTATCATTTACTTTAACACTGTGACTGTCGAAACTCTAGGTTTCGAGAATCCCACTCATCTCTTCAGTGATGATACCAACCAAGGCAGAATGGCTCTCACTTAAGCAGAGGGAATGCCGTGATGAAAGAGGAGATAGCAATAGTGTAGGTAAAATGAGCACACTGGGGGTTTTGCACAATGTTTAGGAGAGAAATTTGCTTCACATACGGACAAGCAGCTGAAAACCAAACCAGCTTATATTACATACTGCATTACAGTCAAAGAGCACGATGTTTAAGCTAGGTTTCCCCCTGGCTATCACACCTACCTACAAAAGCTTTTCCACTGCGAGGACTATTGCTAAAACCTGCTGTAGGTGGAGGCAATCTGAAAGCTCAATGGTATTTGGGCAGGCAATAGGAATCAAACAATTTGAGAAGAGAGTATTTTAAGCAGAACGGGCTCTGATTGTGTTTCATTCTTGAAGGTTAACTCGTGTGCGTAGCTCCAGACCGAGACTGTTTGTACAAGGCAGGTGCCCGAGCGTGCGGCTGGCGGGATGGGAAGCTGAGGTCGTAAGACAGACTTGTACCATTTCAAAGTCGTTACCACTGTAGCGCTGGCTACCGTGTCGTGTAGTCGGAGTGCAGTGACCTCCCTGAGGGGTGGCTCTGTCAGATGAGCCTTTCTCCCACGTTTTTTTCCTTTGGGAAGTCAGCAGGAGCAGATGGTCCGTATTTTGGAGCAGGGCACTCGGGGCCAAAGCAGGAGGAGAGCGGCTGCGGGTGCTGGGTGCAGAATCCATGCAACGCTGCAGGCTTGGGGAAGAGTGGCTGGGAAGCTGCCTGGCAGAAAAGGACCTGGGGGTGTTGGTCGAGAGCCTGCTGAACATGAGCCAGCAGTGTGCCCAGGTGGCCAAGAAGGCCAACAGCATCCTGGCTTGTGTCAGGAATAGCGTGGCCAGCAGGAGCAGGGAGGTGATTGTGCCCCTGTGCTCGGCGCTGGTGAGGCCGCACCTGGAATGCTGTGCCCAGTTTTGGGCCCCTCAGTACAGGAAAGACATTGGGGTGCTGGAGCATGTCCAGAGAAGGGCAACGGAGCTGGGGCAGGGTCTGGAGCACAGGGCTGGTGGGGAGCGGCTGAGGGAGCTGGGGGTGTTCAGCCTGGAGAAGAGGAGGCTGAGGGGAGACCTCATCGCTCTCTGCAACTGCCTGACAGGAGGGGCAGGGAGGGGGTGTTGGGCTCTGCTCCCACGTAGTTAGCGATAGGACGAGAGGAAATGGGCTCAAGCTGCGTCAGGGGAGGTTTAGGTTGGAAATTAGGAAAAATTTCTTTACGGAAAGGGTGGTCAAGCATTGGAACAGGCTGCCCAGAGAGGTGGTGGAGTCCCCATCCCTGGAAGCGTTCAAAAAACGGGCAGAGGTGGCACTTGGGGACATGGTTCAGTCTGGTCTGCCCTTGATTGGTTTAGTGTGGGCTTGGTAGTGTAGGTTAATGGTTGGGCTGGATGATCTTGAAGGGCTTTTCCAACCTGAACGCTTCTGTGATTCCATGACCCCCGAGGACCCCGGCAGCGCTGCACCGGTCCCTCCTGCGGCAACGAGCGTGAAGCGTTTTGGGAAGCGGCCGGGCGGCTGCCGGGGAGCCGGGCCCCCTGGGGAGGGCAGGCGCTCGCCCGCCGCCGCACGGCGGGCGCCAAACCCGTGCCCCGGCACCACGCTGGCGGCTGGCGGCCCAGCTGGGGAGGGCCCGGGAGAGGGGCCGCCGAGCCGCCCTCCCTCCCCGCGGCCCTGGGCCGGGCCCGCGCCCCCGTCACGGTTCCCGCACCGCTGCCCGCCACAGCGACCGGGGCGGCGGCGGCCGCAGGGTGCGGTCGCCATGGCAACGCCCCGCCGCCCGCCCGCGCTCCGCGCCGGCTGCCCCGGCGGCCGCTCGGGCAAGCGGCGGGGGCGTGGGGACGCTCTGTCCCTCCTCTCGCTCGTCCCGCAGCCGCGCCTTGTTGCTATCCCGGGAAGCGGCCTAGACCATAGAGTCGTGCGGAAGGTAGACAGGCGCTCGGCCGCGGTGGCCTGTGGGATGCGGGAGGGCTCCGCGGGAGGAGGCGGCGGACTGAGGGCCGGTAGCGGCGGAGGCGGCCGCAGGCTCAGGTAAGCGCCGGGGGCCGGGCCGCGGCCTGGGTGGGCGCGCACCGCTGCCCCTCACGCCGCTCCCCCTCACGCCGCTCCCCCTGGCCACTGCCCGCGGCCCGGCCCGGCCCTGCCTGCAGCCGCCAGCGGGCGGCGGAACGGGCTCGGCCCCGGCCCCGGCCCCGGCCCGGCCCTGCCTTGCCTGCAGCCGCCAGCGGGGCGGCGGCCCGGCCCCCGGAGCTCGCCCGCGGCAGCGTGTGCTCCGTGCGGGGCCCAGGGCCCTGGCTCCGGCCTCCCTCCTCCTCCCGGGGCGAGGCTGTTGAAGCTGATGGATGGGGGCAGTGTGTCAGGGCAGAACACGCGAAGCCCCGCAGTCGGGTCGTGGGCCGCTTTACGCACAAGTTTATTTGTTTTTAAAGCAAGGCACGCGTTACTTTTGAGATGTGGACCAGGCCTCTGTGCTGCTGGGATCTGCCCGGCGTGACGTAGGCGGCGATGCGGGCCGGGCCGGGCCGGGCCGGGCCGTTCTGGCTCCATGGGCCTTCCTCGGCTGTTCCTAGAGCCCACCGCCGCACGGAGCGACGCGGGCCGGCTTTGGCAACAGATGGAACGAGCGCTTTACGCTTTTTCTTTTTTTTTTTAGGTCTTAAATTATTGCTCCCGTGCAGGTTAGAGACTGCATGGTATCACGGGACTTGAGCGTGATTCGGTGGTGATTTACGATACTAACTTGTCGCCGTTTGCTATGCATTGCCAGTATGCGCACAATTCTAGTTAAGCTTTGTGGGCGTGAGGCAGGGCTGCCTATTTCCTGATGAGTGATCATGGATAATATGTTTAGCTTTTTAATTTTTAAAAAAGCCCCTGCTTTTTATGTTTACAGGTCTGTTTTACAGTATTTTTCTCTGATACAGTAACTCTGGGAAAATAATGCCAAAAGCTGCTTGTGCAGGAAGCACATAATCGCTAAAACTGATGATTAATGTGAATGTTATCATTGCCTCATTTGTGCTTTTTAAGCAACTGTATTCATTGAAATAACAGTAAGAAAGGAAGTTGTCTAGAGTAATACATTAACACTGAAATGGAACTTTAACATTTGGGATTAGAGCTATAGGTTCACGCATTGCTTTTTCTAGGCCTTTCCCTTTTAAGAAGAGTGCTCATACATGGTTCTTCTCTCTTACTTGCTTAGCCCTTGCCTCCCTTTGCTGTGCATATGTGTGCTGTTAAGTCACAGAAACATTACAAGTTTTGATGAATAGCAGTGCATTCCCAGTAATAATCTATGTGGTGTGTCATTGGTTCAAATACATTATCAAAATGAAGTCTGTAAAAGTTGTGAACACTGAATGCTAATTCAGGGACAAAGCAGTGGCATACACTTAGCTTGGTCTACCTGTAGGTGCCATAGCTGGTTTTTGTTGTTGTTGTATTTGCTGTTAAATTCTGTATTTGGTGGAAGTGATACAGTCATTTTCCTGCAAAAGAGTAATGCAGCAATGTATTCAATTGTTAATGTGTAAAGGAGGATTCCTTCAATTGGTAACACCTGTTTCTAATGAGGAAAGTGGAATTGTCTGGGATCACGTTGATACAGAGGGAGTGATGCCTCTCCCTGGGAGCTTCTGGGAGGAGGTTTCCAATCAGAGGTGAGGACGTGCTACAAACAAAGCATGTCACAGAGAACAGGCTCTGCTGGACCTGCTGTTCTTTGATCGAATTGGGTGATTCATACAACTTCGATAGTGTAAGCTACCAAAAAAAAAAAAACCCCAACCACTTTGTGTTTGAATACCCCTGTATGCAGTTTGGAATACAGTGAGGAAATTTTTCATTTTCACATAATTCCCTTGTTTCTCTGTATGCAAGACACATGGAGAAGTTATACATTTTTAAAAATTATTTATTTTTGTGCTTCCGTACTTGACTTTGATTTTTTTTTTTGTGGTATTTTTGTAGTTCTTTATGTGAGAAACCACAAATACTGGCATTTTACTGAGATATTCTTGGTGTTACTCTGTCTGCTTTAAGTCTGAAAATATGACTTCAGAATGCTAATGTTGTTAAGACCATTTCCATCACTGGGAAACCCACTTAAGTCTTTACTGCTTTCTGTGGTTCCTTATGAGGTTATTAAATACTTTTTAAAAAGTATTTGTCAGAGTTATATAATCTCAGATGGAAAGAAAGAGGCCTCATTTGATAAATCAGGAGGGCTCTTCTGCTTGTAGAGATGGTTGTTAAGGTCACTCTGAAGTGGTTATTTTAAAATGTTGTTTGATATCCTTATATGGAAACACTCTGTACATTTTTCATAGTGTTTTCTTTGTGCTAGTTCCTATTAAGAAGCTCCCAGTCTGCCTGTTCCTAGCAGTTTACTTCTTGCATCCTGACAGGAACAAAGGAAATGACCCATTTTCCTTCCCCTCTCTTTCTCTCTCGCTGGAATACGTTTCTTAGCAGAAGGCGGTAGGATGGCATGTTCAGGGCCTCTGTGTTTGTGGAGGAGGCAACTGTGACTGAACTTGTTACCACTGACCTGCTCCCTTTGATTGCCCAGCAGTACCTTGTTTAGGGTAGGAATTTGTTGGGATCTGACATGAGACTTTGTTACGTTATCCAGTGTTCAAAAACTGATTTGAACATTCCTGTACTGTAGCATAGCATCCTTCTTTTCTGCTAGACCTGCTAAATGGGGCCCACAATTATCTACAAATAAAGTTTCACTGCTTTTTGCAAGTTAGTAACAATTATATCTTACCTATTCCTTTCTCTTTGAAGTAGTTTGCATGTGCTGCTTTGCTCATCTCATAATGATTGAAATAGTCCTTTGAAAATCTAAAGAAAACAGAACAGCAATGGCTTGCTCTGTTTTGCCTTAGTTATTTTGGTTTTTTTAATTTTTATTATGGAAAATTGATGAGAAATGAAACACTATAACTTCCAGATATGGCACTAGCCAGAGTGTTGTCAGACACTTAACTTCATGTTATTTTAATGTTTGACTCGGTTGTATGCAGACAGATTTCAGGATTTCAGCAGTCATTGGTGCATAGCGTAGTCTGGTCCATTGACAAGTTATCGCTTTTAAGCAATGCTGTAAGTGCTGTGGCTATTTGGTGCAGTAAGAAGATGTAACATATGGTATTTTGCTAATTCTAAGGCTTTGATTTGTAATAATACGGTAAAGCTTCAGGAAGACAGCTCATGGTCATCTGGGGAAGCTGGTTGGTTGGCTAATTTTCTAGGGTACCTCATGAGGGCAGTATTACGAATTGCAAAATGTGTTGAGGATGAAGAACTGAGGATTCATTTGAACCTCAGTGCCTTATCTGGGTGTTGTGGAACAGCAATTTTTTTTTTTTTTTAACCCAGCTAACTTTTTAGTTAGAATATATCTATTCTAACAAAACGCAGTGGGAAATAACTAACTGGATGCTTGTTGTACACAGAGATTTAAGCCTGTGCTGCAGTCATGGTGTGATCAGAGCAGCTGTCCTGCAGCTTTGGCTACAGCAACTTTTTGGTCGGAGTAAGACACAAGGTGAATGTGGTTTGCCTGGTAGGAAACAGGCTTTGTAAGTTATATTTGTGGAAAGAATTATTGTAAATTTAGCTTTTTATGAGATGACAGACTAATTTTGAAGCCAGATGTGTCATAATCAGTTGACAACAATTTTGACTCTTCTGCTTTTTAATCAAGTAGCTTGGGTAATGTTATAATGGATGTGACTATACTGTCAGTTTAAAGCAGAAGTAATTAGAGAATTTGCCATACATATTTAAATCTGAATTGTTCGCCCTTTGCACCTTTAGCTATAGGCAGCTGCTCCGGGTGGCTTCTCATCTGGCATTACTGTGAGAAATGGGCCAGAAGGTCTGTCTGCGTTAGTGCCCAGACAGTGACTATTTGTGAACTTTTCTAAGCTCTTGAATTATGTTACTGATTTTATAGGCAAGGTGACAACACAGGTTTCCAAACACAGAAACAAGATGTGGGCAGAGCAATGAGTTACATCTGTCAACGAGGCTGTGGCTGTCGTTAACGCTGGTTGGCTGGAGGCTGGAATGAGCCCTTGCATATTGGTCAAAGAAAAATAAGCTCTGTTTTTTCAAAACCATTCTTAAGGGATATTTCCCAGGCTGTTTTGTGGAATACCCAATTAGAGGCTGTCAGAAGATGATTAGGATCAGGACCTCCCTATTTTCCAGGCAATGGATGTATTCGGCTTTCATTAGCAAGCAAATGAACTGGGTATGAGGGAAAAGTAGTTGGAGGAGAAAAGAAAACTTTCCTTGCTTCCAGGGTGGCTGGTGTCTGCAGAGCTGCCAAGATTTGAAATGCCTGCTTCAGGGCAAATGGAACGCCATGTGAGCTGAAGACGTGTTTTCTTTAAAACTCCAAGTTGCAATTATGCTAACTTCACCTTTTCCTTTAGTCCAGAGCTTAGCAGATCTCTGCTACGACTTGACTGTCAAACTGCCGGTGTCAGAAACTGGGCTGTATCCTGCCAGGACAAGTCCCGCTACCCAACAGGAAAGCACTTCTGTCGGAACACACAGGTGCCTGCGTAGGTCACTCGCCGGCTTTCCCAGGCCAGGAGCTGCCTTGTCAACAAAGCAAGCTGTGAAGTGCTCCTGCCGCTTCTGCGCTTCCTCTCAGCGCTCTGCGGCTGCTCTAAATAAAAGGGCCTTGCTATTGCCCTGATAACTAATCTGTAGCACAACTGACATCCTTGAGTAAAAAGATAAGGGCTTGCCAAAACCCAGCTGTTCGGGGTGTCTGAAACTGAAGAATAAATCTTTTAGATCAGGGTGAATTTTCATGTCCAGCATGGGTTAGCCAAGTGCCAAGGTTCTGCAGTGGTCGATGTAGTGTTCACGTTCAGCAATAGTAGTTTGAAGTGACTGAAAATAATGTTGTAACCCTTACCTGGAAATCCCACGGGTGTCCTGTTCGCAGGACAATTTTTGTATGTGGTCATAATTCTCAAATATAATTTTTTTGGACAACAGTTAGGTTACATTCACCTATTTGTCAACCACCTTTAAGAAACATATAGTTCATAAGCAGAAAGGGTAAAAATGGAAGGAAAAAGGACCTCTTTATTCTGTATAGAAGGTTGGGAACAGAGCATATTTGAATTTCAGGTTTTATTAGCTAATTACAGAATCAGAGAACTTAAAAATTATATCGGGAGTACCACGCATACTCAGCATTATCTTTCAGTATGTATTTTTCCTTCTTTAAAGTCAGGATGGATGAAAGATCTTTAAGGATACTGAATTTTAGTATTTTGAGTTTTAAAGGAATCTTTCTGTTTTAAAACTTTTAAGTATTTAAATGAAGTATTCTGGTCTTGATAATCCTTTGTAATTTCTCACCTGTGCATAGCTTCACAGAAGCAGCCATTTTGATTATGGCTTGTTTATTCTGGTGATCTTTGAGTATGTGAAATTTTGTTCTACTAGAATAAAATGTAATTACTATATGCAATTGATAGGTTCAAAATTAAATTGAATGTAATTTCAAGTCAGCTAACATGCACTATGGATTTTATTTTCCAGTGTCTGAAACTTGGAGTGACGAAACATGTCTCAGTCAGGTGAAAAAGTGAAGGTAAAGAGATGTCTGCATAGCCAAAAATTTTGATTAGAATCTATTCACCTTCTGAAAATACTTGTGGTTTTGCTGAAGTGGTAAAGTAGTGAATAAATGATATGTTATTGTTCCAGATGTGTTTCTTAAAAGGAACTGTTTAGTAGAAACAGAGCTTGCATGTGATTCTAGTAATAGGCTTTCAGATGTTTGCCAGACATTCGGTGTTTGCTTACACATTTAGAATGGTGCCTTTACCTCAGGAAATTTCAGTTGACAAACCTTCTTTTCTAATGTTTTGCCCATCTGGGTGGGTTTTAAAAGGATTGTTAGCAAATAAGTAATTGCCTTTTAAGTGATTTCCCCTGTATCCCCCCACTGGAAGTATGGCATTGTATAAAAACTGTTCTCATCATAAACTCATCTCTGAAGAAAACATTTGGTTCCAGCTAGCTCATAGGTCCCTAAATCAAGTGGCTGCAGTTCTTGTTTAGGCTCCTATTAGCTGTTATTTAGGCTCCGATTAGATTTTCAGTCAATTGATAACAGATGGTGAAGCAGGCTGCCCTTTTTATAGCCCAAATCTTTTTGATAAGTTTTTCAGGCACATTTCTTTTTCCTCCTTTTGTGTTAGAAGTTGAACATTGTGGAGATAGGTTAACAAGCAGAAGATAGATCTCTCTGTGATTGTATCTTGGTAATCTCTGCATTACTATGCAATGTTCTTGTTTTTCTACACATGAGTGTAGGCATTATTTATTTTTATAGAAGATAGTAGCAGCAGGTACCAAATTTGAACAGGTATTTTTGACCAGCTTAAAATCTTTGGGATTTTTACCTATGTTTACAGTTTAAGATTAATAATAGTGTGTTCTTGCAAGCTTGCAGATTTTTTTTTTTATTAATCCAAGGAGAGACTTTTGTTTATGTGTAGCCCAAGGTACTTACCAGATTTCAATTTATATCAGACTGCTTGGTAAATGGGTGTGTTTCAAGGTCTGCCTTGCTATAGCAGCAAAAAATTGTTTCATTCAATGCGCTTTATATACCTCTGCACTTTATTGTATAGAATCAACTGCACTCTGTTTTAGGGGAAGGGGATGTCATTTATACTCAACTTTTGTTTTCTTGTCAGTTTTCCGACTCAGCAGGCTATGTGGGATTCGCTAATCTGCCCAACCAGGTTCACAGGAAATCTGTGAAGAAGGGCTTTGAATTCACACTGATGGTGGTTGGTAGGTGACTTGTTTAAGTATTTTTGACTGTTACATAACAACAAAAGATTTCTTTCACAGAGACATACATGTCTTCCTACTTAGTAATTGACTGTTAGACGGAAGAAAAAGCTTTGAACCTCTATACACTCTCTAATTAAATCTCTTACTATTTGGTCGTGTTTGGTAGGAGGGAGTATTTGCAGTGATTAAAGATGATGACTTTGAGCTGACAGGATATTCTTGTATTCCTGACTCATCATCAGATGGCAGGGATAGCTGCTTAATCTTTCTTTGACTCCCATTTCCCCAACTGAAGGCATGAATGCACATGGCGAATATCTTGCTGTTCAAATGGTGATGCTATTCTTGTGTTTTCTGCTGTTCTGTACTGACGCAGTCTGGTATGGTAACTAAACTTTTAATTTGCCTGTCCTGTGAATGAGCACCTGTGGGAGTCTTTGATGGAACGTCCTGTAGGCACAAAGCTGTTTTAAGTGACGTACTGAATTATACTTGCATTGAATCAGTTTTAATGTTATACAGGTCCAAAGTGAGTTCACAGTACTGTCACCTTTTGTAGTAGTTACCTTCTTATTCTCTGTCCTCTGTAGTACCGTTTGGGATTATTTGGTGACAGTGTGTTCAGCAGTGTCTGTAAAATAAATAGATAATTTGTGATAAGTGTAGAGTGTTTTATTTTATGTAGTTTGTGATGATAGATGCAGATAACTTCTCCTTCTCTAGGATTAGGTTAGTAGCATCTAAAGTAACATGGCCAGTTGTTCTAAATGCTGACTCCTTTCATTCCTTGGGTTAGGAAAAAAGTGATTTTTTGAAATCTGGATTTAGTAATTGCATTTACAGGTTTAACTTTATAACTTCGATGTAGGACAAAATTTGTATGACGTAAAGTTCTAGAATTGTGGAACTTCTCAGGTGAATTTTGAATAATTTTCCTATGACATTTTGTTTCATATTTCATAGGACATGTGTAGCCTAACTATAAGGGTGCAAAGCTCAACTCTTAGTTTGGGATTGCTTTATTCATTCTCCCTCCTAACAGTGTTCCAGGTTCAATTTCTAGCTTAGGAAAACCTTAAAGCTCTCAGAAATTTTTGACAAGAGAGTTACAGCTCCTGATTTTGGAAGTTTAAATGAAAAACACTTTTATCTCCCTGAAGTAACCTAACTATCTCTAGATCTATTGTTAAAGTGCTGTATGACCTTTCAGCTTTTATTATGAAACGTATTACAGTAAACTTAGCATTTTCATGTAGCATTTGTGAAAACACTAGAGGCTTGTTTTTCCTGTGTTTTTCAAGTGCTTAGCTGAACCTTTGATGCTTTTATCTCAAAACTTAGGGTGGATCCTGATGAACAAGTTATTTTTCCTCCATCATGTGGGCTTGGGGAAAGAGGAAGTGCTTTAAAAAGCCTGGTGTAAAAGGTGTATATGCTTAATAACCTGTATTATTTTGTTTGTAGGTGAGTCTGGCTTGGGAAAATCCACTTTAATTAACAGCCTGTTCCTGACTGATCTTTATCCAGAACGTTATATTCCTGGAGCTGCCGGTAAATGCGGTTTTGCAGTTCCTCCAGCACATACCCTATGAAATTTCATGTTCTTTAGTTAACACTGCTTCATTCTGATGATAACTTCACCTATGAGATCCTTTCTTCACGCTGTCTAGATGTATTTTAATCCTCCAAATTATATTTTTTTGACCTGCCATTTTCTTGTTTATTCCTTTCAAAGACTCACCTTTTATTGTTTCTTCATCAGTTGTTATTAAACAAACCAACTGCCTAAACCTTTTGGGTGTCAATATACCTAAATGTGGTTTTGCTGTAATCCCCATTTCCTCTAAAGTTTTTTGTCTATAAAGCCTTAAATCCTGGTTAGAGGTGTAAATACCTTTTGGCAAAGAATCTAGCATGCTTCTGAGTATTATAATTTTATTTTTGCATATTGTCATGAGGAAATCCCCCTTTTTTAGTTTATTGCTCCTTGTTTATTTACAAAAATGTAGTGTTAAATTTTGACTAGCCAGCTTTTTTTTTTAATATTTTGTCATGTAGGTTACAATACACTTCAGATTGTATTTCCTCCTCTGTTGCTCTCTCCTGCAGGGGTTTCTGCAGCAATTGATAGGTATAATAACAATCAAAATCTTCCTTTATTTTAGAGAAAATAGAGAGAACAGTTCAAATCGAAGCTTCTACAGTAGAGATAGAGGAGCGAGGGGTGAAACTTCGTTTAACAGTAGTTGACACACCAGGATATGGAGATGCCATTAACAGCCAGGACTGGTATGTGTGTAAATACTGCTTTGCTTGATAGACTTTGTATCTTACACAAACGCTACTCTACTGTGTCTGTCTCTCTGAACTTAAGTGATTCAGCTGGTGGTCTTTGGATAACAGGTTCATTATTCTTAACATTAATGGAGTGTTATCTTGAATTCATGGTAGAGGGTCTTTTCTGAGTCCTTGCCGTTGAGCACAATTTTCTGAGCACTTCTGCATTCTGGGTGCTCATCTTCATATCATCAGTGACATGATCGTTTAGCTTGTGTGAGCTTTCAAATAAAGTTTCTCTTACAATTTTTGTTGCCTAAAATATACAACTCTAGTAAAACTGTGTTATTTTGTACAACTTCCTGTTTCAATTTTTCTAACCACTTTCTTATGTTTTTAAAAGGTTTGGTTAGTGTTCATTAGGCTGTCTATGATTCTCCCTCAAAATTAATGGCCTTTCCTCCAGTAAGGTTCTCTGTGACAACTGCAGTCAACTTTTTGTCTCCATAGCTGCTCCGATAGGGCAGAATTCTGGTGAAGGGAAATTTTTTGTTTGTCTCTGTGTCTTTGTGTCTCTGGCTCATCCAGTTTCCTGGTTTTTCTGACAGTACTTTTCATTCCCTGTCCTTTATGTGTACTACTTGCAAGTTGGATAGAACTGCTTTTTTTTTTTTTTCTTATGATGGAGTTACTACTTAGCTCTCTCTAGCCTAAATATTGCTGATAATATTTAGCTGCTGAAATAATTGTCTGCAAATACACTGGACAACATACATAATTCCTTTAGCATAAAGATCATGAATGAAAATGGTAAAATAGCTATGAAGGAACTGGGCAGTTTGTAACAAAATTAGAATGAATAAGTTTTTCCATAAATGTAGTTTCCAAATCATCGTCGTCATGCACTTTAACTGTGGAAAACTGATCTTGTGATAATGTCTTTCAAATAAAGATGAGATATATTAATGTGCTTACTAGGATGCCTCAATTATTCCAGTGCAACAAGAAGCTGAACTTTGAATTTCCATCTGGTTGTCTTTTAAGAAGAGCTAGGAATATTTATTTTGTTTAGCCATTAATTTTTGCTGATGCTTTCTTGTGGTGGTAATCCTAAGGCAAACAAACTGTCACTGTGCAGAGAAAGGGAGCGTAAAGCTAATACTAGTTGATTTGAGTTCTTCAGTATAAGTTAAAGATGAGGAAGGAGGCAAATAGTTGATAAAATAAACATCTATAATGCTAGTAGAATGTTTTGTAATCTTTTTGTGACGGAATGCTGTGTTATCTGGAGCATTCTGAAGAACATTGTTATCAGACATGGTTTTACTTTTTCTGTGGTGTGCTGTGGAAACACAGCAAAAATGAAGGCAGTGAAGTTATATAATATAGTAAATGAAAGTTTGAAAGTGAAGCTGTGGTGGGATTTTTGTTTTCCTTCCACTTTTCCTACTTTTATTAAGTTGAAATAAATTGAACTTTTAGAATAACACTAAGGCATCTTTCTGGATTGCAGCATGGTCTTGCTTATTTTGTGCACTGTTGACTAGAGCTTCCTTCCGCTGGAGCTAAGAGCTCTGCAGCGCGTGCATTGTGTTGCATAGAGCTCTTCCTGTTGATTGTGTTCTAATGCCCTTTGTTTATTCTGCTAAGATGTTTCTGAGAGACCTACGTGTTCAGATTTTTACCCTTTCTTTTTGGAGTCTTGCTAAATAGTCATTCCATGATGATTCAGACCCAGTAGAACAATTTACTGGTTTATACTTAGTTTTCTGTGACAAATCTTAAACATCAAAATACAATACGGGAACAAATAGTACTTACATACTACAAAATAAAAAGATGCGATTAATTTTAATTGTGTCTCTCTAGTCCCGTTTTCTTACGTCACGTGAAAATGAGTGTCATTTTGACAAAGTCTATTAGTCTTTACAGGATGTCATAGGGGCCTGGATGGATAGACTCTTTGTTTCAAACTGTAGTCAAGACTAACTCAGTTCAACTACCTTCCTTCCTTGTTAGTTCAGAGGAAGCAGCAAGTTCGTGTTCTTGAACTTATGTTTGTGTTCTGGAGCATTTACTGCAATTATGGTTAACCGGTAGATGGTGCTGATCTCAATCCAAGTTTTTATAAAGCACTCTTTTTGGGAAAACTGCAATTTGTGCAGATTACCTGTTTTTCAGGATGATGACTTTTACTAAGGTTACTTTTGAACAGAGGTAAATCAAACTGGCGTGATCTGCCTAGGAGGCAGCAGTCACTGATTCTGTTTCAAATATCTTTCTCCTGAGTAAGTTTCTTAAACGGCTTTTGGTTTCTGTCTTTGCATTGATGAAAGGGCTTAGTTTTAGAGTTTGACTTTCAAGGATGGGAGCTGGGGTCAATTTTTATGTATTTTTCATCACAGAAGAAGTGCTAGTAAGGATTATGTCTTGTCAGGAGTTTGTCCAGGGGGTCTCCTGGATTGGAAGAATAACAAGATTGGTTTGGGAAATGCATTATTATAGATTTAATACAACACATTCCCTAAAGTAGATTATTTTTTGTTTTCCAAAAGCTATTGTACTTAAAACAGCCTGTAGGACAAGGTGGATGCTAACCACAGTTAACCATAGTGATAAGTTTTTAGATTCTGTGTGAAGCTTTAGTGCTAGCTGGAGTTCTGTATTCTAGAATCAAACTACACCTAGGAATGCTCTTGGCATCAGTTTAGGCCTGTGTTTGGGGAATAGCAAAATTCTTTGTGGTGGGAGGTTTGAAGCATAGAATGGCTCTTCCATGCGTAAGGACACTGGGATTGGGAGAGAAGCATGTCCTTAAGGTAACATCTTTCATCAGACAGAAGAGAAATAATCTAAGGAGGGGAGGGGGAAAAAAAATTGGTTCATGCACAGATTGGGATCAAATCTGGTCTCAAAAGGATGGCTGACAAAAAGAGTTTACAGATTAACTTGTTAGATATTGCTGATCATATGCCTCGTTTCATCTTAGTTGCAGTGTCGCAGGTCATTCTTTGATAACTGCTTTCTGGCTGCTGCTAACTTTCTTTTTTTACTGGCTTATGTTAAGCTGTATTTTGTGGTTTTTGGCAGCTTGGTAATATTGTTCATTTTCCCCCAACGGGCTTAAATGCAACAGTTGTGGTGTTTGCTGTTACAATACAGGATGTGCTATCTCCTAAGTAATGATACCACTGTGCTGTAAGCCAGGTGTTTCCCGGAAGTCAGGAGGTACAGGACACTAACACCATATTTATAGGGAAAATTATAGCTGTTAGAGCTAGAAAACGGCACGTAAACTAATTACATTGCCAGAGAAATGTGTGGTAGTTGCTTTCCCATTGTTTGTGCTTGGTTTCTGTCCTAGTATTTGTACGTCTTCAGTCTCATTACCTTTCACCAGCTAAGAGGAGAGTATCTAAGATCAACAGGAACATGAACCATGTTGTCCTTTTTCAACACATGTAGGTATTAAGATGCTAGTTCTTAGACTTGAGCAGCACTAAGGTCAAACCCCAATAAATAACATGTTTTGCTGTGTCATCTTCTATAATACGACTTAGAACAGTGCAAACCTTGTAAAGGTATAAATGTGTGTATATATATTCTACTATGGATTTATTCCGCCTAGATCTGAAAGCTTACTCAACTCTGGAAAAATCAAATTCCCTCTAGGATCTCTTCCATCATTCTTATTACTTTCTTTCATTATCTTCATTACAGCCATGCAGCCCAGAGTTGAACTTCGCTGCCTGTCACAGTATTTGCCATCATTCTGTGTGTTCATTTTCCAGATTACTAATTCTGTTTTTTGTGTTCTCTTGTCTGTTTCCTACTTAAATTTCTCTAGTCAAATTTGCACTTTCTCAGCAACAGAAATGCTATTTTTCAAGTTAAACTTTCTGCTCAGTTTTCGCTCAAGTAGTTTAAGATATGTTCATGACACAATCATCTGCCTAATCTCATCTTTGTCAGTGTGTTCATTTCCCTTCCCTTGCAGTACTTAATATAAAAGGACACTTTATATTAATGTTGTTTGCAAGTGTCTACATGGTCTGGAATATCTTAAAACAATCTTCTTAGTAATGCAATGTGTTTTCTGACCTTAGTCACTGCTCTTTGTATCTGATTAATCTATATGATCAAATTTTGTGTTCGTTTACTTCTTTGCAGGGCATATTTTAAATTTCCTTGAACTAAGTAGGAATTATTTTTCTTTGCCAACAGAAAAGGATTCTGTAAGGTAACAAAAATACCTTAATAAATCATGTGATGCTTTAGTGCATGACTTGCAAATGTATTTGTACTTAATTCAAATGGACTAGAATTCCCAAATTTTCATACGTAACTATAGAAACCTAGCTCTAGGGTCAGGGTTGTAAATCAGGAGGATATCCGGGATGTGTCATTCGTTAGCTGCTTTAAAAACAAATCCTCACCCCCTACACTCAGGGAAAAAAGCAGAAAAATCCTCAATCTTCTGTTCCTGTCTGTGTTGTCTCAGCACTGAGTGCTGTTTTTCTGAGCTTGCACTTGAACTTTTTATCCAGTGGACAGAATAACACTTGGAAGTAGCTCTAGGCATAAATAGACACTTGGTGGTTGCTATGGAAATATCTTCTTGCTTTATCAAAATACTTCTCCTCAGTAGTAGATACAATGCTGGGAAGTTGAATTTTTGTAACAGAAACGTTCTTAAGTGTGATTCTCCTCCTTCTGTTCTTATCTTCTCGCAATTTTTTTTTATTATTATTTTAAAGCTGATCTAAGATGCCTCTCTTTCTCTCCCTGTCCCACTCCACAGCTTCAAAACAATTATCCAGTACATTGACAACCAGTTTGAAAGATACCTTCATGATGAGAGCGGTCTAAACAGGCGCCACATTATAGACAACAGAGTCCATTGCTGTTTTTACTTCATCTCTCCCTTTGGGCATGGGTAAGAACAAGCTCTTGAGCTCTTGTATTTTAGGGTGTTATGTTGTATTCATAAGTCTGTTCGTTACTTAAACTGGAAACTTAACTTTAAAGTTAATTGAGTTACTTCCTACATTGTCAGTTAGCCAGTGCAATTAAAATCATCTTTGGGGATTAATGCTCCCGTCTGCTTTGTCCCCTTTTTGGCATTTAATATTGTTTTGAAGCAGTCAGTATTACATTGTTTATCACCCAGAAACATAAGAGCTTACAGTATCCTATTTATCTTATAGAGACAATTTTAATTGCAATTCAACCTTTACACAACAAAGCTGATAAGCAAGTCCTCTGACTTAATTTATTCTGGAAATATTATTTATGTAGATACTTGAAATAAATAATTTTTAATACATTTGGTCTGGTTTAAAAAAAAAACAAAAAACAAAAAACCAAACCACAAACCACCCACATGGTTTTTTTTCTCCTTTTATTTTCTACTTGTTGGCAGGCTGAAACCATTAGATGTAGAATTCATGAAGGCTCTCCATGGAAAAGTCAACATTGTCCCTGTGATTGCGAAGGCTGATACACTGACGCTGAAGGAGAGAGAAAGGCTGAAGAGAAGAGTAGGTCTAACACTTGATCATGAGAACAATGCAACCCATACAATGTTAAAGCAAAATATAAAGTAAATTCAAACTGAAGAGGGGTGAATGGTATTGGCCAAGGACCTAATCTTCAGCAATTGTGAGGTGGGAAACCTCCACTCAAGTCTGATGTGCTTTACCAGTTACACTTGCTGAGAATCTGGCCAGTCTTGGCTTCATCTGTGTTAGCAAGCGGTGCACCCCGATAGAGCAGGTTTTGAGCAAAACGGTTTGTAATGAGGGCTCAAATCATCCTGAAATGCATGTAGTGTAGATGTTTCAGACTAGCTCTTATTTAGCCCAGTGGACTGAATGTCCATGAGTGGTGGGAGAGCATTAGATGTATTCTGAGGATGTATCTTTAGGTTTAGTTTCATCCAAAAGAAACTTGGTTTGCGTGCACTAACTGTGCTGCGTGGCTTGTAGCAAAATGTGGTTAAGTTGGGGTGATTGGAAACTTGCTTAATAAGTGCGCCCATGATACAAACAAAAGCGCTAATGCAGAGGCAGGACAGTTGGGGTAATATATTAGCAGGACGCTCTCTGTAGCTCCATTGTTATGGAAAAATGTATGTCGTCTTGTATACATGTTTTCCTACTAGGTTATCCTTCCATGTAAAATACCGGGACAAACTCAGGACTGCATTAGAGAAAAGCTTTCCAGACAGTGGTACTAAGATAAATCTTTTTGCGTTGGAAGATTTACTTGCTGTCTTGAATTTTTTTTTTTTTGCCAAACCTTTCCAAGACAGGCCAACCTCTGTCAAATATGACATTGTAGTGAATTCTACAGGAATAAAGTACATATTTGTGGTTGTACAAGTCTTTCACTTTAAATCTAATTTCCGTTTAATCTCATCATAGAATAATCTGGCCAATGAATGTAAATATTTAATCTTTCCTGTTTTATCCTGTTTGATTCAGAATGACTACATGCACCTTCTTAAAGAAGTGGGTAGGTGGTGCGATTCTATTATGCTGAGAGGTGGTTCAGTAAAATTTATTGAGATCACAAGCTTTTTTCAGTTTCTATTGACTCAAAACCAGTACATTCAGTTGTAAAGCCTAACAGATTTGAACCCTACAAAATTTGCGATTTTTTACAAGTTTAATAACTTATGCCTTCAGTAGTATACAGATAATTACTACTTCTAAAATGCAGTCTATATTTTGCACCACAGTATGCAAACTTTTTTTCATGGTAAGATTATATCTTAATCTTTTACATATTAATATAATTTTACACTACCACTTTTTGATTTTCATGGAGGGCATGACAGATGTTTTGATTGTGATCCTCTGGTTTCCAGTAGTCCTTTAGAATGGTTATTGAATCTTTATTCCAAGGGCTTTTGTGTGGGGGTATTTTTCTGTTTTCTTGAAGAGGGAGTACAGCTTTATTTAACTGGGAAAAATAATATAGTTAAAATCATGCTTACAAAACAGTACATGAGCTGAACTCAACCTAAATTCAGAGGATGTGTTTGGGTGTTTTTTTTTTAGGTGGACCAGTGCCACAGTCAAAGGTGTGACTGTGGTTTGTGTAGGCATGTAAGCAGCTACAATTTGGTAAGGTGAGGTACTGCTGGCTTTGCTGTTGTGCTTGTATAAAGCTCAGTGATGTAAGAAAACTTGCCCAAGAAATGGAATAAATCCTCTGTGTCTGAGGAAGTTTAAAGTGGGCACAGTTGTGACTGTGTGAACCTTCTCTGCAATGTAGACAAACATTCGCTGAAGGGGGTGATAGGTAAATATGACCAGCTTTATGATGAACTGGGTGAAAGGGGGAAGGGAAAAAAAAATGCATTAATTGAGTTAAAAAAGACCTCTAGATCTTGCTGGGAGAAATTCTGTCCAGGCTGTTGAGCTTTTATTTTGCTGTTCCACAAATGCTACGAGGGGATGACAGGTACTGTGGGCAAATTGAAAGAACTCATAGGGAAATAATGGAGCAGAGATGTGGCTGCTTATGCTGGTTTTACGCCTTCTCTTTTTCTGTGGCTGTACTGACTTGGTGAAAGGTTTTTATCTGATAGTAATATTGTTTGTGGAGCTGCTACTTCTTACAAAGAAACTGTATTTGATCTTTCAGCAGTGTACTTCAGGCTCAGTTTTCATAGGTATGTATTTTTTGGTTCAGCATTTGGTAGCAGAATGATGTTGAAAGATTTGAAGCAGGCATTTAAGTGGAACGTTAATTATTTGACAATATAATTCACTGGGAATCTGAATGTTCTGCTTTGTTAGTTCAAATACATAAAATAAACTGATATCAAATAGGTTCTAGCTACAGTCATCTTTCACAAAAGCAGTTCTTAGGTGAAATGAAGAACATACTCTTATCAGGTTTCAATACTTGCTGTAATTGTTTCGGGACTCTTTCTTCTGTGCTCCTTTTATGGGCTGCTTGGTGGCCTCTCTTAGGGCCAAGCATAGCATAATGCACATGCTGTTTGACATTCACTTCTGCGTATTGTTAACACCGGATTTTAGCTGAAACATGTCAGTAGTGCAAGCAAACGTGTTTCCCAATGTGAATTTGGAATTGCTTATTTTCCAGTACAATTCTGTAAGTGATGTTAGATTGGGGGTTTATGATGCACATTTATTGTGGAAGATGGAGCTGAATCCCAGTTTACATACCCTGTGATGAACAGATTAATTTAAAGGCAACCTCTCTTGACCATATTTAGTGCTAATCCACGTCTAGTTCTTTCTAGTTTGAGCAAAGTTACTTTTAACTAACTAGTCTTTAAAACAGTCTTGACTGACATATGATATGGACACCACACTTAGGCATTGGCTAAATACAAGAAGATGAATGGCACTTGTGGAGTAGTCTGAGGGAATGGTTAGGAAACAGGTAAACAAGTCTATATTATTTTTGTACTGCTCGCAAAGGTCACTCTGTAAACTGAGTTTATACTAAGTGAAATGTATAATGTGGTTCCAAAGCTTTGAAAGTCTAGCTACTGTATATTGTTCTAACTCAAAGCATCTTGGCTAACAGAATCTCTAATCGGGGATAAGAATCAAAATCCTGCTTTGCTGACGCAGCTTGAAGTCTTATTTTTTTTAGATGTTTCTGCCATTTGGCCATCAATCTAAAGTAAAATGTTTTTGTTTTGCCGCTTTGGACTAAGCAGCAAGATCAGTTTGTGGTGCTTGCAAAGGAAACCCAGCTTGGAGTAATTCCTGTTTGGTCTTTCTGGAATTCAAAGTTATTTTTTAAAACTCTTGAGTGGGAAGAAATGCAAAGCAGTTTCACAAGCTGTGCCATGCAAGGCTGCTAAGGAAACCTGCTCAAAAGAATGACTTCATGAGAGGGGAACTAATATTTTGACTTTTTTTAAATTTCCCATGGGAAGGCTAATCTTTAGGAACACAGAATCCTCGGAGGCCAATAAAATTCAGATTTGAAGAAGCAAAATGCTGTTTCATTGTTAGGACCATAAAATACAGTTTGTTTTTATTGCAATTCTTTTTCCTTTCAGGAAAGCACTAGGTTTAACAGCTGTAATATAGTATTCTAGCACCCCTTGTTGTTGGCTTTCCCGTTATTGTTTCACTTGCATTTTATCTTTAAGATCTCAGCCAGGTTAAATGTGCTTTCTTGTTTTATGCAGCTACTTAAAGGCATCGCACTGCAGCACTGCCCCACCTATCCCAGCTGTGAATCTTTTGTTATCATTTGGTGATAATTTAGTTATATTCCATTCTGAAAAACAATTAACAACATGCATTGATTTAAATGTAATTGTGCAAATGTAACTGTTACTTGCCTATTGGCAACGCTTATCCCCAAATTTCTTTTTTCTTTTAAAAATATTGCTCTCTGTGTTGGTGGGGGCTCATAATATTTTATTCAGTGTGTGTGCACGTGTGTGAGTGCAGGGGATGTTTATATACCTGGCAGGAAAACATTGTCATGGGAATAACTGTGGTTCATACATGGTCATTCCTCTTCTAATGGTGTGAGGGATTGTTTTATTTTAAACAGCTGTTTAATAATCAAGGTCTGCTTGGACAAGTTTTATTTATACTGTAGCTATTGGTTGCCGTTGTGACAGGATGGAGGAACCCAACAATGCTGTGGGAAGGTTCATTAAGACTTCTTGTCCATGAAGTCTGGTTGCGTTTGTATTACCAAATTACGTCCAGTTTTCTGTGTAGTAACGACAGCACAAGTCCTTACGTAGGCTTTTCTGAATGTTTTTATGATTACCTCAACCCCCCTCCGGATTTTGCCCAGACTTTGTCTGCTGTAAAGGTTGGTTACAGCAGCAGCGCTGCTGCTTGGTTCAGGTGCCGGGTCTGGGGTTACAGCTGCAGCTCATGAGGGAATACTCAGCTAGGAAGCTTGCACAGTTGACATCCAAGATCCCTTTGCAGAGAGTTATTGTGGAATCTCAGCATTCTTCATGCTCTCCTCATACCACCACACCTTCTTCAGTGACAGAAAATCTTGTCAATGCATTTGATGGGATTTCTGACTTAAATATTTTTAATAGTATGGCAGTAGAATCGTTCTCTTCAGATCTGAAGAAAGGGTTGACTTGTACCCCCTTTTGAAACTGCCAAAGGCCTGGAATTATGCTAGCTGCTTACCCCTGCAGCGATTTCATTAGGAAAAGAATGTATACAGGAATACAGATAGTGTATTTGTTATGTTAATCTCAGACGTTAGTGACAGTAAAGAAAACTGTTTATGGACAGTTTTTCTCTTAGTGGATTTTGAGTAACTTTCTTCAGTTTAAGTGGATAATAAGCTTCTGTCTCTTTGATTCAAGAGACCGGGGTGCTGTCTCTTAAATTTTTGTACATATCAAATACATGAAAATATACTTTGACATGAGCTGCATGGTTTTGATGCTGTAACTAATGAATCCCTTCTACAAATTCATTGATTTTACTTTTTCATATTAACTTCACTTTGGTTTTGTCTGCTTCTGTATTATGCTCCATGTATATCTTCTGGGTTTTTTAATGATTTACTTGCTGTGTTTTCTAAAAATGAATTTATCTTTTTTTGCCTTTTTTAAAATCTTTAAGCCTGTGTTATGTGGCACTTTGGACACTGAGTCAAGTGCATATTTGTTAGTCTTCAAAAAGTGCTGTGAGAGTGCATTGTGTTACAAATATTTTACTAGTTATGCAGCTACCATTCGTAGCAAATAGTGTTCCAATTCTGATGTTTATTCCCCAAGTACAGCTACAGATTGTTGTCTGAAGGCCTTGATTGCATCTTGATATGTTTATTATAAATGTTTATTTCTGTATCACTGCACAAAAATATGCTAGTTGAGGTCATGTGCAAAGAAACGTACATTAGGAATGTCACAAAATGCATTTAGTCAGTGAGTCAAGTTTCTCTTTGAGTGGACAGACAGGTGAGCTGCTGTTTGTGTTTAGCCATATCTGATCACAGGTAGATCACACAGTTAAATTCAGAGGTAATCTCAGCAAATGTTTTGGCTTTTTAAAATACCTGTTAGTAAGCTCTTTAAAAGAGAATCTCTGTAGTTAGCAAATCTCAGCAATGTTTTTAAGATACTTTTTTTTGCAATAGTAAAATAAAATCTTTAAAATCCAACCAGGTCTAGTGTAGGCTTCCTTTCTGCATCTTAAGGATGTGATTGATTTCCCACTTAGTATTCCTTTCTTACATCTCAAAACACGTAGGTTGCTTGCTGAGTGCTTTTATACCTTGAACTGTTCTTTCCAGGTTATTTATGGACTTGAGGTTCAATTCTGTTGAATGCAGAAAAATGAAAAATGCTGGGTTTTTTTTTTTCTTCATAGGTAGAATGAAATTAATGCTGTGTAAGATAGTCTTGTTAGGACATAAACTAATTTGGTAGTACGTAAGCTCAAAGCATAAGCAATGGCAATTTCTGCTAATGATTTTTTTCTAAGCATTGTCAAATTACTTAAAGCAGAAAATCATTCTGAGATTTCTAGATATGACAGACTACTAAATCAGTTGTGTGTATTTTTAACTTAATATCTCTTCAATGAAATACAAATTCATTAGTAGTCCTTTTTTGTAAACTTCAGGTTCTGGATGAGATTTCGGAACATGGCATTAGGATTTATCAGCTCCCTGATGCAGATTCTGATGAAGATGAGGAGTTTAAAGAACAAACCAGAGTTTTAAAGGCAAGTTTCATTCATAATTTATTATTTTGCAGCAGTAGTTCTTCAAGCCTACAGTATGCTTAAAGGTACTTCATTCCTTCATAATGTGTTGAAAATCCAAGTTTTCTTTGGATGTTGACTCTGAATTATAATCCTTTTTATTCCAGTCTCTGCTTCATCAGAATTCCAAATGTACTGTGTCGTGATTTTCTTTTAAATGCAAGCAACTCTTCACCAAGAACTGTGATTTGCAGTCTGTTTTCTGACTCAAACCTTTTGACGTGCAAGCAAAGAGAGAGAATATGTGTGTGTGTGTGTTATGGTTACTATACTAATTAACAACTTTCCTCTTGTTAGAGCAGATAATAAAGGTTTTACTGAAGTCATTTCCTCTTTGTGGTGTGATACTTGCAAAGGTGCTTGAAGAATGTATCTGAAATTCTCTCTCTAGCTACTTTAATCTGGATCTGAAGTATGTTTCTGTTGGCTGTTTTCCATGCATGATGTTATGTCAGATGACACATTATGCCCAAACTGTACTTCAACAACAGTCAAGTGTTCCTAAAGCAAAGAGTCATTTCCTTTTGTGCCTCTGTTAAGACAAACTGATCCCAACAAAACTACAGGTGTTAATAATGAGAAACCGGTTGCATTGCCTAGAATAAGATTTGTTGGTTTTCTGATGTGGAAGGATTTTAGTAGAGCGTGTTTGTCAACATTTCTTTTCGCTCTCTCCTGTCTGTTACTTAAAAGTCTTTGTGCTTTCTTTAAAAGAAAAACAAAACACAAAAAAAGTAACCAGTCAAAAACCAAAACAGTAACTTGTTTTGCTCTGTCTCAACTAGGCTAGCATTCCCTTTGCTGTTATTGGGTCCAATCAACTTATTGAGGTGAAAGGGAAAAAAATCAGAGGCCGTCTGTATCCCTGGGGAGTTGTTGAAGTTGAAAATCCAGAGCACAATGATTTCCTTAAACTGCGCACAATGCTGGTGTGAGTAATGATAAAATCATCCCATCTCCTGTGGTGACGTAACTGATACAATGACTAGAGACTTACAAGAACATGAACTCCTTAATTGAAAACTAGCTCTGATGGCAGTGTAGTGTGACTTTTTATTGTGTGTCCACCCCCTGAGCTTGTTTTGCTGCTGTAATCCTCTGATCTCTGACTTCAGAAAATATTTCTTGTATTTTATGTTGCCAGATATACGTGACAGGTTTTATGCCTTATGTGAACTGACTTGATGGCTTTACCTGTAAACTGAAGTTTTCTTATAGTGCAGTGGGTGGGGCAGAGGGGCTTTTAAAGTATTACTTGAAGTGGTTGATCGAACTGTGAAGAGTATTCTAAAAGCAAAGCTCAGTTTTCTTGGCAGTATAGGAAATCCTATGTTAAATATGATACCCTGCTGCTTTATGACTTTAGCTGATATGGATATTCTGCTTGTGTAGATGGTTTTAAGTGATTTTTTTTTTCTTCTTTTTAAATGACATCTCGCTATTGTTGGAAATTGAATTCCGTTGTGTATTTCTGATTTCAGTCTCTACTGGGCAGGGATTGCCCTCTGCTGGTCATTGGTAGCAAGCATTTTTTTCCTTTTTTTGACAATTGAAAATTATTAGGCAATGTCAGCTGTTATGTGAGTCAACGAGCTCCACCTAGTTCTCAGTTACAAATTATACTTAATAGCACTTCAGAGTCAAAAAAATACTTTAGGAATTAAAATATCTTTCTGAATAACTGTCTTTGCAAGGTTCTTAACACTGCAAAGACTGGTATAAACTACTCCTATAAAGTAAATAGTGAACAAAAGGAGGACAGCATACTTTGCGTGTTTGAAGAATATTGGTGGGAGGGCACTTAAGTATGAAGTAAAGACCAATAAAACATGAAAGCAGTGTTCTGGCTAGCTTTATGGCAGGCTTGGTCTGTAGGGATTATTTTTCCCGTAAATATATCTGTTATATAAAACAAAAATAGAAGATAAGAGTGTTTTTCTTCCCTTTGACAAGAAGGACAAAGTGTTCAATAGCCCTTTGCATGTTCTAGAACGCACATGCAGGACCTGCAGGAGGTGACCCAAGATTTGCACTACGAGAACTTCCGTTCGGAGAGGCTAAAACGAACTGGCAAGTAAGTATGCACATGCCTTTGGGCTCTGCTGCTTGTGAATCTTTTTCCACTGTGACATTGAACTGGCTCTTCCTCCTAACTAATCCCACCTGTAACTAATTATGTCTCATGAGATTTCAATCTATAGAGTTACTGAAATTTGTATGAAATCTTCTTGAAGAGGAGTAATATCTAGTGAAGTGCCATGCTTAGAAACAGCTGTTCTTGTTTCTATATCCATTCCCTCTTCTCTATGCCTCTAATTGGAATGTGCATAAAGAAGTAGTGGGCTGCAAGAAAGATGGGTTTTTATTTAATGATGTCTACTTGGAAAAAATAAACTCTAGTGGCCACATTTAAATAGGCCCCAGCCTATCTGATTAGGTAGGGTGTTGCTTCTCCAGTTATTGCAGGACTGCCATGGTGGCTGTTCTCTTGCTCCTTCATGTATAGCTAGAGAGGGAAGTTTAGACCAAACAATCTTTTTTTTGGTAATGTGTGTGGCTTTTGTGGTTGTGTGTTTTGTGATTTTTTTGGTGGTGGGTTTTTTGGTTTTGTTCCCCCCCCTTCTTGGTAAGGTTTCTGTCCTTGGCAACTTAATGCAAAAAAACCTGCATCTACCTGTGCTGCATCTTTTTTGGTAGTGACTTATTCTTGTCTCCACTCTACTTGTTAAGTATTCAGCCAATATCAAGCGTTTTGATCTTGAAGAAGAAATGAAATTACCTACACAGCTTCTTAATGGTTGATTTTTGTACCATGTATAGATAGTGGAGGGAATCTCTTCATTAGAGTAAATGGCACGCACCCCCACCCCCCCACCCCTCCCCCCAGCAGTGAAGAAATCGAATTTTAAGAAATGGAGAGTGAATAACAGGAGTCTATGAGGTAAAGATGGCATTTTACAAAAGGGAAGCATGGGTTTAAGAATGTCCTAATTTACCCTGTGTGGAAGCATGTAGACTTTTTTGTTGTTATATTAGCTGAAATATGAGCCTTGAATCTGTCCTTGGAGGTTTTTACTCCCCTATCTTATACCATCAATGTGTTCTTTTGTTCAATAGGCCTGTTGAAGAAGAAGTGGTAGACAAGGATAGAATCCTCCAGCAGAAAGAGGCTGAGGTAAGAGGGAGCTTCTAAAACTCTTGTTCTTTAATATAACATGCTATGTTCCAATTTCAGTATTCTATGTCAGCTACTGTCTATGGAGTGTAAGATTGGAGTTGTGAAAATGACAGACCTAATCTGAACATACAGGTTGCCCATGCAATGTGTTTTGTTTATAGTCACTTGCATACTATGGATGGTAGGTAGCATGTGGACTCTGGTTGTAGGCAGGGTATTTATCTCTTCTAGCTTGTATGCTAATTTTACATAAGGATAGTTGCTATTTTTTAAGTATTGGAATCAATTTGTTTGTCAGCTCCATATGCTGCTTTAAACATAGTATGTTGGGGTAGACTGATAGTAAAGGCTTAGTAGGCTTTTTTTCTTAATGCTTGCAAGATTCAGGCAGTAGACTTAGAGAATTTAAGTCACAAGTGTCTCTCCTGTTACTTGAGCTATAAAAATTGTACATGTCTAGTAGTTAAGTAGAAACTTGGGTATCTTTGTAGAAGTATTTGTCTTAAGGCTTACATCTGAAAACATTCTCCTATAACTGTTTCCCCTAGAAACTGTTGATATGGCAGGCACATTATTATATATTGCTCTATTTTGACCAGCGTGTGTGAATGTGTATATAGTATTTTTATGTGTGTATATGTATGTATGTAATGTATTTTTTATATAATACGGCTAAAGGGATGAAGTCTTGAAATTCTTGGAGGACAGTCTCTGAAAACTTCCTCTGGGACTAATCATCTCTGAATAACTGCTGCTGTAGTTGCATAGGATTAGGTTAGAACTTGAAAAAACAAATAGATTTTTAACTTCTGCATTCTGTTGTCCCAAAGAGATCAAGAGGCTTTGCTGAATCTTCTGTAGATAAGCCAGTATGAAATCCCTTCATCTCCATACCATCTCTAAGGTTCAGATTGGGAAAAGTCTGGGGAGGAGAGAGGCACCGAGGAAATGGGCTTGCATTCCATGGCCTTCGCAGAGAAAACAAATATCCATTTCCCCTCCTGTTTTGCATTCCCATCAGTAACGGTGCTTGAAGTTCTATTTACAGTTTTGTGAGGTTTATATAACCTTGGAAGGAATGAATGCTTGGGCTAGTGCCAGGATCATCTTTATCAAGGCATCACTTTTGCTAAATAAGCTTTTATTATGCCAAAGGATGTGGTCCCCAGTTCAGCAATTTCAAATTGTTAATTTGTCATTTTGGATTTATTGCTCAGTCTGGTTGTGCTTTTTGCTCATTTGCAAGTGATGACCTGGTTTTTCTGAGTTGGGAAGTGAAAATAAGAATAAAGGTATCCATGTTCCTTACTATAAATACGCTGCAGTTCAGGTTATTTTCATGTTGTAGTGTAAATGGGCACAAACTTAAAGTTTGTAGTGTTATGCCGTGTTCTTCCTACTCTGAAAATATCTCATAATAAAAACCTTTCAAAGTTTTGAGAGGTAGTACTTACAGAAAAATGTTAAGGTCATGATTACACGAAAACGGCAAGGAACAAGCTTCCTCTGATTTTGTCTGGTGCGCTGCCCTGAGGCTTTTGGCAAATCCCTTTGCTCCGCTGTCTTCATTGGAGTTGGTCAGCAGTAGGCTGGATATAGTAGAGTTAACCGCAGTGTTGAAATTGTTTTCTCGCTGTCCTTCCACTTTCTGCATGTGTTTAACCCTTTGGCAGATGAGGTTAAGAACCCTGCTGTAGTATGGGAGTGGGGTGGGGCTGTGGGGCTGGGATCTAGCAGCAGCCCTGCGGGGAGGTGAGCGTGACGGATGGGTGCCGTAACTCCCTGCTATCGCAGGTATTTGCTGAAGAGTTTTCTTGGAAGATAAGGTGTGATAACTTATTTGGAGAGACAGCATGACTGCTGATGAAGGCCTGCAGACCTGAGGGAGATAAAACCAGCTGTAAGGTTGGGTTTGTGTTTGCGGAATGCGGTTGCCTAGCGCAGGGGGAAGGAGGCATGCTTTATGCAGAATGCTTCATGCTTCAGCTTTCCTCTGTGAAGTGATGTCATCTCAGTCCTGGGAGAACATCATGAGGAGAAAACCCCTACTAAGCCATTAGCAATGGGAATCCCTTGGGAGCTGGAATGAAGAGCAATTTTTTTTTTTTTGTAATTGGTTTTTTTTTTATCTTTTTGAGTTGTTCTTTGAAGGAACAATGCTTGCCACCCATGTAGCGTGATGGCTGTGGTCATAGTGACTTCTGCTATTTACAATGTCAATGTGTCCTATGAAAGACATTTATCTCAATGGTAGCCCCTTTTCCAATATAGTAACTTTGTCAGGAGTGTTTTTCTTGTCTTCAGTTAAGAAGATTAGTTGTACTCTTTGATATTGGAAGTATTTTTAACCGACAGCAACTGTCATGGGAACATCCTGGTGTACTAGAAAATCCACTGTCTACAGTTTTTCCATCTTGCCATATTCTTGCAGCCTTTCCCTTATGAAATTTCTTATGTAAAGGCATGGGCAGAAATAATCATACTTGGTGTAGGGAGGGGAAACGTGTCAGTGGGAAGTAGATATTGTTTGGTTTTGGACACTTCTTTTCCTGCGATACCTGTAGGGTTGTCACTGAAAAGCCACTCACCTTGTTCACACAGGAGTGGTACTTGGTATTCTGGGCAAAACATACTACTGATGAAATCTTGTAGGTAAAGCAAGACTGTGTATCTGTGGCTTCTGCTAGTGGCGCGGAAGCCATTAGGAAGTTGTATGGTTCACTGTTAACTTTGCAACCTTAACTCTCATTTTAAATGTTTGTTTCCTTTCTGTGTTGCTACAGTAGTTATGTGTAGTCACTACCCAGTAGTTACATGATAGTTTGATGTAAATTTTAGTCCTGACATGATAGGTAAACTAAGTGGAGTTTATACCAAGGTTAAGTTTACTCTTTTGAATTTTGTTATCTGGGAATTCACAGGAATTGTTTGTTTTAACAGATTTCCAAACATTGTTTCCTAGCTTCCTTTTCATCATGTGCATTGACCCTGTGCTATCATGTTGTAGTATCCTTCCTTTAGGGGATGAATACAGGTTCCCTGCAGAACATATTAATGCTGCTCTTACAAGTGAGAGGGTTTACTGCTGAGCAAGATCAGAGTCATGGTATGTCCTTGATGCTTGCAGTCCCCAACAGCGAAGGGAACACAGATGTTGATATGACATCAATTTCAGTCTTTTGTGTGATCTTTTACATTCACCTTTATTAAGAGGAAAGATTGTTTCTGTATATGCGGTAAGTCTAGTAAGGTGAAGACACACAAGTTGTTTTTTAGCTTGTACTGTAATGTGTAGGAATGGTTCTTTTGTCCTGTCCTCTACTTGGAAGAGGAAGCAGAAGAGACTGACATGGTTACCACTTTGAGTACAATACAGCTTGATTCTTCTTTTTTTTCTTAGTCTTAATTTTATACTTGAGCTGACAGGATTTTTACTGTGCAAAATTTTCTCCCCAAGGTATTTGTGTGCATTTTCCCTAAGTTCAGTTATTACCTCTAACTTTAGCCCTTTAGTTAGTGTGTGATATCTATCATTACTCATAGGTTGTCTGCCAGGAGTACTGTTACGGAACTGGTAGTTGTGAGTTTGCTTAGAGCTCTTGAGAAGCCACAGTTCTACAGCAGGAAACAACCATTCTGCATTGTTTGCATATCAAATGCTCAACAAAAACCAAAACAAAATGCTGATGCAGCCCAGGATGCAGTGAAAAAGATAGGTGTGCTTGAGGTGTACCTTTTTTATTTTTATTATCTTTACTTTTTTTGTGTCAACCTTTTCTTATGAAAAGGAAACTTCAGTGACGACTTACCTACTAATGGCCATAGGAGACAATTGTGTCTGAAAGTTTTTCTATTGAATTATGCTAAAAGAGCTTCAGAAACTTGCTATTATTTAATGGCATAATGGATGAGACTAACACTCCACCAGTAGACCTCAAAAACACCCTGTGAAAATGGAGAGGGAAAATCTTCTTACAGTCTTAATGTTAGAGCAGAGTAGGCCTCCTACTGCTCTTGTCCTACCTTACATTTGAGTCATATGCAGCATCTGATTTCTTTCATGGTGTGGGCATATTTTTATCAATTAAGGTTAAGAAAATGTGAGACTTGATGCTGTATTTAAGTCTTAAAATATGATGTTGGCTATTAGCAGAATGCTGCGTTTGAGCAGTCACTGTAATACACGTGCAGCAGTATCTTCCCCTGTGATTACTGAGTGGTTTCTATTTTGGGAATGTTTCATGGCTCAGCTTGGAGTGCTCTAGGGAAAGCTCAAGTAGGCGAGCTTCCAAAAAGCTGGTTTTATTCTGATGGTAAATCTGCAGAGAGGCAGTTCAAAAGACCAGGTGTCTTATATTTTTACAAGTTGATCTTCGAAACTTTTCTCTTTTCTTGGACCATGGAATCAATGCAACTCATTTCTGACACTTTCTGCTTTTTTTTTTTGCCCACCTTCCTGCAGCATTATGCTATCTTTTTGATCAGAAGCTTTTTGTTTTAAGTGTTTAGCAAAAAGATGTAGATGGGTATATAATAATCGTTACAGACTTAGCTGTATCTCACGCTGTTCCTGTGTGAATCTCCTTTTGTCGGAGTGTATCTATGCTGCAGTTACAGGAACCTGAATTAGCCTCTGCTGAACCCTGCGGTGCTGCAGCAAGAGGAGAGGTACCAGCGTATAAGCCAACTAGTTTTAGGCAAGCTCTGTTATCTCTGGCTATGCACTTCAGTTTCTTATTCTTTCCCAAATCTGTATCTGAGGCCAGGCGAGAAAAACTGATACAGGCATCTGCAGTTAATTTTTCCCTGTTCTGTGATGTTTCTTTTATTTTTTTCTTTAAAAAAAAAACCCAAACCAAAACAAACCAACCAAAAAAAAAAACAAACCCCCAAACATATAAACCCCCAAATATCTCAGCATCACATACAGGTGGTCAAGCATTTATCACAGATTCTTTTGTATTGAATCTGATGGAGTAATTAGTATCACAATAGCTAATGTGGTTGACTGGATGAAAATACAGTATACTTGTTTAAACATAGCAGTGCTTTTTGAGTTGAAGAGTTCCCCCCTGCTCTGCCCCCCCTGCCCCGCCTGAAATAAATGAAAGCAATTATCTGTTTTTCCCTAAAGGGGAAAAAAGCTGGATGTATTAAAAACTACACAATTATTCTTAGAATAATGAAAACTTGCTATACAAGCCTCAGATTACTACATGATCTCCAGTTTGAGATGGACTCATATTTTATACAGTGTGCATGGAAATTGCAGCCTATTTCTTTTCCGGTTTGTAAGATAGGGCACTTGCAATTGTGTATGTGGAGCTTCCCAAATGGCATCTGGAAGGAAATACCTAGTCATTTGTAAACCAAATTAGAGGTTTTTGCATATACATTTTGAAAATCTGTATTAGTGTTTCTTATTCTTTCTTAGGAACATCTATTTAAATTAATGTTATTTTTTGGAGAAAAAAAAAAGCCTTATATATAATTGGCTTTTTATGAGATGGAAATTAACTTCTAAGTGTCATAAGAAAATGCTTTTAAGAAAACAGTTATTTCCAGGAAAGGTCATTGTTTAGATGTAAAAATACTGGTGCTTAATATGTTTGGTCTGTCTTTCCAAATTTTGTAAACATCTTTCTGTTTTGCTTTTGAAGTAGTTTTTAAATTCTGTTTGCCCCTTTGGCTGTTAACTGCAAACTTTTAGCAACAGTATCTGGTTAGCCACAAGACGAGTATCCATACATGATATTATGCTTTGAGCACTTGAATCAGAACAAAGCTGCTTCAGCTCACTCAAGCAGTGTATCTCTGTACAGACATAAAGGGCGTGTTTTCTTTATTGTAGATTAAATGTTAATTCACAGGTCTGCAAGCTTCAAAAGATTTGGATTTCATTGCTTAATTTACATTATAAGTATTCTTACAAATCTTTTGTGAAAGATGTAATGCATTAAAGAATCTGGGATGGGAAAACCAAAGTTTTCAATCATGTGAATTAATCTAACATTTCCAATTTATAAAGAGGCAAATTGGATCTGTGTTCTGCCATGGAAGAAAAAGATTTAAAGTTTCCTGGATTTTGGATTCCTCATGAAATTGTTTTAAACATGTGGGTGGTTTTTCTCTTACAGCTGCGCCGCATGCAGGAGATGATTGCACAGATGCAAGCCCAAATGAGGATGAAGCCTGGTGATGATTAAGATGCTTAACATCTGGATGCATCAGGTATGACTTTTCTGACTTGTTTTACTCCTCTTACATAAGATTTCACATTGATTATTGTTAATTTTGCACTTTGGATATGCTTTTACAGTACTTACAGAAAAAATTGAGTGATGTTAATGGGTAGACTAGAAAAAAAGATCTATGCAGATGTTACCTTTCCAGCTGTTTAAGACCTGTGAATGCTTGTCTTCAGTGCCTTATTTTCTGGATCATCTGGCTTTGATTCTGTTAGCAAAAGCTGTTCAGAAAATTAATTTGACAATATAAACAAAAGTTAGGGTGTTTTGGGGTTTGTAGGCTGCTGAATTTATAGCAGTTTTTTTTAAAGAACCAAACAAAATTTATACAAACTGGTCATGTGTACTGAATACAGACTCCCTTGATGTCATATATGACACATTAGGTGGGATCAGAGTGAGTGAAGAAAAAAAATTCTTGTAGTGAATATTCATGCTTTCTTCAGAATGCAGCTCTTCTGGCATAATTTTTCTTTTAAATGCAAGAATAAAAAGTAGAAGGATATGAGAAGTCTTGTTGCTTAATACTTCAGTTTAATACTCCAGTTGTGATTACTGGTCTTCTGGAATGTAAAGCTTGAATAAAATGGATTATATTATCCCTTATGACCTTGTGGCAGCTGCCAACATTCCAAGCCTAAAATAAAGAGATTTTTTTGTTGCCTTTATTTGAACCTTCAGTCTTCCTGTTTATATTTAAAAGAAAAAAAAAAAGCCTTCTAAGGAATAAACTTATTTACCATATTCCTATTTAAGCAGATGTTGATGGTTTTACTGGTATGTGCACTGTGATCTTTGAGAGCAAAAAAGTGATTCAAACTCATGTTTCTTACTGTCACAACTGCAAGTCTTGCAGATAGAGGAGTCTTCACATCATGTCTTCCAACTTTTATGCTAAGATATATTTTCCCAGAGTTAGAAATCTAAACATTGAGGATAATTTTGTGGCTGACCATGCAATGTATGCGACAGCAGTGTCTGACATAAAGCGCTCACTTCCCCAGGCAGGAGCTGGTAATTATGCATCCTGTTAAATATTTTAGTCTGAACTGCAGGTCCCAAGTTTTCATGGGGACTTTGTTATCATACGGCCAAACTCTGACTGCTTCTGAAAATGGCTGTTTGATGCAGGAAACCTTACATAGTGTAAATTATTATTACTGTTTTTTGCAAAGGAGCTCAATTCTTTTTGCGACTTACAAATCACAGTTAATCACATGGCATCCTTTAAACTGATACTTGGTAAGAAGAAAAAACCACCCTAAATCTAACAGTCTTGTCCATAGTTGTTGCTTGGAGAGCACAGGATGGCAGATGATACAAATATATTCAGAGCTCTTTCTTCAGTTTCTAGATACTGGATTTGCTGCGAAATCAGTATCTGAGGGCTAACAGGATGCACTATTCCCACTAATAGTTAGCCAGTAATGGCACCAACATTCTGTGTTTCGCAGCGTCTGGCAATACTGGATATGGTATTTATAAAACCAAATGGGAGCATGGTTTGTCCCAGGCTGAATTTGCAGCCACGGATACATAAGTAAACAGAGTTCTGAGCATGCTCATGTGTGTCCAAGTGAAATGTTATTTTGTAGATACTTCACATTGCTAATCTGGAATATGTCTTGGACCACTAAATGTGTTAAGCAGGAGAGCTTTGCAGATTTAACTAAGCATCCACATGATCTTGTTATGATTTAGTTTGAACTAAATTTGAGAAGGATTTGAATGAGATCTTCATATGTGGAGGTTCTGCTGTTTCTTTGGAATCTGCTAAACTACGTTTCTGCGGCTGCTGTGGAAATCATACTGTTTAACAGATTGCTTTCAGGAAAGAATTTTGAACTTCTTTTTTGTTACCCCTGAGATATTGACTGATAGACTTTTAGCATAATTTGTTGGCTAATATGCACAGTCAGAACTGCAGTTGCAGTCCAGCTAAACCAGCGTTGCTGCATGATCCTGTCAGCATGTAGAAGGAATCCTCACCTAGAACTTGGCCTTAGGGAATTTTCTCTCATGCCTGTTAACTGACTTTGCAGTTTAGGAGAAATGATGATTTCAATCTCCAGCATTCCCATCAGATGGATTTGCTGTATTTTACTAAACTCACTATTTCCAGAGAAACCAAGAAACTTGTAATTAACACAATAGTTAACAGAACCAAACTGCCAACAAATTTACATATGCTTGATATCAATCTTTTTGTTCTGTCACAGCTTATCTTAAGCATCTCTCAAGTTCTAGTTTTACAAGACTTTTAAAGGATCAGCTCTGCTACTGAAAGTACAGTCTCTCCTCCAACTGCTCTTTTGCACCCTTACTTGTCTTTGTGCTGAGAAAAATATGTAACTTTATAGATAATTTCTGTAAAAATTAACATTTTTCACTCTTTTTATTTTTTGATAAATACATATTTATTGATTTCCTTCAAAAGTACCTTTAAAATTTTTTCCCCTTCATAAAGCACAGATATAAGGATGTTTTCAGATATTTTGGGAAAAGAGAAGTATGGTGTCAATACCTTCATAGAGAAGAGCCGGAGAGTAAACAGTAGGATAATGAAATGTGGTAATATCCAAATATGTGAAATACCCACTTCTGGTTTCAGATGTGTTTCAGGGTGGGGAGAAGATTGCTGAATGCTTTGGGGTTTTCTGGAAAGAGTCTGGCATTGCATAATGATTAAGAAGTGCTAAATGTAAATGCTTGCCATAAAGACTGACAAGTCTATATTATAAAGTGCTCCACAGATGGGATGGCTGGAAGGTCTGGTTTGCCTGATCCCTTTTGAATAGGGGCATCTTTAAAGGTTTTATGGAAAGAGCAAAGGGAAAACTTACTTCAGGCAGTTTCCTCTGCTTTCAAGGCTAGAGTGAGAGAAGCGTAAGGGGAGTGACAAAGGCAAAGATTACACGCAGGGAATATGTCCAAAGTTTCCAAAGAGGATGGACAGATTTCTTGCTGTGGAGAAGTAGAAACCTGAAGGGGAATGAAGAAGAGCATTGGTGAAGACTGGGTTAGAAGTAGGAAAGGAAGATGATTTTGGAAACAGTAGTGACCAGTGTGCCAACTACAGCTTTTGACAGAAGCCTGTGAGTACAGACTTACTCTGCATGATGTGGTGATTAAGAGCTCGAGAGCAGCCCTTACAAAGGTGTGTTGACCTACGCTTTTGTCTGTTTCCTCTAAATATTTCATAGCTTCTGTGTACAAACAGTGCACGTGGAGGTGTTTGTAGCAGTCCATGTGAATCATAGTAAAGACTTAAAGACAAGCCTGAATTTTCAGGTTTTTGCTTCTAAAATTCAAGACTGCTGTAAACTGTAGGAGCTTATTGCTTCTTGTATTTGACAGTTCAAATGAAGGATTGGAGAGGACGGAGATGGAGGGGTGGAATAAGCTACTAAAAACTAAAACAGATTTAGTTTTATTTGGATATTCCAATACAAAATGCTTTTGAAATAAGCCTGCAGTAACTCAAACAGCATATTTACTAGTTTTTCAACTTGTCCATCTCAGATGAGCAACTATTATGAAAAACTGGAATTATTTTTTCAAATGAAATAGTTATTGATGGGTGTTTCTTCCCTTTCCTTCTCTGTTTCGAAAGTGTAGCTCTTTGCAGTCTGTTTTCCTCTTGTTATTCTTACAAATCTGGATTGTCTGTCTTCCACGCAGCTTCAAGATCATACTGGGACAAACCAGTAACAGAAGCCAGGCTACGCAGAACAAATATAGCCAGCTGGAAATGTAGTTATGGTTCAGAAAAAAACCCCGAGCATCTTGCACTTAAAATATCTGTAGGATGTTGAAAATGCTTTTAGTATAGCTCAAGATTTCCACAAGTATTTTAAAGCCTCCTGAGCTCACTAACACTGTTCTGATTCTTGATAAGAACAGTACTGAAGGACCAAACAGCTAGTTCTTTCTACCAATGAATTGACATCATTTAACAGAACAACACAAAGCACTGTCATAGCAACCAGCCTTCTAAAACGATGCTGCTGAATGCTGAATTGATCTGATGAGAAATGTCATTTGAGGAAGTAAAGATCATGTTGTAGTTTTTGGCAGCTGAAATTGAGAGCTAGCAAATGTGAAGCTTGGGCAAATTTGTAGTATTTGGAACAACTGCCTGGCACTGCCAGTGGATGTTTCTCTGGGTAGAAACCAGACCAGAAGAGCGCCATCGTTCTCCAGCTCTTTTCAGCTCTTCTAACTGTGGAGTTGTTCAGCAAACCCTGTGCTGATGGGTTTTTCTTTCCCTTGAAGAGTAGACTTCTGATAGAAATGGTCAGTTTTCCTCTGCTACTGTAGAACTGAAGTGCTGAACTTGTGTGGCTCCCTAGGACCTTGAAGTTAACTTGTAGAGAAAGATCTTAGCAGGGTCCTCAAGAGCCACCTTGTAGCTGGTGCCCACCCGCCCTTGTGCATAATGCGCGGAGAGCCAGGTGACAGTCGTGTTATGGCTTTTGATCCTTGATCTATAGAACAATAACGCCTTCATTTGAGTTTGTTCATCTAAAAATAATATCCTGCATCTCCCTGTTAGTCCATACTGCTCTCAGTTGGTGAAACAGTTGTGTTCCTGGACTGTAAGTAGAACATAATAAAAGATGATGTACTTGGGTTGTGACCTCGGCTTTTCCACAGCATCTCAGTCTGTGGCTTTGATGGAAAGTAAGTTGTGCGACTCTTCCCAATAGGAAAAAGGTAGCACTTTGTTAAAATTGTAGTCTTCAAAGTGTTGTGCAGAAAAAATATGTATCGTTAATGTGATACATAAGTCTGAAGCATTAGTCAGGTCTGTAAACTTTGTGTACCTAAATATTGTCTGTATTCTGGCTCTTAAAGAATCTTGCTTGGATTTTTATCTGTCTGCATTTTCTGTATGCAAAATTTCCAGGAGTTTGTCAGGACCTATTTCTGTAAGGAAAATTCTCTCTTAGAAATAGTGGTGTGTCGTTTCTAACACTGTAGGATTTATGCATCTCAAAAAGCATGTTCCCATTGAGACTGATTTCTAGAACAGGTGTGCTTATAGGGGAGAGGAGAGAGAAATGGTCCCCCCACCTCCCCAAAACCAAAACACTTTCTACTTTGCAGACTTAAAAACTTTCCAAGGAATGACTCAAGGTTTGCAAAACATGAAATGAAAAAGATAGAAACACCCAATAGCAAGTTTTTCTGTTTTTGTCACATAATTGCCCAAACTGTATCAATAAATTTTGTCAGTAAATGGATTAATGCAAACTGGTTCAATTTTTGCCAAGTGATCCCAGAGAATATAAAATAGAGAGGATATAAAATTCCTAACGGGTCATTGCAGAAATCTTGTTTTGTGGGGAAATGTCAGGTGTGAGTGGAAATATATTTATTTACTTTTCAGTAATGTATCAATGCCTTGGGAAAGATGAAGTCCACGGTGCAGTGGCTACAGTGGCATTCTCAATTTCTGTGAATACGTGCAGTAGCACCTTGTGCTCTGCCTCTGAGAGGCTTGATTACCCAGGAATGACACATTCCACCTCTTCCTGTATCTCATTGACATACTGCTGCATCCAGTACAGCTGTGGGATGCATATGGGATGCAGCGGGTGAGAAGAGGTGCTTGCCGCCGGAATTCCTCAGGCATTAGTGGGCCTGAGGAGTGAAGTACACAGACTTACCAGGTCCATGCCAAAGCCTGACATGGTGTCACGGGAGTAAATACTTCAGGCCACCTTTTGCTAAATAAACATTTTTCAGAGGAACATTTCTTACTGCTCTAGACCTTGGAGCCTGGTATGTATATATGACTCAGTGGATATTAACCCTATTAGCATATTAAATTAACTGATAAACATTGGAAAGCAGTTCAAAGGCGAGTTTTGTAACTTAGTATGTACCTGACTGATGGCAATTGCTATGGGGAAGTATAAGGTGTTACTACAGACTATGAAAGGAAAGGGAACAAACTTGAAGCAGTGAAGTCAGAGGATGACTGAAATACCAGAAACCCAAAATATTAGGGGTGTGAGTGACAAAATGAGTCAAAACTAGCTAACAACAGGACATTGGTGTCACCCAATACTCATTCTTTTTGGAAAGACGCCATTTCTCAAAGTTCTTGCTAATGATTGGACACTCAAAGGGCTGTAGCTACAACATAAAATGGGTGCTATTTGAAGAAAAAGACTTCAGGTCAATGAGAAAATATAACTGCTTATAAAACAAATTTCTCTTGCTAGGAATTCAGAAGTGTACATGAAGAGATGTCAAGTTGCTCTGCGTTGTAGTGGTGTTCTTGGAAGCAGCTGAGGGGGCGGCAAACCCATTCCTTCCCAAGGCTTTTGAAACCTTTACAAATGCAGGATTCTGAGCAGTCTGACCATGTGCAGCAGGGCGCAGGCGTAGGTAGTGCTAGTTACACTACTTACTGAGCAAGTTTTGTTTTAATGGCATACTGGAGAAATGTATCGTCTTTCTTAAATAATGGTATGAATTCACATGGAGATGGAGGCATTTATTAAAGCTGTGTATTGGTGAGAGCAGTATGGGGGACTGTAAGGTTAGTCTAATAAAACTGGAGATGAAATTTGTAAAGAACAGTATCAACCTAGTGTATCATAAAATATTGTCCCATAAGGAAATTAGGAAGAAAGAGCAGTGAAATGAATCCACACTGAAAATGCATAAACATACTTTGCCCAAGTATGTTCTGTGAGCATATAAAATGTGGACATAGTGTTGCTAATGCTGGTAATATCAGTGCACAGCTGTGCTTATAATCTGAGCCTTCATGTTTATTGGAAATTCTAGTCTTTTTGTGAGTCTGAAACATCAGTTATGGCTTCCTCTTGAGGTATCTTCTGTAACAGATTAGAGTTAGGCAGGCAATGGCAGACATTTAGTTTCTCTTTCATACTCGAAGTAGCAGTGTAGCACAACAGGTTAACTTTGAATTTGAGTATTGAATTTGGTTAGCAATGTATGGACTCTGGCTTTAAAGTCTTAATGCTGGCTTGCTCGTTCTGGTTGTTATGGGAAGTGATGGCCTCCTTAAAATGTTAACTAATTGTGTATTGAACGGAATTCCCACTGTGAAAACGGCGAAGAGCAAAGGACCCTGTTGTCAGCTTTCCCTGCTCCTTATCCCAACTGTAGTCAGCAAGTGTAGTCTGGATGAGTGTTGCACTGTACAAGTGAGGTGGCACAACAGTGTTTTCTAGCATATTTCTTTCTTCCATCCAGATAAATGTTCAGATTAAGCTATTTTTTCCTGTTGGGAATGAGTATTTTCAGGACTGGAGAATCTGAGGTGTCTCCTGAGTTCCAAATCTGACACAGCTTCTTAAGCAGGGCCTGATTTTCAGGGAAAGCTGGAATTTTGCTTTCTTTGTAGCAGCCTTTTTGAGTAGCAAGGAGCTACAGAGACATGCAAAACTGGTAGTTATTTTTGAAATTACAGACCAGTATCCTTTCTTTCAGCCATATGAATACTACTGTGTGAATGCTTGAAAAAAAAATCTGTTTGCTTTCCGGTTTTACCTAAGCACTGTCATAAAAGTTGTTTGTGCATGACACCAAACTTGCTGCTTACTTTTAGCCCTGTTTAGATAAGTGGGTTTTGTTTTCTTCACCAGAAGTAATGCTTCATGTAATAGGCTGACGTTGGTTTCTTGTGTGCATTACGGTTGAGATGAGCTGTAACGCAGTTCTTGTACTCTTGCAGACGGAGGGGGGTGTGGGTGCTTAAGAAAGTATGTAACTAAAAATAAATTCTCATTTATGTGCTCTTGCTAGGCGTTTGTGATAACTATTTGGGACCAAACAGCATCTGACTCAGCTGATGTAGTTCTAATGCAGGTCCCTGTGATGCAGTAACTGTAATGCTCTGTTCCCCTAGATTACGCGGCTTTGCTTGGAGGGGCTCAGACTGCCCCAAACACTCTGACAGTGCTGAGAGTTTGTCCTTCTAATGCTCTTTGTTTTCTACTTTTGTTCGCAGCAGCATACAGTTCTCTAAGTGGATGGGTGCTCTGTTTTCTCTGACCGAATGGTAATGTTCAAATGCAAAAGCTGGATGCCGCAGATCAAGACCTGCGTTAAAACAAACACAAAGTCTGAAGATTGTGTTGTAAACCGGCTTGTTTTATATATTCGATGTTAATCAAGTTATATTATATCTTTTTTGATTCTTTTGGTAACACTGTCTTCATACTTACAAATGTGGTTTTATTATCCTTCCTATACCCTTTTATACTGAAACGAATAGAGTACGCTGTTTGGACTAGTCGATGTGGTGGGTTTAAGGAGTTAATCGTGTATCTGCTAGGTTATTCTGAACAGTTCTGTGATTAATACTAAAAGATTTTGTGGCCTGTTTACAGTAAACGTATGTGTGTTTGCACAGTATCATAACTTTCACTTGCTATTTTAAGTCATTGTGTATCGTATCAGTTTTTCATAACTTTCTTTGTGCTTTGGTTACTTTTGAAGCTTCATCTCTGGTGGGTTATATTTGTGTGATGTATGAAAAAGTGTACAAAACACTGATTCACCGGTGATGCAAAGAAGCTAATTTTTTCTAAATCATTGTGCCTTAACATACCATAAACACTATGCATGCCAACAACTTCTGTGGATGCCTCTGAAGATTTGTCTTTAGGTCTCAAGTACTGACTGCAAGAATTTTTGTCACAGGCATTTTTATCTGTCAGCTGAGCGATGGCATGTACTGAACTTTTTATATACCATAACACTAATTTTCATTGAAGTTTTGTAATAAATTGTACGAATGTGAAAAATGTTGACTTTTGGGGTGGTTTTTGTTGTTTGTTGGATTTTGGCTTTTTTAAGCTAATCTATGAAATGTTGTAATGGTGTCATGCACAGTGCATATTCAAAGGAATCATGATATTTACCCTGGGGAATGAAGGCATTTTCTAGAATTTGTCTACATACAAACTGCTTTGATTTCATTTCAAAACAACTTTAAAAGTGTTTTAACTAGAAGTAAGGTAGCAAGACTTTGCATCCACTTTTTTCTCCCAAAGTTCATTAGACACCTACTGACATCTTTTAGGTGTGTAAATACCTTGGAAAATCACACACCTTAGTTTATAAACTCGTGAATGTTGTGGTTTCCTTTATGTAACTACAGAGTGTATAGCTCTCTTCTGCATGCTTTTATAGTCTTGCATGTATTACATGCGCATAAGCGTATATTATTTTGCAAATATGGAATTGAGACACTGTCTTCTGTACTAAATCGGGGTGTCTTTCATGTAATGATTAGCCCTAATTTTGCTGTCTACCAATGAGTGTTTAATCAGGATGGGATTAACAAATTATTTGCATCGCAGGGATGCATGTTTGGCTTGTGTTTGCAGTTGAACTGCATGCAATGGACATTACATTGTTATCTCGGTGGCTGCTATAATGAATTTGAAAGAAGAAATGGAGAGACAGACTGGTGTTCATACAAAGTCTCTTCATGTTTTATGAAAATTTGAATTGTAAGCATGTCTGCCAAGAGGGCCAAGGTGAAAGATTTAATGGTAAACACTTGCTCATGAGTTGTGGGCCACTATGTGTGCCTTTCTTATTGTTTTTCCTCCAGAATTTTGTGTCATACTTTGCAACCTTCTTAATGATATGCTGTCCATTTGTGCTTATGAAAGTCCAGACAGCCACACCCCTCCTGAGAAACCAAGACTTTTAGTTACATGTGTTAGTTGCATACTGGATTGGATTAGCTCTCTGAACAAAGGTAACATGAACGCTTCGTCTTTCAAAGCAAACTAGGACAATGGGGAAGCAGGCTTTCAAAAGCATCTAGTCTTTAATTTTATTAAAAACAGAGCTTTGTTCCCCCCCTCCTTTCAAAGCAAAGCACCTAAAGTCACTGTCACAGTGCTTGTGTGTGACGCCTCAGTGGACAGACTTTTACTAGCAGATACTGATTATTGATCGATAGACGCTGCTTCCTTCTGGCTTGTGAATTCCAGCTGGAGAGTTTTGGGTCAAAACCTGAGATCTGTTTGAATAATAGTCCAAGAAGGGCTTGTGGTTCTGCTGGTACCATACCCGAGTGCTTTCCTTCAATGTAGGCTTAATTTTTATGCCTTCTATCACTTCTTTGTTGTCTGATGTTAATCTTCAGTTATATTTGAACTTGGTTTTGTTAAAACATTTCACAGCTTAATGGGGGAACGCAGTTGCTAAGCCAAGTCATTGCTACTGTGAAGATCTCTGGAGAGGACTCTGGCTAGAGCCTAATTTCCAACCTTGCATTTCCACCCCCATCTGTCGGCAGTGCCAGGGCCATGGAAGATAGGTCCCTTTTTCTGAATTCCACCCTGGCCTTCTCTGGGCTGATGCTTTCTAGCACTGGGACAAAGTGCCTGTATGTAACTATTTTAGTGGCTGTTAGCAGGATCAAGGAGCCAGGCGGCTGCAGTCCTGTCTGTCTTCTGCGGTGGCAGATGCTGAAACAACTCATGAAAGGTTGATTGGCTTGTTGATGCCTTGAATTGTGGTGTAGTCTGTAATGGTCTGTGGGGCTCTAGCATTTAAAAACAAGCAAATATGCTGACAATTACCTGTTTTGTTTTTTTTTCCTTTAATGCTTTGAATCAATGGCTAAAAGTGAACTCAGGACAAGCTAATGGGTTCTTAAAACATACATGCCTGGGATTGCCAACCTCTGGTCTTGGAAGTGTCTCTTTGTTTTGATATGAGGGATTTTTTTTGAATGAGAAGGGGGAAGAAATGGCAAGATAAATGCTGTGGTGACTACAAGGATTTGAAAAGTCAGTGCTATGGCATCGGTGTCAGGTTTTTTTGTTCCAAAGTAGGGAACTGTCCTTGCACTTCTGCAGCTGTCGCCGTGCCAAGCTTATCCTGTCCTGTGTTCAGGAGAGTTTCAAGTCTTGACTATTTACATGTCCTTGTAAACGTGGAAGACGTGACCCCTCCCTGCAGCTGTGGGGATCGGGGAAGGACCAGGGTCTGGGTGTCCTGAGGCTTCGCACCCCCCTCTCCTCCCTCCTTCGCTGCTGAGTTGAGGTTCCTGTGAGCTGTGCTTAACGCGTGTGCTGCTCCTGCCTTTGGACGGCTTAAAATGCATTTGAGCCCTCTCCTGCCTTTAAAGAGCTGTGCTGACAGCTTTTGCCCAAGGTAACTTGCCCTATCACCTCTTGAAGATGTTTTAATGGCAACACGGCGCACAGGCCCGCTTTGCGCAGTAGGGCTGCGGTGCGATCCAGGACTCCCCACTGCACTTTGGGATGCTGGATCTGGGAACGCGCTTCCCATTTGCTCCGTTTGTGGTTATGTTTTCAGGCGGCGCGTTCCCGCCCAGGAGCCTTCAGGCGGCTGCAGGCCGCCGCGGCGCCTCAGGTGCCTCCGGCGAGGGGCGGGGCCGCCGGGCGGGGCGGGCTCCCGCGATTGGCGGGCCCCGGTGATTGGCGGGCCGGGGCGGGCCCCGCCCCTTGGCGGCGGCGGGGCGGCCCTGGCGGCGCGCACACACGCGCTCGCGCGCACAGGCGGACACACGGACACACGAACACACGGACGGGCGGACACACGGACAGGCGCACAGACGCAGCCGGCGCCAGCGCCGCTCCCGGGCAGGCAGGGCGGCCGGCGGCACCATGAGCACCGGCGTGCGCTACAAGAGCAAGCTGGCCACCCCAGGTGAGGCGGCGGGGGCGCGCGGCCGCTGCGCCCCGCGGCCCGGCGCATCCCCCCCGCCTCACTCTCTCCTCTTCTCTCCTCTTCTCCCCCGCTGCCGCCGCCCGGCCCGCGCCGATCCGCCCCGCCCCGCCCCGCCCCGCAGAGGAGAAGCAGGTAGGTGGGCTCCCCGCGGGCTGCAGCCCCGCCGCGCTGGCTCCGGGGCCCCGCTGCCGGGGCACGGCGGCGCTTCAGCCCGGGGCCGGCCCTTTCGTGGCCGGAAAATAGGCGGTGTGCCTCCTTCGTCTCCCGGGCTCCGGGCTTGGCTTTCCTTTTTTCGGTGGCCCTGGGTGTGTCGCGCGGGCTGGCAGGCGCTGCAGCGCGAGCAGCGCTGTCCCCACGCGGCCCCGGCGCAGCGCGCGGGCACCGCCCGGCCCCGGCCCCGGTCCCGCCGCCCCCCCCGGCGTGGCGGATCGCCCCCCTGCAGGCGTCAGGCAGCGCCTGCCCCGCTTTGCAAAGCACACCGCTCTTCGGAGACGTGCCGTTGAGTGCCGGAGGGGGGATGCAGTCCTGACACCGGCGGGCTCACCGCTCTTCGGGGGCGTTTGGGGTGCCTGAGAGCACGGGGGAATCCTCCGCTGAGCTTCAGCGCCTCGGTAAGGGGGTATCGGCACGTGCTCCTTAGCGCGCATCATCGCGATGCAGGCAGTGCCTCTGTAGCGGAGCTTTGTGTCTCACAAAGGCGGGGATGGAGGCGACGCTGGCGCAGCAGGGCAGTGCAGCGGGGCCCTGCAGCACGAAGCTCGCCCATTCCCAGCTTGGCTTGCGCTTGCCTTTGGGTCCAGTCTTCCTCTGTTTGGGGCTGTAATTCCTAACGCAGCAAACACCTTACCTGCCAAGAGAGTGGTACTGCGTAGCATTTCTGGACCATAGAAAAGCTAACTGGTTCTGTAGCAGCTTGGGCATTCACCCGGCCGCTGCAGGAGATGATGTTTCCCTATGTAATGCAGACTTGGGCACTGTGAAAAGACACCTGTGCATTTTTGTGAGCTTCCGATTGCGATGATGAGGGGAACAAAGTAAATCCAGGGGTAATAAGATAATGAGGTCATCAGGTGCATTTTTCCCAAGCTACTTAGAGTTTTGCTAGTATTTTATAGTTAGTTGTGAGTACTGCCGTTAATTCTTGTTTTATTTCTGGAGGGAAACAATCCAGAACGTGTTCTGAAATTGTAGAAAATTCAGTGTAAGCTGTGAACTGGAGAGGAGCTCTGTGACCCATCAAAAACATGCTGTTCTTTAGTTCATTTGTTTTCAAGTAAAGAGGGAAGCAGCTTATGTGTAAGGCTCCTTTCTACTCATTCCCCAGGGGAAGAAGGGAGGTGTAGTGATCAGAGTAGTCTGTTTTGGATATTATCATAATTCCTGAAGGCCCTTGTCATGCTGCAAAGGCAAGAGTGGGCTGGAGACTGTACCCCAAAGAGTTCGTGTCTGCAGGAAACTGTAGTGTTCTGCTGGCACAAAGGAGGCCTTTCCTCAAATGCACAGGTGCGTGCGTGTGTATCTGTGTACCTTATGCTGAGGGTGTAGAGTGCGTCTTGCATGACAGAGCACAGGTCATCATGAATCTGTGCCAGCCATGTTACTTGTGGGTGGTGGAAGGAAACCAAACTGTTAATGCAAAGCATTCTGTTAAAATTAAAGTGAACATACGAAAACACAAGTGATCTTTATTTAGCATCCTTTGAGAGCAGGAATTGTATTCCTGTGCTGCCTTGTTCCAATCCAGTCGCATCTGGCAGCAGGTAACAATTTAAAAGGTTTACTAAAGCTGTGATTCTTAACTGAACCAATTTTTCAAAATTTATTATAAAAGCTATTTTTTATAAATAGTTGGGAACTGAAGTGAACTTCTGTGAGAGGGCAGTACAATAGATTGCATGTAAGTGGAGTAGCCTTCAGTAAAATCTTAATAATATTGATGACTTACCAAGTCCAAAAAATGGAACAATGTGGTGTCAGAGAACGTGTCTTCATCTTCCCTTATAGCTTATGCATTGTCTGGGCTTATGCGTTGTCTGGGTCTAGGGGACTCTGATTTACAGGTTGGACTCCTAATTGCTACCATTTATGGAGAAAAAAAAATGATAGATTCTCCACCTCTCTGATTTCCAAGGAATGGAAATTAATTGGTGTATTTGAGACTGAACTCATGTGCCATTGAAGTCAGTGGAGGCTTGATACTGGTCTCCCTGTGCAGAGCATCCAGCTTTCCAAGGGGAAGGGTTGTCGTTGGGGACTGGGGTGAAGCAGTTTCTGGTCTGAAGCTCTACAACAGGTTGCCTGGTGCGACCAAGCTGCTCAGTCTCATTACGCCTTGGTTCAGCACCTCTCAAAGAGGGATGGTTTCTCTCCTAGCAGTTCATATACCGCTGCAGCACGAAGAGGGATCCTCATGGTGAAGCGGAGTAGGCAAATGAAGCAATGACTAATGCCCCATGTGCAGAAGAGTAGGCCCTGTGTAAGGGAAACCTAGCAATTTGTCGAAAGAGTATTGACTTGAGAACCAAAGAGGGCGAGTGCCGCAGATGGACGCTCTGCCAAAGCCCGAGGTGTTGCTGTGGGAGGAGTACAGGTGAAACCTCCCAAATACCTAGTTAAACTGGAGTCTCCTGGCACACGCCTGCAGAACATGCCTCCTAGCTCATGTTGTTGGCGTGTGTTTGTTTGGGGTGTTAGCTTGCCGTGTCTCCGAAGCTGGCTCCTGCTCATTCAGGCCCATGTCTCTAATGTTCTTTGAAGTTATTGTTTCTTTCTAAATCAGGAGGATGGGAACCTCCTCTTCCCAAGTTGATCCCTCCTCGCCCCATCAACTTGCAAAGTTGTTTGGGTGTGGGAGCAGAGACTATCTGGTGGATCCAGTTCTTTCAGTGGGTTTGAAATTACAGGGCTGTGCCTTTTGCATTCAGCTTGGTACTTTTTTCTATCAGCCTATTTTGAAGTGGTCTGCTTGTTGGTAAAAACATATACTGGGGGGCACTGTGTATAGAGAAGATGCTGTGCAAAAGGTAGTTTGGCTGGAGGAACAGTTTCAGTGCAATTCTAGGCATTGAGAACTCCTGAATTCATTGCATTTGTGTCTCAGTTTTAGAGACTCTGGGGTTTATATCTTAAAAGTTTATATTTGAACTCCTTTGCTTTCTTCTTTAAAAAAAAAAAAAAAAAGGCAGATATTTCCATCGTTCCTGGAACAGTAGATATTACAAGAGCAGAGATGTCTTCCATCTAAAATGGCAACTGTGCCAACATAGAGCATCGTTTTAAGGTCAACCTTCAACCCAAGCCTCGCCTACCAGAGCATGGTGGCTGATGGAAACCCCCAATTCCCTGTTAATGTGTGCTAAAACGCCTTTTGCTTTTCTCTGCTGTGCATGTGGAGAGATAAGCCCAGACAGGCGTACAAGAAATATGTAACCCCCTGAAAAGGCTATGCTGTGCACAGTGCAGAGGTACCCAAGGTATTTCTAGATGCTGCCCTTGACACACTGATGACCGCTCCGGTGCAGGCAGCTGCTGATGGCAAAGAGCAGGTTAAGAGGAAGGAGGAGTGGAGATCCCTTTGTCTTGAGGTGGTTGAGGATGACCTTAATGTGACCCTCGATTTCTGTGTAGGTACCTATGTAGTGAAAACTGATTAGCTGAGTTTTGTGAATTATGTGATGAAAAGTATCACGTGAGTGACAGGTTCCCTTGTACGACAAAGCCCAGGTCTTTACAGAATCCCCTCAAAGTCTGTGCTGGAGCAGCTTGGAGGATTTGTACCTGCATTATATGTTTACAGCATTGCCATCTTTCATCTGTCTTCCTTAAATTAACAGTTGTTGTAATCTTGTGACTAGGGAAAAGTTCTTCTTTCTTGTGCCTATGCTTGTGCAGAAAAGCATGGAACCTGGAAGGCAAACACAGTACCACTGACTTTCTTTTTTAATTTTCTCAGAGTTAAACCAGTCATTTTATAGTCGTGATTCTTTGAGTCATTGGGAGTGGCAATATGGATCTGTGTTCCTGTGCTGTCTGTCATGCTCTGTATCAATTCAGGAAGGGTGGTTGTGGTGAAGGTTTTTTCTCTAGGAGAAAGCAAAATTATGTTTGCAGCTGGTGAGTGGGCTATTTCACCACAGCTGGATAGTCTCTCACTGTGTCATAGATCGCCCTGGGTGAGGCTGTTTCTCTTTGACTCCCCATGTTCATGTTTCTTCCAACCTCTGTGTTTTCCAACCCTGGTCTTGCATCCTGGCTACCGAGATGTGTCTGCCAGAAAGGGAGTAGCAAATTAGTCACAGAATCTGGAGGTAAATGCTGGAAACACTCTTACAGCAGCACATCTCTGCTTGTTTTTCTGATGTCCCAGTGTATCTTGGCCGGATGTAGCATAGGAGTGGAAGCTTTTGCTTCTCTCTAAAAAGCCTTGTGTGGTTCGTTAATTTTTTTTGGCCGATTTCAAAAGACAACAACGTTGGTCCCTTGCCCTCCAAACTGGGCAAGGGCTCAGGGCTCAGAACAGCGTGTCAGGAGCTGGGTGGGACTGCAGCAGGTCAAGAGGTTCAGCCCTGCCTGTCCTTCTGCTGCGCATCTGTCTAAACAGTCCTACTGCAGGAGGCCCCTGTGTCGCGCAGACGGGCTGTTCTGGGCTGGGGAGGGAAGTCCATCCTGGGCACTTTGACTTCTTGGGTTGTTTTTTTTTTTCCTGCTTTGTGTGCTTGGTGTCTTGGAAAAAGGCTGTAAAAGGAGGTCAGCACATGGACTGCATAGTGAAACAGAACTGCTGGAGAGCTGGGCACAGAATCTGCCTCCTGCTGCTGCTGATGTCTCTCTTCAATTATTTATGCTCCAAATGGATAAAATGGTCATTACTGCAGGGCAGGGGGAGAGGTTCAGCCCTCTTGGTGCAAGTAGCAGTCTGCAGTTTATGAAAAGGAGAAGTAAGCATTTCCTGCACAGGGATTTTTGTCCCTTGAATTTCCATGAACTGCTCAGCTACTTGTGTGTGAGTCCAAAGTTCTGCTGCTCTGGTGTGGATTGTGCAGGGCTGTTTAGGGCACGTTAGCCAAATATGTAAGTGCGACAGATGTTGTGGCCCAATTCTTGCAGATGCTAACGAAGTAGGAGCAACCTTCATTTAACCCTAAGAGATGCTTGTGACACTTGCTCAGCTGCTGGGTTGCAGCCTGCTGGGGCATTACAAAAGGCAGCTCACAACTGCAGAGGTGAAAATGTTGCTGCCATCTGAATGAAGCCCAGTCCCTGGATGCTTTTAGTGTCCAAAGTCAAGGAGTCTCTTACAACCTCTTAATGCTCTCAGAAATTATACTGGCTTCACACTGATGCCATTCTTCATTTGATTGTTCTAGAAATAAATGTAAGAGGGTTGTGCCAGTTCCCTGCAAAAGCTGAGGAAAGGCAAGTCTAGAGAGAGAAACAGCTGGTAGAGTTCAGTGTCTTCTAGAGCCCATATTGCCCACCTTCAGTTTAAGACTAAGGTGCTGTTCATTAAATACCCAATAAAGTGGACATCTTGGAAATCGAGGGGAGATTCCATGTTCAGCCAACCGGTTGCTTGCTCTGCCAGGCCAGGTTGGGTCCCTGCTGTGTATCTTTAGAGCTTTGCCAAATTAGCGTTAAATGTTCAGCCCAAGGGATTTCCCTGGCAGTTTTGGGACACTCCACTGCCCACAGTGGCGGCTCCTATAACCATGCTGCAGCTGCTGCCCGCGTGTGCTGAAACCATGCCTGGAGAGCTCTGCTCCCTCTTTAATACATCAAGCACTTCTTGCTGAGATCTCTCTTGGCTAAGCCAAAGAGGGTTTCTCTCCTGTTGTTTCTTTTCCAGTTCCAAGTGGCTTCTGTGTTACTTTTTTCCTGGATAGCAGAGCATGAACTGGAGGGCACCTGCTTTGCTTACCTGCCCAGCTTTCTTGCCTGACCAACAGTAAGACTTTGTCCTCTTCTTGCCCAAGGCAGAGATTTCCCTAAGACAGTGAAACCTCACAGAATAATCCTCCAACACTCGTGAAAGAAACATGTGGCATTTCTAATACATTGTGTGACTTCAGATTTTTGTGAAGTGTATGCAAGTTGTTTCATAGCATACTGGATTAATTCCTATGTGGGCTGGATTTTGTGTGTGTGCGCGCGTGTGTATGTCTACAGTGTGGTTAGCCTCGAAGCGCAGGAAGAAAATGTTTGTCTGCTGTTACACATTCCTTTTCTCCCAGAGAATTGTCCCTGGAGCTATGAAGAGGTTTGTAGTCATCTTGTTCCCACAAGGGTGTTCAGGAGCTGGATTTGTGTGTGGTGCATCAGAAACGCGGCGGTTGGATCCCAGAACACGTGCTCCTCATCAGCATGTGTGCTGCTGTTCATCCATGACTTGGTATCCCAGAAACATTGTTCAAAATGAAGAGTGGAAGGTGGCACCGAGTGTGCTGAGAGGAAGGGTTTGTATGTGCAGTGCTGCCCACAGGAGCTGGGCTGCAGAAAGCGAGATTTTCTGTCCCTCCTGACTCCAGTAAGAGTCCTTTCTGTTTTGAGGGCTGAATGGGTTAATATTCTTAATTCCTTCTCTCCTGTGTGAGTGTTTTTCCAGTGCATTAATTGATATCTATTACGGCCTGCTAACATTCAGCTCTAGACTGCGGTGCCTTCCCTCGGTCTGCCACTCTCAGCCCCTACCCATGCAGCTGGTACGCCCAGCAGCGTCACAGCAGCCACGTGCTGGAAGGAGCTGGAAGAAGAGAGCACTGGAGGCTGCGGGGACTGCCTTGCTGATGGGCAAAGCTTGGCAAAGTGTTGGCCAAGAGCTGAAGAGGAAGTGAAACCCTGCATGAGCATCTGCAAGGGTGTGATGCCAAGAGGGGGAAGAGAATTGTTTAGTTTCAGGCTTTAGTACAACTGTGCGCTCCTGAAGTCAAAAAAAAGAGAAGTTGAGGCTGAAGTTCAGCTCTAGAAGAGGGATGCTATGCTGTGCAGTGCAGCACAGCGCAGGGATGCTCGAGATGGCAGAAACCTCTCTGGATGCAGCTGCGCAACCTTCGGATTGCATCAGCCTGGTGCCAGGCCATGGCAGCGAGGGCGAAGGGAGGCTCAGGGCTGACGCTCAGAAGTGCAGTGTGCTGGAGCATCTCAGGCTGTGGTTCGTGCTAGCTGAGCACTCTGTGGGTTGTGAGCCAGTGTAGTTGTTAGTCAGAGGTGGGAAGCCCTTAATAGAAGCTCATTCCAGTTCTTCTCTCACCTCTTAAATCTGGGCTGGTTTTCTGCACAGTGGCACTAGCTGACAGCAGTAACAGCCGGTGCCAAGACTGAAGTGCTCACCCTGAAGTTAGCTGATGGGGAGAGGGGAACAGCACGGTCGCTGAGCTATCCCTGTGTGCCACTGCGTTGGCTGTCTGCATAACTGCTTGGAGCCAAAGAGCAGGAGAGCTGAGGTCCTTTGCTTGCCAGCTTTGTTCAGCTCAGCTCTTTGCTCTTCCTGGGAACTTTGGGAGTGCCCTGTTTGTTTTGAAGCTTGTTATCAAGTGTGTCCAGGGTGTGTGTATGGAGCTGGGATGGCCTGTTTCTGCCTGACCCTGCCTGTGGCAGCTGGTGCCGTTCTCCCAGAAGGACTCCTGGCAGGGGGAACCAGGAGCTGGGAGCGCAGGCTGAGCAAATAAACCGCAGGATCGTGAGCGCTAGCTCCTGGAGACTGGCCATGGGGAGCGAGCCCATCCCACTGACCTCTAGACATTCTCAGTGCAGAAGCAAGGGAGGGGAAAAAAGATCCACTCAGCTTGTGGGAAAAGAGGCTCCAAGGGCTTAACGTCTTCCTTCTGCTTTCTGTGAGGCAAAGCCCATGGCGGTACAGATGTGGTCGGGGCTCCAGTGACTATGTTTCGTTTTTCCCTGCAGACCCCTGGTGCTTGGAGATGTGTGAACACATGAGAGTGCAGGCCAGGCCTTTTACTGCTTTAGTTTGTATTGCAATTATTTTTAAGATTGCTTCCCAGGCAAGTCACTTCATTTTCAGCCTTTGTAATTTCTCCTGGCTATTTCCTCAGTGTGAGAACTATTCTAATCCTGCCTGCCGCGCTGAGCTCATTCTTGCTGTGATACGTACACACACGAAGTCTCTTTAGATCCTGCAGCCTTACATCCCCTTTTATTTTCAAATAAATTACATACTACATAAATTATATATTCGGGTGAAATATGAGTCACAAAGGCATCTGCTATCTCCCTGTCCTACCTACATCGTCCCCTTGGCTGTGCTTTCTTTGTAGTTCAAAGCTCTCCTGAGTCTCTGTATTAAGTTGTGTGAAGTCCTGGAAATGTAGATGAGCAGTATTGGAAATGCCCATCTGGACCAGTGGTAATCTCCCTCTGCCCAAGGCCTGCTGTAAAAAATGTCAGGGAGGTTTATGGCTTTTAGGATTCCATCAATGCTTAGAGGCTCCGGCTGCTCAGAGGAGCTGATGCCAGCTGGGACCAGACAGTAATGGAAGAAGCATCAGAGCCTTCAGGAGCTGGTATTTGCCCTGTTTTGTAGGCAGTGGGCTGAATCAAGGCAGCAGGGGTTAAATGCCAAGTGATGCAGCTGGCCTGCAGCAAAGCCTTGCTGCTGTGATTGCACAGCGCTGCGATGAGCAGGAGTGTGTCATCATGACAGCCAGAGAGGTGCTCTCTGAGATGATCTCTCGGCTCCCGGCGGCTGCGCTTGCAGTCCCGACTTTGTGTAGATGGGTTCTGCGACACGGCTGGAACAGTGCTCTGGAGCCCTTAGCTGGAGCACGTGGAAGGGAAACTGCTCGCGTCTCACTCCCGAGATTAATATCTTTGCTGTTCATCTGCTTACTTTAAAGAGCTCTCCTCCCCTTGAAAGGAGCCCTTGGCAGAGCATGTATTTATGAGGGAACTGGATATCAGAGAGGACAGTTATTTAACAAGACTTGGTGCTTTTTCTGGGCGGTTAATCCAGGCGCATGCTTGGGAAGGACTCCAGGTCTACTGAGCAGCTGAACGCTCTGGATCTGCTCTAGTCTGCCGGCAGCCCTGGGGCTGACACTTCAGAAGCTCAGACCAGGCCCACAGAGACGAGCAAGTCAGAGGTATGTTTTCTGTGTACACTCCAGCACTGTCACATTGATATGTTTGGGATCCTGCTAACCATCACTGTGCAGCAGGAGCGTGTCCTCTTGTCACTTGGGTAAGACTCGTCTGCCCTGCCCCACCACACTCGGCTCACAGCAGGTTCACAGCATTTGACTTCAGAGCAATTTAAACAAACCAGAAGTGACTGGATGGGGCCCAGCGTTCCTCTTCCTCAGTGCCTGCTCTGTTCAGCCTGCTGGTCCTCGAACAGAAAGGCTGCATGCCATCTCATAGCTGTGTGATGGCATTATTTTCAGCAGCTCTCATTAATGTCGGTGAAAGCCTTTCTGTTTGAGGTGGTAGGGCCAGTCCTCAGCAGCTGCTCAGAGGCTCCGGCCGGTGCCAGGCATTTCTCTGCCTGGTTTGAATGGCCAGTGTCATCTGAACATCTCCCTTCTCCTCCCGTGGTCACACTGTCATGGGCAGGTGTCAGTCAATAGCAGAATTGTTCTCTTGGTAAACAAGTGATGGCGTTATTGGAGCTGCCCTTCATGTAGCAGCAGCGCAGTGGGTGCCTGGGGTTGCTAACGAGGGATATATCATGGGGCTTGTTAGTCTGAAAGCTTAATGAACCATCCTATGCTTCTTTGCAAAGCGTGTGGACGCTTCTTGACGTGTACTGTTCCTGTGCTGTGTCTTGCACTTGGCCGTGTTTGGTACTGAAGCGTGTCCCTGCAAGGTAGAGCTCACAGCAGAGATGCGGGTGTTTTGGGGGACTCGGATCCCATCTATCACGACATGAATGACAGTGGACATCCAGGAAATGTCTGGGTGAGACCCCTGCTCTTGCTTCCTCAGACACCCTGCGTACACCCAAGGGCTGAGCTAATTTGTGGCAGCAGTGAATCCGTGTGTATTGGGCACCCAGACCCTGTCCCCTAGGGGTTTAGGGCTTTCCCTTCATGACAAATAACTATTTTTCTTTCTTATTTTTCAAAAAATAAAATAATTAGGGCATCCACCCACCTCTTGGCTGGCATCCTGCAGTAATAGGCCAGCATGTGTTTTTTCCGGTGAGGAAAGCAGGTCTTGCTTTGTATTTGTAAGGCAATGGTTTATAAATGAGCCTGAAAAGAAAACTGATTTCCCTACTTATGGCAAAATTACATCAGGAAAGAGTCACATCAAAATTTCTTAAAGCTGGGCCATGAATTTGGCCTGATGCTGTTGGTTTGATCACGTACAGTGGGAATAGCGTGTTCCAGGGGTGTGCAGGTGAGGGAGCGTGTTCCCTCTGTGCACAGAAAACCAGACCTCGTCCGTCCTTGCCCTGTCCCTCAGCACTGGAGGTGAGAAATACTCATGTTACAGATTTTTCTTTCCCTTTGTATACACCCTGAGGCTGGAGATAAGAAGGGAAAGAACTTGACTTTGTGTAGTCTGTAGCATGCGAGGCTGCGGTGAGCCGTGGGCAGCCACGTCGGGGCAGAACCGTGCCTCTGGGGTAAGCTGGGTGCGTGTGGGTTGGGGACTTGGAGGGGGGCTGCCGAGCCTGGCCCGTACAGTGTGGCATTTAGCATGGCTGTGAGGGGATGGCACGTTTCTGACAGGCCTGTGAGGGGCAGTGGGCGAGATCCCACAGCAAAACATGACTAGAGAATAAATCCCAGAAAACAAATCCCAAGAGATTACTGTTTGGCTTGGCAAGTCAGAGCCCAGGCTGGGAGCCCAAGAGAATCCCTCCCTGTTCTGCATGTGACGCTGGTTCCTGGATTTGCATGGAGATGGTTAGCCTTGGATTCTTCAGAATGGATGTGAGGGCGATCTGGCTGCGAGATCTGTCACCCCATTGATCGCCAGGGTTGATTTGGCTGATCTGGCTGGCTAGGCGGGTGTCCCCTTCCTCCCTCACTGCTCCATGTGCGTCCCTCCTGAAGCTGTGTGCTCGGTCGAAGAGGACGACCTTCCGGTTCCGATAGAGACGTACCGTTCATCGGTCAAGGGTATACGGTAGCTGCGCTCCCCTGCTAGAACCTCCAAACAAGCTCAAGGTCCATTTGTAGGAGAACATAGGGTAGTCAAGCTTCCAAGGCTGCAGACACATCCAAGTGAGGCACTGCATGGGTCAGTCTGCCATAAAGAAAAAAATATTTTTTTTTTTAGTCTAGTCTACCCTTGATTGGCTTAGAGTAGACTTGGTAGTGTAGGTTAATGGTTGGACTGGATGATCTTAAAGGTCTTTTCCAACCTAAACGATTCTATGATTCTATGAAAAATATAAAGGTTTGACTTGATGCTGTTCTGCAGGTCCCAAGAGCTATTAATGAGTTTCTAATTTGATTTTGCACCCTGTTCTTGTTAAAGGGCTGTGAGTGACAAGTTCCTCTTGGCCTGCTGTGGCTGTCACTTGAGCTGACACTGCATGGGGGTGGTGGCTGTCTGCGAACCTATTGACTGAGCTGAGTGTTCCTCATCCTGCCCTGCTCCTCCTCCTTACCTGTGCGGCTGTTTCCATTTCCTTCGGGTTGCCTTGTAGGAAAGCACAATCTAGTAAATGCAATTTTTCTACTCCATTGCTTCCAAGTTCTTTCTAACATTGGGTATTGCTGTGCCTTGTGAGTCCAACAACCACAGCGTTTACAGTCAAATGACTTTCTGTCTTGTCTAATATCTTCTTTAGTCCAGTTTCATTTCTCTGACTTCCAGAAATCCATTATAATCATTTCCAAGGTGACATTTCCATGAACTCTGGTCTTCCAGTGCCTGCTGTGTTAACATTTCCCATCTTACATCTCGTACACTTTACCATTCTTGTTATTTTCAGGGGGAGCCCAGAAAGAAATCAGTGAAATCAGCAATACCACTAAAAAAATCCACAAGAGCAAGCAGTTTACAATTAGCCGTTCCTTGATCAGGACTGTATTAATGAGTCGTCGTTAGCAGTTTTGCTACAGGGCAAGTAGAGATTATATTGATGACTGTGATCGGATGAACTTTATAGTGGAAATCAAGACTGAAATAGCAGCAAGACCAGTAGCACAGCAATGTTATCTGCAAAGAACAGATGTTATCAAGAACCCAGTTTGTTCAGTGTGATGGGGCTGGTCCCTGAGGCACTGACATTAGTTATTCAGCTTGGGGCACTAAACTTTTGTGATTGCTTTCTCACTTAATTTTTCAGGGGAGAAATTGTTATCTTAAGGTGGAAAGGATTTTAGGAGGAGTGGGGCAATATGATTTAGAATGTGTGTCCTTTAATGACCCTCTGCAAAATTTAGGGCTTCAGTCTCTGTCTCCTGCAATCCAGTTGTGTGCTAAGGTTTGTTCCTAAGGCTGTGATTTTTGACGAGGAGAGAAGAAAAATGGTGCTCTCAAATCAGGTAGCAAACATCATTCCTGAGACTTTGTCAGGACAGTATCCAGGCCTGTCTGGTCAAAGTGGGTTGCCTGGTCTGGCCGCAGTATTTTATACAGAACTGTCACTGGTGAAATTTGCCAACATGGCAGAGTTGGGTTGTAAACCCCACGCCTGTTTTGGGAAGGTCATAACAGCAGCTCCAATGTTCTTGTTCCTAGTGCTAAGCTCAGCGGGGCCTCATGGCGCGATGGCGGGGTGTTTGCACGGTGACGGTATCTGTGAAGCCCTCTCCTGGGCCACAGCCCTGCAGTTTCGCGTTGTGCCAGCCCAGAGCTGCGGGTTGTCCCTGCCCCAAATTGAGCGATCCCACTTGCAGCGTCTCTGAGACTGTGGGCATGTTCTGGATTAACCAAGGACCTGACACGTTCCTCTGGTCTGGGTTGGTGGTGTGGAGATGAAAGACAATAGGATGAAACAGCAGCTTTTCCACAAAGGCCATTGTGCAGTATAGTTATTTTAAAGGCAAATTTTGTAGGCAGTTTGCAACAATACAAACCAAGGGCCCTCCTTCTTTAAATATGAACGAAAGTGCCCAAGTCCTTTGAAACTGAGAGGAGCTAGGCACCTCCTGTATTTTAAAAAATTTGGCTCTGGTGGGCAGCCTCGCCACTGTTCTCCCACCACCACCACTGTAGCTTATTTCAGTTGCTGTCTAGTAAAAGCTCTCACCATCTCCCATGAGCAGGCTGCTGCAGAGGAATTTGCACACCTGGTGCCAGGCTTACAGTTGCCTTTCATGTGCTGTGGTCCATGGATTAGGTCCAGGAAAGGGGCTAGCGAAGGAAAATAACTAGGAAAATACTGCAGGAGGTAGGTTCCAGGCTGCTCTGAATGGCCCTTTCATCTTTGTCTCAAAAAAATCAGCGAGAGCCGTAGCTCTGTGCAGATGGCTTTGAAAGGATACCAGCCATGCTCAGGAGATAGACCCATCTAACATTTTGGTTTCTTTATTGGAACTGAAACTTTTACAATGCTGCTTCTTTTTTAGGGACTTTGTTTGGCAGAGATGCTCCATTGTGGATTAGTGTTTTTAACATCTCATCCCACCTTGTTTCTTTTGAAAATTGTCCTCTTTACCCTTCTCTAAACTCTTCCTTAAACCGCTCCTGTGCGTACTTTGCAGCAGTTAGCTAGTGGGTGGTTGCTGTTTATCACATTAGCTGTGCTACCTTCTGACTGATCTGTGCGCCTGTTAGTTTTCTTGTGTGCTTCCGATTGCAAGCCCTTTGGGGCTGGGATTGCCTTTGCGCTCCGGTTCAGCACCCTGCACATGGGGGTGGGCTCTCCCAGAGCGTGTAGCAGATTGCAACCCCCTCCCTCGATGACATATCCGGGGCTGAAGAGCTAGGCAGTGCTTTTACCCTGAGGCTGGATGCTTCTGCATCCCATGTGCCGGTCTCTGCTTCACCTGCACTCGTCACAGCATGAAAAACTCATGCAGGCTTTGCTATTGCAGGTCTCCTACCTTTTGCGGTGTTGATAATTGAGGCCGTTCTTGCCTGGTTGAACTCCTCCTGTGCCCTGCTCTTTCTGGATGTGCCAGTGACAGCAAGGATGGCAGGGGAAAGAATTTGAGAGCAGTGCAATGAAGCAGCTGTTTGCTGTAGCAAGAACGTCTGTATTGACTGGGCTCCCGGCAGCTTGGGACTGGCTGCTTTCACCTTTAAAATCCAACTCTAAGGCTTTTCGTAAACAGTGAAATAGGATCTGGTCTCAGGGGAACAGTTTATATAGTTAAATCTAAGTATTACTGGAAAAGGAAAATACAAACTTCGTCATCTCTAACTCTGCCAGGGCACTGGTGTCCTTAAGTCTGTGGAATTCCTTTGCACAGAGGAAGCCTGGTTTGCCTGGGAAAAGAGTTTTTTCTTGAATTAGGTTACTTTCTGTTGCTCTTAATATACTAATAATTTCACATCATCTCTTCCATATGCTCAGATCTTGCTGTCCAGAACATTCAACAGACCCTCAGCAGATCTTTCCAGCCTATAGTTTTGGAAAATATAGGGTGTGATTTTTGTATGTTTACCTGTATGTTATCTGCAAGTTCCTCAAACACAGTACAGTCTGATTCTTGTTAAGCTGCCCTCACTGAAGCCTTTGCTTTCATTCTGAATGGCTTTTGCCTGTATATTGAGCAATTTAAAAATAAACCCCAGAAAAACAATAACATACATGAAAACTCTGTGGGAGTGTTGGCGCATGCCTGCTCTCACTTGCAGGATTATTCATGTACAATTGTTTGTGGCAAAAGGCTGTCCATTCTGCACACAAGGAGCAGCTGAGCGCTGGAAGAGTGTGAAGCGTGTATCCCAAGCAGGAGTCTCCTGCAGACGGTGTTGCTGGGGGGGCTGGGGACAGAGAAGGTGGCTCGGAGCTCTCCAGGGTGTCTGGCTGCAGGGTGAAGAGCACAGCCCTTCCCGAATGCCTTCCAGCCCGGGATCCTCGAGCGCTTGGCAGGCATTGCTGGCTCAGCCAGGGCAGCTGTGGGGGTTTGCAGTGAAGTTCTCCCCACTGCTGCTTTAGGGGTGGTAGAACTGAAGCCCAGGACAGAAATGCCTCTAGAATGAGGGGTTATGTCTGGAGGCCGTGATTTTTAGGGATGCACAGCAGCTGCTTTGGTGAAGGAGTGGCTCCGCTCCTCTGTGAGTCAGTCACGCCACAACTGAAGCTTCTCCAAGGCGTTTGAGCCTCAGGAATCCCCTTAGCCCGAATGTTCAACTTCAGACCTGTCCCGTCTGCGTAGCGGTTGGTGTTTCTCGGGGCGGCGGGGTGCGACGCGCGCCCTGCTCACTCCCTGCGGTCGGAGCGCTCCTGTTGGGAGCCTGCGGGCGCTGCCCGGTGGGAGGGCCGGGGTCCGACAGGGCAGCCTCTCTCTTCGACATTTGCTTCCCCGCCAGGTCCTCGCTACATCGATGACTTCTGCTGGCGTCTTACCAAGTTACTGCCGGAACTGGGAGAAGGACGCTGGTGGGAATGCAGCCAGGTGGGAGCAGCCTGCGGCTTCCTCTGCTGAAGCGTGTCTGTCCCGCAGCCTGTTTATTCCTAGGCTGTGCTGAAGAGGAACCACCTGTACAGCCCAGGTCTGTGCCTGGCGCCAGGATTTAAGAGAGGTTCTTTTCACTGGTGCCCGCTGCTTCTAGAAGGGCTGTAGCCCACAAGGAAGAAAGTTCTTGCTTTTATCGAGGTTTTGGCTGGTTGGTATCCAGGGCTGGCCTCTGGAAAGAGGCTGGGCAGCAAAGTGCTCTCCGGGAGAAGCAGTCATGCTGTGCTTCTCCCGCTGTTCAGCCCCAGGGGTGTCGTGTGATTCAGAGAAACTAGCACCGGATTGCCAGTGCACGTGGTCCTGGGTTCCAGTCTTCCATCTGCTTGAAGAAAGTCCTAGAAATATGCAGCATGTGATCTATAGCTGTGCACACAAGCATACTCTTGCCCCTTGTGCTTCTCTATCCATTGAATTTGCAATAGCTCCTGTTATCCCACGGTACTGAGAAGGTATCGTGCCCGGCGTTGCTTTGGCCAGCTGCAGCTGTGGCACACGTGAGGCCAAGGGCATGTGTGTGGGCTGCAGTTGGATTGGGTCCAAACTGTACGGATCGCAGTGGCTGCATTTGCTGACAAAATGGCCCCGTCCAATGGCTGCCATTGCAATGAGACTGGGAATTCTGGAAGAGACCTGCAAAACCTCAGTGCCTTCCTGTGTAGAGCAAAATCTGGGGTGAGGGAAAAAAACATGATGCTGTGGGAGGGAGCTGTGTGACAGCGATGTGTCTTGGCCGTTACCTCTTGAGGCACTGTTGGATACTGCGGTCGGTTCAGTGCTTCCAAGAATGAGACACTGATTCATCTGTGGTCAGTGTGTTTTTAAAATGATGCCGCTAAACGTCAGTCTGGTTTCTGCTGGCCAAGTGTGGCCATTGCAAGGCTCTTTTCCTTAGGACTCCCCTGTGCTGGTGACCTGAATTTCCATCCTCCTTGCTCAGCCTGGTTCCTCAGGCGCTGGATTAAGTACGGCCTGATCCAGATGGGAGAATCCTGCTGCCACCTTGGCCAGCGTGGCCACCTGGACAGCGGGGAATGGGGCTGCGCTGGGGAGGCCACAGGGCTGTGGTGTTGGTGCTCAGTGCTGCGTGCAGAGGATCGGTTGCCAGTACAAACCATTTCCAACACTGTGTGCATGGGGAGAAAGACTTGGGCTGCTGCAGTGCAGGCACTTGAAGGCCAGCGGTTGGAGCTGGGCACACGGTGGAGCGGTGTGGCTGAGCTAATCTGACAGCACCAAGCTGCGATTTCTCCCCACTGCTCTGTTTGGGTTGGATTTGGGGAGCTGGGGGGCGAGTGCAGCCTTGTGCAGCTCATGCACATACCCTGCTATTAATTCAAAGCGGTTCCTGCCAGGTTTGTTCTTGCAGGGGAAGGAGGGAGGGAGGAGGTTCAGATGGCAGCCGACAGGGAGGCAGAGATTAATGAAATGTTGAGCTCTTAATGGGGAACATACTCTGTTGATTTGGGTTTCCCTCCCCACCCATCCCACTCCCTTTAATCTGTGGCACAGTCTCGAGAGCAGCTTGAGAACGGAAGTGATTTCAGACTGGAGGTGACCTCATCCGTCTCCAGCTCCGAGGTGGAGCAGCGTTTGGAGCCACGGCCGCAGCTTATGCCGCTCTCAGAACAACGCAGGCGTGAGGGGCTGAGGCTCTGGGGAGAGCCCCGTGCTTCCTGCTCGTCGGGGTGCTCTTGGTATGTGTGGGGTAGGATCTCACCCCGAGGCCTCCTGCGGTCTGCCAACCCCCCGAGTGTGGGTATTGGTAAGCCGCAGCTCAGCCCTGCGAGGCCCTGGCGTCTCACCCCAATTGTCAGGATTTAGGGCTGCTTGGCAGTGCCTGAGCTGTTGTGCTGCTCTCTCCAATGGCCGTGACCTCTGTGGGGAGAGCACGGTGGGTGCAGTGTAGCCCCTGTTGTGCTGGGGGAGGGAACGGCCCCGTGGAGGAACTGCACCGGTGTTGGGAACCAGCCCTGTGCGTCTGCTGGAGGAAGGGGTGTACCTGGGTGCTGGGCTGCGGCACGGTGCTCCCCAGCCCCACGACTGAGGGGCAGTGCCCCGCTGCCAGGCGGTATGGCTGTGCAAGTGGGGTGGGAAGTGCAGATGGGCTGTGGGGTTTTTCAGCTTTCTGTTTTCACCTTTCTACATGCTAGAGTGGGGGAAAGTAGGAAGGAGAAGACAACAGAGCAGAGTCCAAAAAACACAGCTGGACAAGAGGCGCCTTTCTGGAAATGGCAGATATGGGAGCAGTTTCCTGATGAAAAGTTCATGCCTGTCCTGCAGGGTGCAGAGCCATGTCTGGCTGGAAGACGTGCGCAGTGCGATCGTGTCTTGGTGCAGGAAGGTGCTGAGGGCATGTGCAATGGAAGAGTCCCTGCTGGGATCTTTGTGTCCGAGGGCCCTGTGGATCGGTGGAAAAGGTGATCAGAGCCCTCCTGGAAGCTTTGCTTTCTAGGAGCGGAGATGTCTGTGGGAGTGCTGAGGATCTGGAGCATGGGGTGGGAGCCAGCTGGGGTGTCAGCTCCAGGTCCCAGGCAGTGGCGGGGAGGTCAGGAGACCACAGGCAGATGCTGCTTGCAGAAACTACCAGAGAGTTCTCCCAACATGGCAAAGGGCCCTTCTTCCTCCTGTCTGCTACTCTGAGATGGCCAAGATTTTCTCTTGCACAGTTGGAGCCTGGAGTCTTTGGCTTGTATCAGGAATAGTGTGGCCAGCAGGAGCAGGGCAGGGATCGTCCCCCTGCACTCGGCGCTGGTGAGGCCGCACCTGGAATCCTGTGTCCAGTTTTGGGCCCCTCAATACAAGAAGGACATTGGGGTGCTGGAGCGTGTCCAGGGAAGGGCAGCGGAGCTGGTGAAGGGTCTGGAGCACAGGGCTGGTGGGGAGCGGCTGAGGGAGCTGGGGGTGTTCAGCCTGGAGAAGAGGAGGCTGAGGGGAGACCTCATCGCTCTCTGCAACTGCCTGACAGGAGGGGGCAGTGAGGTGGGTGTTGGTCTCTTCTCCCACGGAGTTAGCAATAGGACGAGAGGAAATGGGCTCAAGCTGCGCCAGGGGAGGTTCAGGTTGGATATTAGGAAAAATTTCTTTACGGAAAGGGTAGTCAAGCATTGGAACAGGCTGCCCAGAGAGGTGGTGGAGTCCCCATCCCTGGAAGTGTTCAAAAAATGGGTAGATGTGGCACTTGGGGACATGGTTTAGTCTAGTCTACCCTTGATTGGTTTAGTGTGGACTTGGTAGTGTAGGTTAATGGTTGGACTGGATGATCTTAAAGGGCTTTTCCAACCTAAACAATTCTATGATTCTGTGACTCTGCCAGTGTCCAGCAAGCCCAGCTCTACTCTGGCTGCTGGAGCTGGTCTGCCAGGCGCAGCTCTGGACTTCGGTACATGACCATGTGCTCCAGTAAGGACAGCTTCCAAGCGCTGTCTCGCAAGCTGTGTGGGGGAGTCCAGCCACTTCCCCTTAAGCCTAGTTGTCTTCTGGCTTGAGCTCAAGCTGAAGAGATGCTGGGCTGTGGCGGGCCATGGGTGGGAAAATAAAAGCAGTCTTTTCTCATGTCCCTGTGGCTGTGTGGCTGCAGGGGAAACTCCCTGTAGCTGGGTAGGCAGTGTTGGAGGGGGATAAGTTCGCTGGAGGAATTTGCTTTTCTCTTGGCCTCATCCCAGGTGGTATCAAGATTCTTGCTTGGAGATAAATCCTCTCCCACCGCTGCTAAATAGGGAGAGTTTAACCATTTGTGGGATCTAGCAAGAGACCTCCCCCAGCCCTCCTGCCCCTCTTCCCTGTTGCACTGGGAGCAGGGACTGGAAACAGATCCCATCGTGACTGTGTCACAGTGAGGACAAGAGTTTACAGTCCCATTTTCCTCCTTCCTGCCTCAGAGTTGTCTCTGTGCCTGTACGTGATGGAACAATCTGAAAGTGCATGGACAGGCAGGGATTTTGCACAAAAATGTCCTTTTTGTCCCCTCTGCTCAGCATCCCACAGCTGTGCCCTCGACACTGGAGTGCAGTGGCAGGTGACTGTGGCTGGCTGGGTGACAGAGGAGCTCTGCCGTGTCTGTGAGAAGGGGTTTGGGTCAGCAGAGCCCAGGGGAGGCTTGTGGTGCTGTCAACAGTGAAGGACACGCAGTGCCAGCGCTCGCTGCTTGGCAGGGCTCAGGACCTTGGCAGTCCCTTGCCATCTGTGGCCTCCTGTGTGTGAGCCCTAGCAGCATCCACGAAAGGGGCCACTGAGCCCTGAGCCCTGCCTGTTGCCGGAGTCAGGAGGGCACAATAAAGATGTGTCCGGCTGGCAGCCTGGAATGGGCTCGTGTGTCGGGAACAAATGAGCCTTTGTGCCAGGCGCTGCCTTCAGCGGGAGGTTTGTCAGCTCTGGAGCTGGGATGCTAATGCGCGGCTCTGTGCCCGGCCTCGCTGCGCTGCTCGGGGCCCCCCCCCCCCGGTTCAGGACTAGCCGTCAGCCTGGTACCAGGGTCGCTGGTTCTGCCTTTGCCGTGGGAGCTCTTTGCAGCAGGTGCTGCTTGCCCGAGCGTGACTTAGCCCGGTGGGCTGGGTAGCTGCAGGAGGCAGGACTCTCCTGGCCTCTCAAGTCCGAGTGTTCAGCAGCCTGGCTGCTCTGTGCCACTTGTGTGGCCTGAAGCTGTGTGCGTACAGGCTGTGTGTGTACAAGGCTGTGTGTGTTCCCTGCAACGCATAAAGTCCCCAGGAGCAGCCTCAGGGTGACTGGGACAGGGCTGTAATGGACTGGGATGGCAATGTCACCATATCTGGGGCTTTGAGCAGAAGTATCTCTTGGGAAGAGTTCAGCAGAGCAGGGCTGAGTGGGACTGCTTGGCAAATGTGACAGCAAAGCAAAGTCAGATTGGAGAAGTGAGGGAGGCTTCTATGCTTGGGCTGCTAGACTAGAGACCCTCATTACAAGAGGATATGCCTTAGAGAAAGCTGTCTTCCCGCTGTTGAGAATGGACTTGAGGTCTGTCCCCTGCAGTTCCTCTCCCCTGGCTGCTCTCCGGTCTCCGCTTGCAGCGTTGGTGCTGCAGTGGTGTGGAGCTGAGCGTGGCTGTGCCTGCCGGGGGATTCCGAGCTGCCCTCTCCAGAGTGGTGTGGTTGGTGGTGGGGTATGCGAAACCACAGGCGGGCCGAGAAGCTGGTGATGGGATTGGGGCAGCAGGAGAAGATCATGTTGGGAAGGATCCCTTCTGTGAAGCTGTGTAGGATGCTCTAGGTTTTTGGTTTTGTGGCAGTTTTGTCCAGCTGGTTGCTGCCACTGCAGTATCACTGCTACTGCGGCTGCATTTTGTTCATGGCATGTCCTGATATTTCATCCTTTCTCAGCTAAGAGCACTGGTCTCCAGGAAAACTCAGTTCAGCGCTCTCCAAGCAAGACTATGAAGATTTTGTTGGGAAGGAAAGGAGAACTTAGTGCATGTTCTGCTGCTCTCTGCCATGGTTGCGAATTCGCCACAGGCACCAGCTCTTCCAAAGGGAGGAACCGCTGAGGGGAATTGCAGGGCCCGGGGAGCAAGCGGGGAGAAGTCTCTTCTGGCTCTGAAAAACGCTCTGTGTGCTCAGAGCGGAAGCGGCAACCACAGGAAAAGGGTAGTTGCCGAACTCAAATTGCCAAGAGTTAAGCAATCTGTTTCAAAGCATGAAACCTCCTGTTGAGCAAGAGGGCTGTTTTCCCTCCTGAGGCAGGTGTGACCAGTAAAACCAGGCGGCACCTCCCGCAGTTTAGCTGCCAGACATGGCCAATGCTTCCTTAGCCCTCCCCACACAGGGTGTCCCCCATTTTTATCCTTTTCCTCCTCCTGCTACCCTTTTCAGAAGCTGCCTAGACACTCCCATGCTACACGCTGCTGTTTTTATCTCCGCCGTGTGCTCTGTGCTTTTGTGCTGGCTAGGACTGCGCAGGCACCGCTGGCACATCTTGCCCCTTTTTGGAACAGGTGGGTATGTGGTTGCCCCAAGCAGTGCGTACGCAAAAATGAATACATGAAAAAGGAGTCTAGGTAAAGATTTCTCCGCACAGCATGATCTCTGCAGGACCCTGATACACAAAGAAAGAGGGCCTGGTAGCCATTAATTTTGGGATCCCAGCTTATCAGTGGCAGATTCTTTTAGGCTTTGTAGAGGGCAGACCAAGAGATGTGGGAACAGCCTCGTCAGCCCCTCCTCCGCTGTGGTGCCATACAGAGCGGTAAGTCAGTGCAGTTGTGCTGTCTGCTGGGAGCAAATTCTCTGTGCCCACAGGGAAGTGGCCTGTGGGTGGGTGTATGACAAAGCTTGATAGCAAAACCAAAGTGGGAGGGCTGCCGTGCCTCCCAGGTGCATACTTTGCACAGAAGGGAGGTACTGGGTTGCTTTGGGGAGGAAAAATTTAGACTGTGTCTGTCCCAACTGGCTGGCTGTTCACTCCCTGTGTGCTCAGGAGAGCAAAGTCTCTCTGGAGTCCTCCTGTAGCCACTCCTGCGAGCCAGCACATAAATGGAAACAGATGGCGTCATCTCAGTGGTTAGTAGGAGTCTCTCGCTGCTGCAAAACTGCTAATGAAGTTTGGGGCTGGACCGAAGCAGACCGAGACTGCTGTGCTGACGGGGCATGCTGGCTCATGGCTTTGTGCTGGGGTGCCTGTTATCTATTGCAGAGCACTGCAGTTGCTGAGCCAACCTCCCAGCCTGGCGAGCTGTGGTGTTCCCTGCAGCAGCCTCGGACAGGGTGGTCATCTAGGGACCACAGAGCCGTCAGGACCTGTCGGTGTCCATCAATCCTTGTAAATAATCCATATGGGCATCCTTACTGGGAGTTCCAGAGCTTGCATATCACACCTGCATTATGGAAGGGCATGGATAGCTCTCTGGTATCCAGCACGATCTCTGCTAAGACTCTGAGCCAAATACTTCTCCATCCAAGGGGGTCTTTTGCTTTGTTTCACTACAAACTCAGACTATTGTCATTTTTTCCCTACTGGTCAGTATTTCTGATAAGGAGAAGCAACACTCAGCAGTTACAATTACTCTTAAGCTTAGAAGAAACTTTGTTTAAATTCCCTTTGACAGCACAATTTGATTTAGATCTTTAGTGATTTTGAAGTTTTCTCCCATCATCACAGCATTCAACAAAATGTGACTCTCCAGTCACGCTGCAGGGCACAGAGAGGCGGCGAGTTGTGCGGCAGAGGTGTAACCAGGCTTGGTGTTTGCTGGAGCAAGTAGATGGGGGAGAAAGGGAAAGAAAGGGGTTGGAGAGCATGTCTTGACTCTCTTTCTGATTATTCTGATGGCATCCTGCCCAGCCACAGCCTCGGTGTCTGTGCTGCAGGGTACGAGTTGCTGGTGTGAAGGCCGGGTGGCTGCACAGCCACTGGGAGCTGCGGAACAGTCCTGGTCCCCAGCCTCCCTCCATTGGCCTGAGCTGCGCGAGCCTTGGGCTGTAAAAATACTTGACGGTCTTTGAAGTGTAGGACTAGCACAGCCATTTGCTGCCTTGCAGCCCTTACCTTTTCTTCTTCTTCCATGCAGCAAGCTGCTAGGCTTTCTATCTGCCTGGCTGGTCGCACAGCTGTGTCGGTGGCCCACAGCCCAGCTGTGCTGGGCACCTCTGCGGGTGAGCAGGGGCTGTGATGCCCTTGGGAGCACTGCGCTGTGCTGCCGCCGTGCAGCAGCAGCGCTGCTCCGGCACGGTCGCTGGTGTGCCTGGTGTGCCAGGCCCTGGAAAGCCTGGCCAGGCCACAAATGGTGGAAGAGGCACCAACTGCTCCATGGCTGCAGTGTCTCGGGCCTTGTGGCCTGTGAGCCTGCCAGTGGCACAGCTGGCTAATGCTCCATCCAGCGCTTGGTGGGCAGCCAGCAACGGGCTGCCACGGATCTGGGGGGGGAGAGTCAGCAGCAAGCTCCTAAAATCTTCCAAAAGTCTTTTCAAAGCCCGCTCTGTGGGGCAGGCAGCAGTTTGGTTTTTGAAGCCCGGCAGAAGTAGAAGCTGCCCAGCCCAGGCAGTGATGTGGAGCTGCTGGAAGTCTCGATGGTTTGCATCGGAGGGCTGTGAGACCCGCAGTGCTCTGCACGGGCTCAGGACATTGCCTGTGGAGAACACAGTATGTTACAGAGTACAAGAGCTCAGAATTGACAGATCATCTCTGAAAACCTCAGTCTGTACATCTCCTGTGAGGGGGCATCTGTGGGGGAGCCATAAATCCCAGCAGGACAACTCCTCCTCTGCTGTGTTCTGTCAGGCGGAGATGGTGTGTCTGTGCCTGGGGATGCTTTTGCAAACATCAGGGCTTCAGAGACCAGCACTGCCTGGTGGCGGGGGAGAAGGACAGACATTCTGTATGCTCTGTGAGGATCTCTGTGGATACTTCATCTGGGCACACGCTCCTGTGACAGAGACAGCTCTGTTGATTTACCCAGATTTCATGGTTGTTCTGTCTCTTCCTCATGTTTTGTTTCCTGCAGGAGAGTGTTATGATCTTTTTCTGAGAGCATCTTACACAGTAGCTGATAATCAGGTGTGCTTTTTTAGTCCCTACCTGAAAGGAGTGTTTTGCACCACTGCTCATAAATTGAGCTGTGCTGCAACCCCAGTGCAGCTGATTGCTTATTCCTGCTGATTAGCTAATTGCTTCCAGTTGCCAACAACATCACACTCATTTTAATCACACTCAGTTTCTGTGCCACTTGGGGAGGAGGGGCAGGGTGCAGGTGTGGGAGGGAAAGCTCTGTTTGCCAGGCTGAAAAGGACAAATGCTTCTGCAACGAAATACTCAAACTGTTGCGCAGTTCACTCTGCTGTTTATATTGAAGCAAGAGCAGCATCCAGGGGAGGAAGGGAGCAGAATTTCCCTCTGACTAATGCTGCTGGATCGTGCAGGGCTGCGGGGGAACTGCCAGCCAGAGAAACCATCAGGAGGAAAGAGGAAATGGAAAGGGAATCTAATTATCCATCTGCAAAGACAGACACTAGTCCCAACACAGGGCCCAGCTGTGGGCAGGCTGATGTGGGCAGCGAGGTTTGCGCAGACTGGTCGCATGGCGGGGCTGGGAAATGGGCTCCCGGGGGTCCCCTCTGGGTTGGCAGACGGTCGAGCACATGTCACAGGGAGCCGGGTGAGACTGGAAGCCATGGAGCTGCGTTTGCTGGGGCCACTGCCCCGTGCTAGGCTCTGAGGGCATGGCTTGCAGCCGGCTATGGCTGTGCTGCATTGAGGTGGAGGTGGAGCGTGGGTAGAGCTGTGCAGGTGCAAAGGGAGGAGGGTGAATGCCTGGCACCGTCTCAGCAGGCTCCTCTCGGTCAGGTGGGCTGGTGGTGCAAACGTGAGGGTGAGGGAGGGAAGGTGGAGGTCCCTGTGTGCCTCTGCCATCTCGGCGAGCGTGCACAAGGACTGTGCTTCGTGTCACTGCAGAGTGACTGCGTGGGGGCAGTTGGCAGCGGGGGGGGTGAGAGACTGGAGCCTGGGGGTCGGGGCGCTGGATGGAGACCCCCTAGGAAGGAGGAGGTGCCTCTACCTGTTTGTCATGGAAAGCAGCAGTCTGTCTGGCCTTGAAGGGTGCAGTCTGCAGAGCTTTTCGGGGTAATTCCTTAAACAGGCTGGGGCTGGCTTTCCTCTCCTGGGGTGCCTTCCAGGACTGAAGGTTGCCTTAGAGAGCTGCCTTTTTTCCCCTTAACTAATGGAATTAAAAATGATCTGGTGAGCTAAGAGTGGGCTCGTTCTCCTCTCTTGTGGGCATCAGCTACTCCTAAAGTTATGTTAATTGTAGCTGGGAGACCCAGACAGGGGTTGGGAGCTGTCCCAAGACAGTTGGCTTGTGTTCTCCCAATACTGTTTTCAGGAGCCTGCTGGGAGGACAGCAGGGTTAAGAAAAACCTCCTTGTACAGCTGGGAGTATCAATGAGATGGGCGTACTGGGGATGAACCAGGAGCATCCCTGCTTGAGCGGAGCATCGCTTTTCCAGCCTTGCGCGTCCACTGCCTTGCTCTCTGTGGTCCCTGCTCGGTGTGCTCTTTGCAGGTGTGGTGCCCCAGCCTGGACTGTCTTCCCCGGCGATGCCCTTGGACTAGCCCCCGCTGGACCAGGCGTGAGTGTCTCAGGATGCTCAGAGCCCGTGATGTCCTCTCCGGTTCGGGATTCAGCCTCTTTGGTAGACAGGCCTGATCCTGCATCCCTTACTCATGTGAGCAGTCGTCTCTATTTCAATGGGACTACTCAGTGAGTAAGGATCGCAGGATTGGGACCACTACCTATAACTTTAAAGTGGACCTTCTGTAGGATCCTGTCCCTAACCTTTTTCTGTTTATGTACGTTAATATGCATCAGGAGCTTCTAAAACTGCTGATGCCCTTGTCATTTGGATGGAGAACCTGAGAGCTGGAGAAGCAGTGCCCTTCCATTTTTGAGGATAAATCACCGTTATTTTCCACCCTCTCCCTCCAAAGGGCTCCCAGCCCAGCCAGTTTCTGTGACATGGAGCTGTGTGTAGCTGTTTATCTCCCAAGCATTCCTCTTCCCAGTTTCCCGGGGCTGGCAGGGCTCTGCTCTGTCTCTCTCTGGTTTTCCCAGCTGTGGCTTTGAGATGAGAGGCAGGGAATCTTTTTAAGCCTGATTTGTGCTGCAGAGCTGGAGGATGAAGCAGAAGGAAAGATGAGCAGTGGTAGTGCTGAGAGACTGCTGCCTTCCTGTGCCGCCTGGTTTCTCCTGTCTGAACAGGCTAAATTTAGAAAGCTGTGTCCTTTCTAAGGTTTTGAATGTGCTCACAATTAGAGGTGTCAGTGCCTGCGACCCTACGAGAGGCAGAAGCAACAAGGGTTGCGGGTTTGATCTGCAAATTGATTTCTGTCTGTCCCTGGCAGGGGAGGCTGCGGTGGGAGCTCCCTGTGCAGACAGTGAGCACAGCCCTGTCCTCCGTGGGTCCTGCTCTTCTGCGGGCCGGCTTCTCCCTCGCGTGGAATGTGCCGGTACCGCACCAGGCTGGAAGTGGCTCCTCCCGTGCTTCTGCGGAGGGGAGAGCAACCGAGCGTTTGGTGGAAGAGTTCCAGCCAGCTCCGCGTTTGCCCAATTTGTTACGTTTTGCAGATTATCCTAAATGATGAGCAGAGGAGCTGGGTGCGACAAGAGCTGTGAACTCGCCTCAGAGGGAGTCACGAATTTGAACAAGCGGGAGGCAATTTATGGTCATTGATCCTTTTTCAGAGCTGGAAGAAGTGGAGGCATCGCGTGAGTCACACAGCGCCTCTTGGGAAGGGTGAGGTACTTCAAGTGGAAGCAGGGAGCACAAATACCTTTAAAATCGAATTTGATAGATTTCTGGATGGATTATATGGCAAAGCAGCAGTGATCCTTGAGCGGAAATTAAAGCTTGACCTGCGGAGTAGGTAAACTAAAAGACAGGAGATCTGGTTGCTGTGTTCATTGTGCTTGTGGTACTGTATGTACAGGAGATTAATCCAGTGTTTTGGGATTTCTGGTCTGCTTTCTTGCTTTTCCGTGAGCATCAAAGCATGAAGCCTGGCTAAAGTGTCAGGACTCCGATACTCCCAGTAACCACATACATAGAGCCTTGCTTGCAAGTTCAAGGTTAAATTGATCATCAGAGTTTAGATGAGCAAGGCATTTTCTCTTGGGTCAGGTAAGCAGGAACATCAGGGTGAGTGTGCAGCACTGCTGGTGATAGAGCAGCAGAGTCCAAACCTTGTGACACCCATGAGATTCACAAGCCTGGAGTCAGCACTGACGTTCCATGCAGTGGGAGAGGAGGCAGCAGGAGGAGAAGGTGGGAACCCAGCCGTGGAGGTTCCCAGCTGTGCACCCACAGGGAAGGTATCTGCAGCTCCTCAGCCTCCATTGCCCTGGTCCAAGCCGGGAACGGGTTTGCTGCCTGCTGCTGCTGCTCCTATTTGACTTGAGCAAACAGCTCCTCTGGAAGTGCCCTTCCTGTCCTGGTAGAAAGTAGCTAGGAACTGAATTTCCCTTCTGTGGGGAATTCTGAAAACAGCTTTGTCTGCTTCAGAGGAAGAAACGTAAATGCTGTCATCACGTGACTGTGCTGATATTGCTGAGGCATGGATATGCAGAGCTTCACCAGTCCTTTGCGCCGGCCAGGCTGGCCGGGTGTGTCCCACAATGGGCCCTACTGCCTGCTTCTCTGCTGCTCAAGAGTGTCCATTGGGCCATGCTGAAGATTTTCCTTCCATGAGATGCTGCTGGTTGTTCACCAAGGATGGAGCCTGAACACTGCAGTCCTTAGGCCATAGCACCTCTGCCAGAAGCCGGCTCCCCTGTGGTGGGGGACCTCTCCTCCAAGCTGGCTGGGGCCCTGTCCCCCCGCACCATGCTGCTTCCCCTGGGTGCTCTGGTTGATGTGGGGGGAGAGCTCGTCGCAGCTGGACCTCTGGGTCTAGCTCCCATTTGTATTCTCTTGGCTGCTCAGAGCTGAGCCTCTCGGCTAAGCCCATGCAAAGGGCTGAGCGTGGAGGCTGCCGAGGCGAGACCCCGCTTCGATGGGAGCTGGGGGCTGCCGGGAGGAGGGGGTGTGGGGCTCTGGTTGTGGCTGGAGCCTGGCCAGGGTGGTGTAAATTCAGCTGAGGACAGAATTTCCTCTCCCTGCCCCCATCCCCATCTCTAGTCTCTCCCCAGCCATCCTCCCGTTGTCTCCGCTCCTTGCTTGTCATGTTGGCAGCTGCCTCTGCCCACCGCACTGAGCTCTGTGTGGCTGATCTCTGCCCGTTGCCGCTGCCAGGTCCTGAGCCCTGGCTGTTTTTCTTAAATGGGTGTATCACTTCCAGCTCCGATGACGGTGCGATAGCACAGCCCTGCATCTGCCTTCAATTAGGGCTGCTGGTGAAGCGTGGCTCCCTGTTCCTTGTTCGCTGGGCTGGTGCTGTGCAGCGCAGCCTGCGGGTTCGCCCCCACCTGCCCTCGCAAGGCTGATGGGCTGCTCTTGGGGAGTGTTTCTGCGCTCCAGCCAGCCGCCCGGTGGTGAATTTCACCTTCTATGAGTTTACATCTAAATACATGGAAAAAAAGTGTTTTCTCTCCTCTTCTCAGAGCCCATCTTCAGGATTGCAGGCTAGAAATCCCCTCTCACAAAGGGAAAAGTAGGACATTGCTCTGTCGCTGCTAGTGCACAGCCACAGCTCTTCCCACACATGCTGCGTCCCCTGCCCAGAGCAGCCCTCAAGGCTGTGCTCGCCCCGAGCCGACTTTTACAAGCCAAAGGAGAGGGATGTTGCAGAAGGATGGGCCTGCACTTTGGCTCTGCCCTGGCTCTGTCGTTAGTAAGCAAGTGCTCAACGCAGCAGCAATGTGGAGGGGCTGGGCTGTGCCAGACAACGCTCATTGATTATTTTTTTGTCTTTCTCTTTTGCTGTCACAGTTTGACAGAGAAGGGCTGGTCCGTGAGGTGGGCTCGGCTTGGCGCACCCCAAGCCTGCCTTTCCCTTGCTGAGTGATCGGTGGGTTGGGGCTGAGCAGAGCTCTGCTCTGACAGTCAGAGACCTGGATTCTGCTGCCAGCTTCACCCCTGAGCTGCTGCTGCTGCTACCACCTGCCTGGGGAGGAGGTTAGAGGTGCCTGTGGCCCACAAGCCAGTGGAAAAAACCACTTTGGTTTTGCTCTAGGTCTTGAAAGGGCAAAGGTGTGCCTCTCCCTGCTGAGCTCTGCTGCACACTGTGTGTGAGATGTCCCGTGTGCTATTTTTCCTCTTTTAAGGGTGTCGTACATCAGATTTCTTGTTGGACGAGCAGGCCAGGTTTACACTGGGCATTTCCAGGGGCTGCGTGGAAAGGGAGGGTGGCAGTCAGGAAGGACAGGGACAAAATAAGGTTGGCTTGGCTGTCTTTGGGAGGTTTGCACACGGACCAACCTGAGCCAGTGGCTCTGGGTGTGTCATGCGGCACATCTGGGGGACACAAACATGTCCCCTCCGTGGCCCATCATTTCTGGTTTGGTGGCTCCGGGTAGGAGAGGAGCCAAGATAAACATCTGTAGGAGAGGCAGAGAAGGCTGAGTATGGGACCAGTTGACCCTCCTTCAGCATTTTGAAAGCCATAGCGCTGGCCACGCAGTCTTAAGATGCTCTCTGTAGCCAAGACCTACCCTTCTGGGTTTCTTTTCCTAGTCTGCTCTCTGCATTCCCAGGCGTGGCCTCCTGGCTGGGGTTCCTCCCTGGCTGCCAGTCCTGAGAGCGAGCGTGATGTGCGAGAGCTCAAGGCGCTCAGGAGACAGTAGCTCCTTGTTCCTCTCTGCGCTGTCAGCACAGCTCCTGCGGCCATGAACAACACTGTGGTTTTGTTGCAACCAAGACATTGTTGACTTCATCTGTGATCCCAGCTCAGAAGAATGCTCTGATTTGGTGCAGTGGGCTCACGGGGACACAGCATGTCTCCATGTACCCATGGAAGATGCTTGTGGTTGGTGGCCATGTGGCCTGTGGTCCCCAGACAAGGGTTTACCAAGCCATGAGAATTCATGGGGGTTGGAGAAGGTTTGCTTGCTGCTACTGTGGTTTATGGTGTGAAAGGACTGGTGAAACCTCTCTGTTATCTCAAGTAAGTTTGGATGCATCTTCCATTTGCTCATTGCAGACAGTGTTGGTACCTTCATTGCTCCTCAGTCATGCACAACCTGCAGACCCCGGTGGTGGAGTCCTCCAGTCAGGAAAGCAGGGATTAGGTATTGTGAATCTGGGAGGACGTTGTAGGATTATCATCTCCCTGAGGAATGGAGCAATGCTGCAAAGCAGGTGCAGAGCCACCGAACAGGGACATGTTCTGAGAGGTGGCAATTCTTGTCACACCTGGATCTCAGTCCAGGCCTTCCACTTGACTGTTACATGCAGAAATGATTGGGAACAAAACCTAGTGGGTGTAATTTAAGGATGCTGCTGGCAGAGCAGGGTGGTTTGGAAAAGGGCTTCATGCATGCAGTATGACAGCTGCCGTGTGGCAGGAGTTTTCCTGCTCTAGGAGTGTTTCCAGTTCTCCTCCATTTATTTTTCTTAGCGTTTAAGACCTTGTGCCTACAACTTCTGAGATCGCCTTCCCTCAGCTTGCAGGGTGGCAGCATAGGTAAAACACTGCTTGTCTTTTTCCTTCTTGCCTTTTTTTTTCAGCGTGTGGTGTGTTTCTGAGACCTTTCTACTCTCACAGCTGCCCCTAGACTTCAGGCCACGGGAGACCTTGCAGTAACTCGGCGCCTTATAGCAGAACCTGGCGTCAGCCACGCTTGGGGTGTGCGGTGGGGGCCCTGGGCTGTGGCCTGAGGGGATCAGGGCAGACCCTGCTGATCAGGTGCTCTCTGGAGCTGCTGCCAGAGACCTGCGGTTCCCAGAGGAACTCTGGCTGGGAGCGAGGCAGGAGCGTGGCAGCAGCCTGCGTCCTTCCCTGTTCGCAAGCAGAAAGCTGCTCAGGAACCCGTGTGGCAAGTGGCAGGTTCCTCCAGCACCACCAGTGTTGCCATCTCATGTGACTTCATTATATGTGCTGTGATATTAACCCCCCAGTTTCTGGAATCCTGTGATTATATGAGATTATCAGCTTTTTTCTGTTTCAGATAAATTCCTGTTCAGTTTCTATGGCTCCGTAGAAAAGCTAGAAAGCAGGTCTTATACGTAGGTTCAGAATCCAAGCTTGAGGTTTGAATGAATTTTCTGTGCATGCTAGGCCGTTGCTGGGATGGGTACTTGTGCTTAACAAATGCAGATACTTCTTTATTTTGAAACGTCTTCAAAGCTTAAGTGGTTGCTCTGAGGTCCAGAATACATCAGCTGCTATTCCAGTTGGGTTCAGAGATGAGGCTGCAATATAGCCTGGACTAGACAACAGATGGACCTGCTCCACGTGGCAGCAGATCCACATCAACCAGGACTAGATTTTGGGGGTTAAGTTCGGACCCAGCTTTTTGGGAGCTTTCCAGACCCTTTAGACCTTTGCACACCCCACCAGACGCAGCACATTTTCGCCAAGAGGGGGTTTCCTTGCAGCAAACCTTTGTCTGGGCTGCATCAGCCAGGGTATCTAAGAAATCCTTCAGCTGAATAAGTCCGTCTGACCAAAGGAGTCAGACTCATAGCTGGAACAGCATCCGATACGTGCACACCCTCTCTGCGGGACACTGGCAGAGCGAGAGAGGTTGCCTCTGGCCTGCGTTGTGGTGGCTTTTGTCCTGTCCTTGCTGGCAGGCTCCTCCCGCAGCACAGGCGGAGGCAGGAAATCCCGGGCAGCTGCCGTGGGACCCGCTCGCCTCTTCTCTCCTCCTCGCCTCTCTGCCTCGCCGGGCCGCCGTGCTGAGTCAAGCCGAGCCAGCCCTGCGTGTGTGTGCATGCGTAGGCGGGGGGCTGCTGCATGGATTTAGCGAAGGCTGGGAGGGAACACATGGGTTGGGTTTTTTTTTCTTGGCCCACAGCGGCTGTCCGTCCTGCCGGCCACAGTTATGGATTCGATCATTATTCAGGAGCGGTTAGTGGAGCGGCTGCTTTCTCCTCGGACGCAGGCACAGCGAAGCCACCCAGCCAAGCTGAAGGTATGGGGGTGTATTTATAGCACCGTGCGAGCCGGGGAGCAGCAGGGACAGGAGCGGGGAGGATGGTGCCTGAGCAGACGTGTGCAGCACACGATGAGACCTCTGAGGAGCAGAGGAGCGGAAAGACCCTGGTAAGGGAGAGGTGGTAGGGACAGAAAGGAGGGGAGCAGCCCCCGCGGGAGCAGGGCCAAGGGGCGTGATGGACAGCTGGGAGACGTGCGTCATATTTTTCTGTGGTTATTTGATGCAGTGATTCCCTCTCTGAATGGCGTGTGTGTGCTTGGGGCGCTCGGGGCAGGAGTTAACGCTCCGTGTGTGCCCAAACGCCGTCTGGTTTGTGTTACCATGTTAACACTGTGCTTTGCTAGCCGTTTTTCTTTCTGCTGGCGCAAACGCTGGTGGGTGAGTGGCTTTGCTGATACTCCCATGCTCAGCCCCAGGCCTGAGGCAATAGATGTACGCAGGAGATGCCCTAGGGGCTGTTTGCTTTATGAATTTACACAGCTTTCTGGCAGTGAAAGGAAGCGGAGGGTCTGCTTCTCCTCTGGGGCTGGGCTGTGCTGGTTCATGCAGACGCGGATGTGGTGGCCGCTGTGCGTGGCCGGAGGGGAACAGCTGGAGGAAGGGCTGCCTGGGAGGGAGCTGGACAGCTTGAGCTGGAGGCTGTAACACCGAGAGGGCCCGCCCCGAAGAAGTGGAGGCAGGGGCACCAGGATCCCAGCACAAGCTCCATCATTTCTGGGGTTTGTTCCAGGCCTGGGGCAGCGGCTATCCTTCAAGTTTTCTGTGGTCCCACGCTGTTTAATTTTAGCCCTTTTGAATATTACCCAGTAAGGCTCCATTTATCTCCAGGCTGAATGGTAAAGTCAGACGAGATCTGGATTGGTTTAAACAGCGTGTCTACCACGGAGGTGAGGAGGGAATTGGGAATGGCAGGAGCGATGGAAGCCATGCTGCGTACCCTCTCTTGGAGGTACAGACAGCCCTGCAAACACCTTGGTAGCGGGGATGGCTTCTCCTCTTATGCAACAGATCCCAAATGTCTCTACCCTGACAGGAACAGGACTGGAACCCACCAGTGCTTTGTTCCTTGGCTTGAACTCCCAGGGGGAGCGCTGCCTGCTAGGGAGCCGTGGCCGCATCAGCCGGGTGGTGGGGGATGTGAAGGCGCAGCGTGTTGCTGTGATGTCCAGTGAACCAGTAAGCGTGTGCCGAGGGAGAGTACAGACATGTTTTGCTTGGCTTGGGGAGCTTTGGTTTGTAACAGGGCCCCAAAGGTCGGCTATATCTCTTGGCCTCCGCTGTGGTGCGCGGGGCACGTTCCCAGGCACGTGGGAGTGGGACGCCAGTGGGAACAAAGGCGGCATGCGGAGGAGGCGGTGGGGACAGGGACTCCTCGTGCCAGAGGCACCGCTGGCCCGGCTGGCTGGGACCCTTTCCCGACAGCTGGGGCTGGCAGGGGAAGCACGGTGCAGCGACCAGCTGTCCCAGCCCGTGTCAGCTTGATGGGAGCTGGCTCGTGAGGGTCAGGAGCATCTGGAGGGGGCTGTGATGCCTCCAGGAGCTCCCTCAGTCCAACTCTTGTCTAACTAACGGGTTTCAGCTTTTCACAACCCAGAAAGCCACCTGCCTCCTTCAGTAGCCCTCCCAGCCCTCTGCACTCTTGCACTCTCCATCCTGTGCATGGTTGCTCTGCAGGTAGTGTCCGTGTTGGGTCATAACAAGGATGGTGAGTGGTGTAGAGCTTTGCGTGAGGCAGACACCAGGCTCAGGAGGCTGCTTGGGCTCCGTAAGTGCGATGTTGATGTCGGCACACTAGCAGAGGCAGTGGCACGTGCCTGTCGTGGTGTCCTGACAGGGCTGGGGTGGGGCCAGGCATTGGTTGTCTTAAAGCTGAGATGAGGAACCATGGGTCTAGGCTGGCCATGGTGCAGGGACCATGGTGTTGTTCCTGAGAGAAGGCTGTTAGAAGAAGGGGATCCCTCTCCACAATTTCCCCTGCGTCTCCTGACTTCCCCTTTACAGACACGTTGGCTCTGGCTCCCAGCAGGCTCTGCAGTGCGTCCGTGGCTGGTCCGAGGGGGCATGACTGGGGACAGGGCTTTTCTCCTTGCAACTCTGGCTGCCTCCCACTGCGAGGGAAGCTCTTCTCTTGCCCTTGTGCTCAGCACTGACCTTCCTTAATGTGAGGGAAATGACCGCATGAGTCATGAGTAAAGGGCAGTGTCCTGCGCCAGCCGGGATTTGCTCATTTCAAGTGTCCTGATTCCACCGAGCTGTGGGGAGGTGATCAGAGGTACAGTAAATCCACACTTTGTTGGTTGGTCTGAACAGAAACGAGAGCAGGTTCAGCCAGTTACACTTGGCTGAGGTAAATGGAGTTGCACCAGAGCTCAGCTCCCCAGTGTCTCCATTGTCAGCCCTTAGTCATGTATGTTAAAAAACAAAGAAAATAAGAGAAGCACACCCGAAGCCTCAGCTATGGTTTTATTAGTGCGTTACTAGTGCTATTTCACATGTCAAGTCACTGGAGAGAGCAGGTGATTGCTGTCTTTCCAAAGATCTTGCCATTACCACATTTCTCACCCTGCTTTGCACGCCTCGTGTTTACCCTTTACTGAGCCTTTTGGGGGCAGTTTGCAGTGTCCTCCCGGCAGGCGTTGCTGTGCCGTGTACAGCTTGTCAGAGCTGCTGTCGCTTTTCACCCTGGGGTCTCACCGCTGCTTGCTGCACTGCTGCTTTGGGATGCCAACACCTTTTAGCTCAGCCATTGGAGCTGCCAGTGGAATGCTTCAGGCACTCTCCAATTCTTCCCACTTCTCTCTAATTTTGTTTGCTCTGTCTCTTCCTGCCTTTCTGGACTGTGGGGTGGAGGAGCAGCGTTACTTCAGCTATGTTCACAAGGGGGTGAGGTGAGGGAGACCGGAGCCTGCAGTCACTCTGTCTGTCAGGGCTGAAGTGACCAAGTCTGAGACCCAGACCAAACCTAAATTTCTAGAAGGCACTCACTGTGCTAAAGAACAGAGTCCTCGGGCCACAGTGGCCATCAGCCACGTCTGTCCTGTCTGAGCGGACAGCTCCAGAGCAGCCATAAATTGGGAGGAGGAGACTCCATGTCCTCCCTGCTGTCTGTCCCCGCCACAGCTCTGCAGCCTGCCCAGCTGAGGACGGCGGAGGATGCTCACGCGGTGACTTGCGGCTAGGGGCTGTAGAGGGCTGCTCGGGAGCTGCATTGCTCTCTTGCAGTATGGAAATAGGTGCGAGTCAGCACTGCCCTAAGCGTGACACGCCAGATTGTAATTTGTGTTTCTTTGAGTGTGTGCCCCAGGAATGTAGATAGTTAAACTTAGGAACAGAGGGCTTCCCTGCTGTGCCTGGAGAACCAGTGCCAGAGAGCTGTGTGGGTGAGGACAGCCATATTCTTGAAGGCATCCATGGCCGGGTGGGTGCTGGGGCTGGTTGTGAGGAACTCTGGCTCTGTGGATTTGCCTGTGGTGTGAATCCCAGGGGTATGTTTATTGTAAGTGATGTTGAAATGCAGAGTCTGTGATGTCTCTAGCTCAGGCATTTGTGAACGGCTCCTTCCCCTTGGGTCTAGCTTGGAAGGTATGCGAGAAGGGAGGTGTTTGCCAGGGTCCGTGCCAACTCTACCTCTGAAACAAGGCCTGGGGAGCGGAACGTGCCGCCATGGGGGTGCGGGCTGTGAAGGCCCAGGGATGCTCAGGAGGCTGGATGGATGGAGCGGCCGGGCTGTGTGGCCCACAGTTACCTGCAGCTGCCTGAGCTGCGAGCAGCAGGCTGTGTGCTGAGCCCAGCCTGGGGGCAGTAGCTGGAGCAGGTCTGTGAATCCCGTAGACGGGCCATGTTTGCCTTTCAGGATGTACCCTGCATGAGCAGGGTGTGTGACCCTGGGACGCAGCGCGGGCTCCGTGTTTGCTTCTGGCTGCGGGATGCGTGCTGTGTGCTTGTGGAACACGCCATTGGTCATGTCATTCCTTGCGTGCACTTAGTGCCCTTGTACAGAGCGTGTGCCATGCTTGTGGGGTGGCTACAGCTTTTACACGGTAAGAGAGCACTCAGTGATGGGGGTCTGCATCTGGGGGGTGGTTAGGCAATAGGTAGCCCTCCAGTAATACCATATGTAATACCCTCACCACAAGCATCTCACCTGTGTTCTCAGTGCTTTTGCATCTTCCCACTTCACGTGCTCCTTGAACTTCTGTCTCTTCAGAAATAACACTAGAGATTATTCAGGATTTCCTCTTACTCAGCCAGGAGTGGCTGTGACACAGCAAGAAATAATCCGCTCTCAGGTCAAGCAGAAGCCAAGCCATCGCAGCTTCCTCTAGACACAGCTCGGGACACCACAAACCCTGGGGTGCTCATTACGGACAGCTCTCCATCATGTCCTGCGCACGCCTCTGGAGGGAGAGATGCAGAAATGGCTCTGAAAGGCCTGGGGAGAGGTGACATTTGGTGACCGTGCTGTGCAGGGAGCCTGTGACTGTGCAGGAGAAGCAGAGTTAGGGCAGTTGTGTGTCAGCAGCAGCCCCAGATGTTCTCTCTGGTGGGAATGGCAGGATGTGCCTTTTCCCTTGCGCTCTCCATGCTGGGAGGCTGCCATGAACTGCCACGTCTGCTGGTGACAGGAGCTGAGCAGGGCTGCAGCTGAAGGGAGGTGGCCCTCTGTGCCCAGCTGCAAGGAAGGGCAGAAGTCCCTGGGCCTAGAGGAGATGTGTGCCCTGCCCTACACTGCTGCCAGGGCAGGGACCGACCTCTCCTCTACCCCTTGGCTCTGCCTCTGGGGCTTTTTGAGTCCAGCTCCCTGTTGCTGTGTGAGGCTTGAGCAGGAAGGGTGGCACACCCTGACCTGCTCCCATCCACCTCTGCCCTGCAGGACCATGAGAAGCAGTACGTGGGCTTTGCCACTCTGCCGAACCAGGTCCACCGGAAATCCGTGAAGAAGGGTTTCGACTTCACCCTGATGGTCGCAGGTGAGACTACCTATGGATGGAGGTGGCTGGGCCGGACAGTGGGTACATGGAAGGGAGCAGCTCTCCTCACTTCCCTTAGGTGCTCCCTTAGCATCTGGATCTTTCCCTCGCTCCGTTCTGGTCCTTGTCTCAGACCTTCTGCTCCCCAGCCTGTGCTGCAGTCGCGCTGTTCCCTCAGGAGGAATGGGCCCCTCCTGACCGCTCGCAGCCCGCTGGAGCAGGCGCTGGGTGTAGCCTCTCCTCCAGCAGTGGCTGGTCTGGGTGGTGAGGGCAGGGGCCGAGGGGAGGGGAGGGGAGGGGAGGGAGGATGGAGGAGGTGGGAGATCACATTTGAAAAGAGATTGAGACATCTTGCAGCTAAAGTCCTCCCACTGCTGGGGAAATGTAATGCCCATAAACAGCTTCTGACAGCTCATCTCTCTCACTTCCTCTGGCTCAGGATTCAAAGCCTTGTTCAGTGTTTCATTTGTAAGTCAATTAGTGGGTCATGTTGCTTGCTTTTCCCTCCTCCCCTTTGCACTCTGTCAATTAGGAGAGTCGGGTCTGGGCAAATCCACGCTGGTGAATAGCCTGTTCCTGACAGACCTCTACAAAGACAAAAAGCTCCTCAACGCTGAGGGTAAGCTGGGGACAAAGGGGGCAAATAGTTCTTGTGCCCACAGGACTAGACTGTCCTGAGGACCAGTACTTAGCTTCCTTGCTTCAGCAGCAGCTGCAGGCTTGGCTGGATCCCAGCCCTGTTGTCTGTTGCTCTGCTCTCCTTTGCTGACCACAGAGGCACCTGTATTTGAGCAAGAAAGGTTTGGCTGTGGGGCTCTTCTGTCCTACAAAGGGAAGACGAGGCTGCAGAGCAGCACTAGCCCTTTGGGTAGAACTGCGGAGATTTGTCTTTTGTTCTTGGGTGCTGGAGTGTGGTAGAGATTCCCCTTACACCACGTGTGGACAAAATGTTCAGAACAGCTGGGCTACAAGCACTTCAGAGGTTTGTGTATCTTCTCAGAGTCTGTCTGCCTGCTGTTGGCCTCCCACAGTACTGCTCCCTTGAGGCTCCTTAGAGGATGATCAGGGTTTTTTGAAACCCATGTTACTCCCTGTACTCAGTGATAAGGAGGGAGCCAGCTTGTCATGGGTGTGAGTGGGGATCCCCAGTTACGGCCTGGCTTTAACTCACATATTCCTGTTCAAAGAGAGAATCAACCAGACAGTGGAGATCGTCAAGCACACAGTGGACATTGAGGAGAAGGGTGTCAAGCTGAAGCTGACGATAGTGGACACACCAGGCTTTGGAGATGCTGTTAACAACACTGAGTGGTGAGCAAGCCACTGCTGCCTTCCTCCTAGTCCTTGGCCATGTCTGTTTTCTATGGCTGCTTCACAGGAAGGGAGTCTGGCAGCGGGAAGGGGATGATACTGCCTCATGGTCCCTAGGAGACAGTGTCCTGTTAAACATGTGATTTTGTTTTGATTGAATTGCCCTTTCCAGCTGGAAGCCCATCACTGACTACATCGACCAGCAGTTTGAACAGTATTTCCGTGATGAGAGCGGCCTGAACCGGAAGAACATCCAGGACAACCGAGTGCATTGCTGCCTCTACTTCATCTCACCCTTCGGGCATGGGTGAGAGCCCCCACTCTGGGGCTGGGGTATGACTCGGTCTGGAGGGAAGACCCTTGTGCCCCAAGATTGCCCTGTAGCGGCTTGCACTTTGGCAGGGCTGTTGGCACAGGAGAGGAGCTGTCTGGCTGCTCTCCCTTAGCTGAGCATCACACCACCTCCCTCCCCCTCACTGGCATGGCAGACTGCCTGTGATCAGGCAGAGTGGATCTCCCTCAGGCCTTAGCGCTTGTTTTGGAAATCAGGAGAAATAATGCCACACAGACTTGTATCTTCCTATCTAGCTAAGCCTGCCTGATGGGTAGGAAAGGGAGTTTTAAGCTGCCTTCAGTCCCTGCCCCGTGCTGGCTCGCGTGCTGGCCGAGCCTGGAGCAGCTGGAGGGGTCATGCTGCCTGCCTGCGGCACGGAGCAGCCGGAGGGAGGCCCCGGGCTGTGGCCTGGGCAGTATTTGGCTCGCAAGGGAGCGAATACCCAGCCTGTGCCTGTGTGAGACATTCAGCAGCTAAAATCTGAGACAGCTTTTCTGAAGATACAGCCCTAGCTGAGGGCTCTCAGTGCTGCCCCAGGTTCTTGTGACAATGCTGTGCTTTTCCCTTCGTGCTCAGTGGGTGGGAGAGGCTGGAGGGGGAGCTGCCCAGTGTGTCCTTGCTAACCACGTCCCTCCTCATGCCTGCTGCAGGCTGAGGCCTGTGGATGTTGAGTTCATGAAGGCTCTGCATGAGAAGGTCAACATTGTGCCCCTGATTGCCAAAGCTGACTGCCTGATCCCCTCCGAGATCCGGAAGCTAAAAGAGAGGGTGAGATGCTCTTTCTCTACAGGGGGGTATACCTGATGTGGTGGCAGGGATGGGCTGAGGAGGGGGGCAGGGAGAGAGAGATGTATGTATATATATATAGCATGTGTGTGTGCATATATACACACACAGTACCTGCAAATCTAATTGCAGCAGTGCTCTGCTGTGAGAAGGGAAGTGGTGTGTGAAAGAAACATCAAATCCTTTCACCATTTGTAGGCTATAGCAAACCCATGGTAGCACAAACAGGGAATAAACCCAGCATTTCTATATTCAGTGTTGCGTCCTTTTGTTTTTGTCTTGCACGGACACAGATCCGGGAAGAGATTGACAAGTTTAGCATTAAAGTGTACCAGTTCCCTGAGTGTGACTCTGATGAAGACGAGGAGTTCAAGCAGCAAGACAGAGAGCTGAAGGTAAGGAACCTGCTCAGCAGGGGACTGGGAAGTCAGGCTCATGGGTATGTCATTTGCTCCAGAAGAAGCCAGAGCTGCCCTCTGTGTGCCAAAGGCCTGTGCTGCTGATACCCAGTGGACAGCCTACATTGGCTCACATGGTAGATGGCCTGGAGAAGGTTCTGATGTCCTTGCTGCTGCCATGAAGTCAAGTGTGGCATGAAGACATGGCACTTCTGCTCTCCCACCAGGCAATGTCAGTCTTTCCTTGGTCTGCCCCAGTTTGTATGTTTAAGGTGAAGGCCAGGTTGTACAACAGCCTTCATCCTATTTCTGAGTGATGCCATCAGCAAGGAGGAGCGATTTGTGAGTGGTGAGGCAGCACTGTGATGCATTATTTGCATGGGGGGAGACAAAATGCTCATACGGGCCTGTCTGGAGGCCCCAGCAGCCCAGGTCTGACCCTCTCCCAGGCTGAGCCAGCCCCGTGTGTGCATGCAGTATGGCCTTGCTTCTCCTGTCAGAGAGGTGCAATGGGCTTTGACTCCCTTTTGAGCAGAGAGGAGCCCAGCCTGTACATCCCTGCCTGGACAAGCTCTTGGCCTACACTGTTCCACTTGCTTGGTGTCCCAGCCTCTCTGCTCTGGCTTCCTTGTAGAGTTTCCCCTCAAAGAAGGGATGCAGGTACCTGCAGAGACACATTTTCCCTCAGGACAGCTGAGAAGGTCAGGCTGGGAATCAGATGCCTGCAGACCACAGTGCCTTAGGCTTCTCTCTGCAGCTGGGTTGTGGTGTCCTGTGCTGTGGCACGTGTGGATGTCCCTGTGCCTTTCCTAGCAGCACCTTCCTCCTCCTGTTCTGCTTCGCCTGAGCTTGGCCCTTGGAGGAGGGATCTGTGGGCAGCCCTGGGCTGAGCTGGGCTTAGCGATGCCTTTCATTCCAGGAGAGCGCTCCCTTTGCTGTCATCGGCAGTAACACTGTGGTGGAGGCAAAAGGCCAGCGCGTCCGTGGACGGCTCTACCCCTGGGGCATTGTGGAAGGTAAGTGTGGTGCCTGGGAGCCGGCACTGTGAGCAAGAGGCAGGCAGGGACGGGGGAAGAACAGGCAGGCACTTGCAACAGGGACGGCAGGGAGAGCTCACCTCCGCATAGCCATGACTGACTGTGCCAGCTTTGGCACATGGCAGGAGACAAGGTAGGGTAGAGACAGAGGCACTGGGACCGGCTCAGGAGGTCTGTTACTGGGGCTGTAGCAATCACCCTGCCTCTGAAGCCATGACAGACTGAAGAAGAGAAGCTCCACTGTGAATGGAAGAATGCCTGGGCTTTAATGCACTAGGATATAGCTTCTTATTAAGGGTGAAGGCTGGGCATTGCCAGTTTAGTTTCTGGGGAGAAGCCATTGCCCTCAGCCAAACTGAATCATAAACCCTCCTGCACCCCTCCTCTGCTGCCGCTCCTGTATGTGCTGGAGTTGCTGGGCTGGAGGCTGTGCTGATGCACAATGTGTTTGTCTCTAACTTCCTTTCTTTCTAAAGGGAGAAATTTCATAAAGCCCGTAGGCACAATAACCCTGGAATGGCTTTTGCTGCTGTTGCTGACTTCCCCGTGCTGGTGCATTGCTTTAAGGTCTTGCAGCTTTAGATCCCAAAAGCTTGTGTGTGCACTCGTGGGCTGGTGCCAGCTGCTTGGGCTGCCCAGCTGCTGGCTCTGCTTTCTTGCTGGCTCCGGAGGGGACTGTGCCTATCGGAGTGCTGGCATTTGGCAGTGGGATCAACTTTGTGAAACCCTGGGCCTGACCCAGCCAGCTTTCCCCAGCCCTGCTGGGGAGGTAAATGGAGATGACCACGGCAGGCACACAGCTACTGAGCACAATGCTTCCTTACAGAGCCCTGCAGCACTACCTGGAGCCTGGCTCCCCATGGTAACAGCTCTTTCAGCTCTCCAGCCCATTGTCTGCTCATGGCTTTGCCCCTTGGGGGCTGATTTTGCGTACAGGGGCCTTTTGATCAGTCCTAAATTCTGAGGAGACGAGCATTTTGCCTCCAGCACCGGCTGCACTCACTGTGGTTATAACAGTGACATCCCGTGTACCTGGGAGCAGCATCCTCTTTCAGGGCTCTGCTGTACACGCTTAATTAATCCTCTTACCTGGGAACGCAGTGACCTCGGCAGCCTGGCCTCGGCGTCAAGAGGCACAGAGCATCATCGAGGCCTGTGCCGGGGCCAGGGGGAGGGCCCCAGGCAGTGGCGGGGGAGAGTGGGGGGAGGTTGAGAAAGGGGCCCTGGGGGCAGTTTTAGTCCAGCCTGGGCAGCGGGAGGTGAGAAGGGGCTCCCTGGAGAGGGCTGGTGAGGTGTGACATCCAAGCACTCTCCTGTTGTTGCTTCTGCAGTGGAAAACCAGGCACACTGTGACTTCGTGAAGCTGCGGAACATGCTGATCCGGACACACATGCATGACCTGAAGGACGTCACTTGCGATGTCCACTATGAGAACTACCGAGCTCAGTGCATCCAGCAAATGACCAGGTGGGTCCCCACCGCTTCAGCCGGAGGTGGCAGGGGTGTGTCACTCTGCGGAGCTGGGGTTGCTCTCAGTATGGCTCGCCCGTCAGGAGGCTGTGCGTCTGCTGCAGACGTGCTGGGCTGCAGCCTGGGGAATGGCACTGGCAAGTAAAAGAGCAAATCTAAGCATGTCTCCCACAGCCTGAATCCATGGTGGGGATTCTTCTGAGAATCCATGTTCCTGTCTTGAGGATTCCCCATGCAGATCTTGGGAAACAGGCCTGGAGATTCTTTTGAAGAGCTATTCCTAGCGCTGGGTGAAATACATCCAGCCTAACGAAACAAGCGATAAACCATCTCTCTGGTGGGTGGTAGCTGTGTGCATTGCCAAAGAGGAAGGCATTCTGCAGTTTGCAGTTCTGTCCAAATGACGGCATGACCCTTGGGATGCTGCTGTTTCTCAGACAACAGAGCCCAGGCAATTAGCAAGACTCTTAACACATTTCCAAAGATTTCTCTGCATTGTCTTCCCATTGGATTTGATTCTCTGTGGTTTTAGTCACAGTGATCAGAAAATAGAAGAGAGAACACTCACAAGCTTCTCATTTGAAACCTCTTTTTTATCTTCTCCCTTCCATGCCTGAAATACAAATTTTAAGTTTAAGTAGGTCTTGGCTCATCTGTTGTAAATCATCCCCTTCACTTCCTGCCTGAACTGGCCGGGTAGCTCTGTGCTGCCACGTTGCAGAGCAGAAAAGGCTGTGTTTCACCAAGGAACAGTCCTGCATGTGTGCAGATGTAGAGGTTGGCACATTCTGCTCACACACAGCATACCTCAGTACTTTTGCATAGCAGACAAGTCTGTCTTTTTCAACAGTGAGGATATGGAGTCCCAAAATAACTATGTTAAATGCTAGAGATCTGTGAGAATTGTCACAGCTGCTATTTAGGTAGGCTATATATCTATTAAAAGAAGAGCGTGATGAAACAGCAATTGCTCAGCTTAAGAAAAGCTTAAGTTTGGTACCATTTTGCACACCGTGGCTAGTTCCAGTGAACAAGTCTCAGAAAACTGTAGCATGGCCATTTCTAGCAATGTGATAAGGGTCCTTGTCTAGAGAGACGTTCTGGGAGGAGATCCCAAGCTCCAGGGCTGGAATTGACTCAATAATGAGCCAACGGTGACTCCAAGTGGTGAACGCCTGCAAGTGGCATCTTGAATTCCTAGTTTCAGCCCAGGCGTCTTCAGCTACTGCCACCCCCTCCTCACGTACATAGAGCTCCTCTGGCTTTCGGAAGAAAGTCACCTCCTTCCTCTGCCCCCTGCCTGCACTCGTGTGCAGTCCCAGCTCTCATCGCAGTGCTGTTGTGCTGTGCCTGTTGTGTCTCATATCTCCCACCTCCTGAATATGAGGGCAGGCTTTGTTATCAGACTTGAGGTGATTAAACTGCTCCCCTGGTTTTATCTTCCTGGAAAAAAAAGGACCATGGTGAGCACGTGGTGCCTTAGGGATGCTGATAGTTTGTGTTCATGCTGTGTATATGTGTAGGCACACGCACAGATGAGCCAAAGGAGACCAGATAAATTGACTGTAAATGTCTCTGCTAAGCTTGCTGGTGCGGTTACAAAAGGTGGTCAGAAACATCAGCCTTTTCTGTGTTTGCTCTCAGTGTAAGCCTGGTTTGGGTTTTCTCTGTTAGCTACCCACAAGCTTCTATTTTGAAAACTTTTACTGACTTTGGTCTCATTCTGCATCCGAGTGCATGCCACACCTCTGGACTAGATTTCCCCATAGCCCCCCCACCTGGGTGGGTGCATGCTGCCACATTGCTGGCACTTCTGCCATCACAAGTGACAGCCATTGTGTCGTGACACTAAAGCCAGCCAACCTGAGCCATGACTGACTGCGTTTCTTCCCTCTCTCCGTCTCTCTAGCAAGCTGACTCAGGACAACAGGATAGAAAGCCCGATTCCTATCCTGCCCCTCCCAACACCGGACACTGAGACAGAGAAGCTGATCAAAATGAAGGATGAGGAGGTGAGACCCTTTTCTGCCTGGGCTTCCTTGGTGTTGGAGCTGGAATCTGAGGAGTTTCTCCAGGATTGCCCCATAGGGGCTGTCCTGGGGCTTCGCACTCCTGCCTCCCACCATCATGTAAAAAGCTGTGGCTGCCTCTGTCAAGGCTTCATTCCACTGCAGGCACAGATGCCTCTGTGCTCAGGCAAGAGTTAATACTCTGAGGGATCCCTTTGTCCGCCCCAAGGGACTGCCCCCAGTGCAGATCACCAGCTCCCAGCCACAACAGGTCCCTTTTTGACTATCTCTTCTCTGTCTCATGCAGTTACGGCGGATGCAGGAGATGCTGCAGAAGATGCAGCAGCAGATGCAGGATCAGTGAGAGGCAGGTACTCGGAGGGCAGAGGGAATCCCCCAGTGACCATCTGAGGCCTGGCAAGAGCTGTGGACGCTTAGAAAAGGTTTCCCGTTGTATAGAGACTTGTGGGCAAGAGCTGCACCCACACCCTCTAATTTATTAGCAGCAATGCTGGCTTTGCAGTCAGCTGGATTGTGGAGGAGGCTGTTCACTTAACGGTTTACTGATGTGTATTTCTTTTTTAATAATTATTCTTTCTTTTCTTTTTTCTTTTTTTTTTTAAAAAAAAAAAAAGAAAATAGCCGGGGAAGTCTCTCAGGCATCCTAAAAAAGAAAAAAAGAAAAGAAAAAGATCTCCCTTTCCCATGTACTAATCTCTTGTTTGGGAATGCTCTGGTATTTAAAGTCCTGGTTTCTCTGGTGTACGAACTTGAAGACTATCTGTGTCAATGCACGTAAATGTTTACTCCCAATTGAGGTGCTGTGCCCCGCTCCCCGTTGCCTCTGTCTGGGGCCAGCACAAGCATTGTAAAGGCAGCCGTACCCTCCTGTGAGTTTGAACTGTGCCACTCGGGCTCCTCAGCCTGGGGCCAGCTATGGCCCAGAGAGCTGGCGCTGGGGGTTTCTCTGTGCACTGACCTCCTCAGGGGTCCTGATGCTTGCCTGGTTTCCTGCCTGGGTTTTTCTGGGTTTTTTTGTTTAGTTGGTTGGTTTTGTTTTTCCTGTCAAGAAACTCCGGCATCTTTGCACTGAGAGCAAGGGACTGAGTCTCTCGAGGTCAGTTTGAAGAAAATGGCTTCTACTGCTCTCAGTTATGTCTTTCTGGCAGAGAGGATGAGTTGCTGACTGTTGCCTGTAAGGAGATGATGGGAGTGAGCACCTTCCCAGCCATGGTTTCCTCCCACAGGAGGCCGGAGGTGTTGGTAGAGGAATCCCAGGCCCTGCAGTAGCTGGGTGAGGGTATCTCATGGTTTAGCTCTGGTCATCCAGCTGCAGTGTGTCTCCAGCATCTGCTCTGAAAAGCACCGTGGCAGCCAGAGTGCTTGGCCAGGACTGCTTTGGAGGGGGCGGAAACCCTAGGGCTGAAATCCAACCCCAAATGCAGAGCTGTGCCCTTCCCCTGGGCTTTGCAGTTCCACAAGCGCATTGCTGGCTCTGAGCTTCTCCTGGGGAAAGGGGCAGTTTTTGTAGGCTTGTACCAGAGATCTGCAAGCCGCCTGTCCAGGCAGGTGTTGGGTCACCGTGGCAGGTGCAGGAGTGTCACTGCATGGGGCTGAGCACAGCCCGGCGGACTTGGCACTTGCTCCCCTGCCCTTCCCCTGGGATGCAGCCCTTCTCCCCCTCCCCGGTCCGAGGCTCTTCCTGTCCCAGTGCTGGGAAGCCTGATGGATCTGCTGGGCAGAGATAAGAGCACTCTTTGGGCAGCAGCTTCTGTCCTGTTCTTGCTTCCTGCAGTATTTTTAACTTTAGTCCAGCCTGAGTAGAGCCCCGGGGTGTGATGTGCCTGACAGGGCAGGCCTCACCAGCAACACTGCCGCGCTCACGGGGAATCCGGGCTCTTGGAGGGAGACACTTGGCTCTTCCCTCTGACTCCAGGGAGTGCTGCCATGGGCTGGGCCCTTCTGCTCCTCTGGCTCCCGACCGGATTCCTCTGTCCCCTTTCCCCCTTTGTATCTGCTCCTCCATCTCTGTCTCCCCCCAGTAGATCTCCCTGGGTAGGAAGCACGGTGTTGGCCAGGAATAGCCAGGCCCTAAATTCTGTTACTAGGCGCTGCGTTTCTCTGATTCCCCCCATGGAGCTCTGGAGTCCTGATCAGGGCTTGCCCAGGTGGTGATCAGATTGGCTTGTCCCAGTTACTCACTGTACAGAGCCTCAGCTTAGCCGGAGCATGGGCTGCAGGGGCAGGGGAGAGACCCTGGCACAGCGTGGAAGGACAAAGCGAGGGTGGCAGCCCCTTGGCAGAAATGCGCAAGCTGGGCAAGAGCAGCATCCAACAGTGGTTTTTGGTTTGGGGTTTTTTTTTTTCCTTTCATTCTCCCCTGTATTGGGCTCATAAGTGACAGTGCCAGCGCCAGCCTAGAAGAGGGGAAGGGTTCAGCTTGTCTTCAATAACACGCAGGACCAAGGTGCTTAAGGAGGAAATACAACCTTTCTTTGTGCAATGTGCTTAATTGAGCAGTGGAGTAGCCTGAAACAGGAGCTTCCTCCAGGTTTTCTGGAGCTGGTTTGCTGCTGTCTGAAGCAGGACGACTGCTGAATTCTCAGCTTTATCCATGCTAGCATAATGGGAAACACCTTGCAGTACCTGTCCCCTATTTTCTTACAGTCGTCTTGTCTGTGAAGAGGATGTTCTGTTGGAAATGAGCCCTGTCCAGCTAGAGATGTTCCTCTTTCAAAAACATTCATTCCTAGAAGGTAAAGGAGACCTTTACCCTTTAGCATGGGCGTAGAGGAGCTGCCAGCTTTTATCCTGGGCTGTGTGTGAAAGTGCTGTGTGAGAGCACAGGGTGCTCTGGTCACAGACGGGCAGGATTGCTGAGGGTGAACCTGCCCGCCCCTCTGGGTGAGGAAGTCTTCATCAGCTCAGTGCATATGGCTCCTACATCAAGTCGATAGTCACAAGTCTGTCCTCTACAGAGAGCTGAAGCCTTTGGCTACTAGCTGGCAAAGATGGTTCAAGTTGCGCTTAGGAAAAAACGCACAGGAGTGAGGCACCAGAGATGGCTTCTGCACAGGGGCGGTGGTACGGCTGAAATCGCGTCTCTGTGTCAGAGGTTCCCTGCCCAGAGCACCAGAGTTTGGGGGCTGCCTGGAAAGGGTTTAGAGATTGACTTCGCGGGGCACCACCAGGAATTCAGATTCTGTCCTGGAATGTAGCATCTGTTTATTAAAAGGAGGAATGTTTTGTACTGCTGCATTGAGCTGCACAGTAAGCAGAGCAGAGACTCCTGAACAAATGTAGCTTGGCCATTTGGCTCTGGCAGTGAGAAGTGTGGATGGGAAAGTAATTTAACACCTCCCCTCATGCAACCCTCCACAGCCTCGTATGCGACCCCTGCACCCCCAGGCACATTCCCACGCCTCTGCCAAGCTTTGCCCTGCTGAGTGAGTCCCTGCAAGGGTGGTGGCCCACCCTGCAGAGCTGTCCCAGGCCGCAGCTGGGGCTGTCAGTACAATGCCTCGGACCCTGTGCCTGGCTGGGGAGGGGGCCGTGGCACGAACTCCTTATGTGCCACTGCTGTGCTGGTCCTGCCTGTGCCGTCCTTGCTGCCTCCCCGCATGCCTGCCCCCAGAGAAGGAGGGGGTCCCGCTCTTTGTGCTCTGCAATGGCGTTCCTTGCTCCTCCTCGCAAACCCTGATGTGCTTTAACGCTGGCTTGCTCCTGCCGTGCAGCTTCCTCACCCCCTGCTCCATTCCTAGGCTCTTTGTTTCCTGTCCATCTCTTGGGTTATTATAATATATATTTTTTTTTGTAAATTTCAGTTTGAACATTTTGTCATTGTGAACAAAGAAAAATGAAACCTTTTAAAACATATCCATTTTATTAAATGATTATTGTTATTATTATTATTAATAATAATGTTTACTACCTGAATTGATCAGTGAAATAAATACATTAAAAAACCCAACCTCTTTCTGTTTAATTTTCAGTCCTGTTGAGCAGCATTGGTGATACGTTGTGGGCAGGAGAGAGCAAAACTGACGCCATTTCTCCTTTTATCCAATTCTGTCAGAGCAGCCTCCAGGCAGGCCTTCCTGCGTGGGATTTCTGGCCTGTGTTTATGTCAGAAGCTAGACAAGATAATCCTGAAGTTCTTCTATCTTTAAGCGTCTCCTAGGAGTGGTGTCTAAATTAGCCATGGGCAGCTGGGCAGGATCCAGTCGCAGGAAATCCATTTTTTAAGTAGCCAAAGGAGCATTGCTGAGTCTGTGCTGCATGCAGAGCCAGGATGGGTCTGGCTCTAGATCAGCTCCATGCCACACCTGGCCTGAACACCTGCCTGTGGATAAACTTAGCACCAAATGCATGAGAGGAGGCTGTTGCTGAGCAAACTTAACCCTGTGGTAGTCAAGCTGCTCCCAAGTGGAAAGCAGGCCCTGCAGGAAAAACTTGGTTCATTTGTTAGCCTAAGATCTCTTTCCTACTCTGCCTGCCTGCCACAGTGAAACAACTGGAATGATCTGCTCCAACTTACTAGACATTTAAAGCTTAATTGTTTTGTTTAGAGCATCAGAGGTTTTCCCTTAGCTAGGGCCAAATTCTGCTGTTGTTTACACCCTAAATTCTCTTTAGCATCAGCACATTCAGGGCGTTCCTCATTTCTGCTCGGTACAATGTGCACAGTACAAGGTAATGGAGAGTTGGGCCCAACGGGGCAACAGTTTTGCAATGTGATTCTGGTGGCCTCATCCTGAGGAGCATAGCCAATGCCTAAAGTCAGGCTGATGGCAGAAAAATGTTTGTGAAGGTGTGATGGCCTTGAGGAGACAAGATTCTACCTAAATGTGGTTTTGACCCTTGGACTTACCTATTCGAGTATTTGCGTAATGCAACTTCTGAATAAAGGACATGGTCAGCCTGTCTTGGTAACTGCAAGCTGCACTTGTCAAGAGCTGCTGACTCGGCTATCAAACGAGCAGTTCCACAGAGGACTATCTTTGCCAGTCTGTCGTCCTTCCTGTGAATCTAACTAGCTTATTTTGATGTAGGCAGTGAAACGCCAAGTTATATTTTATCCCTGTAACAATCATGAGAGAATGCAAGTGCCTGGAGGATCTTCCTCCTTGGCTCAACTATTGACACCAGTGTGGTCGCTGCAAGTCCATTTCTTTCAGCAGATCTTCCACTGCTAATTAGGAGTAGGTTCGTGTCACTGCTTCAAGGGAAACCTCAGGGTCAGCACACTGCAAAGTGCTAGGTCTCACCACTCTGCCAAATGCAGTCTTCCTGAGGAGATGGGAAACCAAAGGCCACAGTGCTCAGGAAGTGTGGTACAAACCAGTAACATCACCTTTCATGTTGAAATGCATTTTGAGCTACTGCTTTGCAATTGAGACTTTGCAATGTTTCTGTTGGGCTGAGCATGTGGGCCCAGAATCACAGTTACCAGTACTGTCAGCATCTCTCCCAGCAAACATGCTCCTGTGAGCAGTGTCAGCTACCATTTCTTGGAAGACTTGTTCCATGAAGCCTCAGCTTCCGGTTATGTGCAGCAAACTTGCAGGAAGACCTCATGTGGGAGGTGTCCCTGGGATGAGCCTGACCCTTATCTTGCCAGCCAGCTGCAAGGGGACTATCCGGGAGCTCAGCTATGCAGCTGCAAACACTCTTGCACTGGCTGGACTGCCTTAAGACCTTCCTCCTGTGTTGTAAAGCCAGCGAGAAAGCAAGGATTGAACTACTCTGGTAAGTCAACAAAGCTACCTTGTGTTCTTTTTTTTTTTTTTTCTTTTTTCTCCTTCTCCTTTTTATTTGGTTGACAGATTGCACAGAAAGGCACTGCCTTGTTGCAGGTATGTGTAGTTGTTCTCCTAAAGGGGTTATAGGAGCTCATGTGTTCAGCAGTGGCATGAGACTGCAATACAAAGGCAGCTCATTGACCCATGTCTCCCAGCACGGTCACAGCTCCAGAAGGAGATTATTCACCTGCTGGAGCAATGTCTAGCATGGAAAACTCCACTGACCTCCACCCTCAGTGGTCAGCACCCTCTCTGCTGGCCAAGGACTGTTCATCGCTTCTTTTGAAAACTGGAAAGTGTATTTTTTACTTGTGGTAATAGTAAATTTATTTCTGCATTTTCTCTTTCAGTTTGCATGAACAATGCTTTGCTTACAGATGTAATTCAGAGCTATGATAAGGCATGAGCAGTTTCATATTCTAATTTTTGATTCTTTGACATAAATTTTCTTGGCTACCCTAGTAATGTGCCTCTAGTAATGCTGAAAATACAAGCAGCTCTTACACACTTTTGAGGACCAGTGAAAATGAATTTGGTGGCTGTAGCTAAGCCTCCCAGTAGTCATCTGTTCATATCCTTCCTCAAATCCAGGGTTGGAAGACCAGGAACATTCCCTCTTCTGTAATGAGACACCAGGAATTTACACGCCTCTGTTAACTCTGTTCTTTTCAGAGCTCTCACATCTCCTGTGAAGGACACCAAATTCATCCAACTTTAGAAACTCTTCCTCAGAACAAACAAACAAAAGACCGGGGCTGTGGTATCAGTCCGAGAGTGCGTGGTGTCTGCTTGCCTGGTCTCCACCTCATCCAGTCTCACCAGGGGAGTGTTTGCAGGTGAAGATGAACAGTGGAATTCTCTTCTTGTCTGTCCTTAGCTTCCTCCCACTCGTGATACCCATATGTCCTGTGCCTTGCAAGTGTGCCACCAACATTATTGACTGCACGTCAAAAGGCCTAACTGTAGCAGAACTACCAGTTGCTTTCCGCCCTTCGGCTGAAATTATCCACCTTAGTTACAACAGGCTCACCTCTGTTCCCAATGGGCTCTTTGACAACCTAAAGAGCCTCCAGGTAGTCTACCTGCAGGGCAACCCTTGGGAATGCAACTGTGACATCCTCTACTTGCGCTCCTGGCTCCAGTGGCAGCAGAACCGGACCTTATACAGGGATGTGAGATGCACCTCCCCAGCTCACCTGCAGGACCGGATCATTGCCTATCTGACAGAAGATGAGATCATCTCCACATGCCAGTACTGGTACTGCAGCCTGGCTCTCTTCTCTCAGCTCTGTCTCTTCATCCTCCTCTTCCTCCAGGGTATCTTGGTTATCTTCATCATTGTCTACCTGCAGAAGTTTCGGAGAATGACCACTGAAGCCCGGAGCACCACCTGAGATCTACACTGGCATGCAGACACCTAGGTATCTCCTTCAAGAAGCCCCTACAACAGTGATTAACATCACAAGACTGATGACCCTCCTCCCCTCCTTGGGTGGTGCTGTGCCAATGTTGTATGGTTTGTGATATCCAGAGGGGACAATTCGATGCAGCATCCGATCCTGACTGCAGTCCAAAACAGGACTTGAACTGATCAGACACTTCCTGTATTTCCAAAAACCTGATACTGTGTTTTTTAATGCTTTAAACTCTTTAGCATTGTCTTGATTGCTTTGCTATAAGCTGGGAGTGGTTCTGGTTTGGTAGACTAAGGAAGTGATAAACTACAGCAACCAGAACTGACTCAGACTGCTCGTGAGCTCCTAGGGGCTACGGTGCTCGATCCCTCCCATGCTAGAGTATCTCAGCCATACTTTCCACAATGCTTGTGGTTGCATTGGGTCAGGTGAGGACAGAGGTGGACAGTCAACAGTTAAGGTACTGGACTAGGACAACAGAGAAAGAGTTTCCTTGGTGCTGCCACAGATCGTCTTAGTCTTCTCCTGCCTCAGTTTCCCATCAGTAAAAGGGAAAGGATGTTTCTTAGTGCTTGATGTATCTTTTCCAATGTTCTTCTGGGGGAGGGAATGTTTAGAAGCCTACCCCTTTACCCTATCTTCATTCCTTTTAATCTACTTATAGTTCTAATACTGACTTCAACATGTACTGAGTCAGACTGGGGCCCTGAATGCTTATGAGAAATTCACCCTCAAGCCATGAGTTGTCGAGATCAGAGGCTCTTTCCGACTGTGCTTCTACAGCACCTGGCACAAGAGATCCGGTCGTCTTAGAGGCTCAAACTGCAAAGCCCACTGATGTGCACCTACTGCTGGTTATGATGTCCCTTAATTATTTTTGGAATGATGCAAAACTGAAATAAAATAATGATGCATGATGATGTAAATGGCTTATTTTTCCATTCCACGCTAGGTATCTTGCACTCTGTCGTGCTGCCCGGCAGCTTCTCACGCTCCCTTACGCTCAAACTTTGTGCCAAGCAGAACGAATACCAACGGCAGGTGAAGATGTTACCAGAAGCGCACCATAGGGTTAAACTTTGGCAGCTGCTGGCTTCCACAATGGGCCAGTCCAAATGTGGAGTGCCACCTGGTTCCCCTGAGCTGCCGCTTATTTTTATCAGGTGCGGGCTGGGAAGAGAAGGGTGTGTCTCGGTGTGGGGCGATGGCCCTGCGGCCGTGGGGGAGCGGCGCCTGTGCCCGCAGTCCCCGGCCCCAGGCAGGGGGGATCCCCTTCTCCTCCGAGGCCCCTCGCCCGGCCGCAGCCCCTCACCCCCCGCCCCTCGCCCGGCCGCAGCCCCTCGCCCGGCCGCAGCCCCTCACCCCTCGCCCCTCGCCCGGCCGCAGCCCCTCGCCCCTCGCCCGGCCGCAGCCCCTCGCCCCTCACCCCCCGCCCCTCGCCCGGCCGCAGCCGGCTGGCAGAGGGTGGCAGCGGTGTCTCGCGCCCGCGCCAGCGGGCGCCAACGGGCGCCAACGGGCGCCAACGGCCGCCGCGCGCCCTCTAAGGGCCCTGAGAGGCGGCTGCCCGCGGTCGGGCGGGAGGCTGCTGGGGGACACCTGGGCGGAGGAGGGGGAAGGAGCTGGTCTGGGCGCTCAGGGGGGCCGCCTGAGGAGGAGAGGAGGGTCCTGGGGCTTCTCTGCCTCAGGTTGCTTCGCCTCGGCTCAGTTCATCGCAGGGGTCCGTGCTAACCCAAAAAGCATGAAGTATTCCAGTGGAATAAGCCCCTGGTGCTTGGGTGGAGGCTGTGCAGGTGGAGCAAGGTGAGAAGATGGGGTCCTCTGTGCAATGGGAATCCCCCTTGCCATGCCGAGGGAGGGCTGGTCTGCAGCGTGGCGGATGGCGTCACCTGCTGAGGAGGACGTTCACCATGCTGCGTGCGCCTGGGCCGCTGGCGTGAGGTAAGTGACACACAGCTCTGCCTCCGCAGGCCTCTTTCCTCCCTTTCCTCTCTCTGCCCCATGTCCCTCCAATACTAACTCCCTGTGGCGTTAGCCTGACTGGATGTTGCAGTGTAGCACCCAAGGAAATGGAGGGCCAGCTCAGATTTGTCTTTTCTTCTGGGGATTGGAGCTTGCTGGACTTTGTAGCCCATGCACCTCTTGCTAGGGGCTGCAATATCCCCTGCAATATCACCAGTGACCGTGGCCTCCAAGGGGGGACACAGCTCTGCCAAGGAGCCTACTCTGTGGAGATGCCCAAATTGATGCTCCATTGAGGCCCCCTGACACTTTCAAATGTCTGATTTTTAAGTACTGCCCCCCCGAGGAACAAACTTTCCATAAGAATAGAGAGCCTATTTTCTGGCTTGTTCTTCCCCGGTGTCCTTTTCCCAGAATCAAGATGCAGATATGTAAGGAAGTAGCCCAACCTGCTATCTTCCCATCTGCTTTCCCAATACTATTGTGAAGTGTGCTAGTGTAGCAGAATAAATCCCTGGTTCTGCTTGCAGATTTTTAGCTGAATTTACCTGGGTTAGATGATGTTGCTAGTGCACGTGGGCAGGTACTGACAGTGCTACAGGCATGGGCTCAGTTGCTGGGAGAGGCTGGCCTGCGAGCAGGCATGATCCCAGCCCTGTGACTGCTTAGCTGCCTGTCAGCACTGCTGTGGGGTGCTGGAAAACCGTCAGGGCTCGGTGTGCCCACAAAGACAGAACAACTGCTGACTTTGGTTTCACTTCCCCTGGGAGGCAGGAGGGGTCCTGACTCTGTGTGATTAAGTCTTGGCACATGAAAGGTAAAAAGCCTTTTTGGCATCATTTGCACCTGTGAAGAATGTGACCAGCCATAGCAATGTGATAATGAATTGCACTGAGCGTGGAGTGATTTGTATGCCATGGCAGCATGTCTAACCCATAAATCTAGAGTCTGCATATCTTGGCTTCTCCTGGCTCAGAAAGCTGCACATCATAGATGCTTTCTTGCTCTGCTGGCCTGTGGAGGATCTGCTGTGCTGCTGCTGAAGGGAGAACTGGCTTTCTCTCTGAAGGGAGGGACTGTCCAAGGCTGCACAGTGGCTTCAAGGGGGAGGCAGTGGTGAAATATGGCAAAGATAAATGCAAGCTATTATGCTGCTTGCAAATCACTTCCTAGTATCAAAGCTGGTCCAACACCTGGGCATGCAGGACTGGGCTGCCAGGCCTGCTGGACAGGCTGCTGCATTGCCAAAGGTTCAGGGTGCTTCCAAACAGCTCCTTTCTCTGAAAGATACCGGTTTAAAAAACCCTGGGAAACTAAAGGAAAGTGTGTTTACAGCCTCCATGATGCAGAGCTCCAAACCTGAGGTGTCTAAAAAGCAGGTCAGCACTTCCTTAGTGAAGGACTAAATGGTTAGTAGATGACATTGAGGAAGGCACCCTGGTTCTTCCTTCTTTCAAATGCCCTGTTTTTCAGTTACCTGTGTGGTGTTTCTTGCATGCTTTACGGAGTAAAAGAAGTCTTGAAAGCAAAGCAAGCAGATTTTGGAGCCTAGAGAATTTTAGCCCCAAAACCCGCAGAGAACCAGTTTCTCAGTCCCTGTACCTTATGGCGATAGTGGTTATGTTTTGCTTCTAGCTTGTTGCAGGTGCTTGTTTACAGATTGTCTGGGTTCATGTGACACCTGGGAACCTTTCCCTGTTGTTTTAAATAGACTTTCATAGTTTCTGCACCGCTGTATGTGGGATGAAAATATCACAATTGTATACATAAAAACCAACTTGTTATCACTCACTGCAGGGCTTGGTCACTGAGACAGGCCAATTCTATGCAACAGTTGGAGATTAAGCAGTGACTGGATATTTTATGGAAGAATGTCCTGCAGAAGCATGGTATATCCCAGTCTCACATAGTTACAGCTGTATGCTCTGTGTGTGCTCAAGTGAGAAGGTTCAATGGATGCCTTGGTGGCAGCCTGATCTGGGATTTGTTACATTGCTTACAAATTGAAAAAGATGTTTTTCATGGTCATTATATGAGGCTACCTGGTCTTCTTCAAACCCCTCATTTCCCTTCAGGATTGAGGTATGCAGGGCATCCCAGAAAGAGTGCCAAGAAAAGCAGTGTTGATTCCACATCATGGGACATCTTGTCTCTCCTATGCTACATGGAAGAAGAACTATTTTAGAAATGTTTAGAAATGGCTTTTACTTTTTTTGTGTATATTTGCATATGAAAACTGTCACGCCCTCAGGCACATAAGCCTGATTTTAGAGGGCTTTAATGGAGAGCACACGGTCTAATTTAACAGGTTTCCGCAAATGATTAGTTATCTTGGATAAATGCCTTGAAAGCAGCAGGTTGCAGTGTTAAGGTTTGTTCTGAAGATAGTATGTGCGTACATGCTGTATGTCTAGATAAAGGTATACGTTCCCTGGGAGGACAGGATAGAGCACTGCTGGAGGACATAAAAGGTTTAAGTGGTTTTAGTAAAAAAGAAAAAAAAAAAAAACAAATCACTCTCTTAAATCTACAAGTAATTTTTTTCCTATTTCTTTACACATCTCATGGTCTGCTTCTGCTCTGAAATGTTTGTGACTATTGAAAACAACATGCTGGGAGGTACTTCTTTACATTTCCATACAGGAGGATTAACCTGAGAGTTATGAAACCAAAATGCCAAGAATGCCCTCTATGGATACCTAATGGTTTAGGCTGCATAGCACTGCTCTGCCGTCCTCATCTGTAATAGCTGATGATCACTTCTAACCTGCCGTGTCACAGCTGTTTGATGCCATACCAGTGTCATTCATTTTGCATGTAAACAGAAGTCTGCTCATTGAATGAAAGACTGTGTCTGGAGCCGCTACCCATACTGACATGTAATTTGGGTTTGCTCGGAAGAGGGCAGCAAATAGCTTTTAATCTCCTGTTTGCTTTTACTAGTCAAATCAACCTGGGCCTTGGGAGAGGTTGAAGGCAAGTGTGATGTGTGTCTGCCCAAAGAGACTGACAATGATGCTCCAAACTTAGTTGCCCAAGCAGCAGACATTGCTTTTTGAACCCGTAACTACTAGTTTAAACAGTCTGTTTCTTGTGGGTGTTCCAAAACATCAGACTGAAACCGAGAGGCAGGGGAAGGTGGGCATCGTGTTGCTATGGCCGTGATGGAAATAGTGTTGGTTCTCTGTGGGGTGTTTAGTCTGATGAGCTTTGGAGGGCTGAAATCCACCCCTTGGCAGGTGGGTGGAAAAGCGGGGGGGGAAAGCTTGCCCATCATCCCCGAGGGGTGAGAGCAGTGGGTTTCTGCTGGTGTGCCTGCTGGAGATGGGAAGGTGCCTGGAGGATGGGTGGGAGGTAGGTGCTCTGAGAATACCCCAGGGCTAGGTGGGATGGAAGTGCAGAACAGCATGAAGTTATTGGGGTTGGTTCTGTGCATCTGTGGGACAGAAAATGCAGATGCTGAACAGGCAAACATGTAAGCACCCAGGGAATTTAAATGCCCCTGCACTGGGCAGGAGCTGTGGGGAGTGGAAGTCTGAAGTACTATGAAACACCAACATCTTCTGTTACAAATCATAGCCCTTAACTTGGTTGTCTCTCATGGGATACGATAAGGGCTGTGCCTATGTTTGGGAGCTTTTTCCACCAGGGGCTTTTACCTCCGGCATTCTCAAGCTCACCAAGAGATGGTGTGGGTGCCCACTCTTGCTCTGCATCTCCATTACCTGATCTTTCAACACAGTGTTAGCAAGCTAATTTTTTTCCCAGGATGAGTCTTTAATTCCCTCTCATTGATCATGGCCAAAGAAGAGAGCTGAAATGGAGATTTTATTCCAGAAACAATGGCCCCCTTATGTGCTGTGTTGTGCTCTCTGTGAATGAACCTGCTGGTGAAATGAAGGCTTTTCCCCAGGCTGTTTTGTACCTTTCTCAGGTGAATCTTCATATTAGATCAGCTGCCTGGATTCCTGCAGGGAGAGAGAGGGGAGGTAAAGGATGAAATCCTTGTTCTGTGGGGACATGAGACAAAATGACAGTCAGTGGGACTTGGGCTTCATATTTAGTTTGCATAAATCCCTATGTGCTGCAGCAAGATTGTCCACATTAAAACCTATGAAGCAGAGGGCAGTTTCCCTGTGCAGCTGTACGTGTTTTTCTGCCTTGTAATGCTTCTATCCAGGTCCAGTCCAAAGCCTCCACCCTGGGCTAGCTGTTCACTTCAAACCAAAGCTGGCATCATCCTTCTTGCCTCATCTTCAGCTCCGCTGTGAGCTGTTCTCTATTCTGTTGGTACCTGCTCTTCCCCACCCTTCCCAGTGCTGTCAGCATTTCTCAAGTTGTATCTAAAATATAGCTTGCTACTTTCCCATGTTTGGTCCTCTGCCGGCTGAGCTGCACCAAAACCATCACACTGATTAATCTAATGATCCAGCACAGAACGCTTTGAAAGCAAGACGTTGGTGTTCTTGATCACTTCCTCCCCTCCTGTCCCCTCTGCCACTATCTGTCAAGAATGGCATTTTAATTGATCCCTTTGCTGCTTTTCCTCTCTGCCTGAGACTTGCAAAAGTGCAAGAGTTGACATTGTCATTTCTGTGCTGCCTGCCCTTAAATGAAGGGAAACTCCCTCCAAGTGCTGTGCCTGAATTTCGGTGTGCAAATTCCCCTGCAGTTTCCTACAGTGCTTCAGGTAGAGTGGTTTATATCTATCCATTGCTAGTTCTTGGCCTGAGCTAAAAAAGAACTGTAATGTTTTCTATTTCTGTGTTGAGTGAGTGAGGCACACAGGGAGGAGGAAAAGAGATATGCTTACATAAGGTAAAGGTGGAGAGAGAGGGAATTGCATCATCTGTAATTTGAAAATATATCATGAGATATATTTTCATGTGTAGGTCTGAGAGAAGGCTCTGCATTAAGTGCAGTGCGTTTTGAACTATGTGGTGGTGTTCACACTCTGGGAGAAATCATGCTTTGGGAAGTCGCTGTGTGTTGCAACAAACCAGTGCCCTAGTTTCTGTTCTAGACACATGGGGAAAAAAGGAAGTGGAGATGCAACTGCTGAAAACGTGTGTAACTTGAAGGCAGTGGAGTGAAATCCTAGCCCTGCTGTGTTCTGCTATTGACTTCAATAAAGCCAGGGTTCACTGAAGGAGCCTTTGGAGTGTGTGCTAGGCTGTGCACACAAACTGCCAAGGTGAATCTCTTATTTAATGAGATCCAATGCAGGAAGGCACAGCTGTGGGGCAAGGGCACTTGATTATGCATATCTTGGTAGTGTCACATTAGTTATCCAGTAAGGCAAGTACTTCTAAAAGCACTGAAAGCATCTGAGTCCTGTCAAAATGAAAGGAAACTGGGATGAAAGTTGGGCACTGTATCCCCTAAACTTGTTCCAGTGGTTAATTAGCTGTGCAAAAATTAGCATGTAATTTCAATCCCTGTTTGTCTGTGAGTTTCCAGCATTCCTACCTTGCCTTGCCTTTATCTGTGGATGTCTGCGGGGCCCCATGTGCTAGGCACTCTACGTTCCCAGGGATGGGAAATTGTGAAATCTATGTGGGATGGGAAATTATCTCAGATGTTTCCCATCTTAGATAGGGGAAAAAGAGTCTATCTTGGAAACGATTCAGCTGAAACCCAGGGCATACAACTGGTGCATTCATTTTCATGCTCACCCTTCTGCCTACTGGCAACCCACTTGACTTCCTAAATGAAAAATTACTCTAATCCAGAAATTGGAGCTTCAGTATTTGTGAACTGGAAAACAGACATCTAAACAAGTCCACTGATTTATATATCTTTTTAATCCATGTTTTAAAAATACATACTTATACCAACTGTTCCTTGGTCTTGCCAAGTTGGGGGTTTCATATTAATAATTCACTGAGTGTATCTTGCACAGTGAAGAGGGTCTGTCTGCTGAAGTCTCTTTCATTGTGTGTGGTGAGGCAGCAGAGGAACGGAACGAGGAAGATGGGGTAAACATAGGACTAGTAGGACTACCAGTGACCTCATGGCCTAGGGGGCTGCTGCTGTTGAGGAGAGTTGGCTTATGGTCCCATCTAGAGCCAAGCTTTTGTGGCATAACTCTTCCTGCAAGAGGCTGGATCCTGCCTAAGTTACAGCTTTATTTTTGCTTTGCTGTGCAAATGGGTCCACCTGATGGAAGCAGCGCAGGCCTGACAGCATTTGGGTTTTCTGCCCTGGAAAGCAGAAGACTTTTGTTGCTCAGAGGCTGGGAGTTTATTAACCACAGTGATCCAGCAGGTCTTGGAAGGACTCCCAGGACCCCTGGAGGTGCTGAGCTGCACATGTTGACACACTGGGAGTCCAGCGTCTGCTGTATGGCTCTTATTTCAAAGGAAATGTCAGTCAGAGAGGGAACCTCTCCCCTATCGGGAAGCAGCTGGAGTGCATATCAAACAGGAGCTTTTGCTGGGGTAGGAGGGCAGGGCAGGAGGCAGCCTCTTGTGTGGAAGGGAAGGGAGCAGGCAGGGATCCCAATGGCTGATCCAGCACAGGTTTGTCCTGGCATTAGTGCAGTCAAGGGCCTTGGGCTCCCTGCCCGCTGTGAGCAGGCTGCAGCCCCAGAGATGCTGGGGTGATGTCTCCTTGGGCTGTGCTGTGGCGGTTGGCAGGGGAAGCGGGTGGGATGCGATGCGGAGCTCGGGTGCTGCACAGTTAACAGCTGCACCCTGCCAGGTCCCTGCATCCCTCTGCATTGACACCAGCAGGGCGTAACATAATGCAGTGCTGAAGTAGGCTGGTACCAAGATGGACATCTGTGCCCAGGACAAGTAGCATGTAAAGCTGAGAGGTTGTGTGGAACTGCTCTCCTTCCCGCTGTTAGAGCCAGCAGGAGCCTTGTGTAAACCATGCTGTGGCTTTAATGACTACCCATTAGAAGAGATAACTTACTACAGTATGGGGCACTATCTTGTACCCTTCTCTGGAGCGCTTCTCCTGAATCCTTGGGCCATGAGTGGATTCATCAGTGTTCCCTGTATTGAATGAGATGGGCTGTTTTCCACCTGGCAGTTGCAGGGTTGGAATGATGCCACAGGAAGTTCGCCAGGGTTGCTGGGGGGCATCATGGTTGGGGTGTCGTCACTAGCTGCCCAGGGTGGCCAGCACTAACCCATCCTCAGAGGTGTTTCCCCTTGAATTCCCTGAGCAAGGAAGGTCTGAGCTGAGCTCTGCAAAGGTGGAGAGGTCCCTGGCAGGCATGTTGGTGCATTCACTGCTGGCTCTTCATTTGCTGTTGTGAGCTGCCTGGAAAAGGTTTCCTTGCCCAGCTAGGGAGGAAGAACCTCACCGCAGGGTTTAGCATCAGTGCTACTGATACTCAAAGCCAGCTGACAGCAAACAGCCCTCAAGATGAAGTCTGTGCAGATCACCAGGAAAACAACCAGGAGTGAGCAGAAACAAGGGCTAGACCTGATGGGCAGTTTCCTGGCAACAGGGAGCTTGATCTGGGCCATTACTGACTATTTACAAATGCTGAAGCAGTTGTTGCCTACTGAGCTGGCCTAGTTGCATCCTCAGCAGTTCCTACAGGTGGAGAATGAGTGGCAAGAATAACAGAGGAGGGAGGATCTGGTTACAGGCTCAGAGAGGAATGCCAGGATTTCCTTGCCTGTCTTGATGCTGGCTTTCTGCTCCTCCTGCCCTGCCTTCCTACCTTACTGGCTAATCCAGCCCTGATTCAGAGTCCAGCACGGCGGGAAAGGGAGGCTCTTCTGTTGGAATTGCTGCACCCAAGTCAGTGTATGCCAAGCTGTACATAAAATAAAACATGAAATACACTGGAACTACTGCATCTAAGCTTTCAATGGAGAGAAAAGTGGTAGAACTTGTGGGCTGCCATGAGGCACCCTGTAGCTTCACAGCAAAGCAGCTTTTGCGGGGACTTTGTGAGAAGAAGGAAAAAGCTGAAGCCTGTTTATTGAGTAGAGTTATCAAGAAACTTAATCTAGAAAGTTAATCTCGGAAGTATGCTAAATTTGAACATCTGTAAGTGCTTGAGATTGGTGAGTGAAAAATGCTGGGCAGAATGAGAGGGTGTATCTGTGGTTCAAAGCAGGGGCAAGGATATACCTCCTGGCTACAGCTTGGCTATGCAATAACTTCTGAAAAACTATTTCTTTGCTTTTGAAGTACATTTGACTGCACTAAGTGGCATGGCGTTCTCAAAATGTTTTCCTTGGCTTGTTCAGTGCCTCCTGGCCTCTATTCCTTCTCTTTTCCTTCCCTATTCCTTGCAAACAATTCAGTTTGAACCTTACTTTACTTTGTTTAGGTTTAGTATTTCCCTCAAATATTTAAGGCTATGATACTTATCTTGAGGAGCAAGCCAAGGAATCACAGAAATTCTGTGTTAATGTCTCACCCTCCTTTTGCTACACAGAGGCTTCCCTAAGCAAATTTGTAAGTTCCCCAGCTGCTGCTTATTTCATCCTAATGCAGCATAGAGGATTTGGTCTGTTACCTTTTGGATGGTGGGACACTTTAAAATAGCTGCAGTCACTGTTCATCCTTTTACCTACCTTGTGATGAACCTGCTGTTTTAGGAAGTGTGGGGAATATACTTAGCAAAATAAAGATATCTGTCTCGTAGATACTTCTCATCAACAGATCTCAGAGGGCTTTGCCAAGCTAGACACCAATTATTACACCTATTGCAAAGATGGAGAACCTGCAGCAGGGAAAGTTTTGGGATGTGCCTGCTCTCACAGAGCGCATCAGCAGCAGAGCTGGAATTGAACACCCCTGCATTTTGCACCAGCTTCTTGGGAAGCAAGAGGGAAGGATGTGCAGCCCAAGGTAGCTATCTTGCATGTAGCTCTTCCTCACTTTCTTCTCAATATTTTGCACACTGCAGAAGGGGGACCATGTTCCCCTGTTCTTCATGGTTAAGTTAATTGTCAAGTTCGCTCTAGGTTTCAGTAACTCTGAGGCTGGAAGAGTTGGCGTTACAGGCTGACACCAGGGTCTTGGGGGCAGTGTCTGTCTGTGGGCCCTGTACTTAGATGGGCAGCTGCTGCCACCTCACAGAAGTCTTGTAAAATGCTGCCATGAGTCTTCTCAAAATATTAAAACCCTCGGTGTTACAGGAATGACAGGGAACAAGGGCATTTTTTGATGTGTGGTGCAGCTGGGAGCTGCTGCACTGGGAAGAGATCTCTCTAACTTTGGTCTTGCTGAGCATGAAATGTATCCTGCAGTCTGGCAAGGTGCAGAACTAGCAGTGGGAACAGAGGTCTCCAGTCCCAAACACACTTCACTCAAGTGTGCACAGAAATATGGGACAGTGTCCTCTTTCAGTGTGCAAGGGAAGCCAAATCCTGCTTTCATCAGGTCTGCATGGCCTTGGAGTAACTTCATTTCTCTCTGCTATGCCGCAGTAAGGCACTTGGCTCCCCTACTTGTGAACCACAACACCCACTGAGGGATGTGTCTTCAAACCCTCAGCCATTTTTCCTGGAGGCTGAGATACAAAGGCACTTGTGATGCTCAGAGAAGGGAGGGCAGAGTGCATGCCTGCCCCATAAGATAATGCGTCTCCACCTACGCCTGGCATGGCTGTGTTTTAATAGCTCTTTTGTGGTTTTGTTGTTCTCCCCTTGCACCCACAAGACCCTGCTCTGGCTATAGCAATTGGCTAAATCTTTCTTGTGTTCCTCCCGCAGGACCCAGACTCAAGCCCAGCCAAGCTTTTCATACATGTCTGCAGATGGACCTTTGCCCCTATGATTTGCCTGCCCCCCTCTTCACCCGTGGACATGCACTCCAGTGCATGAAGTGGACACTTTCCAGCCCTGAGCTGCCAGAGTTAATTAACCTTCTGCTAAGGCCAGGCCAGTCTTTCTGGGAAACTAGATCCACTGGGCTGTGCATTCCACAAGCCTCTCTTTGCCTTGCGTCTTGTGTATCTGTACGGGAAAAATCCCTTTCTTCCTCCATATACTTGTGTTTTGGGATTGGAGGGGGCAGAAGCCTGGGGAAGAGAGAAGGGATCAAGTTCCCCAAGTCTCCCTGCTGTCAGCAGCTGCCAGGAACTTGCCATGGAAGAAAACCAACCCAAAGCTGTTGGAGATGCCTTGGCTCTTCCTGGGCGGAGGATGTACACATGCGTTTTTCCCCATCTCCTCTGAGAAAGAGCCAAGTCTCTCCTTCCTTGCAGCAGAGCTGTCTTTGTATAAGGCAGCAGCCATAGTTTCCTAGGAACTGCTTGGCATGACTGGTCATAACGCTGCTCTCCAGCTTAGCCCTTGTCCTCTCTCTTCCAGCAGGCTTGCCCCACTTTCAGAGGAAAGCACAAGGTTTTCATCTGGGCTCTGTTTAATTTACGTGGTACTACTGGTCAAACCCCTGCAGAATAATGTTGTTAATGCTATTACCCTTTTGGGTCATGGAGCCCAATTCCCTTCTCTGCCTTTAGGTTTCAGAGGTCCTTGAGATACCATTCTCCAAACAGCTTGTGAAGGCAGAGGTCAAGGATTGACTGGACTCTCACTGAAACATGCTGGGCTCCAGTGGCTGAGTTCTTGGGGCAATCTGTAGAGATGAATGTTGAATTCTTCCCTGGCTGATCTTTATCTTAAAACAAAATGCCCCTTTTGCACTGTGCCCAGTGCATCTGTGTGTTTTCAGGCTCATACCACCTGCATCACCGTGCTTCATCTCTCGATGGGTTAGTGCTGGTGCCAGAGGGAACAAATGCTGGGTTGTTCAGTCTCCCAACACATACGTGCCTGACTCCCATCAGTATCGTGCTGTATAAGGCCATTTATCTCCTTGTATGTGGGGCAAACTGCTCCCTTCCAAAAGGCCCTAATCAAGCAGAACGCTGGCCTGACCTGTTCCCGTTAACTGAGCCTGTCTTTCCTTGCAAGAAAAAGAAGTCTAATCGTGCTGTCTTCCAAAAATAATAATTAAAAAGTATAAGCCTGCATGAAAGCGCGTTATGCTCTGGAGAAAGGAAGATAGGGACCTTTTTGACTGGTGCTGGGGGCAGGATACAGAGAGTTGTTTGCTTAATGTGAAAAAAGCCAGAATTTACCTGTATGGTCCACTCCTGTTTGGATAGAGGCTACAAATCCCCCCTCTCCCATCTACTGTGAGTGAGTTGCAGTAAATCAGGACAAGCTGAGAGGTTGTTGGTTTGTTTTTTTTTTTTTTTAAAGGACCTTGATTGTCCAGCTATTTTTCTCCCTTGGTGCCGCTTCACGCCACTTCTGACTTTGATTAATAGGTCTCTGAATAAAATGTTAATCTAACTAGGGGTCTTTGGCCCAGCCCCCCCGCCCTCCATGCCGTGCTCCAGAAATATCAGAGGAAACACACAGAGGTTTTGTCTCCCTGCAGAGCACTTGTAGCTTTTGATTAATGGGTGGAAGGGCCCAGCTCCAGGTTTGTGGCATCTCTCCCGACTGCAGAAAAATAAGCAAAAAGTCACCAAACATGACACAGAGAAGGAAAGTCCCAGGAGCTGCAATGAGAAGAAAGAAAGGGGAGAGAGAGAGCAGCTTATGAGTCAAGATGTACCCCTCTGTAAGCCTTGGTATTTGTGAATCTGAGTTCAGACCCTCATCTCCAGTTTAACCTTTCTTTATAATGAGCTCCAACCACATTGCTGGATTCAGCAGTTTCCAAGCTCTGGGATGTCTTAACTTCTAATATCTGCATTGTGAACTACGCTGCACATTGCCCTGGGCTGACACTTCATGTGCATGTGTTAAGAATGGCTAAGATGGCTTAATAAAAAAATGAGACCTTGCATTTCAAACAGGACACGTGTTTCCCCTCTTCCCCTTCGAACTCTTGCCCATTCTCTGAATCAAACTTCTTTTGGAGCTTCTGAAATGATCAGAAACATGTGTTTCATTCCTGTTTTCTGGCCAGTACTGAACTCAGAAAGGCTGTTCTTGTATTACTTTCATGTGGAAGCCAGAGCTGCTGGAAATTTGCTTGTTCCCTCAAGGTGGATGATTTGGTGGAACTACGTATATAAGAAGCTGCTCATGGAAGGTCTTGTCTACATGGGGCACTTAGGCTTGAGCGGTCGGGAAGTCAAACTGAGCTACGTTAGTCTGAAATAAGAGTATCCAGTGAAGGGGCTCATCAAAAAAGCTATTCTTGAGGCAAGCCTTAAGTAATGGTGTGGGATATGCATAAAGTGTGAAGGAGAGTGATGACTAACATGTACAACCTTACAGCTCCCTTCCCTTGCAACCCTTCTGTCACACAGTCAGTGCCCCACTATGTTCTTCCATTTTGTAATGGAGTAACTGAGGCAAAGCTTGCATCACTTAGCTGCTTGTCACAGAGCTGGAAGAGACAGGCTGGGCTGTAAGGCAGGTGGCATTTTCTTGCATGTGTGCTCAGTGTTACAACGCTCCAACTAGGGAAAGGCTCACACCATTGAGAAAAGAGAAAGAAAAGATCCCTGAATGTTTTGAGCCTGGATTTTTTTATCAGAATATGTAAAGAGCTTTAATTTGTGCAGTTGCAATACTCCCTTGTGCCAAGGAAAAGTTCTGCATCCTCAGCCACTGGAGAAAGCTTTCAGCTAAGCAAAATCAACCCTGATACCAAGAGATTTATGCTTTCTTCACCTGGAAGGAATCTGTGAAGCAGCATGGCCTTTCCTGGCACTGGTGTGGAATCGCGACCGTCGCTGTATGGCCTTTCTTCTCTTCTTGGCATCTCCCTGGAGGCCTCGTCAGTCCTTGACAGGCCTGTCATCCAACTCACTCGACAACTGACATGCCTGGAGGATGCAGCCGTCCCTGCTGACAACAGCTTTGTTTCCCATGTGATGGATGGCTTTGTGGCCCAAGCCTTGCCATTGTCCCCTTGCCTGTGGCCTTGCTTCAGTGATTCTTATCTGTGCCCTGGGCATCCACTCCCTGCAGCAAAGGTGAGCAGTTGCCAGTGCTGCGCCTTCTCCCTAGGTGCCTCTCCAGGACTGGGGTGGGAGGAAGGACAACGGGCATCCCCTCCAGATTGAGCAAAGCCAAGCTGTGCTGTTTACCCGGGCCTGTGTGGCATTCTGCTCTTATCGGAGAGGGGAAGGCAGATACGAGGAGTTCTTTTCCTTAGTCAAACACCCAGTTTGGAAGCGCTTGTGTAATTACCATTCTCTGGCTCTCGCACTCCTATCTTGTAAATCACCAATCCATCACAGCCCTCGTCCTCGTATTGTTCTATAATTAACTGGACAAACTACAGGAGCATTGTCGTAGCTCCCCATTTACAGAGGACAGACAAAGACTTGAAGGAAGATTTCATTCCCCTTCAGCTTTTTTCTTCCTCTCTTGAACTCTTTTTTTCTCTATCTTCTGATCCATCTTATGACTCTAAAGATGTCTCACCTGCTTCTCTGAATGAGCACTTACTTGCAAACCTACAATCAACACAGGAGTGGCCACAAAAGGACAGACCCAAGTGTTTTAACCCTTCTTGTTCCACTACAGACGTGTGTACGCATGCTCGCTCACTCACTCCCTAATGCAAGGAGAAGCTCAATTCTAAACAGGCTTTGGACCCTCTGCTAATGAAAACGGGCTGCAGTTGCCTCATCCATTCCTTCATGGTAATATGCTGAGGATTTAGCTCCTAGCAAACAGTCTGCTTATGAATTAGATGCTCCCTGAGGCTGGATTATGAGCTAAGAGGGAGATGGAAGATTTCCAAAGGGTGGGTAGTGCAAAGATTTGGGGAGTTACTGATACTTTGGTGTTATTGACCCAGGAAGGTAGATAATGTATTTCAAGGTTCCATGTGGCTCTGAAGGCTATAAAAAAGTTTGATGTGGGCTCTGTCATGTGGAAAGAACTGGCAACAATTTGGGGTAGTAAAGCTGGTTTCTTTTCTGTAGACCACATGAGGGAGGCGCTGTGCTGATGGGCAGCATGGAGAGTTGGTTGAACTCTGCAGGAGGTGGAGGCAGAACTTTCCCTAAGTTGGGTCACCTTACTTTGAAAGACTTCGTTCCTGACAGCCTTTGGAGGGGGTATCCTGTTCCATGGACCAGTGAGAGAATACAGGGCCGTGGGTGGATCAGGAGAACTGGGCTAAAGCTCTGCTCTTCTTGCTCTATCTTCTTTCCCTCACTTGCCTACAGGGATTTTGTTGCTTCAGGGCGGGGTGGGGGGGGTTTCTCACTTTGGCTTACAGCACCTGGCATGCTGTGGCCCTGTTCTCAGCTGGAAGCTTTAGACACTAGAGCATTACAAATAGCAATGGTTTATAGACCCTCTGCTCTCTTCCTCTGCAAAGTTTTAGAAAAGGTCACAGTTCTCATGGCTGCTGCTTTGACAGCAGAATTTAGTCCTTTGTGTTGATAGTGTTACGCAGCCAACTTAGCTGACCCCATGGGCATCCCTTGGAGCAGATTTTGGCTCAGAGGCTGAAGATCTACTTTTCTTCCTTATTTGAGGTGTGAGGCAGGTCTGTTGGATGAAATTTATGCCTTTATGTTCTGGTAGGCCAGACCTTATAATAAAACCCAACAACATTGCTTATTTAACCTCCATCTCCAAAATCTTCATTTCCAGCTTGTGAGCTGTAAATTAGACCTGTCCACCGCATGGAAACTCTGGAGAAGCAACCTGAGGCTGACCTCCAAGCCATGGGGCACTTCTTAGTGCTACCTGCAACCCAGTGACCAGGTCATCTGGATTAATATCCAAGCACATTGGATTCCCTCTTGTGAGGCCAGTGAAGCACAGGGTGTCTAAGCTCTGCTGGGAAAAAGGCTTTGCCACTTCAGTACATTTGAATGGAAAGGGGAAGACTCTGTTTATTTTACAACCCCTTTTATTGACTTGATTTATAGCCTGAGGCTGTGAGTTAATTGAGGTCTAGTCCAGGAGAGGGCACCTGGAAAGGGGAGGTGCTGCAGTGCCACCAAAGGGAAAACATGCGGGAAAGTGCTTTTATAAAGCACAGTTTGTTGCAAACTCTGGCCCTTGCCCCATGACAGCAAGCCAAGCTCTTGCCACCAGAACTGGTTGTTCTGGCTCAGGGAACATCCTTACCTCACTGTGGGTGGCAAGGACCAGGAGGGCAGAGGTTAACCAAGAGAAGGTGCTTTTTCTTGGTGTGCCCTTCATTAAAGCATCCTCCTGCCCGTCTCTTATGGGTGAAACCTAGTCGCATGTATACGTGCGACTGTCATCGCCTTCTCTAATGGAGATCTGATAGGGTTTTTCCCATAGCCTGAAAGCAGTTGCCTTTCAGTGCACGCCTCCTGGGCCTGCAGAGCAGATGCCAAGGCCAGCTCTCCTTTTTGGCACCTAAAGTGTGGGATGCAGCAAATGATGCACATTTACATGCAGAGTGCGTGTACTGAGGCAGGCAAGAAAGCAGGGCTCTTACCCAGGTCAGCTGGCTCCAAGGCAGGTCTGAGAAAGGGCTTCTGTCAGCCCAGTGCCACCCTAACAAACAAAGAGGAGATAATATTGCTGTGGGTGGCCAAGGGCTAAGCCTGCCATAAGCTGGAGGGTGGCAGATCGATCTGAAGGGGCTGGTTCACCCTTTTCTGCATGGGCAACGGTGTTGTGGCTGTGGGATTTTGCACAACCTGCTAGTGCAGGTGCTCTGAGCCTGCTCTGGCTGCTGCTGAGCTGTTGGATATGGGGACAGGCTGGAGCTGAAGGGATTGTTCTTCTGAGCTGGTGGATCATGAAACCCCACTGAAGCTGTGCGGAGAGCGTAGTGTTTCTATCCTGTAAACATCACTGATAGGCCAGGGGCAAAGTTACAGCAACTTCTCTTGCTAGGCTGGCTCTGCCACAAACTCATATGCCACTCTCTTTTTAGCTATGTACAGCATGCATGTATCATAAGTAGTACCGTGCAGCCACTACACCCTTCACAGGGAGAACCTTTCTTGCTCTGGGTAATCCTTTTCAGCCTGGTTTGTGCGAGGGAGGGCAAAGGGAGTAATGATGTTGTCAGATGAACTGCAAGGCTTCCTTCCCTTCCCAGGCTTGCATGGAGCAGGTACCACGTCTTCATTCCTAGCACCTAGTCACTCCTTGGATGGCTGGTTCAGTAAATACTAACTGAACGGGATGGAGCAGCTGTGTGCTGCAGGTATGGAAATAAAAAGGTGAGCTTGTTGAATGATGAATATCCCCATGTCCTTGCATCTCAATGTTACTAAAAGGGATTACCTAGCCCATCTCTCTCCTTCCGCATAATGCTATCCTAAAGCTTGGCAAGGAAGGCTGGGTTTCTAGGGAGAGGCAATATCCTTTTTCAGATAAACTGATACAGCCAGGAAAAGCAGAAAAGCTTTGGATGCGTGAACTCTCCTTAAAATCTGAGTACAATCTCAGTAAGCTTTTCCGTCTGTAGGATGTGTGATCTCATTCCTGGGCCTCAGAGGAATAGTTTGGGGATCACTTTCTTTATCTTGCACAAGCTTAGTACTGAGCACTGTAGATCAAATCCCCTTTGCTTCAGGAAGCCCTGCTCTGAAGGAAGACACATCTTGCAAGTTCCCCATGTTCTTTGGGCCCTAGTTGCATTTGCACTACAGCCTTGGGATAAAGTTGTGCCTTAGTTTTTTGTTTGTTTGTTTTAAACTACTTTAGGTTGTTTTCTGAGGAGCACCTTTAGAAAGAGGCCTTGCTGGAAATGAGAACCAATTGCGTAACTTAGATTTTGACTGAATGGTGAAAAGAAATGTTTAGCTCGGCCAGGCCAGAGCGAGCAGAGCATATTGATCTTGGCATATTGCTGCACTGTTCCTTTCCCTAGCCCGGAGGAAAGGTCCAGAGTTCAAAGGCTGGCACACCTTTAGCAAAGAGCCCCTCTTCCTCTCTCCTCATCCCCTTCATCAGCCTTGTGGGGGAAGCTGCCCTGCCAGTTGTAGCAGCAGTCCCCAGGCAGCTCCTGCTTCTTCACCCAGCCCGCAGTGAAAACCCGAGCCCACAGGCAGCTGCGGCAGGATGCTGCTGGACAAGGCAGCCCAATGAGTCCCCGCAGAGCTGAACCTCCCAAATCCTCAGCCTGACAGTTGGCTCACTGGAGCTCTTCGGCAGTGATCCATGTTTCTAACTCATCACCAGCTGATATGAGCAGGAAATAAAAAGAGCAATTTACCCTTCATTTCTCCTGTGCATGAGCCCTTTTCTTTAAGCCATCAACCCCTTTATCTTATGCCGTCAGAGTGGCCGCAGTATAGCTTGTTTTCATCTGTCTCTGGACATCGCTTGAACTTTCAGGGCACTTGTTTAGCCCCAGTCAGATAATGCCCTCTTTCACTCTGAACAAATAGAGTGTTCCTGGGCTGTGCTGCTCTTCCCCTGCCCCATTGTAGTGCAGCAAGAAAGAGGCTGATACACTTCAGTACGTGCTGAGGGGGCTGTTCATTGAAGACGAACCCACAGATATTGATGATTTTTTAAATCCTTCGGCTCAGCCCTGACCATGCTGACTGGAGAGGGGCTGGGAGTGACAGGGATGCTGAGGTTCAGAATGGCACTTGCAGTCATCCCATGTCATGATTTTACGGTGATCACACCGTCCCTTTGCAGATGTGTGGCTGCATGGGGTACCCAGTCAGACTGGGGAGAGGGAAGTCTCCTACGCCAAGGGATGGGCTGTACGTTGTGTTTGTGGCCTTCCGACACAGCCTGGCAGAGGCCCGGGGTCTTCCTCCCCCTTGCTGCTCCCATCAGGCTCATCCTCCTCCCGCGGGTCGGCAGAGGGCACCAGTAACCTGGAGAGAGGCCTTGGGATGCACTTGCTCCGCCACTTCCACTGGCGAGCAGGCGAGGAAAAAGGGACGTCCTGCGCTGGGGCAGATTTCTCTGCCATTTGCACAGAAAGTCTCCCCGCTGGATCTTCCCTCCGGTTGCACACTCCGGGCAACCCGTCTGGGGGAATGGCTCCAGGGGCTGTTCCCACAAAAGGATTCTCTGAATCCCATCGCCTGCCCACAGGGCTCGGACACACAGACGTGACTGTCCCCAGCTCATCTCCTCTGCCGGTGCCCAAAGCAGATGCTGTTGACAGGGTCAGTGGCTGGATCAGATCCTTCTGCATTTCCTTTGCTTCACGCTTCAGGTAGTCTGGAGTTGTTTTACGGGGAACAACACATCCCCGGATCAGGGTGCAGCTCTTCTGTGTTTCCCTGAGTGAATTTCCATTAGAACAAGAGACAGGCAATTTAAGAGTTAGCACTGGCTGTACGAGCACTTCCTAGTTAGCCTTCACTTGGCTTTTTCAAACTCCATCCCAAATCTGACCATCACAGCTCTGCTAGCACTGTTTACTGCTCTTTTCTACAGACACATATGAAAAAAACACATGCAGTGCTGTAAGGGCAGCTTTGAAGCCAGATGTGCTGCACTGACTGGCACTAATGGCATTCCTTATAACCTTCTTACCCTCGTTTTAAAAGCATGTGCTATCTAAAAAGACATTCCTTTTTCCTTGTTTTTGTTACATCTCAAACTCTTACTTCCCTCGTGGCCTGCTGAACTTGTTTTACGGCCTTTTTAATGTAGGATCTGGCTCCACATTACACATAATTAAGCTGCTTCTGCAAAGACAACCCTATTTCCCTTTTCCCTGGACCCTCCTTTGCACTAGATCTAAAACCTGTGTAACTGCAGGGGAAGCTGATAGAAAGCTAAAAAGAAATACATTTTCTTTTTTTCTTCAAATTATTTTCCCAACAGACCAACAGTGGAGAATGAAGCCAGATTCCCTTTTCATTTCAAACTGCTCAGCAGGCGGTGTGTAGACAACCTTGCATCCCTCAGCGTGTGAATGAAGCAGTCCAACTTTCAGAGTCCAAACCAGTTCTGACTGTCAGGCTTCAGTTGTTTATAGCATCTCCCTGTCAGAGGCATGTGTTTCAGTACACCAGCTGCAGTGAAACTAGCGATGATACTGCACGCCTTCTGATTTATTGTCAGAACTACCTTCTAATCTCTGTTTCACGTATATAAGTCTGGAAGAATGGCACTGATTTTAGCAGACTTATTCCAGGTTCACGTGCTACAACTGAGGTTGGGGTCAGGCCAAGACTGATGTCTCAGCTTTTGTTCCTTCGTGGTTTTCTGTCCCATTTTAATTCCATCTGTTGCTTTCCTAATTGTAGTTGATCAAGGATGAGCAATGAGTCATGCAGAAGTCTCACACATCTGCTCATACATGTCACCTAAATCCCAAACCAAATCTGTCAGGTGCTTTTTCATTCATTTCTATGTACTGTGGCATTTTCTAGCTTGAACTAGAAAAGCAACAGGGGCTGGAAGGCTACAATAGAGCCGTTCCTTGGAGGTTTGTTTTTCCACATGGAAATGTGGGAAGGACCTCTATAGGTGGCTATTTCTTTCTAGTTTTCCAGACTCTTCTTCCTCAAACAGTACAAGCATAATGTAACTGACTGAGTTACGTTGGCTGACTAAAACAAGGAAGATTTGGCTCACTGTTGGAAATCACAGGTGAATTTGTAACTGTATTTAATTGTTATTGATACTGGCATGCTATTTAATTTGTGTAAGTAAGGAACCCTTGTACCAGCCAATACAGAAGTGTTTATCTCAAATTTGCTGGTTATGTATAAATGCTGGGCATCTCTAGATGTGTATTTCCAGAATTGAATTAAAGATGCTTCTGCAAACTCCAGAAGACAACAGTGCTTCTGGAAATATATAGAGCCGGTGGGTTGGGAGTAGTGAGCTTTGTAATGTGGTCTATATAGATCTACTGGATGTGGATCAAAGTAGGATGTGTTTGTGGATGGAGAGTCGGGGCACAGAGAACCAATCACAGGTGATTTAGGTTAAGGTAAGTTTCTCTGGCCACGATTTAATTTCATACAAGTTCCTCAAAACAGCTTGCTTTGATTAGGAGAGCAGGTCTTACATATTTGTATCTTCAGTACATCACCAGCAAAGTCTGTCTATACATCTCTTCAACTTTTAGCTTGCTGGTTTTGTTTCTGGAGTCAATTGTCCCAGAATAGTATAGTTCTTCATTACTGCCCTGATTTCTTTCATCTCCACACAGTTGTCACTGACTAGATTGCCTATACTGTGGAAAGTTAAATAATAACCCAGCTTCATGCTTGGATTTGGCTGGTGAAGAGCATGTGAGCTCAGAGCTGATGTTTTCTGTTGGCACCTGCTGTTCATCCACATCTGGCTATTGCTAAAACTCTGACACAGGAAAGTGGTTTCAGTCTTCTGGGTTGGAGTCTATGTTTAGATTGTGCTGTTTCTTCTTCATGGAAAATCTTGGTGCAGGAAACTATTTCCAGGGAACTGTATTACTTCTAGTGCAACCTGGAAAGAAAGACTAGTATATTATCTTTGTGAAAATCGTGTTTCACTCCTAAGTGAGAGTTGGATTCTTCTATAGAAAGTGCCTTTTACAAGGTAAATACTTCCCACGACACAATGCTGTCAAAGCAGATTGTCCTTTGGACACTTGCTGTGGAAGAGACTTAATGGATTCACTAATACATGGTTTAGCGCTCTACATCGGGATCCTGTGAGTAAATTTTTTTAATTAAAGTTTAACGCAAGACCATATAGAAAAGTCAAAGGATGCTTTCTTTAACCATCATCATTTTAAACGCTGAAGGTTGTCTTGATTTTATTACAGTTGCAAATTCTTTTTGGTTTAGGTGTTTTAATTTGGCGGGCTCAAGTGAATGCTAAGGGGAGATAGTGAAAATGCTCTTTTGATGTTCTCATGCCATCCTGTTTGCACAAGTGGCTGTGCCAGGGGTTGGATTTGTTACACAAGAACAAGAGCAAGAGCTAACATATTACATGTTCTGCAGAAACAAGAGACCAAAAAGGATGAATTATCATCTCCTTTGCCCTTGCTAGTGTTTCTTAGGAGTAATCCCAGTTTGTGTGTGTAGTGCAGTCTTAGAGTGGTTATTGTAAAATAGGATTGTATTGTAAGGATTTTTTGTATTGTAAGGATTGTATTGTAAGGCTTTTTCTCCTAGTTCTGTGACTTCCTGGAGCTGTGATCTGCCAGGTACCACGAACCCTGGGTTTCAGAGAGGTTTTGAATCAAATGTTGTGAACCCCATGGCTTTCTTGGGAGAAATGTCTTCTCTGGTGGCCCAGGGTTGATGGGGTTTGGGGGTTGTTTTATGCCCAAGACAGAGAGCTCCATGTTCAGCTTTGCCCAGTTTAAAATAAGCCATGTTTGTTTAAAATGGTGCTGCTGATGTAAGAGAACGTAGGGAATACAGAACACTGCTACAAAGAGAAACCCTGCAACGAGGGCACTGCCCCAGAGGAACTGTGGGGAGCGAGGGCAGAGAGAGGGAAACAGCCCACACAGCTAATTGAAAGCGCATCTTCCTGTCAGTCATGGGGCTTGCCCATCAATCATTCTGGCACCAACAGGATCTGGCATCAGTAGGGAATTAAATAAACTCCTCTCTCTTTAGGGACCTGCTGATGGAAACCCATAGGGGGGAAGTGAGCAGAGATCAGGAAGCGTGTGCGTGGGGGAGGAACAGTCTCAGCGGTCCCCTGGGATGGCGCAAGTCTGTGTCCTTCCTCTTCCTCACACCAGCATGTACAGCTGAAGGGATTTTTCAATGAGTCCCCAAGAAGGTGAATTTAAAGCTGGTAACAGGCCAAGCTCACCTTGATTTAAATAAGCAAACTGCAATAACAGCATCCTACGGTGAGTGCCCTGAAAGCTGAGTGATGCTCTGTGCAGCTGAAAAGTAGTTTTCATCCTTGGGTGAAATTAGTGTAATTGGACTACAGTAACTGAGAGGTGAATGTGGACCAAACTGTTGGAGCAAAACACTGGGAAGAGAAAGTGGACTAGAGAAGAGGGTTAGAAGCCGAGACCCTGTTTTCTGTCCTGTTATGAATCTGTCTTTGCAGTGAATTAGGATATGATGTGAATTAGGATATTACAGACTGGACCTGGCTGAAATCAGGGGTTCAGTGCAGATAAAATTGCTTGTATGTCCATTGGCAGGGCTATCACCAGTCAGTCAGCTGACGTGGGTGAGTGTCGGTGTGCGTGCACGTGTGCTTGTGTGGAGGGCCATGGAGCAGCTGGAAACCATTCGGGCACTGACAAGTCCCCTGATGGACCTCTACTGACATGGAGCGGCTTTGGTTTCAGGAAAGCCAAAGGGAACCTGTCACTAATTAGACACACAGCTAATTAACGAGAAGCAAACAAAGAGCAGCAGCTTGTGTTTTGGGAAAGCTCAGCTTTAGTAGCCAAGGACGTCTGCTCCTCCCTTTCAAACCATTTCAAAAACAAACAAAGCGGGGGAGACTTGCATTTCAAAGCAGTGCAAACACTGCCAACCTCAGAAAGCCTTCCAGAAGGTACGCCCAAGAGTGGGATTTAGCAGTGAAAGGAAAAAAGGGCTCTCCAGGTGTAATGAGACCTCCCCTGTCCCTAGACCAGGGCCCTCTGAATCTCCAGTGTGCATCTCTTATCCATTAGCTTTTAATTTTTCTTTTGGCAAATAAAGATTCCTGTTAAAATTTTGGGTGGGTGGGTGGATGGGGAAGAAAGGCAAGTGTGGAAACATGAGCGGCCATTTTGTGTTTTTTGCTGCTTCCCAGGTCTTACGGAGGTGTGTAGTATTTAAATTTAAAAACCTTTTTTGTGCATTGTTTTTATTGATGCTCTGTGCTGCTTTATTATTGTAGGGTTGGCTAGAAGGGTAGGTCAGTAACATAAATAAGTAAAAATTACCTAGACTGTGTAAACAGATGCTCTAGAGTGGATGAGGCTCTGTTTGAGCGCTAATATCTTTAATATTAGAGTATGCTTTCAGGACAGGAGGAATCCAAAGCTGTAATCCCAGTTATGAGTCCTCCAATGACCCTGACACAGCTTGCTTAGGGCCTGATCCTCCAATGAGCCTTGTCAGGGTCCCAAGTCCTGCTCAGAGCAATAATTTTTGACTGCCTCCAAATACACCAGTGCTTGCAGGATTCATTAACTGAAGTTTGCAAAGTGCTTTGAACATGAAACACAGTAAGAATGCCAAGTTATGTGATATTTGGTGTATTTCCTAGAGCCATGCATGTAATTAAGGGAGAATCTCAGCTTTCAAAAACCAAGGCAGTTTCTAGCCCTGCTTGTCATAGGGAAAAAAAAAAAAAAAGAGATCTGGAAAACAGGACTCCAGACTCCGAAATTAGGAGGCAAATTTAAAAGAAAACAACAACCCACCAAGTTATGCTATCTTAACACTAATCTCATGACTGTGGGGACTAAATCATAAAATTGAATGCTTGGGTTTGACACTATGTGACTATGCTTTAAATAGCTATTAAAAGAAAATGCATTATTAATCTTCTTGTGCATTCAATATAGAAATTATTAACTCTTTATCATCACTGTCTAATGTGGAAGGTTAGCACAGCATTTGTCCTCAGATTAGCCTATCAGCATAGCTTTGTCTATTTTCTTCCTTCACCTTGGAGGACCAACTCTATTTCTAGTTAGGGAAAAGGCTGGGAGTTGCGGGTTCAGTCCCAGTGCTGTCAATGGCTTCCTGGATGAACATTCTGTGGTCCTGCTGGGATCAGAGTCCCCAGCCCCACAGGGGTGGGAGCAGGCATCGTCTCTCTACCAGACTGCAGAGTGGAGTGGAGGATACCTCCCTGCTTCCATGGGATGCTGCAGTGTTTAGCTCATGAGTGTTTTTAAAGCATTCTAACCTCCTTGACCAGAAGGAGTTATCAGAGCATCTGGTGTTACACTGCAGTAGTGGACCACCACATGCACTTACATTAGCTATTTTTTTTTTTCAGCACTCATATGTTTTTGCTGCTTTATGGCCTGATTTGAAATTGCCTTATACTCTGCTATCAGCACGAGTGTTTATTGCTGTCAAAGGACCTGTTCAAAGAATTAGCAAAACAGCAGGATTCCTTCTAATATCATTTTGGCTCAGGTCTCAAATACATACCAGTAATTAAAAAAAAAAAAAAAAAAAAAAAAAAGAAAAAAAAAAGAAGGAGAAAAACGAAGGCAACGGCTTCAGGTTACAACAAGTAAGGAGCATATCAGCTTTTCCAGACACAGATTCATTTCTCTGTGCCTCTCTCCATGAATATCCTTAGCTTCTATGAAAAAGTTATTGGAGGCAAATACATGAAGCACTTCATAAAGAAAACATTGTGTGGCACTTCAGTTTCTCTTTCTGGGATGCTACTTAGCTGTTTTATTATTGAAACACTGCAAAAACCCAGCAAGGCACAAAGCAGGATAAGAAGATAATGAGAATTTTCTATCCAGCCGGCACACACTGACTGAGGGCTGTTTCAGATGGCATCAGGTTTCTTTAGCCTACTCAGAGCTTGAAAATGTGCCCTTGATTTCAGCCCACAGGAACGTGGGCTTGTGCTGCTTTATTGTCTAATGGATCTTTCACTTGATCTCCTCATACAAACACGTTGAGCATGTGCTTGGGTCACTTAGAGAAAACTGAACCCCACTCATGTTCTTAGAGTATAATCCCTTAATATTGATTACTGTGTTGCACAGGGGCAACAGGTAACAAAATCCATGTGGATTCAGACTGGCAGCTGATCGTCCCACACACGCATGGTTCAGCTGGTGAGCTCTTTGCAGTGTTGGGACTGCTTTCCCTAATCGCTTACCACTGATGTATGAAACGCATAAATATGTTGGAACCGAAATACCAGATTGCAGCAGTTGTTCATATGAAGTGAACAGATGCAATGGAGGATTGTACTATGGAGTGTGTTCCTCTAGATTTATCTTGTAGGCAGCTCATGTTTATCTTTTGCCAGCTCACATTAGACCACAGTATGGTAATCTTTAAGCCAGTGTGTGAGAAAAGTATTTTGTGAAATAAAGGCAAGCAACTAATTATAAAATGTATAGGGGGGCAATCTAACTATTTGTAAAAGCAGCTTTCTACTGACCAGAACAACTCTTTAATTGGATTTTACATGTGGTTAGGGCCATGTATTCCATTTCCTGACTTTTTTTTTTTTGACGCAATGGAAGCCTCATTCTTCTCTATGGCTTTTGGGGACTATGCAATATTAATTTGTAATTGAAGTGATTTGTGGGGGATACGTTATATACTTGGGTCTGAAGGGAGCTAGGAATCTCAAGAACTGTTGTAGCCTAAGGCTGATTTCTAAATATAAAGTATCCTGAGATGATCTGTAAAGTTTGAATGTCTCCTTGATTCAGTTTAATGGGAGCTCAAATGCTGGAGGCGTGAAACACAGGAAAATAGACTAGTGGGAACTCTTACAAACACTTGAGTCAAGATGAGTGACTGGTTAAAGGTATGGTCTAGTACTTGGTGATTGCTGGGCTATAAAGGGGCATCTTGTGGGGAGAAGGAGGGGAGATGCCAACTGGCTTTCTACTCTGCCTCTAAATATAGCAAGTGCAGATTTTGCACCCAGATGGGTAGCACTGCACATACAATACTGCTCATGCAATAACCATGCACTAGAGTATGAAGGTGCAATCCAGGATACTTACGGGAAATGTGTCCCTTAAGACCACTGTATCATGTTACTCCCAACAAAACAAAAAATTGGAGATGCGCTCTCAGGTTCATCTTACATGAAGCATTTGCCAGTTCTCTAGTGTTTAATAATTAAGAGTGTTTCTGATAGAGAGTCCCACATGCACCCCTTAAATGAGCCTGCAATTTCGAAAAGCTGTGTTCCCAGCAAAATAACTCAAATGATTTTGGCACTCTCATTTCCCAACTAGACATCCTGAGACTGGATTTTTTCACAGCATTTTTATTTGGGGTTGTTTTGGCATGAATTTCAAACCTGAATGCATCAGTATCCCCAGGCTATCTTGAGGATCTGATCTAAGAGGCAACTTCACACTTACCCTAAAAGGTTGGAGATGGTATGTGCTGTTAGCTCATTTAAGACCTACAGGTTTGTAATAGACTTGCACTTACAGGTCACTAAGGATCCCTTACTAGCTAGTGAAAAAATGACCTTGGCTGTAATGCCAAATGCTGCTGAGAATCATTACATCCATCAGGATATTCATGACTTGCACTTCAAAACTGTGGTTTCCTTCGGGACAATATAGTCTCAGGGACAACTGTGTTTGAAGAAATCAAAATGTTAACATGCTGAAGGGGTTTGTATATATGGATGGCATTTAAGACTGACATTGCTGGCAGATGATACATTGTTGCTTAGGGTATGAGAGATTTATGATTAATTATTAGTTCATTATTAGCTTTATCTAGTTCTTCACTCAGTTCTGTTGTATTACACTCAGTATTTAATACTTGGATCTTAATCCAGTCTTAAACATTCCCCCTCTTCTTACTACCTTCCAGTTTGGAGAGATTATGAATTGAGACAAGGCTTGTTAATTTATTAACCTAGAAATGTTTAAAAGCCCGTTTGCAAGATGCCTAGGGAGGGGAGAGGTAAGTCACCAACCAGCTGGCCATCTTGGCCTCCCCAGCATAAAAAAGGGCACCAGATTTCATCAGATGATTCTTCCATCAGCCCCCCATCTTTTAGTTGACCAATTAATATTAGAAACCAGCATTTACAGAGCAAGGAATCCTTCATTTTCTTGGGGCAAAAGCCTTGTTAGTCTGGGTTTATAGAGAGAAATTGTGCCACTTTTTACCATTTCTTGAGCAGAGCAGACACAGGAGAGCATTCCTTTAGATTTTCTTCTGCTTGAGACATATTCAAGATAAATGTACACTGGCAGTGTTGCAAATGGAGGCTTTGCATAGCTCTACATGTTCCCCTTCTCCCTACTGCTTTCAAGCTTCAACAGATGTGATCAGATCAGGAGATTCAGTGTCTAAGTGACCTGGTTCACATGAGAGCAGCCCGACCTCTGGACATTTGCAAACTCTTATTTCTGAAGCTGCAGTCATATTTAGAGGCTGCTTTTTCAGTTCGGCTCCGCTGTCCCCAAATATTGTTTTTCATACTGTATTCTAATAGCCATAGTTGGGGCCACGGATTACAGGAATTTAAGCTGCCACCTTATAAAATGTTAGAAGAATCCAGTGGGACATTCAGAACATGAGTGGATTGGAGCCAGCTGGAAACAGAATACAGGAGGTGGATTTTCTCCTGGAGGGGTGCTAATAATTCCTGGTAAAGATCAAAATGAAGGACAGTTGGGTTGGTTTTGGATGGCACATGGCTTTGCATGAAGAGAATCTCTCTTCAGTCACAGCTTAACATCAGGAGGTTTTTTGCTTTCTAGTGGCAATCCACTTTCCTGTTCTGTTTGCCACCTGGGAGAGTGTATTTGCAGATGTGTGCTCTCCCTAGGGCATGCCACCCGGACACAGAGAGAATCGCATGTGATGCCCAGAGATATCAGTTCAAATCCCAGACTTGCTTAGTCCCACAGGGTGAACAGAGCTCTGGGGGCAATCCCAGGAGTGCTTGGCAGCACAGCGCATGAGCGACCCTCTTCTGTGCTGGGGTAACCACTCCACCCCAGCAGTCCAACACAACCTCTGAATTGCACCCCACTGCACCTTTGTGCTACGTCAGCTTCCCTACGTGGCAAGAGGACAACCTGGATGGGAGGGTTAAAAGAGCCCTGGACCAGTTGTTCCCTGCTCCACTTCCAGTCCTGCTTCTGAGCTCAGGGATCACGGCCCTGCTCCCAGGTGAGCAGGCCACCAGAACTTTCTTTCCTCACTCCCTTGATATTTAGGAGCCTTTAAAACATTTCCTGTTAGCTGTGATGTCTCTCGCTACCTACACTTCATCCTGTGACTTGAATCTTTATGAGTTTTGTCCCTAGCTGTTCTTGCTACTCTTTTATGCTCATCAGCACTCCTCTACCCTAATGCCTACTTTCTGTTTGCTGCCCGTGCCTTGAGACAGGGATGCACCAATCCTAGGAGTCACCAAACTCCGAGGCAGAAGACTTTGCCCGTTGGTGCAGGGGGTCAAGAGCCCCATTCAAAGCCTGACAGCTAAAAATCTTGATTCACTGGTACAGCCAGCTCAGCAATGTGCTTGGGCATGTGCTTAGCTTTGGCATTGTCCTCAGAAGGCCTTAATCATATGCTGAAAGACTTTTCCGAACTGATGCTGAAGGAGGGCCCAAATGGTTGTACCACACACACTGATGCATTAGACAAATGGTTTTACTAGATGGGGAAGGATGGGAAGTTTGTGAAGCTTGTCATAACCTTTAATCAGTAGCAGGGTGGGGAAAGGAAGAACACTTGAATAATTTTTACATTAGCTTAAGTAAAAACATGTGAATTGATTAGATTCCTTATAACAGAAGGATAGCTGAGTTTGCTGCTGTATCTCTGATATTGCCAAGCAATCTCTATGGCAGCAAATACAGCAGAACTTCTGTCAGGTGCGAGCATGCACACAGTCTGGGTAATGAAATTTCAGGTATGCAGGATTTGCTATGCAAATATTCACTGTGAACAACATCAAGGAAACAAGAACGCTGAGGATTCTTCTGCATTTCGTAAAAAGTTGTAGGAACCCTTTTCTTACAGGGATGAGAAAGACCAAGCACTTAGATGTCTGCTGCTGCCCACTGTGCTGTAAACATGAAAAACACCCCAGCTGTAGCTCGTTTATCTTCCTGGCCCAGGTTGTGCCTTTTCTGATGAAATAAGTAACCAAAGCTGACTAGGTTACTTATGAGTAAAGGGAGGAAGAGACTTTGTTTATCCTCACATGGGGTGTAAAGGCAAGGAAGCCATTTGTCAGCAACTGCATTGCATTGGGTTCAATCATTTTTCCTCCCTATTACCCTGATCCCTCGTGCATGTTGTGTATGTCTACAGGACCGATTAACTATCTCCGCTTTGCATGCAGCGTGCCTCCACGAGGCTGCAAACCATGCAGGTGCTTTTGCTGTATTTTATGTGTAGGTCTTGGGTACATGATGCAAGAGGAGTCACTTCACTCTGCTTCTTTTTCTTTTCCTGCAGTGAGCCCACTCTGTACCAGCGATGCCTCAGGATGGTAATAACTTCAGGGTCTTTTTTTGATATACTGAAATTCACTTTCCTCCTCCTCACACTGCTGGTTGGCTCTGAGCTAGCTGTGGCAGACACTACCAAAGAGATCCATTGCAAGTCCTTTTATGCTATGCTATTCCATAATGCCCCTATATATTGCTAAACAGCCATTATGGTCTTCTCCACAGCAACAGTCACTTAAAAAAGAACTTGCTGAGACTCACATTTTTCCTTCTGAAGTCTGATGAATGTCAGGCTACCACCTAGTGTTTCCATCCAGAATATCAGGGCATGTGGGATGCTAAAGACATGCATCTTCTGCATGGCAGATACTGCACTAAAGAGGCTCACAGAAAAAGTAAGCTTCTTTTCTTATACTTCAGCCACTTTCCTTCAAAGAATTTAAAGCTGCAGCCAGACATGATTCAAAATAGCTCCTCATTTTGACCAGCCTCCCCATTTTGATCAGCTCACCTGAGTTTTATTTAGACAACCTGTTAGGTTGATTAATGTAAGGCAAAGGCCAAACAATGTTTATTGTGATGTCCTTGTTATTTCTAAACCTTCAAAAAACCTGAGGATCCTTTGGGTTGCATTAGCACTTAGAGGCCCCAGAATCTCATTGTCCTGCAGCTAAACAAACATACCACAACCTACCTATCAAGTATAGCACATGCTTCATCAGTGTATAGTGTCTAAATACTTACAGAAATCATCTGCTCTTTACTCTGAGAAGATACTCTGAGAAGTTTTGCTTGGTGTTGTCCTTTTCTAAAGCTAAAGGAAGAGTGGGTGCTTGCCTTTACCAGAAAAGGATCTCATTTTAAACATGTAAGTTTTTCTACGTTACAAATATCTGTATGAACTTTTTGAGGCAGTGTGATGAGTATGCGACAAGGAGGATTTCCATTTTTGTTGCTGAAGGCTTTTTGCCAATTTTTTAAAGCCTTAAGAGAAAATTTTTTGCAGGGGCTTGGTGAGAAAATGTTCTTTATTGTTTCAACATGTCTTGGGACAAATAGAAACTGGTCCTGAGGCAAGACAGTATTCAGAATTAAATTAATTCTCTTAAATATGTTATTCCAAGATACTGTTGATATTGATGTGTTTCCCAAAGCGTGCATGGTACTGTTGGCTGCGTGTCCCCTCTTTTAATTGATCTTGCCTTATTCAGTTGAATGGAAATGAGCGTAGATTAATTTTCCCTTAATTTTATCCCCTTCAGTAATGTGCAGATAGTATATCCTGTATACTTGGTACTTATACTGCCGAGTATGTTTTGCAGGCTTGGATTCACCCTGGCCCATACACCAATATGTTATTATTTGCTGAGTGCAGTGCATTAATGTAAAGTGACACGGCACAGTGGGTGCTTTGTTTTAGCAGCATGTGGTAAGAGACAGACCTTGCCCTCTGTAGCTTGTACACTGGTGATGGGCATCTTTGAAAAAACTTTGGGGCTGCCTCTTCCTGCTCCCACTGTGGTGTCATGACACCGCATGTTTTTCCATGCAGAAGGTGGAACTGCCACATCCAGGTTGGGACATGGGTTCACAAAGATTGTGACTTGGACATAATCTCAAATGAAATCTGAAAAGCAGAGCTGAGACATAAGCTTGGAGCTTGTGCCTTAACTATGCTCTTTCAGACAGTTCAGTAGCTAAGGTGCAGGAAAGGATCCCGAGAGATGAGTGACTTGCCAAGAGGTCGGGGCAGGAGGAGATTACAAGGCTCCCCAGTTGGTTCAGAGTGCCCTGTTCTCCGTGGTACACATTCTACTGGGAAGCAGTGCCTGTGGTACAGAAAAGCACCTTGGGCTTCGCACCACTTGCCAGTTAATCTCTGCCCTGTGTGTGTGCAGCTGGGATTCCTCAAAAGCACAAAACACTGAGGAACCCAGGGCTCTGCCAGTGTATAGGAGAGAAAAACACACAGATAACTGGGAAGGGAGAAGAGGTGTCTGTCTGGAGAAGCAAGAAGAGAGGCTGGGAAATTTCCAGGAGGCAGTTCCAGGCTTGCTAACATGTTTTCTCCAGTGTGCCAAATAGCTCTGTAGAAGTCTATGGTTCCAGCAAGGGCTGCTAACAGACATGGCTTATGGCTCTATTCACCTGCGATGCACAAATGTGGTACAATGTGCTGCTTTGTAATTGGATTACAGGATTGGGAAGATTTGTTTGTTGTGTATTGCCAAGTCCCAGCTGTTCCCTCTCATTGCCTACAGCAGGTTAACTGCTCTGTGGGGACAGTGCAAGTCAACTACGGGGGTGCTTGCCACCATGAAGTGCCAAATGCTGACCCAGCTGTGGGTGGCAGCCTGGCAGGATGAAGAGATGGGGAGGAGAGGGTTAGCTGCGTGAGCCTGGTAGACTGTCCAGAGGGACACAGCTCTCTGGATGGGCATTTGCAGATTTATGGAGCTAGATAAGCATCAGTGAAGATGAGTAACGATGCCACACAAGGTGAAGGAAAACTGCTTCCAGGAACATGAGTTGTAAGAACACCACTGAAAATAATGTCAGAAATAGTGTCTCTTCCAGCCCTGTAGGTATCTGGCAATAAAAATGTATTGATTAGCTGACATTCTTGCTAACAGATGCTAACAAAGAGAGCCTGTACTAGGCTGACTTTTATACTGAATCATGGCTTGTGCGTTGGAAACTACTGGAAAGAAATTCCTAAAGTCTTATATTCATGTCGGCCCTGCTCCTGTTTCTGCAGCTGAGCCTCTCTTACCTGGAAGGGCAAATGGGGGTGGTACTTCCCTCTTCTGCCACTCAGAAATAGCGATCTACTTTCTTCTTGCCAAATCTCTGGCTCTGCACTTCCCATTCTTGCTCTCCTATCTTTTGAAGCCTTTGTGGGTTATAGGTGCCTTGCATCCTAAAGCTTCTGTGTTAAAGGAGCACCTTTTCCTGGCACTTCCTCTATTTGACCAGTTAATGCTCACTTGCACCCAGGAATAATAAACCAGAGTGACCTAATGCAGTCACGACATGCGGCAGAATGGTGAGCAAACAGCTCAGGCAGTGAAGGCTGAGGTGAGCACATAACTTCAGGGGCTGATGGAGCAACTGTAAGATCTGTGCTATCATGGTGGGTGAGATGTATGTCTGAGTGCTGTGGTTTTTTCTTATCTGTACCCCGTAGCTTAAGCATGACTGCGGTTTTGATTCATGGCTTTCTAGCAAAGTATATTTGTATCCCAGAACACATGAGTTATCAGGCCAGACAGACAGCACAGCAATTGCAGGTGGCTGCCAGCCTGCCAAAACCCTGCGTGTTGTGCTTTGGCTTAAGCTCACTGCAGACAAGAACCATGTAGCTTCTCGTTGCTGTGTACCCACTCATCCCCATGCATCAGGAGCAGCAGGCCTGCTTCTCCGGGCACAGCTGGGGCTTTAAGTAGAGATCAGAGAAGAAAAGTGAAGACAAGAGGATTGTAGCTTCCCTTCTGCCACATGGTTCACTGCAGCATGTTGCTTCTGTGTCATGCAGAAGTGACCATCTAAATCTTTTTATTCAGATTTTGTCTGTGCCCATTTCTGGGTGAGTACAGATAAAAAGCTCCAGTACAGATGTTCTGTCTTTAGAGGTTCTGGGACTTCTTTCATAGAAAATTAGGAACTTGCTATTGAGACACAGTTCTCTGGCCAAATTCTGAATTTTGCAGCCAAATGCTGCAGCAGTTCTTCAAATTATATCCCCACTGAACTAAATTTTTATTCAATCAAGGGGTGGAGAAATGCTTCACTCTGATTCATGGCAGCAGAACTCCTTAATCCTGGCTGCTCAGCTGATATTAATGCCAGTCTTTCAGTTGCATTCAATAACATTTTGACTTTAATTCCTCTGAGGGATCTGTCTCTTAGATGTCTGAAGTAAAAGCCCAATCCCTATGTCAGGTGGGCTTCTGCTGTTTTGTGGGCTTGATGAGAAAAGCATTTCTTTATGGGGAGACAAATCAAAGCTGCTTTCTTGCCAGGTGTAGATGAATTGGATGGGTAGAGAAAAGTGGCTTTTTAATGCAGAGGTGTGTGTTAGCTTAAACAAACAAACAATAAAAAGAACAACTAAATCTGGGCATGAATTATAGCCTGCTTCAGGTTTCAGTGTGTCACATTTTGAATCGAGCTGGAGTACCTATGGCTTTTTTTAAATTGCATTTGAACAAAAGTAAATACAAAGAGAAAGAAACCAGGACAGCAAAAGCCTGCAGGAAATTCCTCTACTGTAAACAAAGTCACCTTATGATTGATGTGAATGTACAGCCCCTTGTAAACATGTCTGTTTACTTGCAGGAAACCAGAAAGAACCCACATTGGATGCTGCTGATTTTATCTAGCTTTGCTTAAATGCTTTTGGCTTCCAGTAGTCACTCCAGAGGGAGCACAGAAGCAATGGCTTCTCCCTGGATAACTCTAGTCTACTGTACTTTAAAATCTGTGCCAAATACTGTAGATGAGCAGAGCTGCACGGGAAAGATTGATAATAGCATTTTGTGGCTATCCTGAACCTTAGCAGTGAAAGCTTATTAATAGTGCTTGTGAAGCATTAATCCTTTATGAAGGAGCTCTAGTTTTCAGTGCACCTAATGAAGGTATTTTATACCTCTAAAAAGGTAATAATAACCCTGATCCTACACCCTGAGGTTCCTGTAGACTCCCACTGAAAATTCATTGTTCTAACAAAGATTGTCAGTGCTGCTGGGGTTGGTGAATTTTGCGCTGGTGGAAAATGCTGTAATTGTTTGTTTTTATTTAAAGGTTTGGTCATATCTGAGAGTGAAATCCTGGCCGTGCTGAAGTCCATGGGAAACTGGTCATAGCCTTCAGGAGGGCTGCAAGTCATGGCAAGCAAATCTGGATTTTTTGTGATGGCTATATCAGAGAAATGATGGGGAGCTATGAATTGTCTCCTGCTGAAGATGTGACATGTGGTACTATGGAGAAGCCTTGCATTATAGAGACAAAGCTAATTACTTGGGTGATGATTTGGTTTTGATCTAGAAATCCCCATTGCCGGTTAGTTGTAATCTGTCTCCCAGGAGTGAACGCATTTCAGGATTCCTCCCAAAGGCCTTGTTCTGTCTTCTCATGGGCAGAGGTCTCACTGTTTTGCAAAGGTTTTTTTTCCTCAAATAAGAATTGCAGTTTTGAGATGCTCTGAATGCTGCAAACAATTACCACTAGCAAAATGCATCAAAATCTGCAGATCTATTCCCATGGGAAAATGTTACACCTGGGATTGTTCACAAAAATGTGCCTCTGGTTTGCAAAATGCCTTGCCATAGAGTGTTATATAGAGGGAAAACAGGGAAGGAAATATTTTTTCCCTTTGTGCATATGGATTTGGAATTTGCAAGAAGCTTTTCAAATATTTTAGGCCAACAATCATTTTGTACCACAAAGGATCTATCAGCATATTGGCATCTGTGCCTTTGCATCCATCATTTTTCAATGAAAAGTATTTACGTGCGTAGGAGTGCTCACAGGCAGTGAGTCACTGAGACATTACTGTGTCATGCTACCACGCAAGAACCAGTCCATGAAAGGGGGCTCTTGTGTTATCATTTTCTTGAGCTGAGTAAAACCCAAAAGATGAAGTTGGGAAAGGGAGATTGAGATAACAACAGGCAGAGCTTGAGCCTTGCCTGAGCCACATACTTAAGCACACATTTAATTTAAGCTTAAGAATGGTCCCCCAGCTTTGCATGGTCAACCAGCAAATCACATTTGCCAGTTCATTACAGACCTCTACTATATCCCCCGTACTTGTCTCCTTTCCAGCTGAAAAGTCCTATCTCTTTAGTCTCACCTTACATGGAAGCTATTTGCTGTTCATCCTTATTGCCAGTTGTTGTATGTTTCCTGGGTCTCTTGTACCCTTTTAGAGGGAATGACCAGCACAGGGGGCAGTGGTCAAGGCTCACAGCCAGGCATAAGGATTCTGTTCTGTTCTCTGTTAATTTCCTAACAATTTCTAACATTATAGGGTTTTTTTTGGCCAAGGACAGGTGCTGAGTTGATGTCTTCAGTGCACTATCCCCAGGGATTTCTGAATCTCTTTTTGTCAGTGGTAATACCTAACCCAGAATATGTCAAAAGGTTTATGGAGTTTGGGTTTCTCCACATGTGTGTTACTTTGTAGTTATTGAAATGTAATTCAGTCTGGTGCTTCCATACCCTGTCAGTCATTTTGCTGAGATCTTGCTACACCTCATCACCCTCAGTTTCAGATTTGACAATCTTGAATGATTTGCAAATCTATTGCAAATGTAATTTTCCTAATCACCCCTTTCCCGCATTGTTATGGATGAATTGCACAGGAGAGATGCCAGGACAGGCCTTTGGAACAGTGTCTTAGCAACCCTGTTCTGCTGTAAAAAAGGAGTTTCCTTTCTTTTAACTGGTTACTAATCTACAAGAGGTTGTTCCTTCCATGACAGCATTAGGAATCTTTGATAAGGGACCTTCTTGAAAGTTTTTCTTTAAAAAAAAAACAAACCAAAAACCAATATCAACTAGATCATCCTTACCCATACACACAGTGAATCCTTCAGAGGTCTCTAAGGGATCACTGGTACCATTATCACATATTTACCTATGCAATTAAGTCTGTTCCTTAGCATAGTTTCCACTAATTTCCTCAGTACAAAGACCAAGTCTAAGTACTCAAATTCCAGGATCACCCATAACTATGTGTTTTAGTGAGCAGACATTTATGATGCCCAAAAATTTAGTTCTACGTCTTGATTAAATATGACATTTACCCAATCTTTTTGAAGATGATCAGTCTCCCCCTACAATTAATGCTTTCTATTTTTGCATTTTTTGAAAGTCTCTGAATATGTTATAATCAGGGTCATCATCTTGACGGGACAGTTCAGAGAAAAATCCTAATGGTTCCTATGTGGAAGTAGTAATGTTTATAGACTGAGTTTAGAGAAGAACAAAATTGGCTTCCAAGTTGCAGCTTTATAAAGAAAGTCCAAAGCCTAATGTTGGATCTGAGACATCTGCCAGGCACAGGAGCCGCAACAGCCATCTCTGGTTCCCTTCAGGGTAATGCCAGGCATGAAATCCTTGCACTGCTGAAGTCAGTGATGTCAGTAAGAGTAATGAGCCAAAAGTAAAAGGGGAATTTGGGCTAAATACAGGGAAAATCATGCATGTCACAATTAATATAGACATAGACATATTAGCTGAATAAATAGTTGTCTAGAGGCTGATAAAGATTTCCCTGCTTAGAGGGGAACTGAAGTCAAGGCCATAGGTGCAGGGTAGGTTTGCTGCCTGCACTGAGGCAGAACCAGGTCCTCTGAGCAGTAGCACTTTGGTTCTGTGGCACTACTGTTTCAGAGGCAGCATTCTTGCTTAGTCAGAGGTATGCCGTTCTCTGACTACCAGCATTGCTGACCAACCTTTTACATCTTTAATCATGTGCTCTTTTGGTTTGTTAACATGGAGAGGACAGAACAAGAGGAGAATTTATGCCAGACTGAGAACAAACATTGCCTCATGTGGGTGGTTTTATACCTTGGTGGCCAATGCCTCAACTTTCTGACTTGTTTGCCCCCTTCTTTATTTCTGATGGGAAAACAACCCTGAAGGATGTAAATCATGATGCAAGTCTCCCCACCCCATGTAAAAGTGAGAAACTGGAGCAAAAGGGGCTGCCACATACATGCAAAAAGAGAGAAAGGGACAGACAGCAGAATGAATTTCTTCTTAATAAATTTGACACAGAGACTGGGAGCGTGTTTATAAAACCCTAACTGAGAGTAGAGGAGGGTTTGTATCTTTGTTTTTTTAAAGTGCAAAATCAGGGCTGGTTTATGGGACCCATGGGATTGGACAGTGTATAGAAGGCCACCCATCTGGAAACCAGCTGATTGCTGCTGAAAGTTTCTTCCCAGGCTCCGTCCCTTCTCTGACAGGGTGCTGGGGTTTTATGAGAGGCCGACAGCAAGCCTTTTACCGACCGTAACTCCTTGTCTCAACAAAAATTGCTATAAATTAGCTGGAGAAAGGACCTGAGGGGATTGTCCCAATCTGGCTTGGGGTCCCAAGTCCAAAGTCAGCAATTTTAACAGAATAATCTGAGTTTTCAAATCAATCGTGTCTGGAAACAACCTTTATGGGAAATGGGTGAGTGGGAGGTAGGAGACAGTGAAAGGGAGGCAGGGAGTGAGAGTAGGCTATTTCTAGATGGTGAAAGTGTAGACCATGTAAGTCTCTTTTTCCCAAAGATTTTTCAGGGTTTGTAAAGGAAGTCAGGTCGTCTTTGGTTCTCCAGGAGTCCTTATTTCCTTCAAGCTGAAGGCAGCTTCTCTATAGAACTTGGATTCGTGCTCTGAGTATCCAAAATTTTATAGGCATTCAGAAACTAAGCTTGCATATGACCATCACAGTGGATCCCATTTTCACGATAACCTAAACCTAATGCATCTTGGAACACTCCATTCCCATCTGAAAGATATGGCAAAAAGACCCCTTTCTTATCCAAATAACCAATCCAATACTAGGCTGGTATACCAGAGTGGTTCCACAGTAAACACAGAGTTTCAGGATGGAAAGAGTTTATCTTGAATTATACATTGAACACAGCTGAGCATTGTGTCTGGTCCTGTCAGCTCTGCATGGAGTGTGGTGATGCTACACGAGGGAAAGCCACTGAGGTTTTGCTTTTCAAAACAAGCAAGTTAAGTACAAGCTAAAACTTCAGTAAGTACTAAAAAATTTTGTTCAGGAAATTAATTATTTTGATACAGTGTAGGCAAGTAGTTACCCTATTAAACACCCAAGCAGTGTTTCCAGGTAAGTAGACTGGATACTTTCTAATAAAAGCTATTTCTGCCTAAGTTTGGTTTGGAAGTTTTCAAAATATCAATGAAATAGAAGAAAAAAAAATGCCATTAAAAAGCATCAGAGAGCAATTTGCTTGGGTTGAACATAAAAATTGCCATAGTAAACTTTTGCAGTGTACTTTCACATTTTATGGTAAACTGGTTGGCTGTTCTGTTGCACAGAAGTCTCATGATCTTGATTTTTGCTTTCCAGAGTGGCTGAGTGACTAAGCCAAGTGGTTGAGGAAGAGGATGGAAGCCACTTCGACTCCTCATCTTGGAGGGAGGAGGACATCTCTGAGCAAATCGGGAAAATACTACTTGTAACCAGGGAAAACTGCAAGAAGCACTTCTAAGGTGGAGGACAGGAGAGGAACACCTAGCATCTTGCCTGAATGTTAACAGCACTTAATGGCCATGTCCTGTCTGGAAGAGAGCGCAGATCAGCAAAATGCAATGAGGAGGAAAGCCCTTTGGGATCCCTCTCTACCTGAAGACAGCACAAGGTAGGCTGGAGAGGGCTTGGGTGGGGGCACTGACAGCATGTGACTTTGAAGATGCTCTGTGAACTGTGGAGTTTTCTCAGTCATTTCACATTGTCTTTGTCTGAACTTAGTCTGGTTTATGGAGTGGTGAGGTCAGTCTGTTGTAAGCTGTGGCATCTGGATGTGCTGATGCTGGGCTTTAGCATGTTTTGAATCAGTAGTAACTAGGGCATGTTGTGGTTTTAAGAGGCTTCTTTCCCCAGTCATAGCAGTAATGTCCATTCTGCTTTTAGCTGGAATGTGTTTCACTTGTGGATCCAAACGCTGCTTGAACTGCAATAATTAATTATTACCAAGTTTAAAATCCAGTTTGGCTTACATAGGAATGTTTGCAAAGACCCATGCCCCAGATAGAGCATAAACCAGAAGTGCAATATCTCCAGTTTGTACTATCCTCATGTGATCTTCTGGGTGTTAGTAGGTGTATGTGCCTTTTCTGTGTGTTAGTGCACAGGACTCTGTGACTGTGCTCTCTATTCCACAAGATACAGCTGGGGAAAAGGCAAGGATAGCAACTCAGTGCAGAATTTTGGATGTGCAGAAATAGCGGCAATTTGAATTTGGAATAAATTTCTTAAGCTATTTGCAGGAACACTTGGAGGCTCTCAAAATGTCAGACAAAATACACACTTCCAGTGTGTGAAATGTCCTGGCAGAAAGCTTAGCACAAAATTCCAGAAAACAAAACAAAACTTTCACCAACTTCCACCAGCTGGAGCTGTTACTGTAGCTGCCAGTTTGCCTGGGTTCAGAAATTGCCAACTGCTGGTTGATCTGTAGCACTGCTGTGGTTGAAAGATATAGTGAAAGGGAGCTCTTTAAGTTCTCAAAATGTATTATGTGTGAAAACATTCAAATATACACCTAATTTAAAACAAAACTGTTGAGAATCAGGTTTTTTGCTGTTCTTGGGCATGCCTAGAACTCTGCTTTCTCCTGCAACAGCTAATTCTATAGTCTGACTGGGGCTGGTCCATCTCCTATTAAAAGCAGTGGAAAACTACTGGTGGAAGCTGGATTGAGCTCATCTGGTGCCCTGTTGAAATTTGTGGTGATATACCAAAGCAGAACGAAGATAACAGCCTCAGACTGTAAATTCGTTGGGGCAGGGGACTCTCTGTTTGTATGCATTGTATAGTGTTGAAGACATTTGTCGACACTTCAGAAATAATGAATAATGCCAGTGTGAGGAGGAAATCTCTCCACTCAACCCTAGGTGTTTCTGCTCCTACGTGTTGAAAGAGAAACACAGAGCCCTGAACTTTGAAGACTTGGCAGGTGAGGAGAAGGAAAAATCTTTTCACTTCCCGTTTAAATTTAAGCTTAATCTGCATTTGCTGGGTCTGGTTGAAATATTTGAGCTTTTAATTTAATGTTGTTGTTTTTGGGAAAACTTCTTGGGATGCATGGCATGAAAACACCTTAGATATGTGGCAAGGTTTTGATTTAATTTCTACTTTCATCTGTTTTCCATTACAAACCAGACTAATTGCAGTTAGATTCTCTGTGGCAAAAAATACTAGGGGAAGTGTGAATTTGGAAGTTTTCTCACTTTACACTAACTGTAAAAACATTCAGCAATCAGTTTTTAAAATAATTTAGTGTGGGAGGGAGCAAAGCCTGGTTGTCTTCATAGTAGCAGGATTTCACTGGCACTATCAAGTTTTCAAAGCTCTCAAATTCAACCTATTCATATTTATAGAAAAGCTACTTTGCACACTTGAATTGCACTTACTCCTATTTTAGACACTTTTAAAACTCTAGCACGAGCTGACATGTCCCTGGTGTCTGAAGTGCCCACGTTAACTGTCCACATTTTTGCTGTTAAACAGCTGATGGTTGGGTATGCCTATGAAAGAAAACTGCTTGTTTAAAAAAAAAGATAAAAAAGGAAGGGGAGGAGGCTTCAAGCAGTGCTTATGGAGGAGGACTGAAGGGTCCCTTGGCATGTTTTTTTCCCTCACACTGTGTCCAATAGGGTTTCCCCAGGGTGGTGTTGGTTGGGTTCTCTTGCCTGGGCACTGGCGTGGGGGCTTGGTGTTAGGCAGTGTGCGTGTTCCGCCCCTGCTCCCCTCTCCCAAACTGCTTATGCTATAAACCTGGTCATTGAATAATCCTGATTTTAAAACAATGGTCCTATACTAGTGCTCTAGGAACAGATGAAGCAGTGAAAGGCAAGGATATCTCCACTGCCAAAGAGAGTGTTCCATGAGTTTATTGCCTTGGTGATACTTTTCTTTGGGTACAGACTTGTTGCAATTTTTAATTTATTTCAGACAGTGTCGTAATGGGCAGTCCCAGGATTTTGAACTGCCATAATATGAAACTGGGAATAAATGTCTCCACTACAGAAAATAACATGGGGTTTGTGTTTGTGCTTTCTTTTGCTATTCAGTTTTTTTGTTAGAGAAATGTTTAAATCCACTTTTGCACTGAGGAAGATAAAGAAACTGAAAAACAAGAAACCTCTTAAGAATATGGTATTTTGCTGTGATTTATCCTATGATAGATTTGTAGGCAATGTCTTATAGGACTTAGATAAACTATCATTATGCACAGATTTGGTAGCATATGTGCATACGAAATTCTGGCTTGGAATGTAAATGTCACATAATGTGTATGTGTATTTGGTGTGGTGAGCTGGGCTGTGGTCCTGCTCCTTCCTCCAGGCATAGCAGAAGATAAAACCCCTGGTGACTGTGACGACTGAGACACAGCTGTGGGACAGCTCAGTTTTCTCTTTTAGAAAGCTCGGGTCTACCTAGCTTAGCTTTCTGTTTTGCAAGACACATCTGCATCATTTCTAACCATTGATCCCAGCAATATCCGGGACCTACAACACAAAAGAACAGAGCAATAAATTCTGGCTCCCTTGTTTCCGTGAGAATTATTGATTCTATAAATTTTTTAATGCATGCAAGTCTCTTTTTGAGAATTGCCCTGTGGACACAGGCTCCTGTGCACTTTGTGCTTATCAGCTCATGATACACTATTGTTCTGTACATGTTGACATCATTTGTGTAGCTGTTGAGAGAAGCAGGAAGGAAACTGAAGGGCCAAGTGAATTTCAAAGTCGTTATCACCATGTGGAAGAGGGACAGCTGTCAAGTGAAAAGTGACAGAATTGGCAGGACTCGATCTTGTGGATTGGTACTTCTGAAACACCAAGTAAACAGCAAACAAGCAGTTAAACACAGATGCGGAGAAATGGGGTGTCACGTTTGCTGTGTTCAGGCTGACTTGGGAATCCAGGCTCACAATGGATGCTGCTGAGTCTTTTAAAAAAAAAAAAATCTTTTCGGCATTGCACATATAGAATAGCATGCTGCTCTTTCTGCAGTCTCTGTGTTTGTGTGGTTGGTTGAGCTTAATATTTGCATGTTAAAAAAACAATTACTGATCCTTATGTAGTGGAAAGTTGGGTCTGAACTATGAAGTGTGAATACAGCTGCGGACATTTCCAAGAGTTGGGATTTTGTAATTATGAGGTTTTGGTCTGGACCTGTCTAACTGTAGCTGAACAAAAACCTCCCTACTGTAAACTTCCTTTCACAATAGAATATGAAACCCCCAAAGCACATAAGCCACAAAAAAACCTCTCCGGGTGACCTAGCAAGTTGTCATCAGGAGGTGATTCTGCACCCTTGGCCCTGGTTCTTGTATGGCTTGGACTTAAGCTCTGCCAGAAAAAAAGTATTCTTTCTGGTAGTATTTCCTATATCCTTAAGGACAGAGCCTCTCCTTTTTGCTGGATGTTACACCCCTTCTTTCCCCAAAGAGTTAGTCCTCATACAGTAGAGAATAAGAGTAGTTTGGCAGTGACCTACATCAGCTGATCGAGACAGTCCTTTCTGTAGTGAATCTGTGATGCTGCTGTACTGGAATGTGTAGAAGAAGCCAAGAAACAGTTATGGCAGAGTAAAATTGCACTGTTTGTTCTGGAGATGGGCAGAAGTAAAAAACACGTACAAAGCAATCTATGTGTACATGTATATGATAAAGCAGAATACTTGTTAGACACATAACGCATTTGGTTATATTAAAAATCCTTCTGTTCCCTTTCTTCCCCTTACTTTTTATGTTGGGTGGTGTTCTTGCTCCTGGGGTGAAGGGATGTAGATGGGCTGTTGGATTCAGAGCTGGGTAGGCTGATCAGCTGCTTTTTCATTTGCTTCTAGGACAGCAGAAATTTTTTTTTTCTTTTTCTTCCTCTCTGTGAGGTGTCGAATCATCTTTGGGATAGGAAGCCCCTGTGACCTGACAGAGCCAGGCTCTCTGAGAAAGAGATGAAGACTAGAACTGTACAGGAGATAAATGGGGAAGAGAGGGAAAGGATATTGCCACTTTTGCTTTTTTGTTCTTTGGGGTCCTCTTGCCCTGATTGTAAGGGGTGATTTGTGCATATCAAGTTCTCATCGGCAGACCTTCATCCTCTGCCCTTCTTTGCCTGTCCAGAGCAGGGAAGTACCTGGTCTCATTCCAGTGCTCTTTGGGCCTCCCCAGGAGCTGCTTCTTACTAGTTTTGAAATGCCCTGCTGATTGCAGGACCTGCAGAGATGGGAGCTCTGCTCAGTAACACACTGTCCCTGCTCTGTGCCCTCTTCTGGGGCTCCACTTGTCGGCACAGAGCATGTGGCAAACTTTCTTGTTTCCACCCTCATAGGGAGAACCGCTTGTGGTTCATGTGATTTGCAAGTGTGGTATTTTGTGGTTATGGTATTGCTTCCTCCTATAATCCCACATGCTCTGGTGCGCAGGGTGTTTAATAGCATCCTCAGGTTGAGTCCACAATGACTGATTTGCTCAGACTGTTCATATCCTCTGGTAAGAAGCTGAGTGGTAAGGATTGATTATAGACCTTAGCGTAGGCTCCTGAAATACAGCCTTCACATCACGATAGAGTTGGTGTATGAGACCAGATATCCTTCAGTTGAAAGCAGTAAAAAGAGTTTGTCTGTGCCGAGCAGTGGCCTGCATAAACATCTCCAGAGTGGGCTAGCGGCTGACCCAACCTGGCTTACGAGATGTGCAGATTGTCAGTTTTTGACTCCTTGATTCTCCAAAGGGACCTTCTGTCTAGGATAGTAATCGCATTGGTCATTCTCACCACCACAAAGACTGCTCCTCAATGGCATCCTGAAAACCACTTGTAACAGCAGCCTGAACAAGCCCTCAGACCTTGCCATCCATGCTGCAAGTCCAGCAGCTTCTGCAGCTCTCTTCAGGCTGGTACAGTGGGGCTGGCACTAATGAAATTTAAAATGAAAAGCAGAGGAACACGTGCTGGTACCAGCTGAGCTGGATTTGATGTAGCCCATGTTTTCACTGGTTGACTACAGAAGTCAACCTGTGCACGCAGGACCCGCCTTGCAAAGTGAGTGGTTGTGATTTCCCCTGCTGGCCTAGGCTGAAAGAGAAACGCAGCTAGGCTTAATACTCTCCGGCATCACTTGAACAACCCTTGGTGGCGAAGTGCAGATACAAAGGCCACTTCTGTCTGCAGAGTTTTCTGAGCAGCCGAGAGCACGTTACCCTTCAGCAGCCCAGCCAGAGTCCTTCCTCTCCCGCTGGCAGATTGATAAGGAGGGACTTTCTTCCTCCACAACTAAGTGCTGCTCTGATTTACTGCAGCTCTTCCTTAAGCACTTCCGGAGGTCAGAGGGCTGCAGACATTAGCCCATAATGGAAGACCCGAGGTCATTTGTAACCAATACCAATGAACCTGGGTGCTGTGCAGTTGCAGCTGGGAGTAAATAAACCTGTCCCCTGACTTGCTTTGTAAAACCTCTCACTAATGTGACACAGAGAGGAGGATGGAAGAATAATGGATGGTTCTCATCAGAAGAAATATAGTGCCCAGTGGCTTGTGAAGCGTGCGTGTTTATCTGTTATTCTTGCGGGACACTACCCTGCAAGGCAGCTGTGTTCCCTGAGGAGGCTCTGGTGGCCACAGTGGAGACTGAGGGCTGCATTGCTCGTGCCCAGGCAGCCTTTCCTCAGCCCGCCTTGCTTCAGCCTTGTTATTTACCATTTATAATGGAAAATTAGAACATTTCTAATGAAAAGATTATTTTTTAGTTCAAAGAGCACTAAAAAAAAAAATCCTGTACTGTAGTAACACTAGTCTGTATCGGAAGACCTGGGATCATTCATAATCAGTACAAATTTACCCAAGTTAGGTTGGCTGTGGTAAAATTGCTGATGGTCTTTGCTCCAGTAGTGTTTGGAAACTGCCCAGCTGCAGTGACTGCTGATAGAAAGAATTAAAATTGTGGGTGTCCTGCAGGCAGAAGTCCTGGTGGAGGTAACTGGAGGACTGAGCACCATGTGCAGGAAAGCTGACCCAGACAGCATGCACTGCTGTATGTGCAAATGAAGGGACTAATCCTAAAGGCAACAAAATTTTCTGCATTTCAGTGCAGTAAATCCCTCTAAAATCCATGGCAGGGCTTTCAGAGGCTGGCTCTGGGGGTCAGCAGCTGCACGCTGCTATCCCTGAGCAGTGTGGCCGAGCAGCTGTGGTCTAGGCTGGCCACGGCATTGTGCATCTGAACAGAAGGCCTGAGAGCCAGCCACTGTTGTGCTGCATCCAAGAGCAGAAAGGGGAAAGTGCCTAAGGCAGAGGGGAGAAGAGCTCAAACGGTGATGGAGGTACTGTTAAGGCTATTGATTAGGGCTGGAGCGCCAAAAGCCTGTAGCTGGTGGTGCAGCCGTCTCTCTCTCTGTTGACTATGAGATGGCCCCTCCTGATATGACCCACTCTGTCCATGCAACGGTCTCTTGAGCTGAGCTGCTGCAGCGGGCACGAAGCTGGGAGCAGTCCGAGTCACTCATTGTGTGAAAACCACCAGCGCAGTGTCACTATGAGATGGGCAACTGTTATTCCTGGGTGTATCTGGGAAGTAATTCCCAGCAGAGCTAGGGAAGTGTCAACACCATGTAGGAGACCTGGGAAATCCCATCTTCAATACTGTGTTCAGTATTGGTTGACCCACTCCCAGAAGAGACTGGAGAAGGTACAGAGACGGCCTCCTAAAATGATCAGGAAAATATACTGTTTGTCTTGCATACAAAATTTGGCTTATTTTGTCTAGCAGAATAAATAAGAGGGGGCTGTGGCTGTGCCCTGCCAGTACACTGAGAGTAAGTATCAGGGAAGTAGATGATGTATTCACACCAAAAGATGATGCTTTGCATTTTAGTTAAAGCCTTCTTAAGGACACATAAGCAAGTGGTAGACAGTCCCTTGTATGTTTTGTTTTCACCTTCCTGAGTACTTTGTAAAAATCTGGCACATCCACACCCCCGCATTCTGCAGAACGGAGTTACAAAATGGAGTTAGGCAGTATGTCTTCCCCTGTGCATCAAGCCTCTGTATGGTGTATGTGATTAGGACAGTGGTCCAAAAATCCCGTGAAAATTTATTTGGCTCAATTGGGCAGGATTTTACATCTGAAAACGGGAGCTTAAAAGATGGGAAACAGTCTTTTTGAAACTTAGGCTTGAAAAAAAAATGGCTAGGCTTAGCACCTCCATTCATCCAACAATCCCACAACAGGACCTGTCATCAAGTGGTACTCAGACCTGCTCGTGTCTACTCCAGCTTCATTACTGGAAATTAGGTCTATTTATACTGCTTTGAATGCTCCACGCAATTCAAGTCCTGAGGAGAAAGACAAGCTCAATAGCTTGAGCAGTGTTTGTTTGCCTGGTTTTATCACTATCGGCAAAGGAAGCAATTTTCATAAACAGCGGGGAGCAGGGAGCCCCTCACCGGCGTGGCTGTTGATCGCTGCGGTGGCTGTATCTTGAGCACCCCGTGGACCGCTCCGCACCTGAAGCCTGCCCTGGCGGCACGGAGGTGATGACAATAGGCCTCTAAGATAAACAAAATAACTGAATAAAAAGTGCTGAAAGCCAGCAGCAGGTGAACTGCTAAGAACAAACCCCTCACACCCACCACCCCGCCTGCGAGGCAGGCTGAGCTGTGGCTGGGTAAAGCTTATCATTTAGGTTAACACACGGTCCTTTTTCCCCCCTCCTGCCCCAGTACCTCCCTTCCCAACTTTCAACAATTGTTTGATTACTTGTGTGATACAGCTCGAGAGAGAAAATTATTAGCTGCCCCCCTTCCTCTTTCACAACAAAACAGAGAGGAGGAAGCTTGACCGGGGCTTTGTACAGCAGCCAGGTGCTGTTAGGTGGCTGGTCACTGCTCTCTTCGGGAAGGTAAATATTGGGCCAGAGATGATTACAGCTGTGTTCAGAGGAGCACCACACGCGCAGCAGCCTTCACACCATCATGTGAACCCTGTGCTCCAGCATGCATTTGCATGTCTTGTGCTGAACCAGCTCTTGTTGGTGCGTCTTCAGCAGTAATTGGCTCAAGCCTCAAGTAAACATTTGGTTCTGTTAGTTGGAGAGATGGTGCACATATGGAGGTACTCTTGGCGAGGGCTGAAGTGGTGTTTGTCTTTTGCTCCAGCCTGGTTAAAGGCAGCTGTCTTAGGAAGTGAGTAGACAATCTAGCTGAGATGACCTGTGCTCCAAAGACCACTGGTGTCACCAGGACTCTGTGCACTCCAGCAGTGTCTGGAGCATATTCCCCTCCTGCCACATGTTGCCCATTGCTTGCTTTACTTCACTTAAAATTTCTAGAAAGAGAAATAGAATGAGAGAAACTGGAAGTTTTCCCTGTGTCGCTATACTTCCTAAAGCACCTCTCATCTAAGAGGCCAACAGCACCTGGCTGCAGAGGCACTGGGCTCCAGGAGAAGGCCTCCCCTGAGGTGGAAGCAGTGATTCTTAGAGATAAGATGACAACAATTGGCAGGATTTGTGTGTCATGCATCTGTGTTCATGGGTGATGGCAGTGTCTGTACTTGTGCGTACCAGGTTTCACTTTCTGTTGTGGAAAGACAATCCCTTGCTCCATTGTGAAGAGCTGTGCAAAAATGGGCTAGCAAATGTTAATTATGCCAAGAGGTATCAGCCCCAGCCTGTGTCATCTGTACTAGGCTCTAGCAGACATACCCAGCACAAAGAGCTGACAGGGTAAACAGGGAGGCCAGATAAAGTAGTGCAAAGGCACAAGGAGGTGAAGTAATGTGGTCAAGGTCACACAGCAGGTCAGAGTTGGGCCAGCCTCTGGGTCTCGTGGGTCCCAGGCCGATGCGCTGCCCGCTGCAGCAGGCAGCCTCGCACACTCTGTTCTCCATCAAACACAGGCACCCTCTGGTAAATAGTTTGCTGTTTTAACAGCTGCAAACTTTGTGCGGGATAGATTCAGGTTATGTGATGCTTTCTTCCAGCTTCCTAGTAGGAAAATCAAGGTAGCGCAATCAAAACTCAGGATCTTTTGAAACAGCTTACCATGGTATTCAATCAGCTTTCTACCTGAGCAGCATTGTTCACACAGTCTAGAACTTCATGAAAGCCCAGCAGGGCCACTTCATTGCAACCCACGTAGCTGCAGGAAGAGGAGAGTAAATCTGGGATACACAGAGATTTTTAGGGCTTCTGTCAATCCAAATGGAGCTTGGGGCTGGAAAGGCAGGGAAACCTTTTTATATTTTGTCCCTGCTAGATACCTGGGTGGTATTGCCCAATGATGAAGGGAATAGAAGGGGACCCATTTATCATCTCTTCTATTTTCTCTTTTTATTTATTTTTCTTTTAAAAACACGATAAAAAATTAATTCAGTGTTGGGGAAAGGTGACAGATTAACAACCCCAGAGATTTGTTTATCCTCTGAACAGAGAGCTGTAAGCACATTCCCAGTGCTGCTCCGGCACCATGCCCCAGCCCTGACCTCAGGGACCAGCTCCTGAGAGAGCAGCTACCGCATCCCTCCAGCTCCCCGACCCACTGCAGCTGCATCCCCTCAGACAGAGCAAGGAGTGCTGCTTGGGGTGTGAGTCTGTGCCAGGGACTCCTGCAAGTGAGGGAACGGATGACAATCCACCCCATAACTCTGCGTTATGTTCCGTGGTCTCACAGCTGTGGTGACACTGCTCAGCAACAAGCTGTGTCTGTGCAGGGCAGCTGCACAGGGATGTTCCTGTGAGTCCTCCAGGCCAGGCAATGCACTTCGAGGTCTCACTCCACTTTTCTTTCCAGTCTTCAGACCTCTCCCTCCAAGGAGGGGAAAAAAGCTAATCCTGTGAGAGCGCAATAGAAAAGGCTTTTGGGATGCCCAGTGTCTGGGGATGGTGCTTTTCACCTCACTGAAGTGCAGAGTGCACATAGAGTAAGACAGCCATGTAGCTATGGTGTGAGTTTGACAGAGTCTGTGCATTTGCATCTCCTGCTGGATTCTGGAGAATTTTTAGATGCTCTATAATCATATGGTTTTATTTAGGGAATAAACATGCTACATGGATCCTAGCAATAGGTCACCAACTTTGAAAAGTTAACATTTATCCCCCATCCCTCCAGCCTTTCTCACTGGCATACTTGATTGGATTTTGTTTGATAATTCTCACTATGGGTCATTTCAGATGCCCACCATAAAGGCCTTCTGTAGTTACCTTTTCATCAGCTCTGGTGTTTGGAATAACCCTTTGCAAACTAGGTATTTCCCTCTGCCATAAAGCTGGAGTGTTTGAGAGAAGAGAGGAGAGCATCCTTCACAAAGTGGTCAGCATGGTTCGGGATGGGGGTGGCACTGTGGGGGGTAAGGCTTCCCGACGCACACGAGTGACACCTCCTTGCAGTTAGTAATGCTGCCACTGCCCTCTCCCCTCATTCAATAAGCGACATTCCAAGATGCGTATTTGGCGTTTGAACTACCCTGTCTCCCGGACCCAAGGGACAGGGGTTGGGACAGCTCTGTGGGAGGCCCCAGTGTTGAATCCATTTGGCTGGTGTGCCCAAGGGGCCTTCCATCATCACCTGCCTCTGTCGGAGCGAAGGTGTCCACTGCACCAGGTGGTACTCAGGAATTTTATCCAGTGTGAGCTACTTGGGAAAGAAACCCCTCCCTTGCTGTTTCTGCCTGTGTTATCGGAGGGTTGACCCCATCCCCCCTTTTTGCTGAAGGGGCAGAAATTTGATAATGGCCTTAATTATGTCTGAACATTAAACGAATGCTCTGGATCATCACTGGTGTATCCACTTGTCCATAATTACCAGCAACGGACATGGTGGCTTCAAAGGCCACCCAGTTATCATTTATGTTTACTATAAACACAGCAGATGTTTTGGGTTACGGCGGTGGCCATTTTGCTGGAATTTGATGAGCCAGACCCTGAAATCCTCACCTGACACCAGCTCCCTCCCTCCTTCAGGAAGAAAATCCAGTATAGGAGTGCTCTGTGCCACCTGAAGGGGCAGGATGGACAGGCCGTGCCTTATACACCCCTGGGATTTGCAGTTTCCCCAAGCTCCCTCTGAATCCCAGGGGGGCTGGTCTGTGTTTGCTAATGCTGTCTGCCCCCAACACCACTGCTGTCAGCTCAAGGACTCCAGGAGTGCAAAACGGTAATGCCAGGGAGAGCAAGAAAGCTTCATGTGTCAACCAGGGCCTCTGCCTGGCAGAGCTGCAAGCAGGGGTAGCTCTGATGGGGAGGAGGTAACAAGCTATGCAGAACTGCACTGCAGAATGGAGAGGTATCTGGGGGTAAAGTGGTGATGTGACCACTGGTTTTGGTTACAGCTGTCTGCTCCTATGGGGCAGTGCAACACCTCCCTGCGGGGGGGGGACAGCAGGCACAGGATGGAGGTGGGGGGTTCTGGACCCTCAGCAGTGGTAACCGAAGTATGAGCCCAGCAGCTGTTGCACTGTCTGGGGGGAGAGGATTCATTTCTCCTTCCATGGGCTCCACAGACCCTCTCAGTGCACAGCCTATTTATCATGCTGTGCACTGGGCCAGGATTCAGGACTCTGCCAAAGTCATCAAAAAGCAAATCCCTCCCTTACAGACCTGTATGGACACGTAGGAGTGTGACACCACAGGGCGGAGAAGGCTGTAGCCTCCAAGATGGGGAGTGACCTTTTAAAACTGTGGCCTACTGGATTCGGGGGGGCATGGACACTTGTTTCTGTGGAAGAAGGGATCTCTGCCTTCCAGTGGAAGCTGGATCCCTTGGGATGGATCCAGACAAGACCAGGCTGTGTGTAGAAAAGCCAGAAAGGGAAAATACAGAGGCAAATTATATGGAGGCAGGCAACAGGGAAGCACTGGAAGAAGATCTTTTAATTGCATTAAAGTCAAATCATTGCATCAGTTGGTGAACATTTGCAAAAACTGTATTTGCCTATGAAAGCAGGTTGGAACAGAACAGTTGCCTAAATTCCTACATTGAGGACTAGGTCTTTAATGAAGTGACCAGTTACCAAATACTCAAAAAAGAGAAGGTTTTGGATTTGGCCAGTTTACTAAAGTGTAAAAACTTCTGCTGGCTTTTTTGATTCACTTTGCAAAACAGGTGAAAATCCATCTTGCAGTCTTAAGAACTGGTGTGTCTTATGATGTGTAGCTCACAAACATCACACTGCTGTGTGCAAAGTGGAGCTCTGGATTTCGGAGTGTGGCTGGTGTTGCTCTGGGCTACACTTCCTTAAAAGGGCACATGCATTATAGCTTACCTGTGCCACTAGGAATGACACTGTCCTGTCCTAACTCAATGCAAAGGGCATTCAAAAAATTGTTTTGTGTGTTCTTAGCGTGATCTGAAGCAAAAGGCAAAGCCTGCTGCAAGGTGGGGAAGAGAGAAGAAAGTTCAGATAAATATAAAAGTTTGGAGATTTTTAGAGCTCAGGACAGGCTGACGTTGCTCATGGCTTTGGCATAATCTCTACAAAATTACAAGTTGGTAACTCATGCCTGATGGCAGCAGCAGAGTGTAATTTATGAACTGCATCTTACTGCTTTTCATGTTGGTGGGATGGAACTTAGTCGCTCACAGTCATTCGGCCAAAAGAGATGGGAGTTTTCCAAGGTTTTGTCTTAGTTGAACATCTTCCATGTGGCACAGCATTTAAGAAATACCAGCAGAGTGTGCTTTAGAACTATTTTTTTGCTGGTGTGCAATCCTTCCTGATTTTTGGTCTTCCTGCTTTTTTACCGGAGGAAACTAAAGTTCAGTTATTACAGGACGGACTGTAAACACTGATGGACTGAAAGGGAATGAAATGAAGGCAACATATTTTGTTGCCATGATTGCACCACTTTATGAGAACTGAGTTATAACATGGGGAAGTATCACACCACCGCTGGGGAATGAAATTGTGCCCATGCATCAGCTCTGAGGCCAAACACAGACTCCTCCTTCAGGAATAGAAGGCACAAAGGAGCCACCACTGTGCAAGGCTTATACTTTCAATGAGTGGAAATACTGCATTCAGCCTCACCCCACAGCTTTCTTTGAAGTGCCTGGAGAAGTTCAGCAGAGAGGCTAACCGCAGCAGCAGGGGGAAGTGGGCTAGAGATGTGCGGCAGGTAGGCACCTGCAACTTGACTCCAGGTAATGTGGTCTGACTCGGTTATTCATCTTCACTGAAAAAAGATGCTTCATCTTATCTCTAAAGGAAAGAGCAAATTGGCTGGTGTTTGCAGCAGATAACACACATCAGGGTGATGTATTTATAAAGGGAGGAAAGAACAACACAGTCAGTGCCTGTTTATTTATTGTTTCATGAATTACAAAGGCTAAATAGACTAAACACTCCTTCACTCCAGAAAGAAAAGCAGTGCCAGTATGTGTGATTGAGAAATTAGCCCTCCAATGAGGTTCAGACTGTTATAATATTCTCCTCCCAGTCAATAACTGAGATACATCATAGCCTCAAACAATAATATTCATGGAAAAGCCCTGGAGACAGAACGCTACAAAGCCCTCCTTGTGATAGAAAACCCTTCTCTAAGGCTTACTAATAGATACATTAGCTGACATTGTCATGCTGTGACACGTGCATATGTTTTGTAATGTGTGGCATGTAGATTATCAGCAGTTTGTGGGTTGTCAATATTTGCAAGTGAATGTTTCATGTAAATTGAGAAAGATGTGTTACACATCCGGAACGCTGCATCAGGTCTCCTGCACCCTCCAAGGCTTTTTGGCTGTGCACTAGAGCCAGTGACAGATAATATTTTCATGTTCTCAAGGTGAAGATTTCAGCAAAGTCCCCAGAGGACTAGAGAGGCATAAACAATGCAGTGCTCTCCTGTGCAGATACAAGTTCAAGGAGTGTAAGGAATAGGGAGCTGAAAGTATTGATTTGTAAGATAAAATGTTAAAAAAAGCAAAAGAAAAAAGTGTCTAGGGATACTGTACTGAGAAATGAACTTAGAGTAGGAGGGACACGTCAGAGAATAGGTTGCATAGCACAACACAGGAGGATTCATGGGGGGAATTCTCAAGGAGGAAATTTTAGCTTGCATAGCAGGACATGTTCAATAAAGCAAGGTACGTGAGACTGGAAATGGTGAAAGCAAAAACTAGCTTGGGTGATATGCTAGAAAATGCATCAGAGGCATATTCTGCCTTGGCAGCATGAGAGAATGGTTGCCCAAATATTTGGGGTTTTTCATTTTCAGGTTTTGCAGCAGCAAAGAGCCAGATCAGACACATGAAATGTTACGCTTGTTCTTAGGACCTGGCCCACCTCCCCTTTAGCCGTCAGCCCTCCAGCCCTGTCAAATTGTAAAGGACCAGCTGGAGCAGGTGTCAGCAGAGATGTATCAGCGCAGAGTTTTGCTGGGGTTTCTCAGAGCAAGTGGCAGGATCTCTTTTATCATGCTGAGCCTTCTCCTGTCAGCAAAGCAGCCGGATGAAATTTCCTTCTCTGGAGACCCCCTCTCTGTTGCTGTGTAGCCAAAGGATTTTGTAGGCTCCTTTACTGTCTTAATTCTCATCAGATCTGCATCATTATTCAGGCCTGGAAAAAAAAAAAACCAACATAAAGCCAACTTAAAAAAAAAAAAAAATCTCTCCACAAAGACCTCACCAAGGACTTCTGACTTTGACATGTTTGAAAATATTTTGGGATGTTTTGCTTCTGAGCATTTGGAAAGTCTGGACTGAGCTGTTTTGGACTAACTTTTACAAATGCTAAGCATCTGGCTCTGCTGACATTACTTCGGGTATTAATCCTGAGTCATTTAGCGTAGCGTGTGTTTGAACTCATAAAGAGCAAAGGTGTTTTCCATATTTCAGTAGACATGCTTAAAATGCAGAACGGTGCTGTGGGTCCAGATTTGGGATGCTCCAGGGAAAACCTGGAACTAGAATTTCATTTCAGCCCTCTATAAAAAGCAGGCTATTTGGCAATTTTGAACATGTCTGAGTTTGATTTTTTGAGTGCTTTAATTCTGGGGCATCTTAGTGTGGATTTTCTTCATTTCTTACCCTTCATTTCCTTCCTAGTAGGTCAAAGATTGCCCAAGTGTCAAAATGCAGTGAATATGAGATTTAAATCCTCGCCCATAACCTTTGTTCTTTCTCTCAGGTGATTTGTAGTTTTGGAATTTACATGGCAAAAAAAGTCCACATATGGGAGGAATAATGAATTACAAAAAAGATTTGGCAATCAGCCTTAGAGGGGGAATGAAGAAGATGCAAAGGTGCAGCATTGGTACTTCTCAGGTGCTGCTTTTTCCTAGGGGTGCTCTTCTGTGGTTCTTGTCATCATAAAGCAAAGTAGATGGTTTTGATTTATACTTCTTTATAGACATAGTTAAACACTAATGAAATGCAAGAAAAAGATCATGTCAATCAGGAAGTAAAGCATCCTTGGTACCCTGTGGTGGTACCACTAGCAGTACCACTCTGTTTCAAGGCTACAAAAATAATTACGAGAGCAGGAGGACTGAGCAAGTGTTTCATGGATTCAGCCCTGCCATACTTTTTTGGGGATGCTGAATTGCATGCTCATGTTGCAATCATTGCTAAAACGTGCAACAAAGCGTATCAGCTACTTGACAGGATGTTAGGCCTGGACGAAGAGAGTCTTGAAATGAGGAGCTCCCCTTACAAGACTGGATGTACACGGAGGAAGACATACAGTGCAAATCCAGCTGTACATTGCTGGTTGCTGCCCGCACAGTCTTGCTCTAGCACCACCAGCACACAGTGTTTGTCTTGCTTGTAGAGCCATTGCAGGCACGAAACCCAGAGCTATTGTATCTGTAAAGTATCTGGGCTGCAGCCATTCAATAGCCTTTGGTTCACGGAGGCCCAATGGATCTTGCAAGGAGAGAAGTAGGAGGAAGGCTGGGAGCTCCAGTTGACAGCTCCTACCAGGAGGCAGGAATTGGCTTGTATTCATTTGATTTATTGTCTTCTCTTCCATAAATGTAAGTTAGGAAATTCTTGCACTGATTTAAAACAAATAAACTTTCCCTACTGAGTGGGAAATTCAGACTAGCTGAAACTCTGTCCAGAGTTGTTATTCCAGGCAAAGGAATTGGTATTTGATACACAGAGGTGTTTATTAAACACTTCTGATGGTAAGAAGGAAATAATCAACAGTCTCTGTCTGTAAAAAAGAGATGTTGCACCGTGGCAGTTGTGAAACATCACATAAAGGAACAGTCCACAGCCCAGCTTTGCAACAAAATGCCAGTACAGTCCTTTGAAATGCCAGGGTTAGTAATACATGGATTTCATTTAACTTTTTTAAAAAAAAATCTTAGGTTACAGTGGAGACAATAAGCATGGAGGAAAGCAAGCAGTTAAAAAGAAAAAAAAGAAAAGGTTTAACTGAAGCATAGGATTGAGGTATGTTTATTGGGCTGTATGAGACCTGTCCATCTGGAATCGGCATCAGCAGTCACACTGACGGGTGCTATTCAAGTGATGTCTCTATTCATACGGGATTAGACGGCTGTCTGGCTGCTGGCTGAAAAATCATTATTTTTAGTGTCATGTCCCTCTAGTCGGTTTTCGTTCTCCTCCTGGCAACGTGCAGTCGGGATACATTTTATCTTCCCCCTCCCCTTGTACCAGGTTTTGAACAAATAGAATTCTCTCTGGTTGTTAAGCAGTTTTCTCTGCCCCTTTTTTCTCGTTTCCTACCAGAGAATGATGGATTTGGTAATTTCTAAGGACCTTCCCAGCTGTTTTGGACACGGAGACAAAAACAAGCTTGGAAAGATTCATCGATATTATGGAAGATTAGCCTGGGGGTTTAAGGATTTCTTTAAAAAAGAAAACTTTTTTTCCCAGTTTGACTCTTCCCTGGTGTGCATGACTAAACCACCCGTGATACAGAATCAGTGCAAAGACTGAGGGATCTAATCCTCAGCTGCTGTAAATGAAGCATTGCCCAGTAACATTCAGTACAAGCTACCCATGTTTACACCTGCTGGCAAACCACCCGAGACAGAGGCTGCGGGTCTGTTTGGGGCAAGGTGACGCACAACATGGCATTCCCTCTCTGATTTTTCATTAAGAGCCAGCAGCCAGGAAGAAAGCAATGTATTTTCTTTAAGCCAGGGGTCTGACTGTGGCAACTAATTGGTGGCATTTATTTTCCCTCTGTCCTCCCCCTCCCCTGCTCCTCGCAGAGCCGGGCAAACTCTCCCAGCAGCACTCGGTCTATGGTTGGAGGGCATAGCTGTCATTCCATTAGGCTTGGCTAGGCCTGCGTTAAAGCGTGTCATACAAATTGAGGGGATCCAGCATATTGACAGACAGATATTTAGCATGTAATTGCACTGAAAGTGCAGAACAAAAGCTCTGGGAGGTAGGAGAGTGGAGGATTTGGATTGCTAGAGATCTAGTTGGAGTGAGGTTTGGACTTTTTTTCCAAAGCACATTTGAGCTCCATAACAACAGGTGTGATGGTGAGGCACAAATACATCATCCCACAGCCACTGGGGCACTCACTGTGTTAGTCCTTCTCCAGCCTGTCTCGTCCCCCTGAAGAAATCCTGTTTGAGGCAGTATCTGTTACAGAACAAGCAAACCATCCCATGGGCTGGTGCACAGCTCCTGCACACTCATACGTAGATTCATTTCACAAAGGGAGCTGAGCTACACTCTGGCTCTGTCAAAACATGGCCTCCTGCCCCTTAGCCTCACCCATGCAGCAATGAATCCCAAATGCCGCATGCACCACAGATTTTGTATCATAAAGATGGAACACAGATTTAACATATATTTGGCAGTATAGAAAAGGATCATTCTAATTGCTGGGCTTTAGCATTCGTCATTAAGGACCAATTCAATTTCTGCTGAAACTTCAGCTCCTGCCTCCAAATGCAATTAGGTTGTTTGTGGCTTCATGCTCCCAGAGCTGGTCTGCACCCACCCTGTCCTCATACGGCTTTTAGGAGCCAGGGCTTCAGGGAAAGTCATTGGGTCTTAGAGTCCAAAATCCATCAGTGACTTTTACAAAGACAGCTCATGCTCCCAACTCGTTATTTTTAAAAACTTTGCACTGAGTGGCTTCTTACCGTAATGCCGTCAGCCAGGGGCAGAGCTAAGACATGGGTCCCAGGTCGTCTGCTGGCCCAGGTGTTGTTTTCACCTGCACCTGCCATTCCCCTCCTACAGGTGTTCTGAAGGATTGAGCATCAGTGTCTGCAAATACTATGAATTATCTCAGGCTGTAGCAGAGCTACTAGAGTAAAAGTCACAGAGTGAGTTCAGAAAACATATCTGAACTGGAACTTACCCAGATAATCCCTCAAACACCCAATGATCTGAAAGGAGGAGAGCTGTTCAAACATATTTGTTGGGCATGGTCATACGGTGTGATTGAAAAGAGAAGGAATCACTGGCTGTTAAGTCTTTGTAGTAGGACAGGTTGCAGATTAAACTGCTTATGTTAACTAATGGAGAAATAGTTGTAAACCAGTTGCTGGTTCTGTGCTGGAGTCAGGACCAGCGGTGAGAAAACTTACAGTGCTTTTGGGCTGCTGCTTTGCACCGTACCTCTGCTTAGATGCTTAGGTGAACTTTATCCAACCATCCCTCAGCTGGAGTTTGTTAAAGGTAAACTTACAAGAGGAAAGTTTTAAAACAGGCTACTGAGATCTGATTCTGAGTTTATTTTGAGCATTCCTGATGTTTAGAAGTTTCAAATCTATGGTTCTGAACCCAGTCAGAAAGCAGTAGGAGAGAGGTGCAAAAGTGGTGGAAGGACTTTAGGTAACATTGAAATTAGCCTTTAGTAAATTAACACTGTAAACGGACATTTAACAGAGCCCTCAGCTGACACTCAGGAGACCCAGGTTCTGCAGTTTCCAGGTTCTGCTACAGACCTTGGGGGGGTGTTTGGCCACTCTCCTTTCCTTTGCCTTTTGCTGAAGACAAAGTATCCCTAACTGCAAGGGACATGGTGTTCTAAGGCTTTGGAGACTTCAGGGACAATGACGAGGCCATGGAAATCCTAATTGAATTTATTAATTTGCATGAAGAGGTTCCTTTCCTGAACTCCTACAAGCAGCTGAGCAGAGGCAGCATTCCCCAGTGGTCAGAGCCCAGGACTGGGTCTGGAGGTGTGCATTAGGTGTTGTACACACATGTAAGAGGGGAATGTTCCTGTCACTGTGCAGCCTACGTGGATGATATAATAGTGTAAGAAGCTGGGTGGAATGTAGCAACAAGCAGTGTGATTGATCATTGATGATAAGCTCTTGTCATGTTCACTTGATTTAGATTGTTTTAAGTGTATCATTTACTGATGTACCATTTACTGCCTCTATGAGAGAGAGACAGTAGATTCCACAACCAAGTTTTTTTTGTAAAAAATTATGTTGTTTAGTGCCTCCATTTTTGAATGCCCAAACTGAGAAAGTTTCCAAAATAGGAAGACATATTTGAGGATCTGGGTCCACAGATCTCTTCCTTGTTAAAGCATAGCTTTTCTAAAAATTGTGGAAGAACTGCAAGCGAAGTAAGAAGTGCAGATAGCATATGTCCATATGGGCACATTCCAGGGAATATAGAAGGTGTATGCAATGATGGGATGCACCTTGGTCCCAGCTTATGCCAGCTGAAGTTGCAGCAACTCTGTTGACTGGGATGGCAGGACTCAGTTTATTCCAGTTTAACCGAGGTCAGAAGGGGGCTGGAGGATTTCTGTGGTGTTTTGAGATCATCTAGAAGGAAAAGTGCCAAACAAGTGTAACATGCATGTTACTAATCGGGGGCTATTGCTCTGCTGTTCACAGCCACACCTTGTGTATGCTTCGTCTTTGTACAGCCCAGGTCCAGGTCGCTGTCAGGGAACATGATAAAGGAATAAACCTGCAAGTGGGATCACGTTTCCCTTCGCTCCTTGTGTGTATGTGTGTGTGTCTTTGTTTTTTCTGTGCTGTAGCTCAGGGGGGCTCGTAAATCTTGGAGACGACTGCGTTTTTTTTTCCTCTCCCCCTATATGACTGATGGTGCGAATTTATGTGTGGTATTTCTCTCCCCCAACCTCGTTCTGTTAAAACGAGACAGGAGGCCAGTAAATTTGCAGTGGGAGCTGTGCAGGGTTGTGGGTCCTCATCTCCTCCTCTTTGCAGCCTGAGGGCCGGCTGTTCCTAAAAGATAATGATTTTGGGCTTTCAGCTGGGGGTGGGATGCTGTTTGTGTTGTTTCATTTTCCTGGATGAGCATGCTTTGACCCTCTGCTTCAGCACCAGGTGGTGTTGAAGAGAAAGGTGCTGTCAGGGGAAAGATATACTCTCCCAGGTTAGTATCTGGTGTGGGGAAGGGGAAAATCTTGAGGTGTGAGTTAGAACAAGGTATCTCAGAGCAGGGACCCTGCTGGAGCGCTCTTCCTGCTGCGTTTCTCCTTCACTAATGATGCACTGAGATGTGTACAAGGACACAGTCCATCACGTCTCGCCTCTTCTAACTGCAGCGACCAAGCTAAGAGGAAGAGTTTCAGTGTTTCAGAAGTCTGTTGTGTTGCAGGAGGGAGCAGGAGGTTTAAAAACTGTTCGAAAATGATGTCATTAAAGTATTTGTGTCTGCTTCTAATTCCGGAAATATTGCTGAAAGGCGCCCTGCTTGTGCCCCTTTCCCTGAGGTGGAGGGATGCCCTGCACCCAGGCAGTGTTTCCTGACTTTCCTCCAGCTGACTTCAGCTCCCTTAATCCTGCATAGCTCAAGCTGCTATGAGGAAATCCAGCCTGAAGTCTGAATGCCACCTTGAATTTGAACTGCAATAGGAGTGTTTTTCTTGAAAAACAAGTTGTTCTTTTCAACACACATTCCAGGTTTATTTCATTGATACTGCTTTAGCAGGAGGAGCAAGACCTGGAAGTTTTGATTCCTGGACAGATTTGGTCAGGAATTTTAAACAAAGATGACCGTTTTTTAGAAAAGTATCTTTTTTTTTTCCTGAAACAGAAGGATGCCCAGGTTCAGAGTGGAGTTTCCAGTCAAGACAAGCAGGTCTGAGCTGCACTGAACAGCTCAGCAGTTACAGGCCTTGTACAGAAATGGGAGGAACGGATTCAAATCTCTGCTCTCCATCAGGGACTTGAACCTCTGCTCCCCTCACCTCCACAAAGTGCCCAGGTGACTGGTCTGTGGCAGTTTTGCTGTCTGTCTTTTCATAAGCTCCTTGCGTGACTGGTGAATCTCAGGACATGGAAGGGCCTGGCTATTCCCAACCTACGTTTTCATCTGTACTTTTACCTACCCATGAAACATTTCTGCCTACTTCCTCCCAGAGGATACTTGTTGTTTGTAAGTGCTCCAAGGTTCCCTGACAAAAGGAATAATCTGAAACAAACTGGGTTTTTTGAGGGGGTTGCTGCATAGCTCAAAGCCTGCGAGTGTCGCAGCTTACACAGGTGGTGGAATTTGCATCCTCCTGCTGCTAAAGCAAATGCCCAGCTCCTGCCGTGGGAGGAGAGCTAGAGGGGTCAGTCCTGTGAGGAGCCAGTGGGGGCACACCCAGCAAAGGGCAAGGGGAATACAGCAGACTTGGAGCAAATGGGGGTATTGGAGAAACTCTGGAGATCTGTCAGACCAAAACTTGGGAAACAGCATTTCACTTACTCTAATTTTTAACTGAAAGGGCATTAAAGGTTCCCCTTACAGTGGTGACTGGAGCTTGGTGTACTCTCTGTTGTAGTATCTGAGCAAGTAATCTCAGATGCTTATACCATTTAATGCCAGTAATGCAATACTTTTTTCCATACACGGCTTGGCTGTTTTATGCCTCTTCAGCTGTCTGGCATTAGTCTCCTCCCATGCAAAGAGGTGCTCCTGCTCCAACCTGAGCTTTGGGGAACCATCCGTATTAAGATTCAGACATGCCTCTGATTTGTATTTAATAATAAGAAAATTAAATAGATTCCATTAGACTATTTAAATAGTGTTTAGATTAAAAGATTTGGTTGATTATGGGAATTATTTATAACTCTAATACATTGGCACCTGTGACCTAGCCACTAAACCTGGAAATATGTTTTTAACAATCAATTTGTCTTTTGTTAATATGCAATAAATATTTTCTTAAAACTAAGCTGAACACTGTAGAGCCTTAGCTTACAGGTTACTCAGTTTCATGCTTAGTGCTTTCCCATGTATAAAGATGCATTACTGAAGACACAAGAATTCAGGGACTTGACTCACAGATGAGGTTTAATTTTTATTGTGTAGTTTTCCGCACAGAGCATGGTTTTTTACATCTTTGTCAGCTTGAGTTGGCTTTCCCCTGCTCTCCAAGTATAAGAAGCAATACAAAATGAGCAGGGTTAGACATGTTTGCTGTAAGGCTGCTGGCACTGTAGAGATATAGTGACAGAATGGCCTAACACAACACCTCCCAAAAGCTCTTGCAGTGATGTAGAAGAACGATCCCTCAGACACCAGAGTTTTGTATCTCCATGACTGCAAAGTGCCACCTAAACCCTATGGTGGTTGTTGCTGGGATTATAACAACAGGGGCTGGTGGCAGAGACCCCAGAGGAAACTGTTAACCGCACCACAAGGTTGTGTTGTGGTGCCAACCAGGGTTCATCAAGCCAGGAAGTCTTAGCCTGCACTTGCATAGGCTCACATGTCTACTGTCATTAAAAACTCTTCAGGCTCCCTTCACAGTCTTCTTCCTCACATTCCATTAACTGAGGAAGCTATATACGTTTCTAAACCCTGCACATCCCAGCTCCTACATTGAACCTGAGAAGAATATCAGAATCAGCCCATGGCATGTGCCTGCTTCTGCGCATCACGGCTGCTGTGGTTCAGGTACTTGACTCTGTCCTGCTGATGGACTGCCGATACCGACTTCCCTGGCATCCTGAAAGGCTGGCATCAGAGCCAGGTGGCTTCCCAGAGCACCATACAGTTGCTGAAAAAGAATGGTGCCACCAGGCATCCCAGTGTCAGGTGTCATTGCTCCCCCTCCATGGCCCTGCTCTCTGGAGGGAGCTGCCTGGCCAGGGGAGCAAAGTGCTTCTCTGGGGGATCAGGCTTCTGCCTCTCCTCTGCCCCAGGTGCCCTGGATGGCGTACCTAGGCCTGGAGTGCAGGCTGAACCCGAGTGTTCAGCGCAGTCCTCTGGCCCCGAGTACTGCGTGAAGGGTTTTCACATCAGTGTTTTCTAGGTTCCCAGAGGGGTATGGCCATCACAGCTTGGGAACTTAGCCTTTCCCTCCTGGGAGGCTCTGAGTTGAGAGGCAAAATAATCATTTAAGGTCTCATCTCCACCTGAAGGCATAACCATATCACATGGCCCAGTTTAATCAGTTTAAAATGTCTTAAAACCTATCTGGTTTTAGCTTAAGCTTATTAAATGCACTCAGTGAACTTCATCCGCAGCACAGCAGAGTTGTTCTGAGTTCTGCAGAGTTGAAGCGAGCATGTACAGTGTCCCTCTGGGTGATACGCATCTGGCGCGTGCAGACTTCAGAGCTGTTTGTATAATCGGAGGCGGTTCCACCCGCGCAGGAGCACGGCCAAACTCTTGCTCTGCTGCCCAAAGCTCCGGCAGGCTGTAGGGCTGGGCCCCGCCTGGGACAGCGAGGAGCTGGGTGCGCTGGGTGGGACAGGGGAGGCAAGCGAGTGCCTGTGAAGTTTGGGCCGGGGCATTGGTAGCTGTTAGGTTTTATAAGGAGGTCAAATAACCCTGCGCTGGTTTGTTCGTTTCATTTTGTCTTTCTGATTTGGAAATAACAGGAGTTCAGGGCCAAAATCCAGGACTTTTATCCTGCTGGTTGGTGCTTTGTTCCTTCCATTAGGACACACACCAAAACTGATTAAACAGACATTATGTTTCATATTAAAACACCGGTGTGAATCAGAAATGCGGACGATAGCCTCTCACAGCTGTGCCTGTGTGCAAGCCCAGTGTGTTGTGTCTGTAAAGTCCACAGGTCAGATTCTTGTCTTGGCTCTGCCCTAGGTCTGTTATCAGACTGTGGTCTGTCCCTTAACCCTCTGGCTGACATTTTAAAAGGCACTTAATGGCCAACTGCAATGAAACATCCAGGGGGAAGTGACTCCCCAGGGCAGCTTTCAGCTCCAGGGCCTTAGCTGCCGCCTTGAAAGTATGCGGGTAACAGTGGTCTCTGGCCAGGCCAGACTGAGGGAACGCATCTGAGCTCTGTTATCCTTCCCGAGCATGAGGCTCACCTACCCTGAGCAGTGTTTGATTGCTGGAAGGACTATCCAGACACCCATAAATCTTTGGTGTAACTCTGAAGCGGCTTTGCTGACAAATTGGCACCCACCTCCCCCCCCTCGCAACGTGACTCTCGCACTCAGGGCTGCTAAGAGCTATTTCAGGCCCCGGAACAAATGAAATATTCGTCTCCCCTTTGCACTGGCAGTTGCCTACACACCACCCTTTCCCCTTCCCCCGGAGCCAAGTGCTTTAGCTCAGAAACCCTAAGCCGGCAGTGGCAGCTGCAAAGGATGGGAGCAGGCTGGATGAGTGTCACTCTCCGGCCCCTTAACGTCGCTGAGCCCTGGCCAGGCACCCTTCCTCTCCACGTCCCCCCGCTGCTTCCCAGCCCACCTACTGCTGCTTCAACCCTGGCTGAGAAGTTGGCCCCAGATTTCCCTCTCTTCTTGCCATCATTCCCTGTTAACAAGCGATTCCTTTTGTATGGCACATGATCCAGAAATGTCTTGACTGCTCTTTGGGTCTCTTCCCATCCACATTCACCCAGGGACTATCCTGTGGCAGAAAAGGGTGTACATTGATAAAGGGGACCTAAGCACTAGTGAGTGTAAGGTGTGAGTGTGTAATAGATGCACAGAGAAAGAAGTGATTATATGTGGTCGTTGTGCTCCCTGCCATTGCGAAACACCAACTGCTGCATAGCATGCAGAATAAAGACAGCAGAGACTCACTTTCTTTGAAGCCTTTGCTTTGGCTGTATTTTTTTTTCCTTTTACTGTGCCAAAATGCTCTTAGACGCACATCTGCCTTAAAAACAACAATCTCCCCTTCCATTAGCTCAGTTAAAGGTTTTCTGCAAGCTTTTCATTTTGAAAAGACAAGGAAAAACAGAGAAAGAGAATGAGCCCAGGACAATCAGACATGTGGTTCTTGTGACAAAAAAGTAAATTGAACTTTAGTCAAGAAATGTGAGAGATTTAGAACAATACAGTTAGTACTTAGTGGAATAGCTGCCTGACAAGCAGGTAAGACCAAGGTAATCCTCCATCAGTAGGTAAAGCAGACACAAAACAAGAGCAAAGAAAATAGAGAGCAGACTCTTTGCTTGACAATTTAAATCCTAAGGGTACAATAGCTATATAGAGCAGAATCAAACACACAGCAGTAGCCATGAGTGAGCGTATAATAACTTTTGCTGTGGGACGTGGCTATAACCTATCTAACGCCAGTCAGTGCCAATGTGGATGTGGCCATAAAATAGACTTCTCTTGCCAGTGCACCTGTGCATGCCTTGTTACTGTGTGGCATCAGCTAAAGCTTTGGCAGACCTGGGGCAAATGAAGCTTTGCAGAGAAGAGCAGGGACAGGCAGCCTTGCAAGAAGGCAGGAGTGTTAGTTATGGTATTCACAATTTCTTCCTTTCTTCTGGAAGCAAGTGATGATTTGGAAAAACTGAGGAAGCTGCAGCCCTCCATATTGCTCCATGTGCTGGAAACCTCTGTTGCAAAACCCCTCTAAAGTTTCATTTTCAGAAGTCACCTGGGAAGAACATATTTGTTCTCACAAGCTGTGTTTCAGGTGAGACAGCAGTATTACTACAGCCCTAAACAAAAAACCTAGCTCCCTTAAAAGCCAAAGAGTTTTAAAGAATTTCAAGCTCAAAGAATTCATGATACAGCTAGACCAGCACAGATTTAGTTAGCAAAAAGTATTTGTTTTTGCAAAAGCAGCACTGCATGTCTGCAATGCTTCTGAAGGCCAGGTTCTCAAAAGGGGAACCCCAAGCTACCTCACAGACTAGCACATAATTGTCTGAGGCTGGATGATTTTTCTGCACTTGCCAGTCACTTTAAGCCTCACATATGTCTCGCTGCCTTTGTCTTCCAAGTGTCTGCTTGTACAATGAGAATTACTTGTTGTGTTACAACAGACAAGTGATTAACATGAGAAAGACAAGTAGGATCTGGTGCTGAGCTTCCTGCATCTCTCCCTTGTGTGCCCTCACAGACATTTCCTCAGAAGCAAAAGGAACTGTCCGTGCTCCTGGTTGCTCAGAGAGAAATATTTGTGATGGAGTTTGACTGTTCCTGTGTTGCTACCACTCTCTTGCCAAAGGACTGAGATTTCCATGAGGACCAGTGTAATACAAAGAGTGGCAGTGTATTGATCAGCTGCTGTCTCCACTCTGTGGAGTGTTTGCAACTAGAAAAAAGAGCTTGGATTTGTGCATCATGCGAATTACGTGCTTTGGTACTGTACCTTCTTCCACAGAGCCCCTGTTCCTGAAAACCTTGTACCTTATCCCATCTGGCAACAGTTCTCAGTTCAGGCCCAAACGAATACCCAGGATGGCTACAATCCTGTGAGCGAGGGTGCTTATCTGCCTCCAGCACTGTAGTGAAATGTAGCTGGTAATACTTTTTGCCTATGAGTGAAATGCTATTCATGAGTCAGAAGATTGTTTAAGTATATGCTTAGCTTCTTCATACAAGCACTTAGGCTTCTTTATTGGGTAAGCATGCTTCACTGAACTGGGCACTAAATTGGTCTTTTCTGTGGCTTTTTAAATGACTTTCCTATTCAGATTATTTCTACAATGACACGTGCTTTGATGAGTCCTCTAATTTTCAAATTCTTCATCTAGATCCATTGGTACATCCCATCTTTTATGACTTACTCAAATTTTTTTCTTTTTGTAATGATGGAACTTTACACCTTTTATCCAAGAATCTCCAGTGACGTTCACTTAATTATTTAATAAGCCAGAAATTAGCCCTGATGTACATGACACCATGGGTCATCTCTTTTTTAAGAGGCTAGGAAGCAAAGGAAAATAAATTTAAAAATCAAGTACAAAACAAAACAGCCTTGGAGTAAGACCGGAGGGCTGATGTCCCATCCCTCCCAGGCACCCGCTGCCCATTGCAGCGTTGTCTGAACCCCGCAGTGTCCCGGCTGCGGTGGCACCTGCGCAGCTCACCAGCCCATCTCTCTCCTCCCTGGGACCTGTGGGATGCAGTGATGGAGTTGCCATTTACCATTAAAAACAAACAACAGGCTGTGGGAATAGGAGCAGCTTCCTTTTCCCTCCAGCCTTGTCAGGCCATTTTGGTGCTGGCTGCGCTAAGCGGTTGCGCTGCGAGGAAGCCCGGAGCGGCCCAGGGCTCCCAGGCGCAGTGCTGGCAGCCGGGGAGGATCAGGAAGTCGGGCAGGGGCAAGGTCACCTCTTGACCTCCCATTCAGCAAAGAATGCAACTAGCTGTCAGGCAGTAAGGAAGGCTTTTTTTTCTTTCTGCAGCTTAAGATCCCTGTGGTTTTTGATGGGAAGAAGCTTACAATACAATTTTTATTTTATTTTCTCAAGTGTTTTTTAAAAGGGTAGATGCCAATGAAATGGTGTAATCACTAGAGAGCTTTGGAGAGCGGCTGTTCACTCAATGGGTATGCAAGGACAAAATGCTATGATTAGTATTTCGTTATGCCGTATGAAGCACTGAAGTTCATTACTGATCTCAGCATAATGTGACCATAAGCTTTCAAAATAAAATGCTGTAACAAAGAGGGAAATCTCTAAAACACTTTTAAGTACCACAGATCTCTCTCTCAAAAAAAATTGTGCTTCACTTCTTCCTTAAAATGATGTGATTCCATTGCCGCATGGGTTTTGTACCCATATAAGCGAGAGCAAATTCAGGTTCCAGTGAATGCTGGTTCAGCTCCTGAGGTTGGTTTATGCCATCTTGTCTCTTGCCCTCTGGGTTGTCAAACCTGGCTGGTTTAAGGGGAATGGAGGGAGCATCTCAGCTCTCTCTGATCATATTTTTAATATTATTGCAAATCTATCTTAATAGACATGCCAAACTATCACCACGCCTTTTTCAGAGATGGGGAAACTGAGGCCGAGATGTTTGTCATGACCTGTCTGGGATCACACAACTGCTCGGTCAGGGATACAGTCCAGGTCCCCATTGTTCTCCTCTCATCTTCCCAGCTGGAGACAGTTTTGCTGCCATTGTAGGACAAAACCAGGGCTGTGTGCTTGGGAAACCGCTTTTTGCTTTTCCTTGGTGAACCTGCTGCCTGTCTTGGCTGAAGGAAAGCTCTGCGGTGAAGCCGTTCTTCCCCCGTGTCCCTCGATATCCCACTTCTTCATCTTTTACTGTCAAGAAGCAGTGACATAAGTAAAAGAATCTATGTCTAACTCCTTTTTCAGCAGAAAAACCTCCCCTCTGGGTCAGTATCTGATACTGTGTCATGGCTGCAGAACAGCACAGGCAGACTTGTCCCTCCAAGCACTTTGGAAATGTCAGCCCATCTGAAAGTTGTTCTTTACAGAAATATCTATGGCCAAGAGGCAAACAATGTGATCTGAATGGAAACCTGCTGAAGAGCAGAGACAGAGCGGGAGTCCCAGTTTGTGAGCTGGATGCATAGCAGAGAGAACCTGAAAGTTTCTTGTTAGTAGTCATAAACTCTCTGAAAAGAAAGCTGTCTGACTGTTTTTGGTATTGTGTGTTTTCCTATGGGAAAGTAAAAATCTAACTAAAAGGGCTCAAAAGTATATTCTTCCTTATGCCAGTGTAAACCTAGAGGATATCTAACAGGTTCCTGGATTTGGTCTGGATTAAATCCAGTATAACTCTGAACAAGCTTTGGCCCTGGGCTAATTTAATTAGAGAGATTTTAGGGACAGAAGAGACCTGCTTTGTAACTGGAGACCAAAGGACTCCAGCTCTGGCAAGGACTCCAACAGTGTGTATGGACCTGTAACAGCTCCTCTGCTCTAGTGCAGAAAGATCTCCACTTCTACACTGTAACCGTCTGAGTGATGGAGAAGCCACCTCCGGTCCAGTTGTGAATACCGCTCACAATTAGAAATGGATGTCTTATTTCTCATATTAATTAATCTATGTTGAACTTAAACATCCTGAATTTCAGGATGCTTTCTCCTGCAAGAGTGAAAAGCTAATCCAACTCATTGCCAGTGTTTTCTGAATTTTTTTCCAATGCTGGTGCTATATTTTCTCCCAGGCTGTTGAAAAAGAATAGTGAAAAACTTGTTGAACCAAAACCACAAGAATACATCTTTCCAGGATACTTCTAAAACGACCCCAAATCCCTCCCTCTTAAAAATTCTTTTTGTATTCTGTGTTTGAAGTGGTTTCAGGCTACTCAATGCATCCTGCACAGATTTTTGTTAGCATTATTTTAGCTCACAATATCAAGAAGAACTCGCTGTAATCCTTCATAGAAATAGATGCTGATAAGGGGTACATAGCTAGAGCTGTCTGTTGCCCTGCTGTTGCCTGCTCCATGCCAGAAACTGTTGTGTGACGTCTGCTAAGGGGTATGAGTCTCCCTTTACCTGGCGCTGCCTGATACCAGCACTCACACCATTCCTACCTCAGCTGCAGAAGCTTAAAAGGGCACATCAGCAATTCTGATTTATTTACGTTTGCTACCTCCAGGAAAGAGGAGTGGTTCCACATTAAACATTGAGCTAGCCTAAAAATAAAATATATTTAATTTGCATCAAAAAGTGTTCAGAGCTTGATTACAAAGTTGGGAGCACAGTTACAAAAGAAGAGCTTAACTAAGAAAATTTATTCTTAAAACACAGCTGAACGCTAGCAGTGGCACAGTGAGACTTCACATAGCTATTGCAGGTGAAGAGCTAGCATCAGTGGAGCTCCACCTCCAGGGTACTGCACCCTAGAACAGACCAAGGTTTCAGACTCTCCCATGCTCTTCTCATACCAAAGGATTGCCAGTAATGTTGTGTCTCAATGACCCTTCATAGCAGCTACCCCCACCCACAGCCATTCCTGTTTACTGGTCAATTTAATGACAAATTGCTAAACTAGCAGCTTTGGTGAGTGCTGCTTATTTGTGAGGATGTACAGGAAACTTTGCTCGTGTTTGGCATTCAGAAGTAACTTTGCTCACCCTAAGCTTGTCCCTGTTTTAGTACCTAGAAGATTAATTCTGTATTCTCCCCAGACAGCATGACGGAACATGAATCATCTCACAATATTTTTCACTTTAGTTTTATTAAAGCTTCAAAGTAGTTGCGAGCAGCTGCAGACATCTCTTTAGTAAAGTTTTGGAAGGTGGCTGAGAGCTGGTTTTCCAGGGTGACCAAGGCTGGTGGGAGACCTGCTGGCTGTAAGGATGTCTGTAATTCTGTGGGGGTTACGTGGTGCAAGTTAAAGATAGTTTAGGACACTTAGGCCCAAATCTTCAAAGACATGTAGACATGCACATCTCCACTCAGCTGGTACATGAACATCTACATCTACATCTGCTCTGAAACAATATATTGCACAAAGCAGAGCAGCTCCCACAAGAGAGACGACATCCCCATGTCTGTGGAGAATCATGGCTCTTTTAAGAGGTGGGATGGGAAGGGAAAGAGGTCTCACATTAGGCATTTACCGCCTGCACTGCTAACTGCTGGGGACAGCTCAGGGTCCCAGGCAGGAGGCGGCACCTGCGTCTTTCTCTTTGATGAGTAAGCACTGCCTACTGCCTCTTCATTTCATGAGTGCTCACGCAGGCTGTAAGTGCACTGGGGCTTTACAGCTGGTGGAAGTTGTGGGGACCAGGTCAATGTCCCACTGTTGCTGTAGCACGTCCCCTCTGGCTTCTCACATGTCCAGCCTCTGTTCTCTCTTCTGCCTGCAGCAGCCATGACTGCACTTTTGTGTTATTTTGTGATATTCTAAATGTCAAATTATCAAAACCAAACAGCGTCCCAGTGCCCTTCACCTTGCTCCGGGCAGTCACTAAGAATAGGACAGTCTTTGCCCCAAGGAGGTAGGCCCAGAAGATCTGCCCCATCTTTAAACATACAACAGAGATGGCTGAGTCAGGAACTCTGTCCCTCATGGAAAGAGAGAGTTCCTTTACGTGCAGCCTCTTGAAGTCCTCAGTTACCCTTTGAATGTCTCAATTTCCCTCTCTGGACTAGTGAGGATGACGGGAATGGTTGGGCTGGGTGGATCTGCAGCTTTGATCCTCCGCTGGAGATTAGGAAGCATTGTCTCTCCACCGGGCTGGGTGAGACGCACAGGTAGGCACAGCCCTGAACTTTGGGAAAGTTCATGCCTGAACTTTGCATCCATAGCCAACCTGTCCTGTCCAGACGTGCTCTGGGAGAGAGTTTGGTCAGCGCCTGTAGGGTTTGGGTGGGGGTGGGGGTGAGGAGCTCTTGAATAAAATGATGATGATTAATTATTATTTCATAATGAGGGATTATCACAGGCTTTGCAGCTAAATAACACAGTACGTAGCATTTCTGTGCTGTGGCACTGTGCATGTTCAAAGCGCTGTACAAACAGCAACTAAATTACTAAAATGAAGAGATTATTTAATAGCCCGTGTCTCTGCATTTCTCAGGGAAGGGTGGGAAGTGTTTAGAAACTTGCCCTCGACATTACCATGCAGTCACATTCCAAGATTGTGGCTCATGTTGTCAGGCCTGTGATGTGCTTGTTTGGCTTTTATATTTGGGAGACTGTAGTTACGAAAATAAAACTAACAGGCTTACCATGTATAAGTGCTTTTCAGTCTTCCCCTTAATGCCCTGCCATGGATGACTGGGTGCAGAACTCACAGGGCAAGCTCTTTGGCCCCAGCGACATAAGATGTCAGCCTGACCATAATGTCTGTGACACTCCAGGCGTATTTTGACCCAGCAAACCCCGCTCACTCTGTCCTGCAGAAACACCCTGTGCTGCCAAGTGGTTTCAGATTATCTCCAGTGATAAGGTTTGGATCCCGACTCGGTGCCCCACTGCCTCTTCAGCAGCACAGTTCTCCACAACTTGCAGGGTGTTCATTTTTACAGACTGCACTATTTATTATTCCTGTGTTTGTCCTATATTGCATTGTATTCCTGGTCTTCTTAGAAGGAAGAGTATTATGGCTTTTTTTTTTTTTTTTTTAAACCACAACCCTGCTTGTTATAGCAGCATCATCTTCCCTTTTTAAATACAGAAACCTTAATGGGCAAGAAGAGGTTTAGGATATTCCATGAAATAGATATATGGACCATCAGTGGGCCTCATGTTAGCAATATGCATTTGTGCAGACACCCTTTTTCTCAGCCATGCTGGTCTACAAAGCTATTAATGGAAAAGAGACTTCCAAATCTGCAGGTCATTTGTTTCTTAAGTATGAGCAGCCAGGAAAGTTTATTCCATCTCAGTGTTTGGTTTTCCTATCTTGAAGTGTTTGAGTCAACTCATACAATCAGTATTTAGCCCCAACATATGCAGAAAACTTACGGAGTCAGAGCATACTGAAATTTCATTTACAAAGTTTCTTCCACATCAGCTGATTGGGGATGAGTTACTGCCAGGACAGAGAGCAGGAAGGCAGAGAAAAGCTCTCCAGAGACCTTTGCAAAGCCAGGTACATGGTCAGGAGGAGACAAGGCATGAATGTGCTGGGCTTACTCAGAACAGACTTCTGTAAGAGGAAGCTATTCATGGATAGAAAGTCCATTGCTAGCATCTCACCCCTTTGCTCCCTTCATCCCAAACATCGCATCATCAAAAATCTAGGAGATGATAAAACCTTCAGGCCATCACAGAGCAGAATAGCACATTACCTTCTTCAGCTCCTTCTCTTGTAGCAATTCATGCTGCTATGTGATTAGCTACCCTCCATGGATGCTTTCAGAGGGCTTGGTTTTCTCTTCAGTACTTTAATAGACACTGAACATAAGTAAGATTTTAGGGTCTGCCAAAGGGACCAAACTCTGATAGCTGCAGACCAGATCATTAGGAGAGCATACTGCAGGGATACCTAAGGAGGTTAGATATAAACCAGCTTGGATTTGGATGTGATAAGTCTCAGGGTTTACTAGCTTGCATGCAGCACTTAGCTCACCCAAACAGCGTATCATGGCATTGGAGGTGCTGCTCTGTGCCGAACCTGAACTTATAGCTTGTGTCTCTGCATCTGTACCACGCTCCATTTCACAGGGTAAACACACCAGAGGATCCCAGCCACAGCTTAGGTGCGTGCTGTTTCTCTCTGTAAATCTCCAATGCCTTAAATTATCTTTTGTTAACTGTATTGCTACACATTAATTACTTTGGCTTATGTGGGGAGTGAGGTTCATCCCTGTGCAGTGCCTGCGGTAACTGCTCACACCATGGTGCATCTGGCTGGGCTTGTATCTTTTTCATATTACATCAGCTTGTAATCAGGATTTTGTTTGACACTCATGTAGCTAATGTATTGACACAACAGTTGAGGTATTAACATAAAAGCATTGCCATCATTTCCTACTTAATCCTGACAGTAAGAGTTCATCAAAAAATGATTATTTCAATGCCCCTTTTCAGGGGATTTGGTTAGCAATTAAAAGTGGGGGGTTTTGTGGGTTTTTTTGTTTTTTTTTTTTTTTTACCCAGCAAAAGGTGCAGTTAAGTTCCAGAAATGCTACAATCCAGCAAAAGTGTAGGATCAAGGTATTTTTTCCTATGGGGAAATGTGTTTTCAAACTAATTTTAAAAGATTTTCTGAACTTGGCTGGTAAGTAAAAGTATTAATTGCTCTCTAATGAGCCTAATTGCTGTTGTAAGAGCACACCGAGGCACAACTGTTCCCTGCCTGTAAGCTGATAGGTGCCAATGCAAAGGCTGGATAGTTGTCTGAGCTCCTGTGAGGTGTTAGGAAAAGTCCCATACACGTTTATTTTGGTGGGGTTTCAATACATTAATTCCATCTACTCCTGGGCTTTTTGGAGGATTTGGCTCTCTTTGAGCTCCAAGGCTGTTGGGGAAAGAAGGGTGAGGTTACACCTTAGCTCTGGGTGCCGATTGCCACAGCTCCAAACTGTTTCAGCTACTCTGAGCCATTAGTACTTTGCAAAGCTAGGAAAAACACTAGAGTATTGCTCTTCCTTCTCTTTTCTAGACTGAACCATGCCGATTCCTTCAACATTTCTTTAGCAAACGTTTCCTTCTAACCTTTCCACTCTGTCCAGTTGGTCCATGTCGCACTGAAGCCCAGCATCCAAAAACTGGGCAGCTCCTGGCAAGTGGGGAGGAAAGGGTCTCACTGGCCCTTCCCCTCTTCATACAGCCCAACCCTCTCTGCAGGAGCCAGAAACTCCTGTCTCAGACCCACTTGTTTTTCCCCAGCTCCAGCATGGCTGGAGAACACCTCTGTGCCAGGCACCGTTCCTGCGGGGGTGGATGCTCCCTGTGCTCTGCGGTTCCAGGGGAAAATGTCCCTGCGCATGATCTGGATTTGCTGTGCCAGCGCTGCTCAGTGGAGGGCCATACGCCTGCCGGGTGAGATCAGGTGTCTGGGAGGCTGATGCCTCCACCCAGCCGTACTGTGGATTTGGGCAAGGGCCTTGTGCCTCAGCTTCCCCATCCACAAAGTATGTGTGTATATGTTAGTGCCTTTGAGAATCTAAGACGACAAATCACTTTATACGTACTCGTTATTTATTAAATGCAAGTCAGAAGGTAGCACAGGGACTGTGGAAGATTTATGTAGCCATCGGAAAAAAACAAGGCATTTTGTTTCCAGGACAGAAATGTACCATTTCTAATTCTAAGAAAAAATTGTAACCCTCTCTGTAAATAGAGTAGAGAAGTCTCTTGTAGACAAGGTGAGCTTCAGTTTCAGAGTTGGAGATTACTGGTGTATCAATATCTTTAGGAAAATCTGGTTCTTGCTCTTGTGTAGACTTGATAATCTACAAAAAGTAAGAGGAAAATATGAGAAACATAAATGTGGTCCTGTGGCTGGTGATAATTATTATTTTGTTTTGATTTATCGTTCACAGGAATTTTTTTATGAGAGCCTCACAGGCATAATTCTTTCTCGTGCATAGTTTATTTTTTGCCAAAACGACAAGAGGACAGGATATTTAGCAGAATATGTCTGATGGGTGGGTGGAGAACAGAGAGGATTTGGACTTGGGCCAAACATTGGGAAGGCGAAAGAATGAAAAGAACCCAGCTCATTGCAATAGCGTATTGCTCTTTATCTTGGAAAGGGGTATTTGCCTGAAGTGGCACTCCTAAGTCATCACAGGATTTTATTACAGATATCAGTCTGTACTGCAGCTCAGCCACAGCTTCAGAGGGCTCTTCAGCCATTTGCATAATTGCAAAACCCCCAGTGATCAACGTGTATGCAGCAGGCCAAAAAATCAAGAGTTTAAAAATATAATCTTCCTTTTGGCATCTGAGCCTTTAGGATACGTTTGTTTTGCATTTTTAGGTGTTTCCCTGTAACCATGAAGAGCAGCAAGGTGCTCTGCTGTTCAGGGTCTTCGATCCAGCAGCTGAGCCTCGGGATAGAAACAAGCAAATATTGTGATAGCTGCAAAAAAGTCACAAGGGCTGGTACCCAGCAGTTGGGCATGACAGAAAGTTGACAGACGTTATAAAAAAAGCACAGAAGTGACTATGGAGATTTTCAAAGGGGCACTGCTAGGTGCCAAGTGTTTTGGAAGGGCTGTTTCTCATTTTGGATATTAAAATATAAGTTATAACTTTGGGGAGTTTTTTTTAATATATTTCAATAAATATATATTTGAATATATTTGAATATTTTTTGAAAATATTCCACTTGCATTTTAGCAGCGTGCACTGCCAGCTGTCAAGAGCAGGAACTCATGAATAAGTTGTCCTAATTCCTGGGGAAGACTCAGCTTTCCAACCACAGCATTGCAGCTACAACTTCTTACCTTGCAAAGGTTTTAATCCTGTGTATGAGGTGCATAAGCAGTTATGGGATTTATGTATGCAAGAGAATTGTGAGGCCTGCCCTTACTTGCAAAACGAGAAGAAAAACCGTATGTTCAGCTCCCTGATACCACAGTGACCTCAAATCACTAGAAAATGAACATGTTCATTAGAACTACTGATCCATCCTTTCTCCTAAAGTGAAATCAGTTTGTGAGTAGGTTTAGGGAAAAAATCAAGTAAATTAGAACAAAATAAGGAAACAGCATTTACTAAGTGTTTTTATTCCATTTCTGGTTATGTTATTATCCTTATAGTTTTAGTATAAAGAATTTTTGCACTTGACTTCTATATGTAGTCCTGAAAATGAAGCTGAAAGACATCCAGGAAAACATAGGTCATATTTTGTGAAGTTTTATCAGCAATTACCATAGTAAGCTCCTGTCATTGGTATGCCAGCAAATCCTTCCAAGGGTTTCCATCTCAAAGCCTGAAGTTGGGGCATTTAGGGAGGCTGCAAGACGTGTTTCTCTCCCAGAGAGCCAACAGGAGCTTCACGGAGAGCATGCATTGCCCAGAAACATTTGAAGTGTGATCAGCTTGCTGCCAGGAGCAGGCATGCCGAACACATCACCTCTGTACGCAAATGCCACCTCCAGGCACTGCCCGTTGCACGTTTAGCTTGGTGAGGGATTTGCACTCTGACAGACAGCTAAGGGCCACAGCCTTGGAGGTGCTGGGCAGTGCCCGGTGCCTCAATGAGATGTGAAGGTGTTCAGCACCGTGCAGGCTGAACCCTGGGGCCAGGTTTTCAGAGGTTTGCAATGCTGAGCACCTGAGGGTACCACACATTTCTGAGAAGGGATATTAATAAAATACTCTGCAGGAAATTAATTACATTTTGAGGCTGTTAGTAGCTTCTGTAGAATTTCCTCTATTGCTCCCATTGGAGACCAAGGCCAGAGCCTCCAGAGCTCTTGTATACCTGATCCCAAAGCAAGTTTTTGCCTTCACAAGAAGAGTTTTGGAGTGGGAACTGCATCCTGGGATGAGCTTAGGGTTCTCCGTGGGCTCTGAGAAGGGATCAGCATGGAACAGTAAGGAGGGGATTCCGGCACTGTGTTACATGGGTGGGACTGATGCTGGAACCTGCCCATATTTGGGGTTAGCTCCACACTTTTAAAAATGGAGGTGGGGGAAGGGCAGGGTACAAGGAATATTACAAAAATTTTTCCAAGCTAAACAGTGTGAAATACTTAAAAAGCTCAGTCCATCTGGTTTACCAAATCAAAGTCTGAGAGGTGACTTGGTTACAGTAGATGAGCATCTTTTCAGAAGGAAAATACCAGGTACTAGGCTATTTAATCTAGAGTGGAAAGGCAGAAAAGATTTAACGGCTGAAAGCTGAAGCCAAATAAATATAAAATTAGGCACATTTTTTTCTTTTCACCACTGAGAATAATTAATCATTGGAACAAAGTTATGTTGTACATTTTTGTGTTTCTTGCTTCTTCAAGAGGAGTTGCTTTCCTGGAAGACAAGCAGTGAGTGGCCAAACACATGGTATTGAACACTGTGTAGAAATATCTAGGTGAAATGCTGGGGTAGAGAAGGGTTCTGACTGGAGCTTCTGATTCTCTCAACTGATTCTCTCTGGCCCTATAAAATTTCCATCTTCTGAAACATCTCAATGCTCTACAGCTGTATTTCAAACACAGTGCATGGATTTAAGGTGGAAAGAAATGCAGCTCAGCACCATGTGAGAGCTTGGAGCACTGAAATGAAAGTGGGCACGGCTCTGCCTCACAGAGATGGGAAAGCACATGCACAGCTGTACAGCCTCAGAAATTCCTGGTGATTCTGCAGAGGTCAGTCCTTCACTCAAAAATGTGTTTCTGATTACATTCTGCCCCCTTGCAGATAACAATGCAGTCAGTGACAAATCTAGGGGAAGAGAGGCTTTCGGAGCAGCTACCATGCATTTGCCTTCCACTGGGCTGACACAGCTCATCTGGTTTAACTTCTGCATGGCAGCCGGGCGCCAATCAAGCCTGTCGCGGCTTTCCTTGGAGAGTGCAGTTTTCCTCAAAAACAGTATGGCTGCTCCGCCGGTGAAAGGGTCTGCTCTTCTCTCAGTAATACGACAATTACTTATAATGACTGATGCCTATGTCAGACAGATAGGAGAACTCTTTTGCAAATAAGCAATACTTTTCCTCTGCAGCCAAATCACGTACTGTACTGAGCAGTACAGAACGAACTGGCTTTATCTCAGAGATGTCCATCTGATATTTCATAAGGCATGCCTGGGCCCTCTTAAATGGGTCAGAAAAGCTTGGCAAAGACACTTATAAAATGCAGCTGGGCCCAGTGAGTCTTTTACCCTCTTTTCTGGGAGAAAACTCCTGTCCTGGACAGCTGTGGATGGAGGAATGGATGATCCAGCAATTAAGACTCAACCAGAGGAACTGCGTGACCTGGATTCAATAGGTCAGATCTTCTGTCTGGCCCTGGGCCGGCTGCTGTGATTTGTTATGCCCCTGTTTTCCTGTTGAAAAATGGGGATGGCAGGATTAATTTGTCTGGCAGAGGTGCGGGGAGATAGGTGATCTAGGGTGCTGGGTTATAAAATAGAAAAACTGAAGTGTTCTCAGAAAAGCAAAGCTGCACCTCTGCTCCAGAAGGCTTTTGAGAGTCCAAAATCCAGCTGACACAGGGAAGCAGCCCCATGACAAGGGAGGCTGGAAGGTTCCCAGGCGGGGATCTCTGCAGAGCCCTGCCAGCAAGCCTGCTTGCTCCTTGCCAGCACACTTGGGTGACGATGCCAAGCCGATGGGTGGGCAAGGCTCAGATGCTAGGTTTGTACCTTAGCTGCTGGCCTCACAGGGTCGGTAGGTCTAGGACAGGCGCAGTGCCCTAGGGTTTCTCCACGGCTTGTGACTGCAGGACAGTTTGGCAAGCAGATTGGCTGCTGAGATCCAGAGCCACCCTCCCTTCCTGCCTACGTTTCAAAATGTTTCGGTTTTGCACTCAGTCCAAAATGTAATATCCAAATAGTCCATGGAGGAGCATTAGCATTTTCGCACCTCTCTTCTAGATCTTGATCAGCTCTCAGATATATAATTTCCACTTTACAGCACCCGTTCTCTTTTTTTTTTTTTCATTCACAACCCATTGTATCTGGAGTTTAGCCTCAGAAAGTTGCCAGTTTTGTCTAATTACAGGTAGCTGAGCCAAACCCTCAGATATTATCACGTGTGAGCAGGCGGGAAAGTCAGCAGGGAGAGCAGCATCCAGGCTTCCTGGCCTCAGCGTCCCACCCACGGCAAGCATGGGGCTGGGAGCCAGGGGCTGGGGTCTAACCCTTGCTCCCCACTGCCTTGAACATGATGCTGCAGAGCCAAGCTCCCTGCTTGGTTTTGGCTCATGGCATGATCCCTGTATTTTCATGCCTGTAGCTTGCACCCCAGGAAGAAAGTTCTTTGAAAGTAAGCCCTTAGATAACCCAATATCAGGAGCAGAGAGAAATTAAAGGCAGGGAGGTACAGGAGAGGCTGCTGAGGAAGAGAGACAGAGGGTCTCTTACAAAAAGAGTAAACTGGGAGCCGCAGGCCACGTGGGATCAGGTCACACAAGCTTTCCATATCGATCAGCCTGAATTCCCTATGGGTATTCTCTGTCCATTCCCAGCTGTCTCATTTTCGGGTGGATTTTAATTGGAGTTTTTTAATGTTTTTTATCTGCTGTACTTCTTTGCTTGAAGATTCTTCCCCGCCTTTGGTCAGGGATGCTGACAAAGCTCTCTGAGCCATCAGTTCCTCAGTCTTTTCCCTAGAAGATGACAAAAGGTGGTTGAAAGCACCAGCGTGGCTGATGCTGTTTTATTTTCAGCCTTCGTCAGGGAAAAAAACAGAGCATGGAGAAGTGCATGGAGCGTGTCTGTGGTGGTGACTAATGACTATTAGACCCTTATTGCTGTCAGGTGAACTAGTAGCCGAGCCTCAGACATGTGGTCATTGTCAAGAGGAATTTTTGACTCCCCTCTTAGGAGCACCTCCTCCTCCCCTCCCCAGCCATTAATTACTTCCACCATCCTTCCAAACTGCCAAGGAGTGAGGAGCAGCAGAGCTGGAGATGAAAGGAAGCAGCGGCTGCCCCGGTTTCCAGGTCTTTCAAATAACCAGTCTGTAATAACTTCCACAGCCGAGGGAAATGGGCGAGCTGTGGGAGGAAGGTCAGTGCTGAGGGGAGGAAGGCTCTCGCGTAGCAATGATGTAGTGGCTCCTAATGGAAGAAACCTGTGGAATTAATCAAGCGCTGTGCCTCATTTGTTAGTGACAGCACGCCTGAAACGTGCACCAGCCTCTCTCGCTGGTGGGTAGCTGGGACCCTGGAAGCCTGGCTGGGCTATCAGCATGGGGACTGGGGTCTCAGTGCAATGGACAAGCTCAGTGGCAGTGGATGCTGAGAGCGGCGGGGTGCTGGGACAGGACACGGCTGTCCGAGTGCCTTGTCTCTCTGAGCCAGCTGCGAGGGAGCTTGGAGCGAGGCTGGTGCTGACCTCCCATGCTTGGCTTCCAGGCTGTCATGCGTGAAGTCGGTCACGCTCAGTTTCCCCCAGATTAGCGCGGGGTATTGAGATGACATTGTTCTGGCTTGCTTGCTGCAGAAAGCAGCGGCTCTGTGGAACCAGTTAAGGCGGTTTGGGCCCAGCTTCCATCTCCTCACCCCACACACACTCCAGAGTTTGGCCTTGATTTCATGGGCCAGAGATGAGCAAGAATCAAAGTGGAATAATTACTGCTAGCACATGGGGCAAATCCCCAGCCCCTTACCCCCAGGCTGCCTCCATGGGCTGAGCACGCAGACTCAGCAAGCGAGGTGTGCTAGGAGAGCAGTTCTCCTCGCATCCTGGCGAGGGGTGCTAGCAGGCAGAACCCACCACAGCTTCTTGATTTATGGGAGAAATTGTTAACATGGTTTTGGGGAGCATTTGATGTTTGCACCCCCCCCAAGCACTGTCTCGACTTTGCACATGGGTATGCACATCCTGGGGGCAGCAAAGTCACCTAGAGCTCCTGAAGGTTCCTGGGTATTGGTGTCCCTGTAGCAAACCGGCACAGGGGATGTGTCCAGGCTACCTGCACCCTCATGCCCTGCCTCACTGCTCCCAGCTGCACCCTCACCTCTAGCAGTGAGTAACTGTGGAAAGCGTTGCTGGGGGACTCTTCTGCTCCTGATGAAAGCGGGAAGAGAAACAGAGACCGGTCTTGGCATCCTGACCTGCCAGTCCTGCCGCGCTGTGCTGCGCTCTGTGCTCGTTGGACAGAGATGGAGCTTTGGCTCTCCATGTGTCTGATGTAGTTAATATGTTAGGCCTATGCGACTCCATAGAGAATTGCAGATATGAATGGATGGCAAGTAATGAGTCTTCTCAGATATTATAGTCTTCCTATGTATATAAAAAATAACGTACAGTCTCATTATAGGAAACATATGTGTCCTTTCTCCATAGGCTGGGCAGATTTCTGTTTGAAGAAATGACAGTCCGACCAAAATGCCAAGCCCCATATAGTATCATGTTACACCCAGGAGAGGGGCTGCGTTTTCTGAACCTAAGGCTCTTTTTAAGCTCCAATCCCCTTCAAAGGAGTGCAGCTGCACACTGCCTGGTGGGGAACGGTCTTCAAAATATCTGTGAGGTCACTGTCTGATCTTGGATTAGTCATTTGCTGCCCCATCCATACCTCAACTTCTCCGCTGATAAAATTGCAGTAATACCTATTGACCTTTCAGAAGATTTTCAAGATCGATTGCAGAAAATACTATGGGGCAAAACCACAATGTAAGGAAATGTAAAAGGATAGATTTTCTTGTGCTTGTCAATAGTCCTGATTCCTTTTTAGGTAACGACATTAATTGATGCAGTGGATTATGAGTTTTGAAAAGTCAAATGATTGGAGATAATTCCTCTGAAGGATTGGTGCATGTGGGGACTCTTTCAGAAGCACCTTAAAGCTCACTTATCTGTGGCGCAAACACTGCTATGTAATGGCATGCAATAGCACACTTGAAAAGCTGAAAGTGAGATTCAGTGGCCTCGGTTTGTATTTCCCAGACACAAGGAATACTAACAAGTAAACATCCCATCTGAGGAAGATGGGAGGTGCTGAGCTCTGAGCCCCTTGAAAATGTGGCCTTTAAAAGCCAGCCAAACGCCTTGCAGCATTCCTGTCGCTGCAATAACACTGGGCAGGGCTGGCTGGTCCTCTGGGAGCTGTGGGCCATGTGCCAGTGATGGGGCATCTTCAGTCACACACTGCCTGAAACGGCAGCTCACGGGTTCAGAGCCTGGGCATTTGCAGGTGCACCAGGGCACCTCCAGACTCATCCCTGGGGTGATGCTGCAGCATGAGTTGGACAGCTCAGAAATAGGTAGGGCTTCATCAACTCAGGAAACTTCTTTGGAAAGAGGAAAAGGTACCATGTACCTTTTAATGCTATGATCTCAAGCTATGCTTACGCTTTAGGCAGGTAACGTGGAAATGAGAACAACCACAGATTCCCCCTTGTGCGCAGCACACTCTGACTGATGAACCTGACACCCCGGGATTCTTTCATAATTGGCTGGTGCGCGTATGTGCGTCTCAGAGTGAGTCCTAGTGCTATTTTCTTTTTCAGCCCAGTGATAAATTAAAGTCTTTAGTCCCATTAAAGTATTAAATTTTAGCTAAGTCCTTAAGTAAGCCCTCCTTGCTTTAATTAAGGCATTAAGATTTAATTAAAAGTTAACACATTGGCAAAAATCTCCTTTCACTTCTGCCTTAACTCCACTGGAGCAGGTTGTGGCCCCAGATGTCAGCTGATGCTATAAAATCAGGAGAACCTTTCTGAATGTTTCCCCCCCGTGTGCGTGAGCAGGCTGAAGTGCATGCCAGCACTTGTCAGCAGAGCCCTGCGACCGACTGGTGCATCCAGCGTAGCTCTTCACAGTGCATTGGGACGGGTATAGTGCGCTCAGCCTCTCCTCTCAGCTCCTTTCCTCGGGTCCATGAGGCAGAGCCCATCTGAGCCTCCACTCTGGGCAGCGTTCCCCAAGACACCGCAGGGAAAATCTCCTTGTGCAGCTTTGCCCCCAGCTCACCCAGGGCAGTCATTAAGTGCACATTCACACTGCTGGGTCTTGTCTTTAGGTGCAGATTCTGGTCCCTAGACTGGCCAGGCAGGTAAGTTTCCAAGAAAACAGTTTTCAAACCAAAAAGCTTGTCCCCTTCAAAAACAGATTGTTGCTATTTACCTGGGCACATCCAAAATCTTGGCTTTGCTTCAAGCCTCAGAATTATTTGGCACCATTTTTTATCTTAAATCATGTACTGTAAGCCAGGCTTTTGGCTGTGACAAAAACTTAGATGTGCAGCAGGGAATGATTGTCTTTCAGCTGGCCCTGGGTGACTTCGTGCAGCTCCCATGGAGGTGTGTGAAGGGGGAATCAAACTTGGAGGGAAATCCCACCCTTGGTGTAAAATAAAAAGCAGCAGAATTTTAGCAGCAAAAAAATTAATTCTGGAAAGCGGCAAGAAGGTGTGAGAATCTGCTTTGTAATAAATCCACTACCTGAAAACGAGAGCAAGTTACAAGAGCTGAGGATATCAGCCAGGACATGGTTGGCTCAGTTCCAGAGTAGTCCAGCAAGAAGCCCAGTGGGAGAATAAACTGGATTATTTATCTGAGCAAACATATTCCACGTGCTCTCCTGGACTTGCTGGTGCCTTGCTGAAATCCAGCGTGGGTTTCTTGACACTTCAGTGCACCCTGCCTTGGTTGTTTCAAAGGGAGGTGAAGCACCTGGGCACGGAAGCCAAAAGCACTGTACTCTGTCTTAGTCTTTTAGTGATGTTTCACTTAAATCTTCCATCAAAATCTGCATACTCTGACTTGTCAAAACCAGCTCATCCCAGCTGTCATTGCAAAAGCCCCCTTCCTTGAAGCAGAATAGAATTGGCAAGGAGAAAACTGCATTTTTAATAGGTTGCATTTCTCCAGCACTTCTCTTCCAGGGACCTCAAAGATCTCTTTAGCAAAGCAATGCTAATGACACAGTTGCAGGTCATATATTAATACCTTGTTTTCAAGTCGAGGAAACCAAAGCACCCGAGTAGAGCAAGCTCCCAACAGCTCCTCAGCATTCAGAAGGCTCGGGTCCCAGTGCCTTGTTTTCACAGGGACCCTGGCTGATCCTCTGCAGAGGTGTACATACGGCCAGCGTCAGCAGCAAGCACGCTCTGTCCCTAGCCATATGGTGGGTGTTCATCTCACCCCGTTTGGGAAAGAAACTGCATGTCCTAGGGGGTTCTGGCCAGATGCATACTGACAAAGTACAAACCTGCGTGGCCTCTTCTGCACAGGAGGATTCCTCAGCTCTGATGCAGTGTCCTGCATCAGACATCCCTTTTCTCAAACATTAAGGAGGAGAACAACTTTTACACCCTTTCTGCGTAGAACAGAAGGCTGTCCCAGGGTCATCTGTGTTTTAGGCTCCTACAGCAATGACAGCTTCTTGGATACTGACTCTACAGCATCTGCTTTGGCCAGCAAACTTGTGCATCTTCCTGCCCTTGGCCTTCTGCCTGGCTTGCTGTGCTGCTGCTGGGCTTTGGGTGGTTGTGTGGGTGATGCACACACTCACTTCCCCACTGCATTGTACAGATTAACAGCTTTGGCCTTTCGGACTTTAAGATGCTGGGTCCAGCACTGCTGGCATTTGTGCTTGGACAGTGGCTCTTGGGGCCAGTGGGGCTGGGCAGAGAGGGGGAATCTGGCACACCATGTAGTCACAGCTGCCAAGTTCTTCCTCAGCAGAGATACTGTGAAAATTGTAATGCTTTTTACATTATCTTCCTATACAACTGCTTTAAAATTCTGACAGAAGTAATTAAAGGTTGTGTTTGAACCAGTACAAGATGGCAAGGGACCTGAAGCCAGATCTGCAATGGAGATTTTTCAGTCAAAATGGGGAAAAAACCCATTATTTGCAGCAGCTCTGCAAAAAACAACCCTCCTGGCCTCCAGCGCTTGGAAGGACGGAGGCAGAGGTCAGCCCGTGTGTTCCGTGCGCCCCAGGGGTTCCCCGGCAGAGCTCCCCGCATGCTGCAGCAGCGCCCGGGAAACAGCGGGGACCAGGCAGGGCGGGACGGGCCGCGCCTGCCGCTCTGCGGGCCTTAACGCGCAGCAACTCCATGCAAAACAGGAGTGCAGCCGTGTCGGCTGAAATACTGCCGGCAGATGTAGGCTGGTAGGATAGGAGCTAAGCAGAGCCCACCTTCCCTCTAACACCAGGCCTCTCAGCAATGGGAAGTGAGTTTACTTCGTTCCTAAATAAACTGGAATTCATACAGAAATATATTTAAGTGCTGGCAGCACCCTCGGGAGCCCAGCGATGGAAGGCAAATGAGAAAACGAGTCGCTAACAGCATGTGGAGGCAGAAATTAAACCACGCAACCTATTGGCTGATGACCTGTAATAACCAGCCCAGTGGTTTGTGTTCAGTTTGTACCCACCTCTGTGCATCACGCTTTGGTAAAAATGCCTGAAAACACTCCTGTTCTTTGCAGGCTGTCTCTGGCTCATAAAGTGAGCAGTGGCTAGAGCCACAACGGGAGGGAATTTCACAGTTCTCGGCTCTCTGGGGAGAGGAGAGGGGCTGTGTGAGTGCAAGGCTGGCAGCGTGATCCTGGGCAGTCGGGCAGAGCCAGTCAGTCTGCGTGGTGGGCTCCGCGCTTGTTCCTGCTGTGAGATTCCAGCAGGGCTGGAGGAGGTGATGAGATCCAAAGCACTGCTGTTCTGGACTGTGCATATATGCACCAAGATAGAAGGCAGCACAGCAGACAGGGTGGTGAATTCAGCCCAGATACATCTCGGCAACTGGTCGGGGAGAAAAGCTTAATGTTCAGACACTCACCGGAGCTTGATCTACAAAAGCGCTTAGAAACGGTGGCATCCTTGTGTAGCAGCAGAGCTCGTGCGTGTGAGGCCACCGGCTTTCTCAGTGCTGTTAGCTGCTGGGAATCTGGTCTCTGCCATAAACCTGGGAGCACCTCTCGGGAGTCCGCTGAGTTTGACGTGTCACTTCTGAAGGGCTCTTCCCTTGTGTTCTGTCATGCCTCAGGCAGAGTTTACCCCAAGGCCCCTAGCCACCCTCCAGCAGTGTCCCAGGTTGGAGCAAGGGCCCGCACACTCTGCAAGCACCTGCTTGTCATCCTGAGGTGTCTGGGCACTCACAACGACTGAGAAGAAACCTGCACTTCTCTGCTCCCTCTTTGCATGGGATACGTGTGATGATAGGAAGTGGGAAACTTGCCAGGGTATGAAAACGTCTCATCCTTAAGGAAATAAGTCCCTGCGGGGAGCCATTCCTGAGGAGTGGGCAAGACAGCTTGGGAAGTGAGTCCAGGAATGCGGGACGCCTGCTTGCCAAGGAAGCGCTGCGTCTGCCGGCTCAAAAGGGAGGAATTACTGGAATGTTTGGAGGATCCAAGCTATGTCATTGTGAGATAGGAACCGGCAGGATTAGGAATAAACCCTTAATGGAGAAAGGTTACAAACTACACCACCCCCCCACCCCCCCATTCGGCAATCATGGGAACTTGGCAGGCTCTGGAGGAGAAGAGCCAAGATTTACAAGTGATCTGGGGCTGTTCAGTAAGTCGGGCACTCAGCAGCAAGGCTGTTCTAAAGGCCTGACTTGTGTGATGGCACTCAGGAAATCACACGTTTTTATAGCGTCTGGTTAGCCCCTCTGCCCTGGCTCACTGGAGCAGCTCTCCCAGGTAGAGGGGCTGTCCTGCCTAGGCTGAGGTGCTGGATGATGGACAGCAAAGAGGCAAAAGAGCCTTTTTCTGATGGTTTAGCTACACTTAAACTAAGTCTTTTGCCAGCATGTCTATGTGACCTGATTTTTTTTCACATCCAAAACCAGTTACTTGGTGCTAGTGCGATGTCCCAGGGTAAGCAAAGTCCGGGACACCACATCACAGCAGCTTTTGGGAAACTTTTCCAGCTCCATAGCCAAAAAAAGACCACAGTGTCTGTGTTAACACACCCACTGCCTGACACTGTTTCAGCACTGGCTCTTCAGCAGTTCCTGGCCTTGAGACAATACTGGTACCAAAGGATTCAGAAAAGGATCAGAGATACGTGTGACTCCCCAGAATACTCAGAACCCCAGTATGAACTTAAAAAAAAAAAGTTTTAAAGCCCTCCTGCTCCAGATCATACATGCAGCTTTCAGGGAACAGGGAAAGAGACTTCTTTCTTTCTTTCTTCTTTCTTCACAGAAAGGGTGGTCAAGCACTAGAACAGGCTGCCCAGAGAGGTGGTGGAGTCACCATCCCTGGAGCTGTTCAAAAAATGTGTAGACGTGGCACTTCGGGACATGGTTTAGTAGGCATGGCGGTGTTGGGTTGATGATCTTAGAGGTCCCTTCCAACCTTAGTGATTCTATTCTAGTTTTACTTTCATTAAAAAATAATTCAGCCACCAAGCTAGGAGACATGAAATTAATTATTACTCTACCCTTGATTGGTTTAGTGGTGGACTTGGTAGTGTTAGGTTAATGGTTGGACTGGATGATCTTAAAGGTCTTTTCCAACCTAAACCATTCTATGATTCTATGACTTGTGTGCATTTTAGCCCCCAGCTGCCTGCTGCAGAGTGTGTGGGTAGGTTGTTGGGCTGTAACAGCTGAATTTCCACATGCCATTTCTTGATTCCAGTTACCCAGAACTTCAATTGGTAAGAGTGCGAGTTTGCTGGTCAGAGAGATGCATGCCAGTTCTGACACAGAAGCAGAGAGCAGGTCTCACCTAGCTACTAGATATGAGTGTGTTTAGCGAAGGTGGTTTTGTGCCTTTTTTCCTGTAGAATTAGGTGGGTTTTCCAGGAGGTTGAGCTCTGATTTCCCACCAGCATAAGATCTGTTTCAGGCAATATTCTTGAGTATCTCGAGAGAGAGCCTGGGCAGCATGATGGTGGGGGTGGCTAAGGAAGAGGCTCTGTTGCTTGTATTAGGAATTTGAGGATACCTTCATAAATGGTAGCTCAGCCACGGAACAGTGGGGATTTCCTTTGTTATGAATTAATATATCTGTCCTGGCTTCTCCCCCCCCAGACACCTTGGATGTAGTCATTGACTTGCAGAACAAATTCCAAAAGTCTATGGGGATTAGCATGATTTTAACAACCTAAAACCAATATTGAGGTGAAGGGTTGGTTTCAAAGAACCAAAAAGCCAAATGTTTTGGAGTGTTTAATATATGGCCAAATACTAGGACAGCTGGATGGCAGATTTCTTGGATTTGGGGTTCTGTTCCTAGAGTCTGTTTTTCATGGAGTTGTGGTGTCTGCCTAATGAGCAACCTGTTGCACAGGTGGAATTTGAGCCAGAAGGCTTCATAAAACTTTGGATTACAGGGCACTAGATGTTAGGGAACCACAGATAACACACTTGCATGTCCATAGAAATTCCTGCTCTTTGGCTTTTGAACTTCTTTGTACTCAGTTCAAAAACCACCTATGGAAATTGAGAGGGACAGTACCATGCAAGCAGAGAGGGAGAGAGAGGTTAGGAAGGATGGGCTCTGGGAACAGAGAAGAGAGACAGAGACTCTCTTCTCCCCTGAGACCTATGAGCAGGAGAGAGTCTGGGAGACATTTGGAGCACGAGGAGGCAGTCATGTTCCTGGAGTGCAGGATGGTGCTGGGTAGAGGCAAAGGGAAAGCTGAGCATGGAAGAGTTGGAGGGGAAAATGTACAGGTTTCAGTGGGCTGTGAGTGCCAGGCTGCAAATATTATGGGGGGAAAACAATCATAGGAAATTAACTTTCAATGGCCAGCTTTATACTGTAAATTCTTTGCTACAAGGTCTGTAATTACCTTGGTTTCCATAACACACCTAACTTCTCCACTACTTCATGTCATCCTAGAGCACTTTACTGAGGGGGCAGCAAAATTCGCAGACGTAAAGCAAACAGAGAAATAAAGTGACTCATTTATGTTTCATCAGTGATTCTCCAGCAGGTGATGTGGGATGTGAATTCAGATTCACAAATACAGGAATTTTATTACATATATTAATTATGTGTATTAACATAATTCTACATAGTGATTCTGCGCAGTAATAACTATAAAGTTATACCCCAAATTATTTATTTTCTTGAGGTTTTCAAAGAAGAGCGTCTAACAAACTAAAGTCTAGGCAGAAGGATGTGACCTCTGCTTAGGAAAGGTTCACCCAAAGACTAAAATTCTTCAAGTCATGGCCATCTTGAAGCTTGTAGGGAAGGGATAAGAGAATGGAGTTTGAAAGAAAAAAAGCCTCTGTTTGTTAGTTTTATTAGGAAGGCATTTTAATGATAATTTTCTCCTCTGTTCTTTCACAGAGTGATAAGAATCTCTTTTCTTCTTGTTTCTTGGAGGGCACTGGAAGGCATCATGGGTCAGCTAGACTGCCCTTTATCCTCTCCCATCCATCACGGTTCTGGCTGGTGATGGGTTCAAGGTGTTGCAGGTTTGAGATCCTAAGCAGTTCCTAATGCCTCCTCCACACTCTGAAGCCTGCCTTGTTTTTTCAGTAATCCAACCTTTCCCCTTCACCCACGAGAGAGTTTAAAGCATCTGCTACCACAGCTTTCTGAAGAGAACAGGGAAACTGATAAAGACTTTTCGTTGTGCTTTGATTTCCAGGGGAAAATTTCATCTTAGTAATAGTGGCACACCGGACATTTTTCTTAAAGGATAAAAAGGAAGCGTGAAAAATCCCAAGAAAATAACTTATAGCTGGCTTCAGTGCTGTTGCGCTATTATAAAGGACAAATAGGGCACAATCATAAATATGACCGAAGATTTTATTTTTCAGGGTCATAGATGAGACATGGAAGCTAAATTCTACCTTGTGCAGCCCAGCAACTTTAATGACTTCTGAATTGTCATGTCTTAATATAAACTGGGACTGCCTATATATTTAGCTCAAGGTGTTCAGCTCAGTCCAAAGGGACTGAGAAGCAACTGAGAATGACATTGTCAGCATATTAGCACCGAGGTTGTGAAGCAAACCCCAAGGCTTCCAAATGCTACGTCAAGACAGTTTTACTTCCCAACCATACATTGCTGCAACAGCACACACAGTCTGATGTAGTAATAGTACAAGTTGAGGGTGAGCTACCACAGGGGCACCTGGTAATGTTAGGGAGAGAATATCATTCCTAATTTGTTCAATGTTCAGCATCACACCCTTGCCATTGTTTAACTTTACCTGATCTTTAGCGGGATAATTGGTGTTTAACATCTGTATTATACATCCTTCTTGAGAATAGTGTTGACAGTACAGCCTCTGACATAGCCTGAATGGTAAATATGCTGTGGGGTGCCCTGCCCAAGATAGAAATCTCTGATCTTTCCTCCAGCCAGACTTGCCTGTTTCCTCTCCAACTGAGGTGTAACTTCTGAGCAAGCAGTGAAACTATGGGGCTGCTGTCATAAATGTAAACAGACATAAACGTGTAGATGTTGAGCAGGGAGAGCTTGCCAAATAGATCCTTATGCTACTGCCTTGAGCCTAATGACAGTGAGATTATAAACCTAAATACCCCAGACTGCAGGGTAATTCTTTTGGGACCAAGCATGCTACATCTGGATCAACCTGGTCCCAGGTCTCAGTGGATTTTTGTGAAAGCATAGTTGAAGATTTTAAATGCAAACCATCGTAGGTACAATGATGTCAGAACTCCTCCCTGTTCCTTGAAACAATCCCTAGACACCAGGCTGCCGACGGCCGGATCTGGCAGGGTCTGAGCCACGTGCTTGGAAAGGCTCCATAAATCTCGCTCACACCTTTGGAGCGCTCCTCCTGGTCTCAGGCTGCAAAGGGAGCTTTCTGCAGTATCTCTTTGTACAGAGTGCACAGACAATGACATTTTTGTCTTGGTTTTCATTTCATATTATTGCACCAGTTGTCCTGGATAAGATCATAAACTTGTCCTCACTGGTAATATGCTTTCACAATGTCTGGAGGAGGCGGGAGGAGTTTAAAATTAATGCACCTCTTAGCATGAAATTATTCATGGCTCAACACTTGTAATTACTAGGGCCAGTTTTAGGAAGCCCATAGTTGTGAGGAATTTGATATTTTAAGACTTAAAACAAATGTTTTACAAGCTTTATCCTTTGCCCACTGCAGAATACATTATGGTCTGGTAAAACTGCAGTGTATGTGTACCATCCCCAGCCATTCCCGTCAGCTGATCACACCTGTCAGTCATTCATCACCGAACCATTGCCCGTTAGATAATAAAATTCAGTTGTGGTGGGAGGAGGGCAGCCCAGCCATTGTGCTAATTCCCCACCAGAGCAGGGCTCCTGCAGGCCCAAGGCATCCTGTGCAAAGTTCAAAGCTTCTGGAAAAAGCAATCAGATCAGACCAATTAGGGCCTGTCTGCCTACACTGACAACTGTGTCAGGAGACCCGTTCACCCCATTCCCTCCTGGGCATGCCCTGACCGCATTGCTGCCCTGGCTTCAGGCTCCTCTCGCCATCTCAGGCTTGTTCTGACATAACTCCATTGCAATTTTTCCTCATTCCCGTTAATGCAGGAGGAGAATTTGGCCCCTGGTGCCATTTTATAGCAAAGAAGGGACTGGCTGTAGGCTGAATGGGGAGTAGGGCTTAATTCAATATTTAATCCATGTTCTTAAATCATATATCATATTACCACCTTTTAATTCCCTTTGTTATTCCATGATTTGTTATGTTTTCTGGGGGACTCCCACACAACTCCTAAGTGCTTCTGCAGCTCAGTCAAAGCCATTCTGCTTTCACTGGAGACCGAAATACCACAGACCTGCAGGGTTTGTGTGGGTGCATTTTCACACCAAGACTTGCAGCTCCTTTGCCCCATAGAGCAGGCAGCTGGCCTGGCTGGTGCCTGAGCACCCGTTACTACTAGGTTATTCCTCCAAGTAGTGCCGCTCTGCTTCCCTCTCCCACCGTTTTGTTCAGTGAAAAGGTATTTAGAGTTCAGTCTGTGTTAAGAAATTGTGGTGTTGCATCACTATCAGATAAATAAATATTTTTTACCTCATTTAACAGCTAAAGGACATGCATTTGACTTCAGATGTCCCCTTCACATTCTTCTTACACTTTCAAACCAGGAAATGTATGAATGTCTCAGACCTCTCTGTAAATGTTACTAAGTCAATTTTGAATGGCGTGTTCCAGGTTACCTGGACTTTTGGCAGTGCCCAAAAAAGGCCCCCAAACTGCTTGGTGTGTTGGAGTTCATTTGGTTGTGATTTGTGCTGTCAAAAGGAAAGGGGTCAGGGCTAGTGTTCCTACTTGCATGTCTTGGGGTCTTTGAGGGGATCCAGCAAGTTAGAATAGAGAATTCCTCATACTGCAATATTACCACGAAAAAGAAAATCTGGTTGTATTTTATATTTTCCACTTACACATACAATGTAAGTTGTTACTAAATGACAAATAGGGCAGTTGATCATTAGTGATTGCTATAGCATCCAGGAGGTCCTCCAAAACATTCTGTGACATTTTCCTCTCATCTGTAACCATTCATAATATATGCCCTGTTTATATGTATAAAATGCATGGTTTTAAGCATTTACGCTCTCTTTAGAAGTAATTTATAAATGGGACCTTCATATGAAACATAGCCAAAATGATCCAGTATTACAGCATCACAAACCAAGCCAGTATTTATAGCGAAACCACATCCACTGACAAAGTCAAGGTTTTGAGGGCTGCATGGTTTTTCTGGAATGAAGAAGGAAAAAGGCTGGATTGCAGAGTGCAGTGCTCGGGCACTGCCAGCCAGTGCAACAGAATAGCCCAGCTCTGCTCCTGGGGAAGGCCCGTCCCTTTCTTGATTTATAAATGACAAACTCAGTTGATCAGGAGAAAATATGTTGCTCTGCGTTTTTTCAGTTAATGCTCTGTTTGCCACAAGTATAGGACTCACAGAAGCTGTGTGATGTATCTGGGTATCATAGAAAAAAATAATTAAAGCATATACTGATGAAAATTCAGGAAAATACAACAATGTACCAAGCTGTTAGTTCCCTAATGAGCACAATAACGCAGCCTCTTGCCAGGCTGTAAGTCCAGAGGCCAGTATGCCAGAGCAGCGTACACAAGCCATTATACACCATGGAAAGGAAGGAATTAAAAATTATTTAAGACTACATGTCCTGCTCTGGCTGAGGTTCTCTGAGGGCAGCCAAACAGCATCACTCAGAGTTTTACGTATTCTAGGAAGGACAACTCCTGGAAACAGTGCATATGAGAACCACACAGGCAGACAAACAGTCCCATCCAGACATTTTGAATTAGTGCCATGCCCAAGTGTTTGGATTTTAAAACGCCTGTCCCAGTTTCAGGCTCCCAGATGCCAACTCCCATCTTTGCAGGAGCAGGACTTGACCCTTCGTAGGAGGACCTGTCAAGATCTCTGCTTTAATCATCCCAAATGGCTAAAAGAAAAATCAATCTATCATACTGAGAAAAAACTTTTGAGATCACCCCTCAAGGAGGATTGCAAGTAATCCCTGTGCAAAGGCCCTGTAAAGTGATCTCTTTCAAAATCATATGTATGAAATTAGTTATAATCTGCATGGTAACAACCCAAATTTTCAGCTTGACGTGCATGGCACGATAAGGAGAATACAGATGGTTCTAAAGGGGGTGGTTCTACATACCGTTTAATTTGGCCATATTGAGATCTTTGCTGCATCTCAAAGGCTGTCCCATGAAAACGTGCACAATAAATCGAGGGTGACTGTGTTTTTCTGGTAGAGCCTGACCCTATGCCCTTTGGAACTAGTAACTAATCTCTCACTAATTTTAGTGGTACAGGATCAGCACTTCATAATTTAGGGCCTCATTTTTGTTTCAATGAAGGTGCTTTTGCGTTCTCAGAGTCGTGAACCCTAATGTCAAAAAAAAAAAAAGAGCCTACAGCAGGGACTGTTCAAGGAGCTTGCCTTTGCAAAGAGGTCACCAGAGCGGGCTTTGATGCTTGGTGATTTTTTTAATTTTATGTAATTTAATAAAAGCAAACTTTTAATTAACATTTAGAGTACTGCAGAGGGACAAATTGCAGTGTGATAGGGGGACTGGCTTGAATAGGGCACCTTGCGTGGGGGAATCATACCAGTGCCACAGGCAGCCAGCAGCACAGCTCTGAGTTGGGACTGGGGATATTCACAGAAGAAAATATGAGGGCATTCAAAAACAGGGATACTGATGAGAAAGAAGGAATTGGGGGACTATTCCATATGCACAAGGCATGTGGATCTCTGGACACAGAGGAGATTGTAGTCAGGCTGCCTAGTGGCTGGGTTTGCACAGTCCTGGACTCCAGGCCCAGTCGTCTACCTGCTCGTATCTCCTTGCACACAGAAATGACAAGGAAAGGACACCTCTGTCTAACGTGTACCTGCAGAGCAGGAGCACACCCTCCTCTCCTGGGGGAAGCATCCGGTGGAAACGCACAGGAGCTAAATCATGAAGTTGCTCTTTCCCAAGTACACAAAAGGACTATACAATCCATGTTAAAGAAGTGCTTATCAGATAAAGAATGGAGTTTTGGATGAAGTGCAAAATGTCCCGTTTGCTGCTGTCACTGTCGAAAACCTATCCCCTAGCCAGCATCTCTGTTGAAAGAGAGACAACAGAAGGCAAAGGACTAAAAATAATGCAATCAAAACAACCTGAAACTGGGATGAAGTGGATCTAAAAAAGAGAAAAAGGGAGCAGCCAAACTGAGGACTTCAGAGGGAAAATCCACTTACTGGAAGAGGAAAAAAGCAATCTGTTAAGAAAAGGGCAAGTGAAAAGAACCTGTCCAGGAAAAATAAAATGCTATCAATTTGGTATATAATATTATCAGAAAATTATAATAACAGTGAAGGAGCCTTCATAAAAGAGCTGATAAGATAAGTGGTCTATCTCATCCACTATCTGACTGGAGCACCAGCGTTATGTTTTTGCTAATAACTTTATCTCTTGTGGTCTAACGTCTCTGATAAGAGGCAAAGCAAACACCGTATTTTCTCCTGTTATGTTTGCAGTAGGCAAGCAGCTTGCTAAGCTTGTTCCCTGCTCTTCCACAGACCTCAGAAGTGGGCATCTCCCCAGGAGGACTGGGGAGAGGTGGATGGCCAGCTGAGGATGGTTAGTTAGTGTGAGTAGGTCTTGGGGCACCTGAGGGCCTGTCCCTGCTTCTGTCCCAGACCTGCTGGTTGACTTCAGCCAAGTCTGTCCATCTCCTTGCGCCTGTATTTCCCTTTAGTCCATAGCAGAGACAGTTTCTGCAGTACCTGACAGAGCAGGACTGGGATCTTGCAAATAATACATCAGAGGAACACTTGGATATCACAGGAGATATTGTCCCACCAACTTGAGGGCCATAGGATAGTCAGGCAAGACTGCTACAGTCCTGTCTACCATGACCTGCTCAGCAACCGGAAAGAGAACCCAGGAGTCCTGCTCCCGAGTTCCTTATTCTTATAACACTGGAAATATTTTGCGTACAACCCCATTAATTAAAATTTTGCTAGTAGACACTCTAAGTAATTAAAACCAAGACACACCTGCCAGGTCTAAAGACATTTTCTTCAGAGAAACTATTAGATCAACATATGCTAAAACCTGGCCTATAAATGTTTTGGCCCCAGGGCTTTTCTCAGAGTACATTAAAAAAAATGTCAACCCAAGTTAATCCTCCTTCTAACAGTTGGTAGATATGGTTTATCTGATCAAAATGACAGGACAAAGGGATTTTACTGGCTTTATTTTCATTATCATTAAAGTAAATGTTTTCGCATCTCTGAAAAAAAAAAGTTATTGGAAAGTTATCTTGTGCTGTGGAATAGAAATAGTCCCATGCAAATCTTGATTCAATATTATTACACACTACTGTAAATAGCATGGTGTTGATTCAGAGAGATCGGAGGAAGGTATATTTCAGTTAGTCTGTTCATTTGTTTCCAGTTCCTGCTGGAGCAGTTGAATTCCAGCTGCTGGCTCTGCTGGTTATACTCCCCTTTCCCTAAGCCTGCCGGCTCTAAGGTCAAGCAGCACTGCTAAGGACATTCCATGTTCCATGGCTGTCTTCTCCTGCCCTGTGGTTGTAATCCCACCTCCTCCCATGGCAAAATACAGATAATGAGACAGTGAAATTCATCTACCTTATTTGTAGTAGACTGATCATTGAGTTGGTCCTAAGCATACATTTAAATAGGTACATTCAGCCCTGTACAGGAAGGAAAATATTGCAGGTAGATGAAGTAAATCACTCAAATAAACCTGTTCTCAGGAGCTCTATTAGGTAAGGAAGGTCTTGCACAACACTGACCTTGCTAAACAGTTAACCCTCCACTTTGCCCTCATTAGGATAGAAGTGTGTTACTAATGAATGAGAGGCGAGATCCCATTCATTCCCAAAATGGGAAGACAAGGCAACAGGCAGCTCTCTTGGGAGAAGCCTGTTCAAACTAGCCTTGTATTTGATTCCACCATGAGGTAGTTGCCCACGGCCTTGCCTTTGCTAGGATGTCACTGCTGGCACAGCTACACCCAGGGATTAAGATGTTAATCCTCTCTTCCCATTAGCACTGGCCAGCGTTGAAGCTATCTTCCAAGACCGGACACATGGCTGTGCAATACATCCCAGGGCAAGAGCCTAGTTTGCTTTGCTAGCGAACACAGCACAGCTAGGTAAAACATGAAAAACGTTTGCATAAATCTCTGCAAAGCACAGGCATGGAGGGGAGAAGTGGCCCCAGACCTCCGTTTCATAGCACTGTTTCTTGGCCCCATAAAAAGGGATCATTAACTAAAATCCCTTGGCCTCCCAGGCTTCTCTCTCTATAGGGCTGTATTTAGGAGTAGAAATGGGATCTGGCAATTTTTAAAGATTCAGATTCCTTAATCATTCATGGTGGGAGAATGTCACTGAATGGGGATCCACACATAAGCTCCCGAGATGGGAAAATACAGGGAGCTTTTGGTTGCTAAGGAATAAATGAGGTTAAACAGTGCACATATCCTTTCCTCATGCAGTGCCTATCTGGTGGGAATAAGAATCCCTGAGTTTGGTATGCACTGGTTTGGTGTCTCTAGAAACATCTGGATGGCAAGACAGGACTGTGACTTTGAATATTGTTCTGCACATTTCTTGAGGCAAAGCCCTGTTTCCTCTATCCTCTCATTCCTCTCCCTGTGAAAATACCTCTCCCCATGACATGATGGGGGAATCCACCTTCCAGTGGGTTAAGAGATTTATTTCACAGCAGCTGTGACAGGGGTGTAGGTAGAACGTACACGTGCCATTACGGGGCAACAGAGCCCAAAAAGCAGCTGCTCTGTACACACCTGCCGTGGGGACCTGAGGGAGGGCAGTGATTTATCTGCCATCATCAGTGGAAAAAAACATGTACCAACCAGGCACAGTCTGCCTCTCTTGTTTACCAGCTCTTCTGTAGAGGCTATTCCCTTCTCCCAGTCTCCCCCTTGATTTTAGCCCATTGCAGTTGGTTTGCGCAGGATGTGAAGCCAGTCAGGTCTCTGTGACAAAGGCCAAGATGTTTAAATCCACTAGAGGTATTCAGATCCCCTGCTGTGGAAGGCAGCTTCCTTCCCATGCAGATCTGGATACCAAACACATGCAGTGCTATAGCAGGAACTTGGCCCATTTCGAACCCAAATGTGCAGATCAGATTTCTGCTTGGAAATAGTTAGATGCGGAGGAGCAAGCCAAAAATGGTGGAGCGGAAACAGGAGAAGCAATACTACAACACAGCCATCCTTGGGGCCTTCTCTTCAGTTTTCTCTAGTAGGTTTGTCTCTCTTGTTGTTGTCTGTGTAATCTACAGCTGCCTGAGTCTAATGAGCTAAATGAGTGTATGAGCCTCAGTTGGGTGCCCGTTGGCTTAGCAGCTACAGCTGCACACAGGGGAGCAGCAACGCATCCTGGGATGGCTGGGCTGTGTATAAAGGGTGGCACCAGCTGCAGCTCTCTAACTGTGGGAAAGATGGGTGGGGAGGGTGAGGTTGCATGGGCTTATGGCAGTGCAGAGGGGGACTCTTAGGACTAGCTGTTATGTATCGTTAGTCTTCTTGAGAGCATTCATATCCCTCTATACACAGTTAAATGAGATTTAGACTTCCTTTGATGTAGCATTAGTTGGTATCAAGCTGTTGAGTGAATTTAGTTGTTTGCCAGGCTGAGGAAGAGGCTGGACAAAGTGAATGGGGAATCCAAATGCAGGGTGAAATGAAAGGCAGTTTCTGGGAAATGGCGTGAGACTATCGCAAACACTCATCCAGACTTTCATAAATTGGGATTTACTCTCCAACAGGGAAATGTGTTTTGCAGCATTGCATACATCTCTTAAAACAGAATATTCTGTACACAGACTGATGATGAAGAAGTAGCTGTAGTCAGCACAACCTAGTATGCACAGGGGGCTTACACAGTAGAAGGAGTCAGATGAGAAAATGGAAAGTTGTATTACAGGTTGAATGAAACGAGCTTAGAACTAAGCTTTCCAGGGAGAGCAGGATCTGGTCTCCTGTCTTACAAGGCATGGGTGCACCCAAGACCAAGATGAAAAAACAAAAACGCTCAAAATATATGAAACAAACAAACAAACAAAAAATCAAATAGCAATAGTCTTTTAGTGATTGTAGAAGGGCTACGTCAGGAACCCTGTCATTTAAAATGCTACAAAAAGTAATAAGAGGGGGGCAAAAAGGCTCATTAAAAAACTGATTCTGTTTCTACATGCTTTGAAGGTCTGTTCTTATTTGCAAAACTGGAACAATAGCATTTTCAAATGTTTATGAGAATGGGATTTATGTCAAGAGCAAAGGGATTTTTCCATGTGCCAACCATTTACAGGATCTTAAAAATAACCAGAACTGAAGAGATCCTAATATTCCAGATAAGTTTTCATTATCAATGATCACTTTGCCTTAGTGAGACCACATTTATAAGAACATGTAGGATTATCTTGTAACCTAAGAATATAGTGTATATGGAAAGGTTACGGTTGGAAGTTTTTATTCCCGTCTCCCCGCTGCTGCAGTTTAGCTGACAAACACTCAGGCAGCTAGTAGAGGAGAAGAGTGCTGGCTGTTCACAGGGTGTTCAAGAATATGAATTGCAACAAAAGACAAAAGGCTGGATATTGACATATTTATTTTAGTGACTTCAAGGCTTTAGGCATTATGTATAACCATTGGTACGCATGTAATGGTGCATATGGATGAGGTTCCACATCCTCTGATAAAATTTTCTCCCCGATTGTGGTTTTCAGCCTGGGGTCTTCCCCTGGACGCAGGAAAGGTAGCTAGGAAAATCCGATGACAAGCTCACTGGCTTCAATTCACTGTGCTATCGGGTGTACAGTCCCACAGAGAGAAGTGAGGGGGCTGCCAAGCAAAAATGCATGAAAAACACTGGGTGGGATTGATAGGTATAAGTACACTGCATCAGCTGCATCATCAAAACTTGACCCTCTCGGGGTAGTGTGTGTTCAGCAGCATCAGTAAGAGCAATTCAAGAATAGATATAGAGAAACAAATTATCCACTGTAAAGTCCAGTGGGAGGCAGAGTTACACTAGGTTTGAGGAGATGGGTGAAGCTGGTATTTCACCAGGGAGGAAGGAATCGTGGTAAATGACCCAAATGGCAGTGCTAGTTTAAGGTTAGATTAAGCAGGTGGATGTCTATCCTAAGAAAAGTTATAAGGAGCACAAAAGTCAGGTAATCGTCACAAAATCTTTACTATTTAACTGTAAAATGATAAGTTTAAAATTAACTACCTGCCAAATGAGAACTCGAGATTCCTCAATATGTTTAGTAAAGAGAAGTTAAGATGGGAATGTGGCAGAAACTCTCCCCATCTGTCCTTGAAAACAGGCTAAGGCCAATTCAGAAGTCCGCCCAGATAGGTCTCTTCCACAAGCACCATTGCCCGAGCTCCAGAGAGGCTGGTGCCAGAGTTATTCCATGGGAAGTGTTTTGGATGCTGAGTCAGCACTGCCACTTCTGGTAGCCCTAGGTTTTCCGTGGATGGTTCCTGTGGGCTGAACAGGACTTGTTTATCTGCTGCAGCCCAGCCCAGCATGGCAGGATTGCAGGCAACATGAAAAATAAACAGGGGATTCTAGCAGCATTATGTCACTCAGGCCGGCCCAAACGCTGTAGAGTCGCTGCCAAGTTAGGTCACTTAAGCAAATACTTTGAATGGGTTTAAGAGACAGCTAGACGTTTTTATGAGGAGAAAGAAGATTTGCAGATTGAAAGACAAAGCAAGGAGGTGCATTTGAGATAAACTTAAAGGGCCAGGCTCATTGGGCCAAGTGGCCATTTCCTGCCTTGCAATTCTTTGCTTCCTCATATCTATTTACAGACGAGAGTGTGCCATGGTCCAGTGCATAGCCAGCGCTCTGAGATATGCCTGTTGCAGAGCACAGAGGGATCATTATCAAGAAAAACACTTTTCATGGAGGAGATGGCTGAAAATGGTCAGTAGGACAGTCCACATTCAGTCAAGGTAGCTGCTCAGATCAGATTTGACTATCTCATGAGTCATTTAAAAATTCCCCACTTTCTGCACTAGAACAAATAAGGACAAGATGGCGGGTGGGAACAAGTCACCAAACTAGTGAGCCCCTGGAGGAATCGTTCTTCCTGGGACGTACCCAGCTGGCAGTAGAGAGACAGCATTTCCTGGCATGGTGGAAGAAGAAATGATGGCACTGGCTGCCTAGGACTGTGTAGCTCCATCAGGGCCACCACAATGGTATTTTCTTTACTTTGTGAAGTATTCTTAACTTTATGAAATGAAGTGGGTAATCAACCATCAAGTGCAGAACCTTCCAAAGACCTTCTCTATGAAATCTGGTAGAAATCTAGGTCACAGCAGGAAGGAAGTGACGTTCTTGCTATATACATCTGATGAAAGGAAGGAAATTACTTGCAGAATAACTCCTTGGGACAGGTTCTGGATCTCCACTGCATCTAGCCTTGCTCATCTCACTAGAAGTCTGACATAGAAGATTGTCAAGCTTCTGACACCTGTCTCCTTCTCAGTCCTCCTCAGTTTCTGGATTGTCTCAGAAGCACCTACTGGCATGAGGCAATGAACTCTCACAAATCATACCTTTTTTGTAAGATTCACAGCCCACTTTTTAGACAAATGTGGTTCTCCAAACCTAATTCCTTAAACACCCCATTTCCCAGCCACAATAATAATCAGAGCACTTTGCATCAAAGAAATTGAACTCATTTACAACACCACTTGAGCCTTACACCCCCCCTGCCATGACTGCTCACGTAATTACATCAGTGTCATTTTTAAAGCTGGCAGTGGAAAGAAGGCATACCGTGAAAGAAGGCCATCCAGGCCCAGCCCAGAGTGAAGCTTCCCAGGCCTTCAGCTTCTTCCTCTTTTTGTCTGGTAGGAGTGATTTTGTTCTTGTTCCTGACCAACAGGTCTTCCACAGTGAAAAGTGAGGAGGAAGAAATGATGCAGTATGATGCCACAGAAAATAAGGGATACACTCATTTTTTATTTCTGTCCCATGTTCATGTCATTGTCTACTGACTTTATAACATATGTCTCCATGGCTTTGGAACAAGTAGCTATGACCTTGTATTTTGATAGAGAACCATCTGTACATGGATGACACTCTTAAATAACAATTTTCTTTTAGTAAAGCCAGAGCTTTTCCTCTTCACTTGAGCTACAGGGACATAACAATCTCAGTCATGTTGCTAATACTCTCCCTTGGCAAGGGCACATCCAATAGCTTCTGCAGGAACAACCGTGACGGGCTGGGTATTTGTGTCAGCCTCCCTGCTGGCCCAAACCAAAGGAGAAGGAACCAAATCTGCCTTCGAATTTGGGAAAGAAAAAGTTTACTTACCATCTTCTTCCAACTCTTGTTCACTGTGGTAGGACTTGAAGAAGTCTCAAGAAGTTCTTTCATGGTCCCTCTGTCCTGAACAGAGGAGCAGCAGGAAAATACTGGAGACTCCTGGCAGAATCTTTTTTCCAAAGGGATTTCTGGCCCAACCTTGCAGGCATAGGCAGCTCAGGTTTTCAGAGTTTTATGTCTCCTGTTCTCCGAATCTCTTGTGGGTTGTCCCATCGGTAGTTTGCTGTGTGGGAAAAATCCAAAGCCATTTTCCCCAGTGAGCTGACCCAGCTAGGTGGTCGGTCTGTACTGACAATGTTACAGGTTCTGTTGTCCATTTTTAAGAAAAATTGTTTCTTTTGCTCTTTGAAAATAATGAAAAATTTGTCTCATGTCAGAGTGGAGGTCACGTCTTGGAACAGTTCCTCCAACTCCAACAGAAAAGGACACACATACACACACAGGCAAAAGACTCAGATGAAAACAATTCATTATACAGCTTCCATGAACTTTCTAACTTTAAGCTCCTTTATCTTCTGAGCATGTGTCTCCAAGGCAACCACTTAACTACCACAGGTTTTCCAACACGCTACATTTCACATAATCTATCTCTTTTTCAAAGTTTGAGTTTAGATCCTCGCCTAAATACCTCAGAGTTATTTAAAGAAAAGAGAGTAAAGAAAGAGAAAATAACTGTGCTATCTTTTCAGCACACAAGCAGTACTGACTTACATGACAGTGCTGAGATACGCTAAAATTCTGTAATCACTTGGATAGAGATAAATTATTATTGATACAGAGCAAAAGACTGGAAATAATTTAAATAAATGCTAAACTTATCTGACCCATCCCCTTTCTCTGTGTCTCCTGGGTCTTCAAACTGGCTTAGAAGTCCCAGGAGGACTGTAGATTTCTGTTACCCCTCACTTCTGACTGAGCTACAAATACCTCAAGATGAAGTGTGTTGCTCTGTTCATTTTTGTTCATGTTCTGTTGAAAAACAGAAATGTGCCCAGAAAGAAAAAGGGGAAGGAGAGAGCTGCTTGGCCTTTTCTGGGTTAACAACAGAGTTTAGTACATGTTGACTGGAGCTCAGAGCACGGGTGGGTTTGACTGCAGTCATCAATATGTTAGAAACTTTTACAGAACTAATATTGCAGAAGTTAGAAAGTATGGCAGTCCTGCCACCCTTTTCTGTTGTCAGCTATCAGGTTTATTACCCTTATTTCAACACAGAGCAGATCTTTGTCCCCTCCTTCTAATTGAGGCTGTAGATAAAGCATCATATGTTACTCTTGTGCTCAGTCAGTTCCTTTAACGCAAAGGTTCAGAGCTTTGGTAGCTTGAAGAGGGAGTTCAATGCTGAAGGGTGCTCAGGAGATCTATGTGCTTCCTCGGCTAATGAAGGCCATGACAGCATATTCAGTCCTCTGTTGAGAACAATAGAGGAAGTAGAGTTTTCTAGGATTAAAGTTGTTTGTGCTACTTCTGTTCTGTTGTCCAGCTTTGTACCATCCATGAGATGAACCTAGTGTGCCTTGCATTCTGCAGCACTGGGCCTTGCAAGAGAATATCCCGAGATAGCTGACCTTAGACTTTGAGAGTGACATGTTAATTATTCCAAATGTACAAAGACAAGATCAGTTTTGAAACATGGTTCACTTTGTAAGGGATGTTTACTCCTTTCCAAGTTACAGTTTTACAGGTTCATGCCATTAGGGATAAAATATGAAAAAAAAATGCAGTGAGGAATTTTCAAACAGTGAATATAGGGAAGAAAATTGTGATCGAGTTCTGATATTCCATAACAATAAAAAAACCCACTAGCAAATTGTTCCATGAGTAGCAGAACTAAGGAACCAGACTTGCTTCAGATTTGTGGTTTTATCCTCTAACTCTCACACAAATACACTGTAGTACCTGCAGCTCCGTGTTCTCCATGAGCCTCAATGGGGCAAGCAGCAGCACACGCTGCAGTCAGCCTGGGAGACCGTGTCCATGGCTGCCAGGCGCTATGCAACAGCCGAGTACTGCCTGCCTTTCCCCTGAGGGGCCCTGACTGAGTCTCTTACCCCAAATCCCTGCTTTCACAGAAGTTGTGCAAGCCCCATTATCTGTGTGTTGTTCACCATGTTTTTAGAATTTTGCATCTGATGAACCAGAAAATAAAATCGTGTTCTGATGCCAGCTAATAATCATTTTAATCAAATGTTCGAAGTCCATAACGTAATTAATATTATCAATTAGAGAAGCTGTGTTTAAGAAAACCCTAATTTGGAATCAGTGTGTAAAGAAAGCAGTTAGGGAAGTGGCAGCGTGTTAGGCCAAACAGATTGTCGAGACACAGGTACTGAGTCTCCCTTGCATGCTGAGTAGCATCTCTCACTGCTACAGAAGTGAAGTGCAGGTGTTTGTTAAGTAGGAAGGATTTTGTATGTTATTACCATTAAACTAGGATTGTATTGTAAAGCTGGGATGTGACTGCAGTCATCTTTCTCTTCATAAAGAGAAAAGAAGTCAGTTAAAACAAGGGAAAAACTTCATCTAGGCATATAAACTTTATGTACTGTAACTAGCTATTTAACCTCTGCAACCTTATCTATCTGGAGACCAGTTCATACAGTATCCATGAAATGAAGGCCTCAGGCGAATGGTTTGTTGAGTGTCTGTGCAGACTCTCAGATGTACACAAACCATCACGAGGCACACAAAGGCATAGAGAGCAGAAATGGATTTGTAGAGAAAGGGACAGATTTGCCAAGCCCCCATCCTGGGATGATAGGACCTCTTGTAAGCATCATTTCCTTTTGTAAGAACAGAGACCCTTTTTATTACACTTACCCACAAATGTTCCATAATGACTGAGTCCAGAGGAATTTGATAGGGAGGTAAAGGCAGACATTTGAATTTTCATCGTTTTTCATTCTCCCATATGTTCTTACCTGGGCTTTTCCAACCATCACAAATCCTCCTTTGTAGATCTGATGAAGCCAGGGCACCCATTAGCTGAAATCCAAAGAGTATGTTTGATCACAGGGACTGGATTTTGTTCCTTGCAGAAGAAAAGTGGTGGCTGATGATCTGCATCTCTTGTTCACATTTCAGTAATGTGAACAACTGAAACAAAAATCCCCTCTTTCACCTGACTTTGCGAGCCACTGTGTGCTGCTGGTGGTGGTTTCATGGGGTAACAACCCCCAGGGAAGGAGGAAGTTACTGGTGTTATTGGGAAAGACGTCAAAAGGGGAATCTACTGCAGATTGGGAACAGGTTTAGTGGAGGTGGTGTACAACTGGTGCTGCTGCCAAGCTGGGTGCAGAGGCAGTAACAGAGCCCTTTGCTGCCATGTGAAGCCATGTAGTCTCCACAGCTGGTCATGCCTGTAAAGGAGAGGCTGTAGCCAGATGTAGCTGGGGGAAGTGCATCCCTCAGTAGTCACTGTTGTTTGTGCTCTCAAGGAGACTGTTCGGGGCTCAGCCTTTGGGGTTTTACCTTAGAGCCATGAGCAGAGCTGCTGGCCTGGCCAGCCTGGCTGCCCTCGGGGTTGCAGAAGGGCATTTGCTCAGAGGCATCTCTCCATCTCTCCTAGACCGCACTGCCAGGGACACTGCGGTGGGTGGCAGGTGACATGCCAACAGGCTGGTGGGATTTTTGGCACATGCTGGCAGTGTGCTTATCTCTGCTCTTTGCTTTCATTCAGACTGATTTTTCTACATGTGGGGCAGATGGTTTTGTGATCTGAAAAGATCTGTATTCAGCCCAGATTTGTCCTACAGACACTGAGTTAGCTGGAATGCAGGAGACAGACCCCTTCCGGTTGCCAACAAGTGTCTCTCCGGGAATAACATTTAGTGGGCTGCCATTATTGGTGGCCACTTGCCTGATCAGTGGCTGGGAGCCACCAGCAGCAGCTTTTGCAGCAGTGAGAACATCAGTGCTGTGTGCAGAGAAGCATGGCAGAAACCCCAGCCAGCTGAGCCTGACAAGCATTTAAACCAGATCCCTTTACAAATGGGAAGAAGTCACAAAATCTCCTGTGAAACCTTAGTTCTAGCTTCAGCTGTTAGTGACTTTAATGGCAAAAGCGCCCTGTCTTCATTACAGGAGCCCTTTAGTCGATTGTCTAATTCCCTAGGGGACTGGGAGCAGGCTGACCCCACAGTAGCACTTCAAATAGTAGCAGAGCAATAAAAAAGGGGGGAAGAATAAGAAAAAAATCCCATGTGCTAAACAGCAGCCATTCTGCTTCTGGCTTTCAGCACAGGCAGGTGCTTATGGGGTTTTCAAATCCCCTTTACAGGAGCACTGCAGTCATGCTCCTCTCAGGATTTGCAGAGCCCTCAGCCAAAGGAGGACCTGCCTCTACCTGTAGAGAGGAAAATAATTCCTACTCCTCAGTGACAAGCCAAAATTCTTCACAAGTATGCGCTAGGAATTAAAGGCCCAGCCCTATTAAAAGCAATAAATTTGTACCAGGGATGTTCTTGGCCCAATAGCGAGAGTAAATTGACACTTTCTGGCACTGTAGCCTCCTGCCAAAGGGTGGGAAGAAGCAACCCAGGTAATAGTAAAGTGATCTCAAAGGGGTTTTTTTCTGCAGCCTGGCTTTCGGAATGAAAGCCAAGTTCTAGCCTTGCGTAAGTCTCTCCAAAGTTTCTTGGAGCTAAAATACTGTGCTTCATTTATTACAAGCTGATCAGAAGTGTTTCTTGATCCAACATCAACACCCTCAGAAAGGAAAAGACAGAAGGAGGGAGCAAAGAGCTGGAAGGGAGACAGTGGCCACAGGCAGGCATGCGTGCAGCGCACAGCACTCTGCATGGGCCGCGGTGGGGATTGCACAGAGCAGCCGGGCGGAAAGAGCCCTTCCATCACCCACTGGGGACTGATCCTGTCTGAACCTATACAGACAGAGTGTCAAGCTCACAGGCTGGGGGACCGGTCCAATCCAGCTGATGTATTTATGCAACATTAAGATCTCCCAAGTGCCAGCTGGGAGATATGCCCTGGACATAGCTGTTTGCAAAAAATAAAGAGGTACCTACTAGTAGTGTGGGACTCACTGCACCTTCCTTATCTCCTTGTACTAGGAGAGAAGTCTCCACAGCGCTGCATGTCCCTCATATTAATCTCCTGGTGTTTTGAGAAGGAGCTGTTCAAATATTTTGCTGGGACCAGTTTTGCGGGTGTGAAAACATGCAGCATGAGGAAGGTAGCAGTGCGCTGAAGGCTGAGTGATGGACCAACCTGCTGACAAGGGACTGGAGGAGGACTGACAGGTCCTGGGGCTGGCAGGCAGCACAGGAGAGAGAGCACTGGCATCCTTCTTTTGAGTAGGAGTTAGGGAAGAGGCACTCCTCCAGCCTGTGCCTTCTCCAAATGAGCAGGATTTAGACTCCTTTTTCCAGAGGGCTGAAGACTCCTGGAGCCCCAGCAGCTGAAGAGCGGACCCTGGCCCTGCCCAGAGAGCTTTGCAGCTCCAGTGTACTGCGAAGGGGCCTTTGGCTCTGCAAAGAAGACGGCTGGAAGGGATGGAGAGAAGCTTTGAGCCTGGGGCAGCTCCCTCTGCCCCAGTTTGTGTCCAACACTGCCAGCCCCCAGCCCAAAGGGACATGCAGGGGGCTTGGAGCCACTTGCTAGGTGCACCCCAAGGAGCAGAAAGGCTCTCACCCTGCTGAGCGGTGCGGCTGGGTGTGCTCCCTCCTCAGGGGGCTCACCCAAAAGTGCTGGTGAAGGGTGAGGCAAGTGAGTGGCTCCCATTGTGGGAAACGAGCTGCTGCTGCTCCTCAGACTCAGTGTCAGCCAGAGCTGGGAGCCATAAGTGATGCCCACCTGGTGACGCCATTGAGGTTGGTGCCGTTGAGGCTGCCGTTGAGGCTGGTGTTTCTAGTGTCTCCCTTGACGGTACCAAGGAGTTGTTGGCTTTGTTCTTGCTCCCTTTTTTCTGTCTGGGGCCAGATGTAGCATCAACTTCTCCCAGCCATCCTCAATGGGTTCCTTTGCTCAGAGCTGAGAGCACTACGAACCCTTTCCGTGCATGGAAAATCATTTCATGGCTCATGAAAAACCAGAATTTTAATGAGATAAAAGTGTTCTGTGAAAATCCCATGGACAGGAAGCAGCAGTTCCCAAGGGATAGAGATGCCTCTTCTACTTCTCTGCCTGCTCATTTGCTTGCTTTTAAAATTATTTATAAACAAGTTCCTGAATTGATGGAACCACTTTTCGTGTGTAGCACATAACATTACGGATAGCTACCGAGACCTTAATAGGATCAGTCTCCTGTGCAGGTGGAGATGGAGAGGTTCATTTCAAAGGGAGATGTTTATGTAGGCTTGAGAAGTTCAGACCTCATGTACAGAGCCAGGGCAAACAGAGTGTGGGGAATTTGGTGCTTTGGGCAAAGGAGGATGGTTAAAGCACAGCAGCCTTGCTGTGCTCAAGCAGGGCCTACTCTGTGCCTGTAAGCAGTGCCGTGTGTCTTGCAATGATGCTGCCTGACCCAAATTCATCAGATTTGAGACCCATATTTAGTTTTTCCCGACTCCCAGTGACATGAACACTGCTGCACAAGCTTCAAAGTGGTGTAAATGAGAAAAGTCCCCTACCCAGCTTTCATACACATCTGTGTCATCTTCATGCTGAATTCAGTTCGGTGGCTTTCCTTTTGCCCTGGGAGGAGAACAGGTTCTTTAGGATCTGCCCAGTAGCCTGCTGCACACTGGAGTCTGTGAAACAAGTCAGTTTTATAGCCAAGAGTCTGGCTCTTCACCTGTGGACCTCAGAGCAAACCTACCTGGGAAACAAGGTGATATTCCAAGTCACAGGGCTGATTCCCTTAGTCTCCCCACACTTTGACCCATATGCCTTTGTGTAGAAGGCAAAGCCACGGTGTCAGTTACACCCTGGGATAAGTTAGTCAGGAAGCAGCTGCTGTGAGGGTATCTCGCTGGGGTCTGGCATTCAGTGGGTGTGCAAAGCTCTCCCACACCCGTGGAGATGCTGCGTACTACAGGAAGAGCACTAAACAAGAGTATATAAAGTGTGGCATCACCCCACAGCCCTCCACCTCCACCTGCAGCCATCTCTGTGCCCTCCCAGGGCTCCTGCAGAATCCTGGCTGGGGTCAGTTACGTGCTGCATATCTGCCACATGCCAAATCGTAGTGCTTTGCCACTTACACCTGTTTTCTGACCAACATGCACCCAACATGTAACCCACACTGGGGTTTATGTCACCTCTGAATTTTCTCTATGGTGTCAAATGTATTCAATTTGTCATCTACTGTTTGTGGAGCAGACTGGAGCGAAGAGGGGAATCCACAACTCACTTCCCAGTAGCAGAAGAGTCTCCATCACAGGAGCAGCAGGAATGAAAAGCATTCCTGATCCTGCCATAGGTCTCTGCAGAGCCTCGCCAGCCTTTGGTCAGCTCCCCCTTGCAGGCACAGAAGCTGCCACCTTTTCCAAGAGATCAGCACCGTGCATCTCCCTCTGAAAGCTGTGCGGGGCACTGGCAGGACTCCCAGCTCTGGTGTGCTGTGCATAGATTTGCAGTCCTCTTCCAGGGTGGACAAGATGCATCCTGTCCTCCTGACTCTACAAGAGGAACCTGTATGACCAAGAGATCACATCTCACACTGTGGGCTGAGGCCAGGCTACCCTGGGAGGCTCTCTTTGTTAAAATGGTTGCTTTCCTCAGCCATGAATAACTTGATGCACGGGAGAGAGGGAGGGAGGTGGTGTGACTGTATCCAACAGCCTCCATTTTCCTGTGCTGATTGGGACCTTAATCTTCACTGCTTTGTGTGACTTCCTTCTCCTTTCTTGTTTGCTTCGCTGGTGTGACTTTACCTTCTGTCTGAGCAAATATCACAGAGAAATCTCTTGTAAACAGGGGGACATGATGTTTTTACAAGCTGAGTTCAAGATGCATGCTTAGTTATTTGCTTTGGAGTCCATAGACAAACTAGACAAGCTAGTAGGTGTACTACCTGAGCCTTTGCCCCTGGAGGGAGCCGTGCTCTGTACAGCCTGGCCCGGGGTGTCCAGGTTCAGCACTGGTGTTACATTGGCTCAGACCCTTCAGCTTTCCAGTAAGGGCAGTGCAGAGGAAATCAGCCCAAGCTCTCTACATGCTTTGTTCCTAGAAGCCACACAGCTCTGTGTCTCCGTGCAGGCAAACCAGCCTGACTGCCTTCACTCCCTGCTGCAGTTTTTCTGCCCAGAGGGATTACTCATTCTGGTTGCAGACCCCATGTGCAGATGAGTCTCTGATGCCACATAGAACTATGTGGGCATCTTGTTACTTGATGGGGGTAGGAGGGTAATTTATCAAGTAGAAAATATGCCTGGCAACCTGGACTCCTAGTTCCTTTCCCTGGCCAGTCAACGGGTGACAACTTAATGCTGTCACAACACTTCCCTCTTGGAAGTCCTGTGAGGCTGTAATGAAAAATTGTGCTTGTTAGAAGTGGTTGCTCAAAGTGTACTCAGAGCTCAGATAATGTTGCCCAGCCAAGCACCGGCCTTGTGGCTCCTCTGGGAACACAGTTGCAAGAGGGGCTGTTTGTACCAGCCGTAGCTTTTCAGGACACTGCTCCTGGCTTCCCTGTGTCTCACTCTTCCTGTCTCTGCTCCATCATAGGATTTAATGGTCAAATAATATTTAAGAGGCTTCAAAACCAGATACTTTCATAGTGTGAATAATGATGGAGTGGTTAGTGAGGAGCAGTAACACGCTGAACCAGGACTGCTGAACCAACAAGCTGCTGTGTGACCCTGAACATCTTTCCACTGCTCTCTGCCCTGGCTTCCTCCCTTACTCTTCATCCATCTTCCCTGTTTAGGGGTGAACCAGTTCCTATTAGAAGGCCATATAATCCTAGTGTAGTGACATACACACTTTCAGTGTGGCCTCAAAGTGTTACCAATGTAACGAATTTTTCAGTGTTATTGATGCTATTTATTAGGCTTGTGTGTAAACCATCCACAGCAGCACTGGTTGTGTCTAGAGTGCATACAGGACAAACAAACACCCTTTGCTCTGCTGCGAGGCCTGCCAACCCAGCATGCCTTCAAAGTCCAAGTACCTTCAGCAGGGCTTGCTGGAGGAGAAACCATTCCTTTGTCACCAATGTCATAACTCAGCACAGTTGATTTATTGCTTCCTGAGTCCCTCTCTCCAGTTCCACAGTGTTATCGTAGGCTGGTTGTAGTGTGCGCTCTCCAGCAGGGTGACTTAAACCAGGACCAGTTCCTGTCGTCTACGTCAAAAGCAACGAGATCAGATTTTATTAGAAACAGCATGTGGACAGTCTGAGCAAAACCAGCATTATGAGCAGCCTCTGGTGCTGCTGGCAGGGAGGACAAGGCGTGCAGTGATGCCTGGCACATTCTCACAGGCGCTGGCTGAGCTGGGCAGGACACAGCTTCAGAGCCAGGCCAGTTCAGGGCACAGACTGGGATTACATGATGCTCGGCATTGTGAGTGAGTGGAGAGGGAAAGACAACCAAACACGGAATGGAACAAATGTTTTACCTTCATGTTCCTTTAGTGGAAAATAGACTTTTTCCCCTCTACCTGGAAATCCCCTGAGGCAACATCTTTTTTTTTTTAACTATCAAAATTTCCCTTAAAAAGTATCTGCCCCTCTCCCATCACTAAATAGAAATTAATTAAAAAAAAAAATCCAAGAAATATTTTAAAGAAAACAGAAAATTATTTTTTCTTGGGCAGCAAATCAACTTCCTAACAACTTCTAAACTAGATACTTTATAAAGCTACATTTTTCTTCACAGTACAGAATACATAATACATACCTGTGTAACAGCACCAGTGTCTTTTTATGTGTGGGGATGATATTCAGTGCAAATGCAAGTAGAAAGCTCATCTCCAGCAGAAGAGCTGACAACTTACTGATACGTATTGATCTCACTCTCACTAGGGTTTGCCTTTGTATTTCTTTTCTTGGAGCATATGGGTTTTCCTGATTGGGTGTGGAATGTGTATTTATTGGTCCCACTGCCTTAGGGACTTTCATTTTGGCAAGAAAAGCAAAGACACCAGCAGACAAGAGAGGTTCTAAAAACACTTCTGGTAAGTTTGAAAGGATGAGCAGCATAGTTAGCAAAGTTAAATGGTTTTATATGACACGGTTGTCTGCGATTGCAGAGGACTAGACTCAACATGCAGACGATCTTTCCAGGCCTGGTTGCCAACTTGGGCATGTCATACTGGTTCGGCTGTAAATGCAGCCTGGAGAGCCCCTCTCCGTGCTAGTGTCTGTCACCAACCTGCTTGGGCAAGTCACTTCCCTGCTTAGAGATGCTCAAAGAGGAAGTTATATTGGCTTCAGCTGAACTTTCTTTTTATAAACTAGTGTGAGCTGCCATGTTGACAGCTCTGTTTCAGCATATTTCAGTGCGACCTGTCTCCCAGGGGTATCCACACAAGGGGCTGAGCCACTTTGACCTCAAGTGTAAAGTGGTACCTTAGGTTAAAGTGGTGATGGTGGAGAAAAACTCTTCAAAGCCAACTCTTCCCCACCTAGAAGCCATTGCTGAGCTGAGCCATTGTGCATGGGGCAACTCCCAGTGAGGCTTTGCCAGGCTTAGACTTTCTCTAAACAGCTATTTTTAGGGTTGATACTATAAATCCCAGTCTCTCCCTCTTGCTGCTGCTTCTTATCTCCTTAAATCATGCATAGTAGCAGCTGCTTGGCTCTACCTCTGACTTCTCCCTCCAAAGTGAAGGGAAACTATTTTGAAATGTAATCCTTTTCCTCTTCTTTTGGCTGGGAAAGACCTGACCTGCAAAATGTGGGCCACTGAGTAACAACACCTTTCTGGTACCTCAAAACTCCAGCCCTGCCGTGGGGTCAGGGGGAGGATGGTGAGTTGTGCTGCTCCTGGTAGGTCCCTGCAGCGTGCAGTCGAGGCAGCGCTCGTCTGGGCGTTCAGCTGCCTGGGCTACCTGCCCTGCACAGCCCTGAGCGCGCGGTGCCAGGAGCAATGGCAGGGGGCAGCTATTCACCAGCTCTCCGTATTTGCTGAATGCAAGTGGGCTCCTTAGCTGGGACATGCTGTCCCAGCACCTTGCAGGCTAACGAGTTGGCTGCACAAGTGTGCACAGAGGATGCTCACTATGCTGCCCAGCCTTGATTTCCTCACCTCTGCCCTGGTCTCTCCCAGAAGCCCCAGGGCAGTTCAAGATCTCAGCACAGGGACTCTCAGGCCAGGCTGGGAATGTCTGGTTTTGATTGCTGAGGTTTGGAGGAGTTCTGGGGTTTTGGAGGATTCACAACACATGTCAGAGCTTGGCCTGCTGCGTCAAGCCCACTGCATCATTCCAGATGTCAAGGCAGTTGCTCAGATTTTGGGCCACCATGGCTTGTTCCTTTTGGTGTCAAATTATTTATGATACATGTGTTTCCATGAGATCACTTCCCATTAAAAACCTGGGCTAGTGACCCAGCTCGCCTTCTGCCAAAGCACCTGGCAAAACGCCTGCCCACCTGTCTCCCTTTTACCAGCGACCTGTGTGCTGACAGTGCAATTTGCCATCAGCCCCTTCCTCACAGTCCAGGGCCCTGACTCAGGGGCTAGTGTCTTGCGAGGGTGGCTCTCAGGGCTTGCGGGAGAAGAGACTACGGTTGGGCGGCTCTCACAGTGTGTTGGGGAAGGGGTTTGTGTGCTTCATGTGGATGCGTGCACAGGGTTGGCATGCAGACTTGCCAGGGTACGGCTGTGGGTGGGAGTGTAGGTGCATTTTTGCAGCTCCCTCTGCTACTGTTTGTTCAGCTAACACAGTTGCTTTCATTCAAGAGCTAAATCACAAGGGGATAATTTGCAAATATCAACTGTATGTTAAATACTAATTTGTATGTACATGTTTGGGTTGCTTTCCAAAGTCTATTTATCATCTCAGTCCCCCTGCATCTGCTGCTATGAGGCTTTCTGCCAACTCAGCAGAATGGGAACTCCAGCTAACCTTGCTCACACTTGTCTTGCTCCCAGCACCTCCGGATAACAACTGAACATGGCTGGGTCTGCCACGTGATGAGCCCTACCAGTGCTCGGAGCATGTTAGGGTTTCTACCCAACAGAAAATGCTAAAGATGTAAAGTTTATCTGGGCTTGCTGGAGTCTGTACCCATCTCCTGTTGTCACTCTTCTAAACTTGGAAAAACAGCCCAGAAATTTTAGCTGGTAGAAACCATTAATTTCTCAGGACCCCTAAACTTGGTACAAATTCTGGATGTACAGAGAAGACTAATGTGAAACCCTCAGCCTGTGCCAGTGCATCAGCTTCTGGATTTACAGTCCTGCTTCTTTCCACTGGAGCTCCCACCAAAAAGCACAACTCCATGTCATGTGCAGCACAAGCCCAGAGCCAGCCACTTGTCCAGAGAGCTTAGGTGCTAAGTTATATCTGCACCAATACCTAATCTGGGCAGGTCTAAAACTAACCATGAGAAACAACAGCCCTGCTATAAAACAGATGGAGGCGAATTTGCTACTATTTTCTACAAACCGTTTAGGATCAAATCAGAACAGTCCCTGCTGCCTGTGGGCGTGCAGGTGGTGAAATTGCCGGCACCACCAGTTGCACAAAGCAGATCGATACAGCTGAGCCCAGAGCCCATTTTCTGGGGAGACTGGCATTGTATGTGAACTGGAATTTCCTGTAAACCAAGTGCCCCTGCAATAGAAAGAAATGTCCAGGAAACAGCTGCGCACATGCAAAGCACTTTTACTACTTGCCTGATGTTTTCCTCAGCATCACATTTTCATAATTTTTTTTTAAATGCTTAAATCCTGTGCAAACAACCTTTTTCTCACCAGCTTCCTGTATGACAGTAGCCAAGAGAAACAGCTTCATTTGGGGTGATCCGTTTAAGCCACACACCATATTGTCTGGGAGTATGGGGACCAGGGATTATTCAATGGAGGTTGAAAAATGTTAATATTTTATCAGCCACAGAGTAAACAGATAAAGCGGAAACCACTTTATATTTTTCTGAAATGTTAATAATGGGCTGATAATCTCCAAAGCCTACATACTTCCTGTGATTCAAAAGGGACTGCATGTACTCAGCATTCACAGTGCGGACCTGGCACAAGTTACACACCCTCTCCAAGAATGGATATCGTTGGTCTGGATGGGAACATGGCACAGAAACCAAAAAGCTGCTTTCTACAGTTTCTTAATGGAAATCAGAGCGCCAGAGGGAAGAGCAGACAAGGTGACTGGCAACCCTAGATACCTGCCTGGAGCCTGACCCACACATCTCCTTAGACCTGGGACCCAGCAGCAGTAGTTTGAATCCTAGAAAGACCTGTAAGTGGCTCGGTACTTCACAGCTGTGTAAAGATTATCTTTAATTATCTTTAATTGTTGAATTGTGGAGGGACCTGAAGATTTGGGTCAATCCTGAGTTATCAGAATGAGACTCACAGTGAGGCCCTTGTAAAGGGCATCCCACCACACTGCAGGACAGTTTTTTGTCCTCCTCCTTGGCGCTAGGCCACTCCAGGACCTTGCATCAAAGGCCCCATGCGCTGCTGGGCTGGAGCCAACAGGCCAGCTTTGTTGATGACTGGGGTTTGCATCCTCCACTTAGCCCAAACAGGGAGGCTAGTCCCTGCCCACGTGGGAAGGCAGAAAATGCACAAATACCCTCATGAATGAATCTGGAGAGCACTTGCATGGGGAGGACAAAACTGCAGGCCACCTTTGCCTTGTGCTTAACGACGCTTGGTCTCCAGTTCCAACATTCTAGCTCCTGAGAGGTCAAATTAGGTTTTTCCCAAACATCGGTAATTACAAGTCAATGTAGCTTTTAGATATATCTCCTAAAAAGGCTTATGTTGGTGCTTATATGCTACAGGCTGACCTGAGTGCAGAAACGTAAGATGTGACTCTCCATACCAGGAATTATTCCCATTTTAGATTATATCAAGTCTCTGCAAACTTATTCAGCACTTATATCCAGAGTGACTGTATTGAAATCAAAATAAAATTCTTGTATTTGGTCTAGATATATCATTTCTCTGGCTTTGTATCTGGGAACCCTGATGCTTTTCTGGCAGAAGTTGAAAGTTTCTGCCATTTACAGACCTGTGCAAAAACTGACAGGTATAAAATTCCTTTCTTGTGCCAACTTAATGCCATTTTTCTTTTGCAATCAAGGATCTAAACTCACACACACATTTTCTATAACTATTGCCAAAGCCTGGGGAGGTGTTGCAGTCTCCCCTTTCTCTAGGGTTTCACTGAGACTCAGCATTTTTTGACAAAGGGTAATGTCATACTGAAAAACTAGAGCCTGAGCAAAACAAACCCTGCAGCCCCAACTGGCAGCACAAGCTGACCTTTCTTTCAGGTTAGACTTTTTCTCAGGTCTCTGCATGCACATCCCTGTATCTTTATTCAGGATGTACCCATTGCCAAGTGCAACAGATAATAACTACTCTTCACTGTATTGATGGCTCTTTCTCCAAAACACAGCTAGATATCCCTCTTCCACTTTCAGCAACAGAAACAAAGGAGACTTCCCCTAATTTGTTGCTATATATGAAGCAAATAATATTCCTTGGAGATCTCAGTCACCACATTTTCTTTTTTTTTTCAAATTGAATGTAACTCAAATATAAAACTTATGGATTTTTCCCATGTCCTTTCTTGTGATTAAAATCCAGCATTTCACGTCGTTTAGATTTTATTATGAAGCAGGTACATATTATCAGCAGCAATTTAAATTAAGTTTAAAACATGCTGGGCAATTTTTTATATTACTCATTGAAACTTCATTTGTAACCAGTGTTTCGTAGGTCTTATCAGCAAAAGGCTTTTGAATATTATCTTTTTGTTGTCACTGCTTTTTCAATGCAAGTTACATATGAACAGGAAGGTCAGGAGCCCCAGAGCTCCATTGCCTCTTTGCTGCTGATGGATGGAGAGATCCCTCCAGCACCACTCAGAATGACATAGCTTTAATCGGAAACACTCTCAGGAGACACGCAGCCCACAAGCATCACATGCATCGAAGCAGGGCAGGGCAGGGCAGACACATAAGCTGCTGTTAATTGTCACAGCTCCTCTGTATTGGTCTCCAGCATCTAATCTAGGAAGCCTTTGCATTACACCAGTTCACCCCTGCAGATATCACCCACCCGAAAGCAGAGGAGCTGTGGAGAGTGAGAGGCGCTACATTCTTCCAACCCAGTGAGCCTCAGATTCCTGCATGTGTCTGTGGTCCTCACTGCCCACCTTTGGTTCCAATCCAGCCTGCCCTAGCATCAGGAAGGGAACTCCTCCGAGAGGAGGTCAGGCTACCCCATGAGCCCTGGAGAGAAGGGGAGGTGGTTGAAAACACAACAGCTGTGTTGCAGCATTGGCCCCAGGCAGCTCTTCCAGGGAGCTGTGCACGCACAGAGGATGCCTGATGGGATTCCCAGCTGTTCTGGCTCCCACTCTTGCCCACCGTTTGAAGTAAACAGTTTGCTACCACTTCCCATTTCAATTCCTGTTTCCCTTTGCAGGCACATGGGCAAAACGAACTCACATTCCTAAGTCAAATGGGCAAACACAGCCAAATTGGTTGTGCCTTAAAATACTGTTTTCTGTTCTTTCCCTCTTCTTTCTTTTTCCTTTCCCTTTGCATGCGTATTGCTGTTTCCACAGCAATGACTAAATATTGACATGCAACATTCACCAAACAAGAAAAACGAGCACATGAATAAATATAACCTGAAACGGAGGGCTTTCCAGTGGCAGGGCTCGCTGGTCTGCTCCAAACCAGAGGGTAGGAAGAAAATGCCTACCACCCACCACCCCTCCTTGGGGCAGTAGGACTGCCCGGGCTGTCAATCCACAACATTCAAATCTGGCTGCTGGCGGCACTGTATGTGCTGTCACTGTGAATTTGATGCTGGGGATGCTACTGGGATAAACTGATCATCAGGGAAAAGCCTCTCCCCCTTTTTCCCTAAGAATCCATGTGAATAGTGTGAATTTACAATATCTGCAACAGCCTCCATCCATCCGCTTGCCTGCATTTCCCAGCAGGTGTTTTCATTGAGTTACTTTTTCGAAATGTAAAGCTCAGCCGAGATGCAACATCTGTTTTTCAGCAAGATCTTGATTTTTGCACAGTTCTACAGCTGGACTGGAGGCTGAGGGGGTTAAATGACTTGCTCAGGTTCAAAATGTTGGGCAGGGGCTTAGACGGGATTAGAGCCCAGGATGCTCACAGCTTAGTCCTTGCCTTCTCTAACCATTCTCAGCCACATGGCCTCTTTGGGTGCAAGGAGAAATTGTTCACGACATCAGGGTGTGTAATTCTGTAGCTGCACACACCAGCAAATGATTTGCCTAGAAAGAAATGTAATCAATCTCCAGTTAAAATTCAGGTTCATGTTACCCTTGGCATAGGATTCGTTAGAGTTTAGGATCACTGTGATGAGAACAGCTTAGAGAGCAGGAGATCCATTTCATGAAAGATGTCAGGTTTTAAAATTTGGTTTCACTCCAAGTGAAAATGAACACAGAAGATGTTGCAGCTTTCCTCAAATTCTGTTCTCAGCTTCTCCTCAATGAACTACATAGATTATGTTCCATAAGCCTTTTATTGTCTGGCGTAGTTTCCAAACCTTATCTCATTTAGATATACATTTTTGAGTCATCCCAATTTTTTCCACATCCTTTTGAAGGGTAGGTCCAAGAGCAGGACAGAATATTCTTGCAGTGGTCTCACTAATTCCTCAGGCAAAGATGATATCATTTTCATCTTGCCCTGACAGTCTCTTCTTTTTCAGTTCAAATGCTCTTAGCCATAGTTTTGCGCTGCTGTTTTTGTGCTCCCTAGGTCCCTTCTAGCGTTTTTAGGGCTTCACATCGTAGAAACGGGACCTCAAGTTTTCACATTGGCTGTTTGTTTTTTTTCATTTGGTCAAATTCAAGTGCGTATTGATCAAACAAGCCAGAGCTCCACAGCAGTCTATGGAGCTGCTCTTCATCCTTATTACCAACTACCACATTCACTTGTTGAGCCAGTTCTAGGTGTTATTCCTACTTAAATTTGCATTTGGTTCAATATCCTTGAGAAAGAAACTGGCTAGTATTTGGTCAAGGGCAGTGACTGCTAGGACACCACCAGAAACAGCCCCATTTCATCAGAGTTCCTCATTTACATCTATTTTGTGTTCTATCAGTTCCGTAATTTTAATCAGCTTAAGAAATGCTACACTGCTTTGTAGAGTGCTTACTATTTTTATTGGAATGTATTGCAGACAAACTTTATACCTTAAAGGAAACTCTCTGTATTATATCAACACAAGCATTTTTATTAACGAAGCTTGTAATTCCATCAAAAAACAAGATAACATTAGTTTGGCAAAACCTATTTTACATAAAACTGTGCAGACTGGCATGAAATAAGCTATCTTTAAATTCTTCAATGCTTGTATCCAGTACCAGTCTTTCCACAACTGAACCCAGAATCAATATGAGATTAACTGACTTAATGCCACCTGGGGTTTCCCATCCACCCCTGTTCAAATGTTGGCACAGTTTGCAATTCTGAAAAGTCTCGTGGAATTTCCCTCATGTTCCAAAATTTCCTTAAAACCAACAGTAGCAGGTCATACAGCTCCCACTTCTGCTGATCTTAAAGCACTTGACTGCTTCCTGTTGAGAGTTCTTCCTGGTTTCTGGTGGACTAGAGAGGATGTCATTATCACTGAAAGATATAAATATGCCACTTTTCTTTCTTTTCAAATTCAGAACAGAAGCAGATATTTATGAGTGCTTCCTGACTGAGGTACTGGTCATACTTGGCTATAAGGGGGTTCATTACTTCTGGATATGTTTCTTAGATTTCCATTGCTATTCTTCCTTTGAAAGGCAGTTTTTCGTTTCCCTCTCACCCAGGGTAAGAGTGGTTATGTTAATAACCCCAGTTAACTGCACTTTTAAGCACCATTAAACTGGAGGGGCTTAGTTTCCATTGCAGTTTGTCCTTGAATAGCTTTCAGTAAGCATATGTTTAAATACTTAATTAAGACCTGAATGATCTCTTAACTCCAAAGTGGGACACCAGCAAATGTTGAACTCCCATGCAGAATGAGTTGATCCTTTCTGCAGAACTTAATATCCAGTGTCTGTGCACAATGTGATGTTCTATTGTCTGATCTCCACTGTGCAAACTCTATCCATGGACTTTGGGAGAGCCAGGACTCTATGCTTCAATCGTCTTTATTGAAATAGATCTTACTTTATATAGACCACTTTGAACTCTTCATTTCAGGTACCGATGCTTGTTAGTGAACATTTTGTCTCACTGCCAGATCTGTGGGTTTAGACAAGTATGGAGAGGTGTAAGTAGGATCTGGCTGACTCACAGGAACATTTATTTTCATCCGATAACCAACATGGAAGCCCAGTGCTCAAAATTGCGTTCTGTTGAGTGCAGAGAGTAGTTTTTGGTAACCAGAAGTTTTAGGTTTGCCAAGCCAAGGAAGCTATCTCAAGCTTATCTCATCTATCTGATCATATTTTTCACTGAAAAAGGCATGATGCTCCTTTGTCAGCTCATGCCATGGCATAGACATCCACAGAGACTGTGCGCGATGTTCATCAAAATGAACAGAGTTACGGCTTGATGCGGCTTTGCGTTTGTGTTGAACCCTGCTAGAGCTGGTGCCTGTTGAAAACTTACTCAGGCTTTGCAGAAGTGTAAGCCCTTTTCTTAATCTGTTCCTAAGCAGAACCTTTGCCTCTGGCTGATGTTACCCAGACAAATATCTGACTATGGGTTATTTGCGAATGATAGCGTGCGATTGGTCACCTTAGACCCACATAGGTGTTTTGCCCTGCTTGGCCAGTGGCGTTGTTTCAAAAGGGAGGATATCCAGAATTGTTTGCTAATAAAAGTCATCGATAATCACGTGTGTAAAGTTCATGAATTTCCTGATACTTGCCAGTGTTTTCACGTTAAGCCAGGGGCTGTCCAAATTCTTGTAAGTAATAAATCACATGCCTCACCCTCCACACAACAGCAGAGCCAAGTTTATTGAATAAAATATTCACATGGTGCCTATTCATCTCCTTGTGGTTAGGACCCATTCAGGTGAGCACAGGCATCCAGTTAGGAACTAGCATGCCATTTGCCGGCTCAGGTGAAGGCTGCCTGGGGTTCCCACTTATCATACCCTCTGATGCCCAAGTAGCAATGGTTTCCTTGATGCCTTTGAGCGTGGGTTATGCACAGGGCAGAAAGAAGCCGCCAACCAACCTAAAGCTGCTTTCTGTGCCTGCCAGTGGTGGATTTACGCCATTCCTCTGCTTGCAAAGATGCTATCCTCAGACCATTCATCGGGCTGTAAGTCCTCTAGTCCTTTGTGCAACTCTGTATTCAAACGAAGTAAACTGCCTGCTGCATCCTGTAAAGCAGACTGTCACAATAAAGATTTAACAAGAATATTAATGTCATTGGCTAGAAGGAAAGATGCTGTCTAAATGATTATTTTCCTTGAGTATTTTAACAGAAGTTTTAGTTCAGCGTGAAGAGCAGCTTTGCCTCCTTTTATAAGAATTGGCAGGAAGAAGTAATATTTTAGCTGATGTGTAATCTATCTTGACTCTATTGCTTTTTTATTGTTTGTCAGAAAGGCCCTGGGGGTAAACATTATTTCTTTGTCTGTTTGGGTCCTGGCTTTGTGCCAAGGACACATTTCTCACACCAAGCATGTTTCTGCATACCGGTGGGGGATAGACTGGGTGAGGACAAATTACCAGCTCTGCACACAGGCCTCTCAGGTGCCATTTACACATCTGTGGAGAGGTCATGGGAGTCAGAGAGTGTGAGAGGGAACAGGCTGCAGGGAGCTTCCCAAGCTCCCCTGGAAGTTGTCAGCTGGTGATTTCAGTACAGCATCTCACACCTTGCTCCCAACACTTGTGGCTGAAGAGCTGCAAACCACTCAGCCAGCACTTAGGGAGGCCAGCGAGCCAGACAGATACTCTTGCTGTGTGTATAGGTGAGCCCAGGCAATGACGTAGCAATGATTTGCTGACTCAGGTGAAACAAATTCTCTCACTTGATCTCCTGCAGCATTTGATAAAGAAAGAGCTGACTTACATTCTCAGAAAAGCTCCTGAGCTTTACAGTTTGGAGAGCTCATTTCCCTAGGTGCCAGCTCTGGAGTCAGTTTTCCTGGGACGCCAAACACACAGCAGTTGCCTAGTGTATCTGTTATCATCCACACCTAATAAAAGCTTACAATTTTATGCCCTCCTCTGTCCCACCATCTCTCTATCACCTCCTCTGTGAGTTGTTGAGATGTTAAGTCTGTGCTTTTCTGACCCCTTCAGTCCTTGGGGCTTGTATGGGCAGTCCTCTCTTAAACTGAATGCGAACATCCCCAAGGCACAAGGTCTCCCATTCAGGAGATTACCATAGCTCTGCTGCTGAAATCCAGCCCAGTTCTCATCTTTTGCTGCTCCTACCACTGAGGTAGAGACTGTTTGGCCTGATTTGACCAATGTAAATACTACTTCTCTATGTGGCAAAACCAGTTGTTCTCACTCTTGCCTCTTGACTTTAAGATGGTTTCTAGATGAGGTTTGGTTAATACCTATTGCCAAAACCGGATTAGTTCCTGATGTTATCCACTGGACTCCCTGGTATTAAAGCTCTTATGCTTGATCTGAGCATCTGCTGTGCATGGCACGGTATCATGCAGATGTGGGCAGAAATCCCAGAGAGCAAGGTGTCAACCACCCAACCTTCTCTGTAGACACTGGATCTCTGTACAACAGAAGACGTAGAGCAGAGGTCTAATCTTACTGAAATGTGGGATATTAACTGTTGATAGTTGTAGCCCTGGACTCTGCTTTTCAAGAAAACTAAGCGTAAAGGAAGCAATGAACAGCCAGGGATTGTGAGTGAAATCCTGGGCTTTCAGCAGTGTCAAGGTCTTTCAACCAGATCAGAGGCCCCAGGTATCCACAGCCTCTCTAGGTTTCTTTGCCAAGCAGTGAGAGCCTTTTTGTTCAATGAGCTCAACAGAATTTGAAGCAGAGCCAGCCAAGCTGTATGAAAACCTGGCTAGCAACACACTCTTGAAAAGGAAAGGAAAAGAGGAAAAGGAGAAAGAAGGAGAATGAAAGGAACACAGGAGAAAATGGAAACACTTCCAGGTCCTGAGGAGCTAACCCAGTAGGGAGTTGTCAGGGTCTGAACGACCTACCTCCATGGGATGTTTTTTAGGATGGTTTTGTCTCCCATCACCTAGAGCACAGCAGCCAAGCCAGCAGCCCCCTCCCTCTCTGCTGCTTCAGAAAGGCTTCATCTCTTGTCTGGCACCTTCCTGACTTTCCTCTCCCCAAAGGGACTGGAGGTCTCATCTGGGTATATCCAGCTTTCCAATTTGGCTCTCAAAATTTGTCTAGGCTGACAATATGGAGAGATCCTAGAATGCTCCTTCTGCTTGGCAAAGGGATCCAACCCAGCCCCAGCTGGGTCCTGCTGGGTGCATAGACAAAAGAAGAATGCTCTCTGCCCCTGCTGACCTTCCTCTGAGATGAGCAAGATCTGTGTGTTCAAACAGCTGAAAGAGTATTTCCTAAGAAAACCCAAGGAGGAAAGAGTCCATCTGTCTGTGTATGATTGGTATTTCTTCACCAAACAAACCCTTGTTTCAAAACTGGCTGCTGACTGTGGATTGCTAGAAGCACTGGACACCTAACCTGGGATATTCTGCCAGCAGCTACTATGAAACTTGTTGGTCCTAAGAGTGGGATAGTGTTAGTTGGCTTGCTTGGATGTACAATTAAACTGCTTTTTCATATCAAATATCTTCTCAAATCAAAGATTGCTGAGAGGCGAAGTGTAGAAGAGAACACCAAGCTCCTTTGGAAAGACTTGATCTTTTTTTCAGCATAAGAGTTGATGGCTTCTGTGGGTGGCATATAAGCTGAACCTTCTCTCCAAACACAAGGACAGAAGGCTCTGGAATATATTCCATAAAACATCATCACCTGAAAACCCTACATAAACTCAGTCAAATAAGGTATTTCCAGCATCCTTCTGAGTATCTATTTAGTACCAAGAAGTGTTGGGGATAAAAAAATTCTTCAGTTATTATAAAGCTCACACGCCAGCCATGAATATTCTTCATGATTTCTGTTCACTCAGATTTTTTTCAAACAGTCATTTAGGGAAGTCCCTCTCTTTTCACAACAGAGATGGCAACAGGTATTTTATTAGAATGAAGGTGAAGAAACAGTCATGTCTGCTGTGCAGAACATAAACAGTCATCCTTCAGACCCGGGTTCAGCTCCTGGCTGTGCCACACACCTCCTGCGTGAGTCACAAACTAACCCTGCCCGGTCCTTTGTGTGTATGCGGTGACTATTGAGCCCAGCAGATCATTGAGGAAGGGAGTTTACATAGCCAGCGTATATGTAATATCTGCTTAGATCCATCTATAATCTGGTTAGAGGTTTCTATCTCATGGGCACCCTGTGCTTTACTCTACTACACCTTGTAGTAGTAAACTAGCCTCAGAGCAGTCCCACTCTACAAGCTAGCAGTGCTCTGTCGAACAAGAGCTTATGTATTCCTCATTGAAATCAGGCAGTGATGAGAGTTAGCAGGAAATGGGCCTTTAGATCAGGGGGTTCCTTACATTTCTTTTACTACATCCATTATGCTTGCTTCCCCCACATCTGGCATGTTGGGGCCTTCTATTCCTTAAATCAGCTATAATAGGAAGAATGGAAAAGGAATTGAAATTACAAGGGATAATATGCTCAGAGCTCCTCCTTTTCTAAGGGTAAAAGCAAGGAGAGTGAAGCAGGAAGAGACTTTAATATATTTGCTCTTTCAGGCATGGGTGCAAGTACTGGGCTGTTGTTTTTGTTGAAAGCTCTGGGGGCAAAGGGGGTTTTGTCAATGTTTTACAAGTCTCTGGATGACGGTTTGAAACTGCAGCAAGAAATGTGATTCCTGGCTTAGCAGACAGGTTCTGCAAGTCAAGCTTTCTGTTTATTTTAATATTTCAGGGATCCTTCAGTGTGTGTCACATGGACAAAAAGAAAGGGGCAAACTCCTCCTCCTGCATGAACACGGCCACAGAATTGTCTTAAAGGTGCCGAGTTCCTGCAAGCCACATGCCAACACACACTGTCCGCTCCCCAGTCAGACCACCTCAGCAGGGAATTCCTGCTGGGACAGCTCAGATCCCTGTATACACCTGGCTGTGGACTTGTACTAACACCATGAGTATGTTCAACTTAAGCTAACGCTAAAGGACATCTAGCTGGTGGGTTCTAATTACCTTCCAAGAGAAGTGAGAGAAACTCCTTGTCCAAGACATTTAAAACTCTGCCAGCACTGACTGCACATAGGACTGTAAGGACGGGTTCTGTACTGGCGCACTTGGGGACACACACAGGGAGTCTTCTCCATCTCTAATGTAGGTGATCTCCTGAATCAACTACATAAAGACTCCAGAGTCAACTGTAAGAATGTAAAAATATGTAACTTTTAGCTTCTAGCTGCTTCTATCTGTTTCTAATGGCTATAACTTGCAATTGCTGCAAGGACCACAGAGGGTTTGGTCTGGTGACTGAGGCTGCAGTATAGAAGAGTGTGTTATCCTAGGGACATGGTACCTGTCTGTGGTCAGCCCATCTTTGCAGTTAATGCATGTTTTCTGCAGATGTTCATGAAGGCTGTGATCAGATGGCTGCTACTTGGTGGGCCACATAAGCTAATTGGGCAAGCTTTTGCTGTCCAGAGCCTTGAACTGTTTTAACAACTGGGAAGGCTTTTGCTAAGGATTCCACCATTTTGGTTGTGATTTCTCCATATTTATGGTTAAGTGATTAAATTAATTGACTGATGAGCCACCTCTGGAATTCCTCTGACTTTAAAATGGCTTTCAGAAGTACAGATGACAACTGGGCAGTCAGTTGTTGAGTCTGTATTGCTATCAGAAGTGGGAGAGTGTATTTTCTGAGGAACTAGTTGATTTTTGTAAAGAAAGTTTTCCCCAGCTCTAAACTAAAGTGGCTTCTTGGGTTTATGCAGTTTCCTGCAGAGCTCCATGTCTCTTTTGCATCCCTTCTTTCCTTCCACATCATAATATCCAGTACACTTTATGCTTCATCACTGAATGTTGTGCATATTCCTGCCAAAGTGGAGCTGTTTGCTGGGATAAGTTATAGACTCTTTTCAAACAAAAGGAAAGGATGTGATGGCAACCTGTGTGCTATAGCTGATGCCACCTGAAATATAAAGGTAAAGGAAGGATAGTAGTGTCATGCATCTTTCTCAGAGATGAAGGGCAAAAAAGAGGCACAGACCTCTTAGACAGGAAAGATAAGCTGTGAAATTATAATCTAGATACATTTACCTTGGCTCTGACCGTCTCATTGCACCCCTGTGGAGGAGGTTTTACTTTTGGGCTCTGAGCAATGGAAGGTACTGCAGTAACTCTAAAGGGAAGGAAGGTAGATCTGAGTCAAAGGAAGCACACACATTCTCCCTGTCCCCCAGCCAAGCCGATTCCTCTATGGCAGTGAGTGTTGAACAGCACTATGATAAGGACAAAGGGGAGTTGCAATGTTTTGAATAGCAAGCAGAAATGCCTTTAGCCTTGATTAATCTGATTGAGTTTCCAGTTTTGAAGGGAACTGGAGGGTAGACCTGGGAATTTTAGTCAAACGAGGGAAAAAGGAATCCTTGTTCCCAATAGGTAATTAATTTAATTTTACAGGAATGTTGATACTTTGCACCTATAAGTGCTCCTTCATAGCCCATAAAAACTTCCCCAGAGCACAGATGGTTTGCTCTTAGAAAAACAAGTAAAAATGTGGTCCATTTGGTTAAAATAAGCCTCCCTACTGAGGGGAATTATAGGACAATAGAGTAGAAATCTGTTAAACACATAATCCAAAACCACTGAAAAGCAAGAAGCTAAGAGAGCTCTTTGTCCAGTAATCTCTTTTTCATTGTGTGTCACACTTTCATGTATGAACATCCTTCCTAGAGGGAGCCAATGCCTTCATTGGGTTTCCAGGTCTGGGGACAGTTTTGACATGAAGTTGTTAGACATATCAGTATTTCTTGTCTGGGCTTCGCAGGAAATTTGGGTGGATTGACACAATGGTGAACAGGTAGGATTCAGCCCTAATTTTTGAACATAGACACATTTGGGTGGGTCGTGGGTTCCCCACAACAGAGGAGTGTGCAGCTCATCTAAAGCCTGATGCAGACAGCGAAAGACTGTTCTTTGCTGACTATGCCTCCTGGCTGATTTATGGAAGGACAAAGAGAAGTTAACAGAAATTACTGCTGCAAGCTCCCCTCCAGAGATACAATGGTACAGTGGCAGCCAGGAAGATCACTAGGAGAGCTGGCACAAAGTAGTAACCCCATGCCCAGACCATTAAGACCATGACAGACACAAATTAAGTCCTGAGAGAGGCTTGAGGTGTTTTCTAGCTTAAACCACAGTCTTGCTCAACTGAGCAAATGGACTGAAAACTTGAGAAAAGTCCCAGTAGACACAGCACTTTATGAAAATAAAAATATGAGCCTCCTGCATGGGAGGGTTGTATTTGGGATGTGGCCGAGGTGCTCAGAGCGTCGGTGTGTGAGCCAGACAGGAGTATGCCTGATAGAACAAACACCTGACAGATCACAGAAAACAGCTGGGTGGAAAAAGGACAAATGAGATGATCCTCTCTCACACCAACCTGGCAACAATTCAAATTCCCCAGCATGATCCCAACCCAAGCACCGGCCAGAACAGAGTCAGGTGCAAGCCTCCAGCAATAGCCAGTCTGCAGCATCCTCTCTCCTGTACACGTGAAAACAAGCCTGATCAGCAACCCATGCTCATGGGGTCTCTGGCTCTGGAAATTTAAAGGTCTTTTCAAGGTAGGGAGCAAATCCTCAAATAGTCAATGATGTCACCTCAGGACGTGGACACTCAGCCAACAAAAACCCAGGCATCTCCAGATGGGTCACAAATCAGGGAATGTTTTTATGAGAAAAATAGGGTCTGTGCTGGAAACAAGAGTGTGTTTTAAGCACTGCAGAAAATGCCAAGTAACTGTTCAAATGGCTCTTCAGACCTTTCTACCTGCAGTAAGGAGCACCCGCTCCCCCTCCTCTTTTCTGCACCAGAAAAATATCCAGCAGTGCTGAGTCAGTAGCTAGGAAATTGCAAGAATAATTCCCAAACCAATGGGAGTTACCAAAGGGCCTATGTGAGTTGTTTTAAGGATGTGAGAGGTTAGTTATTTCCATTGGCAAAAGGAAGGAGGACATGATAAGAAGAAATCTTTTTCTGTTGTGGCAATTAGATCACGGAAATAATTCCTGAAAGATCCACTGGAGACCAGGGTGCCATAGGATAACAAATGGTCATTTTATATCAAGAACATGAACATTTTCATGTATGAGAAGGATAGTTACATTTATTGAGTTAGGGCAGAGATAAGTAGACAGTATAGATGGATGGATGCTAGAAACACTTATGCCTCAAAGCATAGAAGTTAACTGCTAATTGCCAGTGTTAGGAAAAACATCTTCCTTCCTATATAAACTATTCAGGTTTTTGTTTTTTAATCCCAGAAAAGGATTCTTGCTTCTTCCTTGATGTACAGGTCCTAGTCTGCATCAGAAATAAAATACTCAATTAGACAATAAATGGTCCAATTCATACTGTCTAAATAAGTGCTGACTTGGTTGAAATATCCAGGTTTTAGGGTTTTTTTCTTGCTAATGCTTTGGGCATTAGTTACCTACATGTAAATTATTTCTGTGTTTGCAAGCTTTCAGTTAAAAGGGAAAAGCAGAGGAAAATCCAAATATACTGGTAAGTCTAGAGCTTAAGACCATACCCTCTTCCCTCAAAGCCATATATCCCTTCTCTCACTTTGCTTGTCTAAGCACGTGCAATCAGAAGACAAATGCAAAACAAAATGAGGGAATAATAGAAAAATCATGGCGAAAACTCCTCAAAAGAGCAAGGCAATGAAGTCACTGACATCTTATCTGCAGCTGTTTTGGGAACATCAGGGCAACTGGGGCAAGCCAGAAAACTGCATTCATCTGGAACAGGGGAACAGAAAGATCTGACAGCTCCCCAAACAAGGGGCAGGTTAGTCTGGTGTTGCCCCTCTCTCACACTGAGTCCCCATGAGTCCATATGGACGCTGCTGAGATCCAGCAAATTGTTTGCAGACTTGAAAGATAAGTTTTGCACATCGGCTTGTGGAAGAGGCTGCCAAGAACAACACTGTATCTCTAGGATTTACATACATATCAAACCATTTATAACACACCACCCCTGCACCGGTTAATAATCTGTATATGAGTGAGTGGGTGACAGGAGAGCAGGTACCACATCTGGTTCTCATGCCGAGGTTCTTCTGATAGCACTATGAACAATGGGAGGTGTTTTGAGCAAAAGTCGGATGTCCAAATAAGATCAAGAGAGGATATTTAAGGTCAGGGGAGAGCATGGGCCCACCTATGATACTAGATCGAGCTCAGGGGCTTGGCAGCCGGCACGGGTTAGATCAGCCCAAAGGTGGCTGTGTCAGAACCTGAGCAGTCTCTGCATCCTTCAAGGGCCAGGAGTACACAAAAACAACCCAGCCACTTGGTGCTCCAGCTGGCCCAGCTTTGCCAAGCCAGGGGCTCTGAGCTGCAGGACCGAGACACAGGCTGTCTAGACTGCACGTGCAAGATCACAGGCTCTGATCTGGGAGTTGGATGACAACATTTCATAGATGCAATATTATATTTTCTCTGGTGCCCAATAGCAATGGCTCCATGTCCGGAGGACCCTTGTAGGGGCAGCTGAATTCCTGTGGGGAAAGCTGCCGAGCCGCTTCGAGGATTTCCTGTGGCATGTGGGAGCTCAGCAGGCTGCCCAGAGCCCGGGATCCTGCAACCACAGCCTGTCCATCAGCGCATTGCCCCATGTGTGATTACAATGGTTTTCACCACCTCACCCCTCTCCGTCATGTGTTTATAATCACTGCCATTATTCTAGAGTTACAGAGCAGAAGCATCCTATGCAAATCAGGGATGCTGGGGTAAGCTAATGAATTGGTTACACACGTTTCTTCAAAAAAAAACCTGAGCCCTTGGAGAGAAACTCACGGTGTGCCATAGGAAACACAAATGCAGTGGAACCCATAAAGAGCTGAGTCACTATTTTTTTCATAGCACAGCTTTGCCCTAAACAGCTGAGTTTCAGATGCAGGACTTGCTGGGTTGCAGTGAAATCGTTTCAGGAAGTCTCACAGTTATGTTGCTCCAGTCTCACTCAAGAGACACAGGCTGGGCTCCTGTTTCTGCACATACTGGCAGCACACCCACTCTATCATCTCACTTTGCCTTAGTTTCCCCCATCTATAATCTCTAGTAATAGTAAAAAATCCTTTTCTCAGGGATAGGCAGGCCACCCTAAATGCAAATATAGCATCTAGTGCCAGTACAGTCCCAGCAATGCTATTGCAATTGAAATGGAGGAAATTTTTGTTTCTTGAAGTTTTAGGAAAGTCGGTGCTTAAGAAACACAGTAGCAGGACACCATTCCCACCTGCCTCCCCTCTTGCTTGTATAGGAGAAGGATAACTAAGCAGGACACATGGCCCCTGGGATGGCATCAAGACATATTACCCATGCCAACCTCATCACACGTGTCACCACACTGTCCCCAGCTGAGAAGGAGAGGGTGCTGAGCCTTAGCAGTTTCCTGCTTTCCCCTTAGGGCTAGGGTTGTTAAGATTCTCCCCATTAGCAGAACTTGCGGCTAAGGCCATGCATGTTATTTCTATTGAGCTTTGCCATCACCCTCTTGTTCCTGCAGCCCTGGGTGAGTGAGCTCATGCCCCAGCTACCTGCATGATGAGGACTGGCTCACACACACGGAGGGTGGTGAGAGCTAGGAAGAAGGGGAGCCCTACAGCAAACAGGGCCTGGCTACCAATAGTGAGACACAAGCCACTTGCTAAAGTGTCACGCAAATACCACCCAGGCATCTGAGGCCTTTCTGCAGCATCTGCCCCTTGCCATGGACTTCAAACACATTGCTCTGGGGTCCCAACAGTGATGGGGCCCTGTCCCCACCAGTGCATGTCCCAGCATGGACAGTGGCTCAGCAGTGCCCTCCCCTGTGCCTTGGTCGTGTCCCACAGCACCTGGACATCTCCACGTTCAGGGTGCCTGCCTTGCTGCCCAGCCAAACCCCAGTGTGACAGCGTAGGCAAAAGTCACCCCAAGGGTAGCACGAGAGAGTCTGTGGTCCTGCTGCCAATGCAGATGAAGCAAGTTCCTGTACGACATGTTGTCTTAAGAAAAGGTAGGAGACACTGCTCAGGACACATTAAACACATGCTTCAGTTAATTTATGTGACCTGGCACTCTGCAAGCTAATAAAACCAGTTTATGCTTTCACTTGCACATGATTAATGGCAAAGCTCTCCATCATATATCACAGATTGTGCCGTAGCTGGGACAAAAATATACAGATTATGGGAGAAATTAGGAATTAACAAAACAGCTGTTAACTGAGCTAGAAATACTCTGCCACAGTCCCGTTGTAAATCAGAAAATCACCCTGTGACAGTTCTCCCTGGGTCTTTACGCATTGGGCTGTTCGGAGTGGGACAAGCAGACAAGAACAAGAGGGTTCCTCTCTCCTAGGTCTCAGGCTGGTGCCTGCTCAGTGCAAGATGCTGGTTGGGCCCATGGTATCCATATTGCTGTCCTCAAAGAGCTTGGGACCACAGCAGGGAAAGACAACAGCACCAAGCTGGTGAATGTCTCTCCTGTATTCACTGGGCAGGCTGGTTCTCCCCTGGCTAGCAGTCTGGTGTATAACTCTAAGAGGGCAATTAACTTGCAGTAATATTTAATGTTTTTCCAAAGATGCAAAGAAAGGGAGCTTCCCCTCTCAGCGTAGGCAGGATATAAAGTGCAGAAGTTAAATTTAAAAGGTTGTGGTAAAGGTCACTCCAGGCAGATGCAAGTTTCCAAGAGGGAAGGGGTCAGCTGCTAGGAGTCAGCAACCTGGAGTCGCTCTGGATCACAACAGCCGGACTTCTGTGACTCATATGCTCACAGTGCTTGTCCCGGCTGACGCACGGTGCCCATCTTGCTGTGGACATTCAATGCAGGCAGCTTGATAAAAGTCTGCCTTCCTGCCACTTTCCAAATACGTTTATTTCCTGACCCAGGCAACATCACTGGGGCGGCAAGAAAAAACACTGGCAAACAGGCACATCCTTTGCCTGATTCTCAGAGGGACAGAGGCAGACCTTGCCCAGCAGGATGTGGGGAGCCAGGGCACTGCGACTGGTCACCTGCCACCAGCAGAAACAAAACAAAAAAGATGCTTCACAATGGTGAAAAATAAAATAGAGAGTAACGAGGGTATTTATGTCATTTCCTGATGGGCCATCATAGAGCATGATAACAGGATGGGGTCCCACTGTCAGTTCCTGGATAGCTCAGGCTATTTCCCATAACCCCAGTGACTAAATAGTGCCATGAGGGGAGCCTGAAGCCGTGATGCATCCTGCTTCCCCATGCAGATTTCTCCAGGCACTGCAGCCGACACCTGGTTCATGGGTTCATGCAGGAAGTGAGGAACCATCCCAGAGGGGTCGGATGCGCCCTGGGAACTACAAGCCTTTCACTGGCTTTGAAAGAGAGTCAAGAGCAAGTAAAAACATCCAGCCTTGGGAGTATTTGCCTTGCAAAGTGGCCTGGAGACCCTGGTTCCTACCCGCTGTCCTTGCTAGTCAGGGCCTCGTCAAGGTGTGGGGAGACAGCACTGGGTGGAACCACAGTTGTGGTTCATCAACCACAGAACCACTGTTGCCTCCAACAGTGGCCAATGCCCGGGGAAGAGCAGGGCAAGCTTGCACCAGAAACACCCATATTGCTCAGCAATCTGTGACCCAGATCACTCTGGATTCCCGACCCAGAGGTTATCTTTGTATAAACTGCAGGTTTTCCACTTGAATTATCTGAAGGGCTGCTTAGACTTTTGGGGATTGCTGTGCCCTGGGTAAGGCTTGCGGAAGGGAGCCCCACTTGCTCATCACGGGCAAAGGCAATGTTGTTTTGTCTGTGGGCAATGAAGATGGCCACAGAGAAAGCTGATCCCTCACATCCACATCATTTTAGGAGCAAATGACAAGATTGTTGCCACAGTCCTGGCCAGAGATGGTCCAAGCAGCATCTTTCAGGTGACAGGTAAGTCTTCAAATACGTGCCTGTATCCAGCAGGGAATGTACAAGCTCTTATTTTCCAGTCCTGTTACCCTGCTTGCTTTTTTCCAGTGGTTTGACAGCAGGGAATTGCAGCTCTGTTCCCTTCAGCCACACTCAGCTGTATCACAGCAGCAGGAGCCCTGGGCAGGGCAAGAATGCGTGCAGCAGTTGAAGGGCTGCACTGGGGCCAGCCGCCTGTGGCAGGGTCCTTGCTCTCGCAGCAGGGTTGCTTGATGGCTCATCTGGAAAGACAAACCCCCATAAAACTTTCTAAGAATTCAGATAAACTTCTCATGACCCATTAGGGCATCTCCACTTGACATATTCCTCTGGATCATGTGTTTAAGTCATCATTTTCTATCCCCACTTTCCAATTCTGTGACTTGCTGCTGGTGCACCATCCATCCTTAGACAAACATGCCTATTTGCTCCACTGAGACCCCACAGTTTCCTTTCCCAAGTGCCCATGATGAGCCCTTCCCCTGCTCCTGGAAAGCCTTAGCCTGCTTAGCGAGCTGTTGCTAAAGTTGTCCTGGGACCTGGTCACTGCCTAAGACATGCTTGTTGCCAGTTCCCAGCAGAGTTATTTAAAAAAAAAAAAAAAAAAAAAATCTAATTTCAGGTGAAGGTAGCAGACATTGACAGCATTTTTGCAGGGACTTTATGGTGTCCAAAATCGGAACTTTCTTTTGTTAAGACATGTCAGCCAAGGTTTTAAAAGGTCTGAAGTTATAATCTGGCACTTTAATCATATGATAATGTTTTTCTTCAGTTTTGACATGGATGTTGTTTTGTAGTATGAACTGAAGGGGAATTAGGCAGTATTTCAGTCACACAAAAATGATCTGCTTCAGAAATGAGTACATAGCCCTTTTGCTCCCAAATCACATAGTTCAATATACTCATAAAAATTCACAACCAGCTGTACAGCCTCTTACCAGTAACAGAAGGCCTTTACTAGCAACTTTGACGTTTTAATAGCTGCAGAGATACTAGTAAAAAAGTTAGAGAGTATTTTTTAAAAGTTGGATTTTGTTATTCTCTTAAATGCTATTCTCCTGAGGGGCAAGTACTAGAGGACTAATGAGGTGGTACTAGTTATGCCATTAATATTATTCAGCACTGTAAGATTGATCTCTTTATGAATTAACATTTACATCTGTATGGCACAAGGAATTGCTGACTGCAGACCAAACCTCCCTGCTCGTGGAGGAGCGACAGAAAGGGCCCTGGGCTGGGCTTCACTGGCGATCCCGTCACTTCGGTCTACCCTCTGCTCTGAGGCCATTTCTTTCCAAACCTGCTTAAAGCAGAGACCCTTGGTACAGAGAGGCATGTCCTGCCAGCAGCCCAGAGCCTTGTTGTTAGAGCCCTGTCCTAAAAGTGCAGCAAACACAACATGATCATCCCTGATGGGAATGATGTCCCTTGGTGGTGATGATGAAGAGAGAGAAGATAAGTCCTTCCTTCCTACCTTGTTGCTTACGTACCTTGTCGCCTACTTTTGCCACTACAGGCAAAACCAGCTGGACCAAAGCAGCCTGGTTCTTGGTCAAAAATAGCAAAGAAACTTGAAAACTGCTTTTATGAAAAAGAGGAGAGGAGAGGAGAGGAGAGGAGAGGAGAGGAGAGGAGAGGAGAGGAGAGGAGAGGAGAGGAGAGGAGAGGAGAGGAGAGGAGAGGAGAGGAGAGGAGAGGAGAGGGAATAAAAGACCATCAAACTAAAGCCAGACTACTGGATACAGGGTTTTTTTCTATGCCATACCCTGCAGACCAGCCACTGTGCAGAGAAGATGCTCCATTAGCCCGACCCCTGCCTGCAGCCCTGAGCTTGGCTCCATTGGTGGCTCTGGCCCTGCAAAAGCATTTCCATCCCTTTGAGACAGACATGTTTTGCTTCGTATATGATGTAAAATCAGTTTCATAATACAAGCAAAGTCTATCATAATCTCTTCATGCTCGGTGCTTATTTCAGAGCCAGCTGCAGCTGTCACAGCCTAATACTCTCTGCTTAGGATCTGTGTGTGCACAGCTGGCTCCAGCCCGAGCACCTGCCCACGGCCCTCAGGAGCCAGCCAGGATCACCCCATTGGGTCTGGGCTCTGGTACTTGACTTCTGGTTTTATTTTGAAACCCCCCATTAAAAACATGCCGAGGGGAGGGTGCCCTATTCAGAGACAGCCTGGTTGGATTATTTGGGCTTAGAGAGCAAAGTGTCAGGTTTGTGTTTAATGAATATCTCCATCAATCATCCCGGCTGCCCGTGGAATAATTACCTTGCAGAGCCCACAGCGGCAGGTAAAGCACTTGGCTCAGGACACAGAGCAGGCTTTATTAGAAGCCCTGCTGTAATACTCGCCGTTATTATCATTTGCCTTCAATTACATTCATGGTTGGTGCTTTGCAATAGATGGCTATTTATTCCTTCTCAAGGGCTGCTTCAGCAGGTACCTCACATTCCTGTGGTGGTGCAGTCCAGGGGTGCTCACCCCAACCTTTGAGGCATATAAACAAAACTTGCCAGTGGTGTAAGTTGTCTCCCCGGATGCTGCCGTGTTTGGTGAAGTGCAAACCACAAGCACTGAGCATTTCAGTGTCTCAGCTGCACGGACTTGGAGTCTTTCATGGTCATGTGTCCATGTGAGGATATAACTAGCTCTGAGAGACTCTCAAGAGCTGCAAGGGAGACAAGCTAGGCTAATTTTGTAAAGCTAATGGTTAAACAAAACCAAACTCATTCCCTGTGCAAGCTCCAGTGCCTGCAGTCATCTCAGCAACGAATTTGGCCCCTTTCACCTCTGCCCTTGCTGGCCTTTATCCCTAAGCATCAGTAGGATGAAATGCCCAAGCTATGGGCTTTAAAGGACTTTACAAGTTCAGTTTACAAGCTCCATAAAATTACAAATTCTCCCTCCCCACTGCAGAATTACCTTGTAAAACATGTCCTGTATTGTTTCAGTCTGACGGGTCAGGCAGCAAACGCAAGGCAGCATCTGAGTGGCAGCAAGCAGTGGAGGCAGTGCATCTGGTACCGAGCGGAGTCTCTGGCTGGGAGAGGAGAAAGCAGGAGGTGGACGTGGTCAGCAGCAAGTAAAAATAATTCTCTGCCTCATGCTATGGGAAAGCCCAAGGGCTAGTTCCACCTTCTGTTTCTCCTCTCTTATTGAGCAATTAATTGCAACGTACATTTTGGTCAGTTTGCTTCAGGGTGTGACATCCATAAGCATCTCTGCACATGCTTACATCCTAACCTAGCCTCAGCATCTAGGGCTGTACCAGGGCTGTACCTGGGACCATGTGGCTCGATCCTTAGCTAAGCATCTGGCACTCTGGAGAAAACTGCAGTGACCCTCCACAGCAAATGCCTGGCGCTAACGTGGCACCATGGCAGTAATCCACAAAGCCCCTTGCCCCATCTCAGGTAGTTCCTGCTGCTGATTTTATGCCAGAGGTCCGCAGAGGTCATGTACTTCGTCTTTCTGTGTTTCAGTTTGGGCTGCCTCAAATAGCATCAAAAAAAGAGCAGCAGCCCCAGTAGATGCACGCAAAACACTTTCACATCTTACACACGTCTACAACCAGAATGATTTGGTGTCAGGCTGAGCACAATGAGTCATAACTCACCTTTTCACTGGAGCTGGAAAAAATACTATGGACTTCTTGCCAGTGTCAGGACCATTGCCGGTATTTTTAACGTCATGGGAAAGCATCAGTTGAAGAATAAAGCAAATAAGGTCCTCCCAACATCAGCTGAAAGGATGGAAAGAAAAATTCTGGGTTCTGCTGATGGCCTGTGCCAATCCATCATGTCCAGAAAAACACTCAAGGACCTGTCAGGATGGCTGGGCTGTGCCAGCACACAGTGCCAGTCAGTCAGGGCCAGCAGGGAGGAGCGTGGAGGCATTGTGCCACCTGCAACAGCGGGAGAAGTCGGGCAGCCAAGGCACCTCCAGAGGAAAAAGCCTGAGGGAGCAAACACTGCCCCTGGAAAAAGCTGTGGCTCAATTTACTCAAATGCACTCTGGGTGTTGTACAAATGGGAGCCTGTCGCTGGACACAGTTTTAAAGATCTCTTAAAATACACTTGTTCCCAGAAATGATGACAGGTAACATAATCTCAGGGGCACCCTGAGAAGAAGAAGAGATAGAAAAAGCTTTGCCAACACAGATGGCCTGTGCGTGCCCCCCAGCCCTGTTGCGCCCAGTGCTGTGGCCCCGGCAGCTCTTCCTGAGGGTGACAAGCTCTGGGTGTCCTAGATTTGAGGTTTCATGTCAGGGCCACACAGTCTCGCAGAGCCCTCCTTTTACACCAGCTCAGGTGTCTCCAGGGATCACTGTTGCAACAGCTTCATGCAAGGGGGCCGAGCTCTCACAGGGACCAGACCATTCCAGGCAGTATAGGAAAGCAAAAACCTTTCTAAAATCCAGATGCAGTAATGACAAGATTTTATCCTTCCCTTCATTATGGTGCAGGATGTTTATGGGCATTTTTTTGCAAGTTTTATCTTTCCAATACAAAACTCATCTGGCTCTGAGCAGGGACTCATGGTGGAAAGGAGAACAGGGAGGGACCCAGGGTCTGTATCTTGTTTTCAAGGCTGGATACTGCAAGGCGCTCAGGAGTGTGGGGAGCGGGGTCAGGGCTTGGGTTCAAGCCCAGCTTTATGTCACCGCACAACCACCCAAGCCTTTTGCAGAGGGACACCAGGTTTTCCAAAGTGCTTGTCACTCTCAGCCTCCTCAGCACTTACTTGCCCTGCAGCTTCTCAGCTCCAACCACTCCTATCAGCCTCTGCCTCCTTCCTTCCCCAGAAAACCTCTTTCTGCTGGTCCCTACCTGTCCACAGGCTCTGAGATGAATTTCAGCCCGAGCAGAGGCAGTGCATGCCTCTGGCAGGCAGGCACCTTGCCGGGCTGCATCCCACAGTCCTGCTCCAGCCTGGCTGCGTGTCTGCAGGCAGAGGCAGGCATGGGCGGCTGCCTGATGGCTACCGGCCTTTTCGGCTGACGTCTTCAATCTGCAATGGCAGTGCCAATGTAGCTGCAACATTTCTTAGATGTTCAAGAGGACAAAGCTGATACGTGATTCCCCTGCTCACCCCTCTGCTAACTTTGGATGCAAACTGTTTACAAACAGCTGTTGTAACATCCCTGAGATCCAAAGGAAAACACTCTGCTAGAGAGAAAAAGATCTTAGTGTGGACTATGTCCAGGAATTTCATGAACAGAGCCAGGAGCTTGTTCAGATGTTTACCTTCTAGGCTCTGTGTTAATAGGGTCTGTGGAGATGAGAGGGTTTATCATTCATAACAGCTGTGACTGGAGTGGGGCTGCGATATGGTCTGGTGTGGAGGACAGCCTTGAGGAAGGGTGGCCATCAGGGAGGACAGCCATTGGAGGTCTGCGGGGACTCCCATGGCAGCAGCAGCAGCCACCACCGTCCAGGTGATTGCTACCTGGCCAAGACCCTGCAGGCTGCAGTGGCATCTCTGCTCCCACCACAAAACCCTGGGGCAGGGACGAGTGTGGCCCACGGTCCCCAGGGTGTCACCAGTTCTGCGACCAGCTCTGCTGGCAGCAAAACCTGGCTGGCCATGCTGTGCTGCACCAAGACGCGGCCCCTTGGCCATCAACTGTGGTGCGCAGTCGTCGACTGTGCCTGTGCCAGCCCTGTCAAGGCAGAGGGTGCTGCCCCCATGCTCCCAACACCGAGACCCCCAGGGAAGGAAAAAGACAGGTTTTCTCTCCCCGTGGAGCATAGAGCAGTGCAAAGGCAGTGTAATCTGGGACCATCGGCACTACCTCTGCCCAGCTGAGTCCTCACTGCCTCCACTGTGGGGGCTGGAGGAGCCGTGCACCGCCCCTGCTCATGGCTGGTGGCTGGGGTGCTGGGCGCAGGGTTGGCGTAGGTGCTGGGTCCCAGCCCGCTGTCTCCCTCCTCCCAGCATGCAGCACACTTGCTCCTCAGGCTTCCACACCGTAAGGGTGCCATTCCCGCTGTATTTAAAAAAGAAACCCTCTTGTCTTCTTGTCTCTTTATTCCATGACTCTCCCCTCTCCTTGCCCTACTATGTTCACTTTCCGTCAGCGGCATTGGCAGGAGGAGCTGCTTTCTCGCCGTGGAGAAAACCGTTGCTCAGCCACACAGTGAGGAAAATAATAGCTTGTGAAAAAGAAGCAATCAGATCCCTCGAGCTAAAGTTAAATTTTCTTTAAAAGAGTCCTCCTTTCTGGAAGCAGTTTCCTGCTTTTCTAATTGGTGTTTCTGAACGGAGAGAAAGAGGTCCCTGTTCCAGGGGTATTAAGCCCTTTAAAGATGCTTTAACTAACAAAGCAAAGATTAGAGAACAAGGATCAGATGTTTTTCCTATCAAAGCCTTTTCTTTTCTTTCTTTCCTTTTTTTTTCCCCACTGTGGATGTTTTGAGTCTCCTCTGGGCCGGGCTTCATTAAGGCTGTTAACTTCGTAGCACTGATGTCTCTTTGCCCAGCTCACAGTTTGGGTGGCCTGAACTAAAATCTCCCAAAGGGCTCATTACAGGTGGTAGGCAGACAGGGCTGGAGCCTGGGCCACACCACATATCCCTGAGAGAAATGTGTTTCCCTGACCAAAAAAGCACAATATTATATTCTTAAAACATTCCAGCCCCGTCTGGGTGTTCTCTGCATGCATTCCTGTACGTGGGATTATTATTGTAGAGAATTTATAAAGTCATTCATTTCTCTGGAAGTGTATGACATGGGTTTTGGTTGAATGGGCCCAGTGCAAACTTAGAGCCATGTGGTGCTATAAAAACACAACAGTAAATAAATCAGCAGGGAGAATTTACACTTCAGCCTTCTGATTGTTTTTACATTCAGAGGCTCAGACTCAGAGCCAGAGTGTAAAATAAATACCTGTAGCACCGAAAATGCAGCGTCACACTCTTGCCTGCTAGCAATCAAACCAGCAAAGCCGAGATACGTGCAAAGCAAGGGTGTTTACAGCAAGCTTGCGGTGACCTTTTTTTCTTTGGCTGCTTCCTATTTTTCTTGGTGATGCTTCAGATCTTTATTATGGTATTGTTGGTCATAGTGCTCCTGTGAGTGAAGGTTGCGTCAGGCCTTCAAGGGTTTGAGTGCTTGATTTTTTTTCCTGGGGGTTATTTTTATCACAGCTCTTCAGAGAGAAAAAAAAAGAAATCACTCCAGGCTGAAACTTGCCAGCTCCTGGGTGTTACCAGAAGGAAATCACGCTTTTCATCTGTGAAAAACAGGAATGAAAGGAGCTGGGAGATGGACATCCGTACTCTGTGTTTTCATGGTCCTGCCATTGCACAGGGAGCTCAGGGTGGGAGAGCCAAGTCCAGGGAAGGAGCCGCATGGGTTGAGGCCCCTCTCAAACCTGCCTTTGGTGGGACCCAGACCGGGATCTCCTCGCCACACTGACAAGGTGACCCTGCAGTTTAGCACTCCTCAATCAGAGGAATTTCTGCTGCGCTTGTCCCTGTATAATGTGAGAATGTCACTCAGCTGCAATTTCACCCGCGAAGAGGCAAAGGGTGAAATCATCTTTGATGGCATCAAATTGTTTTCGGAAAACCAAAGCTATTCTGAGATGGGTGGAACTTTCCTATACTGAAGTAAACCTTTTCCGGACACAAAAATGGATCACAAATCCTGTGAGGCAGTAAAACAACCCCTGGATTAACCTTCTCCCTGGGAGCCCCCCCTGCATACCCCAGGTTGCTCCGGTTGAGTTCTCCTCTGCTGACCATTGCACAAAAACAGATTTTTGCTTTACTGCCAAAAAAGCATTAGGGTTATTTACCACCTCAGAGCTGGGGCCATTGCCAGTTCCGATGGACCATTTCTCATTAGCAGTTAGCATCTATCTTGCCACCGATGTCTCCTCCAGGACCGATCTGTAAGAACGCCTGATTTTACCTGTCAGGCTGAAATCACCTCTTCCCACACAAAACAGATGCGGGGGACGTGTGCCAGCACTGAGGTGACTTTAGGTGACCTGTGGCAGCACAGTGCTTTTCTAACCCTCTGTCTGCCTCTGTCCCACGGCGAGGGACGGTAGCAATGGCTCTGCCGAGCTTTCTTGCTCTAAGAGCCTGCCGTGCTTTTTGCACACTAGACAAAATAATGCTGCTGGTGAAGGTATCTGAGAGCATAAGAGAATGTGGAATTTGGCTCAGTTAAAGGAACATATTACTGGCATTTGCATTTTCCATATTTTCTTAGTAAAACAAATCTCTGGTCTAATAAAAGGATGAGAATTAAGATAGCGTGGCTCCATGCCTTTGGTAAAAAGAGGTTGCTACATACACGCACCCCTCGAGTCCCTGGTGCATGCAAGGCTGAATGGGCCACCTCTTCAGGCAGGTTAAGACCTTGACAACTCTATTTTGGCGGCCGAAATCAGATTTAAGCCTGCAGTTCAAACGCACATGCAAAAAAGCGAACCCAAACTGTGTGTGCAATAGAGCTTGTCCCCACCGTCATGCCAATATTGTGGCTTTTAGTCTCTCTGAAGGTACAGAAACTCTGAAAACTGGAAGCACATCAATCTCTATGAATGCATTGTACAAGCCAGATTCCTGTTATCTTTAATAAGGGATTATTTTTGTTAGCCAGGCAGTAGAGTTATCGGATAGAAAAATGGAAGTATTTTCCTCTGGTGGGTCCCAGAATGCTGCCCTCCAGGAACAGTTCCCCCCTCCTCCAAGCCCCATCCCCAAGATCATCCTCCGCTGTGCATACACTTTTCATGGGTGAGGAAGATTTTGTTGAGGTTTTGGGTAATGGATCCTCTATGCTCACTTGCTCTCTGTTTGGATTGTGAAGGAGCCTTTCTAGCAAAGCAGTATTCAGTGGTGGTCTCCAGGAAAAGGCATTTCTTGCATTAAAAACAATAAAAGGCACAATGTTTTACAGACAGATGTCCATCAACAGCTGGCGCTGGAGTGGGAAGAGAACACCGGATCTTCTCCATCGTCACAGTGCTGGGGCTCTGCATAGCCACTTGTTTATTTAACAAGCTACATTATTAAACTGGACCTTGGGTTGTGAGTGGAAGCTCAACCCCCTGAAAAGCCTCTCAGACACTTTGATCGTTTATAAAGACCTACTTCAGAGACCGTGCACTTCACCAGGGCTGCAGGGAAGGAAAAGGGCAAAGTCTGTATTTCACCAGCTTTCACTAAGCTGGGCCATTGACTCAGCTTGCCTTTGTCTCAGATGTCTTCGGACTTGGCCTCATTTGCAAACTTAGCTGTATCAAAACCATGTAGTTGGGGCAGCATGCTCTGCGAGGAGCATGGGCACCCGGATGGGCAGAGGCCTCTGTCCCTGTCCCAAAACAAACACTCCACTGCAGGCAGTGCTTCGGGCAGCAATAGCCCCTTACCCGGCCTCGCAAATCCCACTTGCACTTGGCTTTGAGCCCTTCTCTATCCCACCACTCCTGCCCCGGCCGGGCACTGGTTCAAGCTATACCAAAGGCCAGGAAGGCTCTTGGGGCTCCCAGCGTGTGGGCGAGCCCTGGGCAGCACTGCGTCCTGCCGCTGGTACCTGGGCTCGGGCGGCCGTGTGCCATGAATACGTCAGTCCTCTCCGTGCGGCAGCTGCCCCCTAACTTTGTCACAGCAGCTGTTTCCCAGGACACGGCAACACTTCCAGCTAGGAAGGGAACATTTTATCCAGCTGAGACTGGCCGGCAGTTTAAATGGGGAAATGTAATTACCCACACTTGAATTTGGCCTTGAGATGGCATCTGATGTTTCTGTTTGCGGTGAGCACCCGTCATGCTCGTGTCAGCCCTCCCTCGCCGGGACACCCCGCCTGCCTGTTGGAGGCAGCACAGGCACTCAAGATGGAGAGTCCCATGTCCAAAGATGCCCTGATAATTCAAGGCAGAAGAAGTTAAACCAAGACTTTCAGAAATACACTGAAAATCCGTCATTGCCCCAGGTTGTACCTATTCTCCCATCATCTGCAGGGAGATAGGGGAAGCACTGTGGGGGCTGTCCTGGGTGGTGCCACCCCCGCAAAACCGGCATGAGGCCCCTCAGTTTGGGCCACAAATTACTCCCACGAAGTCTTGTTCTCTTCAGTCACAGCCACCATTGCTTCTGCTTGGGCATTTGTCCCCTGGATTTCCCTTGATTAAAAAGTCTCTAGGTAAAGCTGGGATCAGCTGAGCAGCTCTTTGCCGTGCCCTCCCTGCCAGACCCCTGCTTGCAGGGGCACAGCGCATTGCTTCAGGGGCAAGGCAGGGTCTGCCCCCCAAAGCTACAAAGCTTTTCCTACTAGATACGGCAGTAAAAGCAGGGCCCTTCCCTGACGCTCTCTACATGCTGGAGGTCACATTTGTCTGGATCAGCCCCCCACAGACACTGTGAAAGCCTGCCAGATGCCTGCCAAACTCCCAAAGCCAAAAACCCGCTCTCAGTGACGGCAGCACCCAGCCCCCCTCACCAGAGCAGGCTGTTCCCCCAGGAATTGGGCACTTGGACTTGCTAGTGTCAGCCTGGCCAGCTGCTAAAGCCCCAGTGGCTCCACAAACTGGGCAAGGCAGGCTGATGCCCAGGCTGCCGTGGGGACCCGGAGGCGCTCTGTGGCCACCACGTGCCTTGGACGAAAGACTTTGCAAGGAGGCAGATTTTCAGTAAAGGAGCCCAAAGCTGACTCAGTTGCCAGGCCGAAGGGGAGGTTTGTACAAGCCTTTGGGTACAGAAAAGCTGTCCTGCGCCAAGGTCTCCCTCTGAGCGCAATGAGAGAGAGCGCAGCGCTAAAAGCTGAGCGTGTTTTCCTGCCTCCACTCACCTTCAGACCTGCTTGCCTCTTCGGGCACAGCACAGCGCTTCGCCTTGGACCAGACAAAACTCTTGTAGGTTTGTCAGAGCGTGCAATAAGGTGGAAATTGTTAAAACCTGGCATTGAAATGGAAGTGCTCTCAGCACAGCAACACCAAGAAAAGCACAGTTTCTGTGGATTATTTTGCAACGGCTGCATACTTTGATTGTTTCAAAGAGATTTTACATTTCATTTTTTTCTACTTAGCCAATTTATTCTTTGTCCATGTTTTCAAGAAGTCTAAAATCACTACAGCACAACCCAGCCACTGGGCTGAAAATGTGATATTCCCAAAGCTGTTATGTAGTCCTAGGTATTTTGGACTCTACTCCTGACACAAGTAACAAAAACAAACACTTGGAACAGATACGTAATTTTAACTAGAAGCCAATCTAAGTTTTAGGATCATAAACAGCATAATCATTATTTATACTTGACTAACTTGTGTTTCAGTGAAACTTAAAAGTTTCTGTTCTGTGTTCACTAAGGTTGTCATTTCAGGTTGGCCAAAATATGCTTCTGCTAAAGAAAGCAAATGGAAAATAAGAAATTCAGACTCCAATAGCAGCATAATTCAGCATTGGATACAAAGGTTGTGTTTACTCGCTCTGAGCCTAAAGTTAATCCTATTCCATATATCAGCTGCTGTACTGGAAAGGTTGCACTGGACAATGGGATTAACTTCATGCATGAAGAGCCACCACTGAGCCCCATTCTTGGGAATTTCCATTATTCAGCACTAGACCTGTGCTGCAGTTCCTTACAGTCCAATATTTCTCTTCCTGTAGTTTTATTCTTGATGAATAGCCCCCATTCTTTCTGCCAGCAGCAGGGATTTGGAGAACTGCTCAGAAGTGATGGGGCTGTTAACGAGATGTGCTGCAGCACCAGGCAGGACAGCCTTGCAGGGGAAGGAGCTTCCCAGTAGCAAAAGGCTGAGAATAGACATGGGATCTGGCACCGTCAACACACAAGTTACCTCCCATCAGCTGAGCTGCTGGAGCTGCTTTTCACACTTCTACCTGCGCCTGGAGGTAATGCACTTCAGCTGGACCCTGAAGAAATGCACGCTTCTTGGCTGGTGTTTCCAGGACTGACTTAACAGCATAAACTCCACCAAGAGTCAGTGAGACTCGGGATGGTATTTTCAAGAGAGTGCAAGCATTTTGGCAGCCTGCATCACATCTGCAGTGTATAAGGGTTCCTATTTAATGCAGATAGTGCCTAGTGAAATTAGTAAACCAGTCAAGAGGTCAGGACCAGTATCACTCTGCTTTATTCATTTTTACTGATCTTTGTTCTCTCTCTCCATTGTTGACTAGTGTCTGGATACCTTTGGGTGGCAAACCTGTGGGTATTCAGCAAACATGCACTTAAGTACTTTCTCACCTTTGAAAATAGGGCTCCACCTCCTAAATCACCACGGTCCCATGGTGTTGGGAAATAACCCATCATGTGTAACAAGCAAAGCCCCTGTATCTGCACGGAAATCCATGCAGCCTTACTGACTCTTGACAGCTTCAGCAACCTCCATCAGCTGTCCCACATCGTAAGCAATTTAATTGTCATCATTTCTGCCGTACAACATGTAATGTCACAGCCAGACACATGGATCTATGTGAGTTTATCACTGCATGCTCTCTACACAGTTTTTCTCTCCTGTTTTGAGAGACCTTGCTGTACCTCTAAGAAACTCTACCTCAGAGCCCTGCGGTGTCCGTCCCTGCCGTGAGGTGGGTTTGCAGCTTTCCCCAGAGGCTGAGCTGTTAATGGGGAAATCGCCTGGGCTTGGCCTCCCAGCAGACTCAGGTTTCCATCAGCAGACACAGGCTGTTGCGGACTCCCTGAAGCTTCGGGCAGATTTTCTGTGCGCTGCTCAGCTCTCACATAGCAGAGTGATGCCACACAGGGGTGCTAAAACTTCTTCTATAAAACGTCTTCTTGCAAACCCCATTGTTTGACTATGGGAACTTGCCCCTCTGTCCGGAGGGCAGATCCAGCAAAGCCACTCTGGGGAGACTGCCTCTGACCACCCAGGGGCTTGCCTTAGGCCCCATTCTGCAAAATGATCTGATACCTCTTAGACCACAAAAGTAGAAATAAGACAATTAGTGTGGAGGAGTGGGGTGAAGCGGGCTTAAAAGGGATGAAAGTGAATTTTCTGTTTATAGAGAGATATGATTTTTTTTTTTAAAGAAATGCACACTGTCTCTGACTTGCTTTTCTCATGAAGCTGTTGTTACCTGATGGGTTAGACATCTCCTTGGAAAAAAGAAAACTGAAGCCAGTCAAACCACTTGCTGAATAAATGCAGGTCTTCTGCAGTTATTTCAGAGGACAAACTCAAGCCAGACAGAGGATTTTCCTATCTTAGAGCATTAATAATCCAACAGCAAGTGCTGTCTGGTTGTGAATAAGCCAGTATACGGTATTGCATATACAATACGTAGAATTAATTTCACTATAATGTGGCTCAGGGATACTTTACCTGGATCCCTTGCTGTGTAGGGCTGTATACTTCATTATCTTAAAGGGTGAATTCATCTTCTCATGGCTGTCACGAGCTTGGGGACCATGTCACCCACCGTGATGGTCCTCCTTGCTGCGAGGGAAGGACCAGTGTGTTTTCCCAACAGCAAGGGGTGACACAGCAGCCACTGCAGCCCCAGGGCCCCAGCCTCCGGCCTTGCTGGGGGACAGGCTGGCCCTGGAAGCCACTCGGCAGCTGACCACTGCCTGAGCAGTAACGCGAGCCCTGGCGATGGCTACAATCGTAGACAAATAGTAATAAATAAGCAGCAAAGCACTGTGGCTTGACAAGCCTTGGGCATCCCCAGGGATTTGTAATGGGATATGGAGGTTTTCACCTCCTGGTCTCTGGTTCACATTTCAAATCCAGCCCCGCTCCGAAGTGACCAAAGGTCATTGCCAGGCTCAGTCGCCCGTGTGAAGACATAAATGGCTTCATTTCTCTAATTCCTCAAGCGAGGCTGGAGGGAGGGCTGGATTTGTTTGGGTTTTATGGTCCTGGTGGAACAGCCCGCCAGCAAGGCTATCCGTGCACCTCTCCGTCCAGTCCCCGTCCTGGCTGTGTCTGGTGCCCGGACACCTACCTGGCAGCTCCCAGGCACTGTGCCTGGCCCCAGCCCTTAAAGCACAGAGGGGGTGGCTTTGCTCTAACTGAATTCTGTGCCTCATTTTACTTTTTCCATCTGTAAAGCTAAGCAAGAGTGTGCATTTTTGGTGCATCTTCTGTACAGGGCCTGGGAGATTTACAGAGCTTGCTGCAAGTATGAAGCTCTGCTATTTAATTGCAGATCCTCAGCCTGTCCCCAGAGCTTGGTCCTGGTCCCTGTGGCCCAGATGTCATGGGAGGGCAGCAAATGGGTCCTTCTAACCAAACCCTGCATGAAAGGCAATGGCACCGGTCCAGCTTCCCTCGCCAGCTGCACCCTGGTCCCATGGACAGTCCTGGGGAGCCTGGGCATGGTCGGCTTGCCACGGACCATGCTGGCTTTGATTTCCTTAGTGGCATCTCTCTTTCCCCCAAACACCAGACTGCAGCTGGGACCAGGGGAAGAGCATTTATGACCCCTGCTCTTCCCCTGTTTCGCTCTGCTGGCAGGGAGGTGGCCAGGGCTGGGGTGTCCCTGCCCCTGCGCCCTTGCAGGACCACAGTGCTGGTGCTCATGCCTTGCACCAGACCTTTGCAGCGGCCCCTCCAGCCCGCGCATTTCTCATACCATTCAATGGGATATAGGGTTCATTTTCCCTTCGTGGCTATCACCAGAGCAGCTCAGGGCTGACAGACGGACTTGCATAGGTTTGCAGATTGCTCTGGATTCCCAGGCATGGAGGTGTTTTATAAATATCCCCTATTATTATGGTGCTCTATTAATAACTGCCTTGGGGAACAATGGGAGCACACAACAGCTTTGGTCATCCGATGCCAACCATCCGAGCCTCCGCGGGGCCATGGGACATTCCCAGAAAAGCATCTATTTGGGGAAGCATAGCATTTACACACAAGCCCAGGGGATGCGCAAGGCCCTGGAGGAGGCCGGACCATGGTGCCTGCTCCTGGTGACACGCTGCCTGGGCGCATGGGTGCTCCTCACCATCCTGGGCCCTCCCTGCACCAAACATGTGGCGGGGCCCAGCCTGTCCGCAGACCTCCCCTCACCCCACTGTGGTGGATGCATCAGGGCTGTGACCCCAGGGATCAAGTCCTGCCTTGTTCTTTCCCCCAGCCGTGCCAGATGGGCACAGCAGGCAGGGAAAGGACGTGGCTAGTGGTAAATTTGGTTCTGCCCAGACACTCTTGTGGTTGCAGCTCTTGCAAAATTTGATGAACACTCCCGGGAACATGTCCTGCACATTGTCACAGCTACAATGTCTGCATTGACATGAGTAGTTCAGGATGAGACAGATTTTGGGCAATGCTCAATCAAAAGGCATTTTGGGGGTGAGATGGGACGTTAAAGAGGCTGATGGAGTGACCTAGCATGTGTCCTTCTGCAAGCCACCACTTCCCACTCGGGCCAGAGACAGGGAGCTCATTGGGGACCCCGTGCCAGCCCTTGCTGCTGCACGTGCCCCCACCGTGCCCAGGCAGAGTGAGACATCCCTCCTTGTCGTGCTGGGCACATGGCAGCAGGGCTCAGCAAAGGAAGAGGAGGGAAATGAAAGGAGTGAGCCCAGTCCTCACGAGAGGCACGAGGGAGCCCCGCTCCTGCCGCGTGTTACGGTCCCTGCTTGGGATCCTGCCAGGTTCACCAGGGAAAACGGTACCGGGTTTTTTTTCACATTGTTCCTGGTGGCTGGGCACTTCCTGAGCCCTTCCAGCATCGTGGGGAAGGGGAGCAAGAGGAAAATGGAACCTTTTTTTATTTTCCTTCCTTTCGCAATTTCTCTGCGATCACAAAAAGCCATATTGCAGCTAATTTTCCTGCCTCCGTTCACGCGGGCATTTTGCAAGGGCACAGGAATTCCTCTATGAGGGACACGGGCTCTTCTGATGCCCTGCGGCCAGCACCATGCCTCCCTGAGCTCCCCGAGCCACCAACTTATCAGCTTCCTGCACTCAGGAGCTGGGGATGCAGCATCGGGCCCTGCATCCCACCCACTGCCCTGGCCTGTAGTGGCAGAGGCAGGGAGCGGAAGCAGAAGCAAGCGCAGAGCCAGCAGCACCGGGACCTTTGCAGGGGCAGAGGTGGGAATGCAGAGAGGCAGCGGAGAGGCTGCACCATAGGGCTGTGACTCAGCAGCCCCAGAGCATTCAGGAAGGGCTGTCGTCCCTGCAGGGTCGGGAATGGGACAGTGCTGAGAACTAACATAACTCACCAGACTCCACTTGCAGCTGCTGTAACTGCAGACCTACTTATCTCACTGACTGTGCACTGCTTTACCCGGCTAGAGAGAGAGGTCTAAAAATGTGAAAGGAAACAAAAGTTGCAGAGTTTTGTGCTGTCTGTTCATAACCAGGTCACTCAGCAGCCACATAAAGAAGTTGCAGAGCTCAGCAGGTACCCAAGGGGACTTCCTGTGTGATATGAAGATGAAAAATCTTTCAGTTCATCACTTCTGGAAAAACAGCGGTTTTGCCTAACCTGAATGTTTCCAGGGCCCCAGCGGGAGTGCAGCCCTACCCTCAGTGCAGGCAGGATGCAGCACAGATGCTCTTGCTCATGGGAGAGTGCGTGTGGCCACTTTGGTTCCCTCGTGCCATGCTGCAGTTTGCCAGTGAGGGAAGGCCATGACCCCTAGGGCGTTTCAGCAGGGGCTGGGCTGGGAACAGGCCTTCTTCTTGCCCCGAGCATGATCAGAGCCCTGATCCAAGCAAGATGACCCGGTTCCGAGCATCCACCACCCACTAATTCCTCCCCGGTTCAGCTTTCACTTGCTTTCCCTTAGTAAGGACATTCTTTTTCTCTTTACCAACTGCAAAGCTGGGGAAACCTAATGCCAGTATTAAGAAAAATACTTTTCAAATTATCCTTTAGTTCCAACAGCTTAATGTCCTTACACATGCTTAGTGTGGAGTTTCAGCCTCATCTGTCTGCAGCGGGACAGCCCGCCCCGGTTGGGAGCAGCAGGACCCCTTTCATGTCGATGTGCCGGTCCCCGGGCCAGCTGCAGAGGCCGCGTGGAGCATCAGGCCCTCCCAGAAGGAGACTCCTGAGAAGGGCTGAGCATGAATAGCTGGTTAGGTTTTTAAGGTTGTATCCACCCATGCTGGAAAACATGCGATGGGTGGAGTGGTCCTTCTTTCACTGTGGGTGGTGCTGAGGGTTTCTGCAGCCCCTGTGCTCTCATGTTGGCTCTGAGAGCAGGAGCTGGTGCCCATGACTTCAGTGTGGGCATGGCCGTGCTTCATGCTCTGTGTGTGTACGGCACCAAGTGCAGGGAAGGACTAACCCATGGCACGAGCCTGGGGATTTCATGCTTGCCTGGCTGGAGGCTCTGCCATCATCCCCTCAAGGTGGGAATGTGAGTTGTGTGCCAGATGGGCCCGTGGAGAGCAGAGCAGTCGAGGCGATGACATCTAGGGGTTCTGTGCAGGCACAGATGGTCCTTTCAGAGAGTAACAGGACAGGCAGGGGCAAGGCTGCAAGGTGGTCTGCTGCTGAGCCCTTCCTACCTCCCCAAGCCACTGGAGCCAGCAGGAAAGCAGCCATAAGCTGGTGGGGATGGCTGCAGTTTGTCAGGTGCTTTTCCAGTTGCAGTGGTTAGAGCCTGCACCCTCAAACCCACGCTGCCCCACCTGCGCAGCTCCCCTGCATCGCATGGCCATCCTGCCTGCCTTACCTAGGGTTTTCTGGGTGAGGGAACGCATCACCCCAAAGCAGGGCTGCCCTCCACCCCCTGTCCGCTCCCCCTCCTGCCCCCTCCAGCTCCACAAATAAACACGGAGGTGCTGACAGCTGCCAGGTTTGGCCAGAAGTCTTTTGACAGAAAATTGAAGTCCCTGCTGCGAGGAGGGTGAGCTGGGGGGGGCGCATGCTTGCAGGGCAGCCAGGAGTGCGGCCGGGCTGAGGAGGCTGCATTTTTAAAGCAAATTCAAACACCAGCCTGATGCTCACCTGAGCAGGGAGAGCTGTGAAAGCCCAGCCCAACATTTAATTTCCTTTTCTCTCCTTTTTTTTCCCCCTGAAGTAATTCATATGTAACATCTGGCATTCATCTTTTCTTTCCTTCACACGCACAGCAGAAACCCTGGTGTGAGTCATGTCCATTTAAATATGGAAGCACATCATAAAACCTAATGGAGAGTCCAAGAGGTGAGCTTTTATGTGGTTAAAACTCATAGAGAGGTCAAGATTGTTTGGTTTAAACATGGGGGGTCATTCTGCGCATGAAGGTGGTCCTCTAAACCTTTAGAAAGGCTTGTTTGCTCAGTGCGAGAACTCAGCTCAGCACCCCGCAGTTTTACTGTCTGGCTCCCGATGGTGCTGTGACTGCTGCAGGGAAGGGCTGCGTCACCGCAGCGCTCCCCATCATCAGCGCAGGGGAAAGACGGGGCGTGGGCGGCGGGCCGCATCCCGCAGCCATGGGGAGCCCACGGCCTCGTGGAGGGGTCCCCAGCCAGCAGCAGAAGTGCGAACTGGGGCTGTGCTGATGATGGGGTTTTGAGGTTGTCACCTTGCTCACGGCAAGCAGCAGCGATGGTCATGCTGCCTGTCCCACAAGACCGGGGAGCTTTGCATTCACCCATCGCCTGTAAAACCCGACGTTTTATAGGAGAGAGGAGTGTTAACAGTTCATTTCTCCTTATTAAACTCCACTTTTGTTTTATTGACTCTGAAATAATTTTTGGTGACCGCTTATTACTACTTTATTGGCTAGTTTATTGTGACTAAGCGCACAATAAAGCGAACCTTCTGGTTGGGGCTGGTGTAAAGATGCTGTTTGATCTACAAATCCTTTTGGCTGATGTACACTATCTTGAGCCAAAACTGGGCGTCTGCAGCCCGTCTGGGGTCAGACGGTCCCTACCCATCCCGGGGACAGAGTCTCGTCCCAGTGACTATCCCAGCCATAGGCATGAGTGAGTCCCAGCCTCTGGAAGCAAGGGCAGGATCTGCCCCTCTGCTTCTGGAATAGACCAGCTCAAAGCTTCAGGCTCCTGCTTGTGATCCCCAGGACAGGGATGATTTTTGACTGTAAGCAAACAAGTCAGTCAGGGTTATTAACCCTGGATTATATCAATGTGGATAATTGATGTAGCCAAAATCACGTCCGACTCTCTCTTCAGCGCAGTCTTGGCTGTGGCAGGTGCCAGAGTTGATCCATCCCGTGTCCTCAGACACCTGCTCTGACTAGAAGCTGCAGATTTAGGATGCAGTTAAAATAATGCCAGCCAGGGGCGAAGTCCCTGACAACTTAGAGGCATTAAGCACTTAGGGTCTGCTCTGTGGTCCTCCCTCCCTCCAGCCATGTTTCCATTACCATAACAACATCTCTGTTTACTGCTGGTGTCCCTGGTCATCTAACGCTAGCGTGCCGAGTATCTTGACTAATATAAGCCCCTTCCTCAGCTGTCTTTTGAATTTTCCACTGTTTAATCTCCAGTTGTCAAGTTGGCCCTGGATTGGATGATGGTAGCCTGCACAGTCACCTCTGAGAGCGAAGGAGGAGGTGACGGTCCCTGCTCGAGACTCTCCCTCTGCGCCTGGGCTCTGCCCCAGTATCATATGGCCACGGGGCCAGTGCAGCCAGGTTTTGGTGTGGGACCAGCCTTTGAACAGAATCAAGGAGCAATGGCTGCTCCCTGTGGTGGTGGGGAACCTGCCAGGTAACCGATCAGCATATCCTGCCACTGACCCCGAAGTCTGGGGTCTGAGCAGCAGAGGCTGGACACCTCCCCTTGCCCCAGGGATCCTGGGGATGCTCGTCATGCCTCCCGCTCCCTTCCTGCAAATGCAAGAGACAAACAATTCCCTCATCTCGCACCAACCTGCTCTGTATCCACTGCGCTCGCCTATCCATCACCCACCAGGCTGCTCTTGAGGAGAGCAAAGCGAAGCTGGGTTTCTGCGTTCTGGCTAATCTGTGGTTTCTCCTCTGCTGAAGACATTTAAGTGCTTGGGAGAAGGTGCGATTTCATTTAACGTCGCTCTGTCCTGTCTCTCACTGCTTCCTGCCAAGAAACTGTCAGTTCCAGCCGAGCTTCCCGTTTGCTTGTTCTTTGCCATACCATGAAGTCTGGGCTCAGTTTGCTCCTATAACTGCAGGAAAACAAATCCATCCTGCCCTTACAGCCCAGGGCTGTGCCTGAACTGCCCTGGGCCCTGAGTTTGCTCCTCCATTATTCCTTCTCTGCCAGCCTTGCCCCTGCTTGCTGCCAAAAGGCAGAGGAAACGGGATCTCATGCTAATAAGTAATCCAGGTCGAGCTCTTGTTTGAACATAGTCAAAACGGCCCCTGTCCAGCCTGACTTGCAGCCTTTTGCCTTGCCAAAGCTGAGAGAAGTGGGGAAGAGTCTGTCGAACCGGGCTGCTTTTAGACCCAGACTTGTGCAGAAGGGAGACAGGGAGCAGGACGCTGACACTGAACCCCCGTTGCTCTAGCTTCTCAGCAGGGCACGATGACGGAATTTATCTTGTTTCCTCAGCCCTGTTCCCCGGTCACTGTCTCTCCTGCTCTTTTTTCATTTTTCAGGTACAAGATCTGCTAGTCCTTCCAAGGGGTTTCCATGCAGGTCTGGCAGAGATGCTGCCATATGTTTTTCATTTTGATAACTCCCCTATGGTGTCTGTTATCACCCAAGTCTCTATTAAGATTTATTCCTGTTATTGTAGCAGTCATTTTCCCCACTACATGTGCATTGTATTTGGAGAGAGTCATAACCACTCTCCACATCCAACAGATGCTGTAGTCAGAGCGACTCCTGCTCCCATTTACCAGACCTTTCTACTAATATGGGATTTCACCAATAACCACAAGTGCTGTTCGCTCCCCAAGATTTCCGCTCTGTCATTTCTTACTGTGTTAGCAGCAAAACACCGATCAGAGCTCCAGTCCCTCGCAAAGAGAAGGTTTTGCTTGGCTTTGCTTTTCAGCCACTTTCCCGTTGAAAGCAGAGGGAGACTCCTGCTCCTGATGGCTGGAGGGCTGAGCAAGGACAGGGGCATGCAGACCTGGGGTGGGCAATGGCCGCTGTGAGAGGGGCAAAAGGCTGGTTCCCCTCGTTCGTAGGATTTGATGAGGGTGGGCTGGGGAAGGGGATGGGATCTGCTGGACCTGGTATATGGATTTAAGAAGAGGCCAAGGTGCCTTGCATGGGGCTGGATGCAGCCAGGAGGGACCAGGCTTCCCTGGCATTGGTTTGGTGGTGCCCTACCACAGCTCTGCCTCTTGGCAGCAGGGTATGAAGGAGATGTCCCCCCGCCCCGGAGGCTGGCAGCAACCCTGGCTTCACGGCTGCTTTGCTCTTGTCCCTGTCGCAGGCAGCAGCGCAACTTGGGCTTCCTCAGCGAGGCAGCCTGCCCGCAGCATCCACAGACCCTTCCAATTTGCCCCTCTTTCATCCTGTAGCAGTTTGGTCAGCTTGTACGGAAGAAAGGAGCTCCAAATGCTTTCCGGGCCTAATAATATCCATCAAAGCATTTCCAGGGCTGAGGCGAGGATATACACTGCAGCACGCAGAGCAGGAAATGGGCTCGGGTTTTCCAAAGCTGCTTCTTCCAGCCAGAGCAAACCACAAGATCACGGGAGGACAAGAGCACTGCGCTCGTGGCTTTGTTTGCCCCAGAAGGAATTGATTTGATGAGAAAGGAAATTGGCTTTCTTTAATCTGTCCTTGTGCTAATTCCGCAGAGGAAGGCGTGAGCATCGGCAGTTCCCGAAACTGAACCACCCCTCAGTGCCAGTCGGTTCGTGCTATTTGTGGGGAGGGCCGTGTTTCCCAGGCCATGGCCCACGGGAAGCGCCCACGGACTGCGGTGAGCCGTGCGTGGCAGAGGCAGAGAGCCCTCGCCTCCAGGGCTGGTGGCCAGCGGCCAGCACAGCTCGGGCCGCGGGTGTGTGATGGATCCCCTGACACATGTGCCTTCCTCAGATGACAGGGGTCCCGCTACTGGCTTCAGCAGGGCCAGGGTTTCTCCAGCAAAAGCTATGAGGAAGGAAACAGCTGTGCTTCTGCTCATCTCTGGGGAGTCTGACTGTGCGCCTTCACATCTCTTCCAAACCCTGTCTCTGAGCCCAGTAGGACAAGCAGGAGGATGCTCCTCATACATCAGCCACGTGTGTGAGAACAGGTTAGATTCAAACACCCTTTTCCATGAAAAATATTCTTTGAGAGAATCGCAAGAAACATAAAAATCCATGGGAATGTGGATTCCTGACCGGTTCCAGGCTGGCATTTCAACTAAAAAAGGGGAAATGGAATTAATGAGTAGGAAGAACAAGAGCTAACTAAGATGTCATCAGAGAAGAGCTAGAAATGGTGCAGTGTTATTTTATACAACAAAACCTAAAAATACAATAAATAAATTATACAAAAACCTAGGCCAAGATTATCCTGGATCCCTTTCAATGCCAAACAGCTTTCCCAAGGTGACTAAACTTCATCACTGTTGCTTGCACAGGACATGGAGGTGCAACTAGCAAAGGGATTTAAACGTGCCGAGTGACCCTGGGCACCCCGTGTTGAACTTGTCTGAGGCACCGCAGAGGCAGCAGTGGGAGCACTGAGCCTCTCTCCGCTCTGCTCTGCTTCATTATGCTTAGTTAGTTTAGTAACACACCGTTGCCCTTAGCAGGGCTTGTGCAGGGATTACAAAGCCTATTGTAAGGGCTTCCCAGCATTTGGCAAAGTCCCTGCCCCTTTCTTTCCGTGAGATGCCTGTTAAGGGGTGCCAGGTCTCCGGCCAGGACTCTGCAGGCAGGAGCACGCAGGGTGCAGGGCACATCATGCCTGCAGGCAGGGCTGGTGGGTACAGCTGAAGACCGAGGCAATTCATACTTCACAGCAGAGATAGCCTTAAGCAGCTCTGCCTCTGCTCTGACCCCCCGGCCGGCCGGGCCCTGTGCCTGGCAGGCCCTGACCGCAGCGGCTGGCTGCTCCAGCAGCCTTCAGCTCCAGCAGAGACAATCTGCCTGTCCCCAGCACACACTGCAAGGTACCTGCCAGGGTTGATGGGGTGGTGGAAGCAGGAGCTAGAGCAATGGCCTGAAATCCTCAAATTCCTTCTGCCCGGGGAGAGGGATGTGCTGCCAGTAATATTGGTGCGGGTCTGCAGGGAGACAGAAGGGACCACCACTCCTGCCTCACCTGCCCCACCACAACGCTCTGAAAAGGGGTGAGGTGTCCCCCAAGGCACGAGGAAATAGCAAAAGGAGAAAAACCCACAGGTCACAAAATCCCCTGAGAACAGGCACATCCACGAGTGGGTAAAGGGAGAAGGAGAGGATAAAGGAGTAAAGCAGGCTGGCAGAAGAAACATCCCTTTTTTTCAGACAAACATGGGCTCCAGGAAGGGTCCTGGGCTCATCTTCAGGTCTGGTCTCTGCTCTCAGAGACTGCACTCTCCCATATGACTCTAACGTGCGCGAGCTGCCCTCAGTGACAGTGCAGAGCTCGCTGCCTCTCAGCTGGATGTGTTCCAGAGGGTACAGCTCCAGCATTGACGCAAGAGGAAAAATCTCTGGGATGGCGTTAGTCAGTTTTTATGCTGGCTTGGATTTGAAGAAGCAGCTGACGTCGGCTGAAGCATCCGTTCCTTATGGTGCTTGGGTTAAGTTTGCAACATGTCCAATGAAATGCCCGGCAATGCAGGGAAAGGATTTATCCCAGTGGGAGCCCTGTAGATTGTGCAGCCTCCCATTAGCATGCTGAGCCCTGCGGTTTATTGTTTGTTAATTTGTTTGTGCTAACACACTGTGTTGTGTTAGCAATTAATATATAACATCATCTGCCACACCAAAACCCCATGAAAACATGTGAGCTCCAGAACAAGCGATGTTGATCTGTTCTTTGCTGTGACAGGGGACAAGGTGGAACAACAAGGCACGTCAGGGGTATTTTACTGGCCTAACAGAAAAGGGAAAAAGCCCTAACAAGGGAAAAATCCTTACAGGATGGTCTACAGCAACTGCAGGCAGGGAGCGTTGGGGGACACCTCGTCTCCTGGCAGGGACTGCGCCCCGTAGTGCCCCTCCATGCGAGGACTGCGCCCGCCTGGCTGCAGCCCCGTGCAGGGCGGCACCATCCGGGCCCCCACGCAGCCAACCCGCGTGGCCACCGCAGCTCCGCTGTGCACGGCGCCTGCGTGGGTCAGGCCTCAGGGGCCGCACCCGAAAGAGAACCAGGCTGCCTTCAGCCAAAATAAATGTCTGCAGAGGATGCTGCTGTGGGACTGAGTGAACGTAAACCTTCGGTGCAACAACCACGACCGAGTCATGGAGAAAGGCCTCCCCTTCCCTCTAGCGACTGGGTGCCTTGAAAACGACTCTTGCTCCACAGAAAGGATCTAGCAAGAAGCAGCGAGGCAGCTGCTTTCCCTTTGGATGCAGCGCAGCGGCAGTGTCCTCCTGCGCTCTGCAAGGCTCCTCGCTGCTCTTCCCCAAACTTGCGCTGCAATAAGGAAACACGCTTCAGCTGAGCCTTTTTTGGCACCTCGGTACTGGGAGGGGGAATCCTTCTTTCAAACTAAAAGCGCCTCGTTCCCCTGTAGCTGCAGCCCATTTCCCTGCGTGCTCAGGGAGCGCAGGCAGCCAGGCAAGAGCTTCCCGCTCCTTGCCGGAGCCAGGGAGCAACTGAGGAAGGGGCCAGGCTGGAGGGGACGGGCACAAATTCACTCGCACATATTAAGCGGCAGACGTGCGTCAGCCCCAGGCAGCAGAGCAGCACCCCCGTACGGAGCTTTTTGACGGCAGTAATGGACATTAATGAGGACAGGAATGACAGAGAGTGACTGGTTTTAGAGGCAGCTCCCGGTGCACTCAAAACCTGAAGAGCTGGGGTGGGCTCCTGCGGAAGCCCCAGACAATGACCCCAACTGCCAGGTCCCCCTGCCCAGGCCACCCCAGAGCTCCCAAGGGAGCTCTGCACTCTGGAGCTGGGCGGGTGTCCCAAAAACTTCACAGCCCCAAATGAGGGGCCTCGTAGGGCAGCGGCACTGCAGGAAAGCAGGGATATCTCACTGGAGAAGCATGAGCAGTGGTAAGGGGCAAGGGGGGAGAAAAAAAAGGAAAAGGAAAAAAGAGGGGGAAAGGGAGAAACCCCGCCGGCTGTGTGCTGGGGGAGAGGGGCTGACAGTTTTATTTCTGAGAATTTCCCTGTGCGTGATCTCTGCATTGGGATCTGCAGGCAAGTGACCCCATAAAACCAGCCCAAAATCCCCATGGCAAATAACGTGGAGCCAAGGCTGGCAAGCAGGGGCCAGTGGGGGGTGCGGGGGCTGCAGGAGCCCAGCCCCGCTCCCCGGGGCCCTGTGGAGCCCCACATAGAGCCACGGGCTCCCCACCATGCCCGTCTGCGCAGGGCCAGGCAGCCCGTGGAGGCGCATCACTGCCCATTAACCACAACACAACTGTTTTTCATGAGGATTGTGCTGGTTATAACAATAATTATTTATTATTGGATGCTTTCTTCCTCGAGGTGCTTATGTATATCCCTGGAATTGTTCAAAAAACGGGCAGAGGTGGCACTTAGGGACATGGTTTAGTCTGGTCTACCCTTGATTGGCTTAGAGTAGACTTGGTAGTGTAGGTTAATGGTTGGACTGGGTGATCTTAGTCTTTTCCAGCCTGAACGATTCTATGATTCTATGATGTCTCTTCTTTTTCTTTCATTAGTTCGTTCTTTCGTTGTCTCTCTCTTGTTCTTTGCCTCCCTCTCTTTCTCTCTGTTTCTGTATTTCCCTTTCCTTTCCTTTCCTTTCCTTTCCTTTCCTTTCCTTTCCTTTCCTTTCCTTTCCTTTCCTTTCCTTTCCTTTCCTTTCCTTTCCTTTCCTTTCCTTTCCTTTCCTTTCCTTTCCTTTCCTTTCCTTTCCTTTCCTTTCCTTTCCTTTCCTTTTTCCTTTCCTTTTTCCTTTCCTTTTTCCTCTTCTCTTCTCTTCTCTTCTCTTCTCTTCTCTTCTCTTCTCTTCTCTTCTCTTCTCTTCTCTTCTCTTCTCTTCTCTTCTCTTCTCTTCTCTTCTCTTCTCTTCTCTTCTCTTCTCTTCTCTTCTCTTCTCTTCTCTTCCCTTCTCTTCTCCCCTCCCTCTCCTCCCCTTCCCTCCTTCCCCCGCCCCGAGCCCCGGACGCGGAGCACAGCGCGGCGGCCCCGCGGAGCCCGGCGGCCCGGGCAGGAGCCGCTCCCGGCCGCCGCCGGAGTTGGAGCCGCGCTCCGTGGGGCCGCGCACCTGCCGCGGGACGGGGCGGGACGGGACGGGGGCGAGCGGGGGTCGGGGCGAGCGGCGAGCTGCGGGGGGAGCGAGCCCCGACTGGCGCCGGGCACCCCGCGGGGCTCCGCGCAGGGACGCGACCGGCACCGAGCCGCGGTGCCAGCACCCCCAGCCCGAACGCCCCGGGAGCGGGCAGGCGGTGGGCGAAGGCCCCGCACCGGCTGGGCTCGCCGTGCCTTCGTCCGACTGTCCCTGTGGGCTCTGGCCGCCTTTCCCGCGTCTTCTTCTGGTGCTCTTTTTCTTTTTGCTTTCTCTTTCTGTCTTTGTCTTCCTTCCTTCCTTCTTTTTTTTTCTTTCTTTCTTTCTTTCTTCTTCTTTTCTTTCTTTCTTTCTTCTTCTTTCTTTCTTTCTTTCTTTCTTTCTTCTCTTCTTTCTTTCTTTCTTTCTTTCTTTCTTTCTTTCTTTCTTTCTTTCTTTCTTTCTTTCCTTCTTTCCTTCTGTCTTTCTTTCTTTTCTTTCCACCCTTTTCTTTCTTTTTCTATTTTCCCTAATCTTTCTTCTCTTTTCCTTCCTTTCTTTTTCTTTCTGTCTGTTTCTTTCTTTTTTCTTTCTTTCTTTCATTCTTCTTTCTTTCTGTCCGTCTTGCCCTACTTTCTGTCTGTCTGTCTGTCTTTCTCGGTGAGACCTGGTTAGCACATTTGATTTGGGGATCTGTTAGACAGATTCGTTAATTTCGGTTCCTACAGTTCAAACGTCAGTTGCAAAATAATACTAACAGTCGCCGTAGTCGGAGCAATAACGAGGATGACTGTAATTATAGTAACAGTAATTATCGATAACGATCTCAGAGTAAACGCCAGAAAATCCCCGTTTTTCCTGGGACCCGCGGGGACTGCGGGCTCTTTTCACCTGCCGAGATCTCCCCGGTCCCCTCTTCACCTCCCCGCTTACAACGAATCCGCGGTGTCCGCGGCTCCCTTAGCCGAACCGCTGCGAGCTGTCGCTGCCGGGCAGCAGCACCGCTGCGGCCGCGCTGCCCTCCGCATTCCCGCATGGCTCCGTCCCGGGGGCCGGGGCTCACCCCCCGGGCCCGGCCGTGGGGCCCAGCCGGGGCGCGCCGCCGCGGGGCCCTGCCTGCGGGAAGCGTGCGGGGAAACACGCGTGGGCGCGGAGCGCCGTGCCGCTCTCCCCCGGCAGCTCTGGCTCCCGCCGCGCCGAGCCCGGGCCGGGGTCTGCGGGGTCTGCGCCCCCCCCCCCCCCCCGCAGCCCGGGCTCGCCGGGGGCCCGCCGGGGCGCAGGGGCTGGGGGCGGGAGGGACGGCGGGGCCGGGCGAGGGCCGGGAGAGCGGGCAGAAAGGAGGGATCGCGGGAGGGACGAGAGGAGAGATGCGGGCGGAGTGGTGAGTGCGAAGGGCGGGCGGAGGGAGGGCGGCGGGCGGCGGGGCTGTGTCCCGGCCGGGCCCCGGGGGCGCGGGGAGAGCCCGTCGGGGCCGCGGAGCACCTGCAGCACGGCCCGGGCTCGGGGGCGCGGGGGGGACGCGGGCGGGGGGACCCGGGCGCCTCGGCAGCAAAAGGGCCGTGGCCCGGAGTGAGCACGGCCCCGGCGCCGGAGCGGGGCGGGGGTGTCCGCGCCCGGGGGCACCCGGCCCGGGGGGAGCCGGCGGGGAGAGCCCTGCCGCGGGGGCACGAAGGCGGCAGCCCGCCCTGCCCGCCCCGCCGGGCCTGACAGGTGTGCGGGGTGCGGGGTGCGGGCCCGAACGGGGCGGGGGCGGCAGCGGGTACCTGCCGCGGGGAGAAGCGCGGCCGGGGCCGGGGGAGGCGGTGGCGCGGCGGGGCCGGGGGCTGCCGTCGGGGGGGACGCGGGAGTCGTTGCAACGCGTCGCTTCCCTCGGTGCCGCCGCGGCCTTGGGCACCGCCGGGGCCCGGGCGGTGCGGGGCGAAGCAGATGCGTGTCCGCCGAGGCGGAGAGGGGGGGGGTCCTGCCCTTCTTCCCCGCCGACCCCGCGGCGTTTCCGCAGCGCGGAGCCGTTCCCGGCGGCCGGGCAGCCCCGACCTCCCCTCCCACCTGCTGGGGCGAGGGGAGAGCCGGGGGCGGCAGAGAAACCCCCCTCGCCCTCTCCCTGCTGCCCTTCCGACAGCCTCTGGGCTCGCTCCGTTCCCCCCGCCCCGACCCGGGGGGCCCGCGGGCCCGGGGCAGAGCCGCATCGCTGACGGCGGGGTCGGCCACCGCCCGTCGAGGCTGGACGCGCCCCGCAGCTCCGGCCCTGCGGAGCGGCCGGGGGACGGGACAGGCGCCCGCGGGGCTGGCCGGGACGCCCGGCAGACGCGGTCTCTGGGTTTAGGCCCTTTTGGGGGTGCAGGAGAGGGGACGGGCCCGTTTGCCGCTCCCTCCCGTTTGCGCTGCGGCTCCGCGTTTCCCCCGCGGCGGGGGAGCCGGGGCCGGTTTCGCCCCCACGTCTGCTCAGCTCCGCCCGGCGCCGCTCACGCCTGCGGGAGCCCTGCGAGGCCGGGCGCGGGGTGCGGGAGCGGGGCGGCGGGGTCTCCTCTCGGGGATTTGGGGGCTCGGGGCTGCAGCCCCGCGGCTCGGCCGGGACCCGCTGGCAACGATCCCCGGCCGGTGCCGTGCCCGCGGCAGTGCGGCAGCCCCGGGCGAGCGGGGCGAGCGGGCAGGCCGAGGGGCCCGCCTGTGCCCGGGCTGTCCCCGACGTCTGTCCCAGCCAAAGCCCCGGGGCTTTAGCTAAGGAGCGGGGAAGGAGAAAGGGATAAGCCTGGGAAAAGGTGCGGGCAAGCAAGGCACGGGCAGCGACCCCCGAGATCCCCGGCTCTGCTGGGGCGCTGGATCGGGGCTTTTCTTAGTTTCCGGGGGGGGGGGGGGTGGGGTGTTGGAATTTTGCTTCCCCCTGGGGCAGAGGCTGCGCAGAGCCGGGCACACCTCGGGGGACGCGCTGGAGCCCCGCGTCGCGCCGGCAGCAGCCCTGGAGCCGCTCGCCGCTCCCCGCTCCCCGCTCCCCGCCGGCGATGTCGGCCCGAGGTGCCCCAAGGAAACCCCGTCCCCTCCTCCGCGTGTTGCCCGCAGGGACGCAGCGCCGGTCAGCACCGGGACGCGCTTCTCCGCGGCGTGTCCCTGAGCTGGGGTGGAAACGGCGCGGGCCGGGAACCGCGCCGCAGGCAGCAGCAAGGAGGCGAAACGCGGGTGGTGTCACGCTCTGCCCTTATGCCGCTCGCTGCAGGAGCATATGCTCAAATATGTAAGAGGAGTCTAGATTTTTCTCTGCAAATATTTTTACCGCATCCAAAGATAATATTTCAACAGAAGAATCAAGCCCCGCAGGCTACAGACGGGGCAGCTATATATAACCCGCTTGCTCACTCCGGCTCTCCGCGCATCGCTCGGGTTATGCAAGCCCCGCCGCGGCGGCAGCCACCGGCGCGCCCCACGGCTCCGCCCGCCCGTCGGGGCATTTCCCCCGGCGCCTCGGTGCGGCCGCCCGCCCGGAGGGACCGGCAGCGGGGCTGGCAGCGGGGCCGGGCCGGGCCCGGCGGGGCGGTCCCGCCGCCTCGCCCCGCGCCGATGCGGAGGGAGGGCCCGGGGGACGCCGGTGCCGCAGGGTGAGTAGCGCCGCAGCCTCGCCGGGGCGGGGAGGGCGGCGGAGCGGCCCCGGCCCCGGGCGGGCCCCGCAGGTGCCGCCGCCGGGAGCGGGCTCCACGCCGGGCCGGGCAGGGGCTCGCCGCCCCGCCGGTGCCTTTCCCTTCTCTCCGCTGTTTGGGGCGAAGGAAACGCTCAACGCCGGCGAGTGCTCTGGGGGCCTGGTGGCCCGGGGCTCCCGGCGCGGAGGCCGGCGCGGTACCTGCCGCCCCCCGACGTGCCCGGCCCCCGCCCGCTGCCGCGGCTCGGGCCGAGCCCCCGCGGTGGGGTGCGGGCCGGAGGAGAGGGGAGCAACCCCCCCCCCCCCCCCCGCCCCTTCTCGGTGCCGGACATCCGCAGCGTGACGCCGGGCTCGGCTCGGCCGGGCTCGGCTCTTCCCTTCCCTTCCCTTCCCTTCCCTTCCCTTCCCTTCCCTTCCCTTCCCTTCCCTTCCCTTCCCTTCCCTTCCCTTCCCTTCCCTTCCCTTCCTTTCCCTTCCCTTCCCTTCCCTTCCCTTCCCTTCCCGTCGGCGGCTCCCGGCGCCGTGATTGACACCGCCGGCCCCTCCGCCCGCCCCGCAGCACATCCCATCCCTCCCCGCCGGCCGCTCGCCGTGCCCGGGAGGCGGGGAAGGGCCTCCCCAGCCCTTTGACACCGTCTCGGCAGGAGTTTCACTTCGCTTTCGCCGCCGCCGCCGCCGCTTCTGCAGGCAAACACCCCCGGCTTCCATGTGACGCCTCCCAGCCCCTGGATGGGGGAAAGCGCCTATAAGGGAGCCACTTTCCCTACGTGCAGGAGAAAAGGAGGGGACGGGGGGGCAGAAGCAGGAGGGTGGCGGTTGGGGGGAAGGGAAGAGAGAAAACAAATTAATAAATCGCAGGGAAGGAAGTTGGGGGGAGAGAAACTGAGACCCCGGGGAAGAAATTCGTGGGGTTATTTATTTATTCCCCCCCCCCCACCCCCGCCGGTTCCCTCTCGCTGGCAGGGCTCGATCCAGCCGTCGCGGTGCTCGGCGCTGGCTGCAAAGGGCCCCGGGGAAGTTTCTTGCTCCCCAACGCCCTTCCCGGGGCGGGGGGGGTGAAACAGAGGGTTTGGGTTCTATTCTGTTGGTTTGGTTTTGGTTTGGTGTTTTTTTTTTTTTTAAGCTTCCCTCCCCCCCACCCCCCCGTCTGGAAGGAGGGGGGTCTCGCTCGCACCTCCCTGGATGGTGCGGTAGAAAGGAGGGGAGTGAGGGGGTGGGAGGGGGGGCTCGTGGTGGGAGGCTGCCGCGGCTGCTGCTCCTGCATTGGTGTCTCCCCTATGGACGAAAACAGCCCTCTGTCTCCCAAGGCAAATGCTTTCAGTATCGCCTCTCTGATTTCAGTCGCCGCCGCCGCCGAGCAGGCAGGGAAGGGAGCGCTGGAGGAGCGCGGCAGCGCGCCCGCCCGCCCCGGCTGCCGCCCGCAGAAGATGCACTTCAGCACCGTCACCAGGGACATGGAAGGTGAGCGCCGCGCTCGGGCCCGCGGGGCCGGCACCCGCGCCCGCGCCGCCTCGCAGCCTTCTCACGGCTCCCGGCCCGGCGGCGGCGCCGGGGGCAGCGCACGGAGCGCGGCCTGCCCGCCCGGCCGCTCGGAGCGGGGCTCGGCGCTGCGCCCCCCGGCACGCCCGGGCCCCCGCACCCTCCCGCGGGGAGCGAGGCTCTGCCCCGGCGGCGGCTTCCGACGGCTCCGCCGCTCGCACCCGCGGCTGCTCGGAGCGGCCGCAGCATCCTCCGGCGGCGCCGGCCGTGCCCCGGGCGGCGGCGGGCCGGGGCTCGGCTCCCGCCGGCTCTGCAGCCCCTGCCCGGCCCGGGGGCCGCGGCGGGAACGAGTGCAGAGACCCCCGGTCCCCTCGGGAGCCTTCCGGCGGCGGCGGGGAGCCGCGGGAGCCGTCCGCCGCCCGGGGCGGCCTGTCAAGCGCCGCAGGGCCCGCTCGGGCCGGCGGCCGAGGGCTGCGGGCCGGGGCCGTCCCGGGCTGCGCGGCGCGGGCCCGGAGCTCTGCTCCGGTCCCCGCCTGTTCCCCCTCTCTGGCCCGGGGGTGGCAGGAAGGGGGGGCTGCCAAACCAGATCCGTCTTCCCCTGTCAGCCGCGGCCCCGGAGCGAGGGACGTTACCTGCGGCACCGTAGCTACACGGAAATAACAACCGGTTTCTTTCTTTGAGTTCCCCCCCTCTTTCTTTTTTTTTTTTTTTTCCCTTTTTGTTTGTTTGGGGGATGGGGGGAGTCTGCTTTGTCCCAAATGGTGTGCGGCGAGGGAGGCCTTCTGCAGAGATAGCACGGGCTCTGCACCGCCGCGGCTCTTGGCAGATCCCTCGGGTTTGCAAAGGAAAAAAAAGAAGGGGAAAAAAAAAAAAGAAGGGAAAAAAGGGGGGGAAAGGAAAAAAAAAAAGAAAAGCGCCGAGGCAGGCAGGCAGCGGGAGCAGCGAGCTCCCCGCCTGCCCCGGGGGGAGCGGGGCCGGGGCCAAGCGGGAAGGGGGAGGCGCCCGCTGGGCCGGGCGCGGGGCGGGAGGCGGCGCAGGGCACCCGCGGAGCGGCGCGGAGCTGGGGGAAGCGGGAGCCGGAGCGGAGCCCTGACCGCCTGTTTTTGGAATGATTTCAGCTATCTCCAGCCCCTGGCTCACCCAGCTGTCCCATTTTTGCGATGTTGCAGCTTTCACGGCCAACAGCCTGAGCAGCCTGAACGCCTCCGGGGGGTACCACCTCTCCCCCTCCCCGGGGGACCCGTACGGACAGCATGAGCCGCCGCACTACGAGCCCTGCACGGCTCCGCAGCACCCGCACCCGCCGCCCCAGCCGCAGCACGGCTACCCCTTCGGCGGGGCGGCGGCGGCCGGGGCCAACCCGCCGCCCCCAGCCCCGGAGCCGCCCGAGGGCGCCGGGGGAGCCGCGGCGGGGCCGGCCGCCGTCTCGGGCTGCTCGGCGGGGGCGGCCGCCGCGGCCAAGGCGCCGGTGAAGAAGAACCCCAAGGTGGCCAACGTGAGCGTCCAGCTGGAGATGAAGGCGCTGTGGGACGAGTTCAACCAGCTGGGCACCGAGATGATCGTCACCAAGGCCGGCAGGTCAGTGCGGGGCCCCGGCCGCGGGCTCCCGGGCTGCCCGGGGCGGCGGAGCCCGGGTCCGCCGCTTCGGGGGGAGCTGGAGGCCGGCCGAGGGCGAGCTGCGGGGCGGCGCGGCCCGGCGGCTGCCGTCATCCGATCGCAGCGCTTCTCCGGCGGGCAGACCTGCGAGCTGCCGCGGCCCGAAGGCCTCGGGTGCTGCGGGGCGGAACCGCGGCTCCCTGCGGGCCGGGGGCGAAGGCGTGCGGGGCGGCCCGCCGCGGCTCGGCTCGGCTCGGCTCGGCCCGGCCCGGCCCGGGGGAGCCGCGCCGCTCTCCCCGCCGCCGAGCTTCGCCCCCGCCGGGCGCCTTCGGCTCTCGGGTGCCCCGCACGGGGCTCGGAGCCCCGGTCGCGGAGGACGCTGCGCTCCCGGTGCGGGCAGCGACGGCTCAGCGGGGAGAGCAGAAGCCAGCCGGGCGCTACCTGTAACCAAACGGGGCTTTGGCACGGGCAGGTCTTTTCCTCCCGGCGGGGAGGCAGGCAGACCCTAATTCTGCACCTTGAACCGTCCCCCGGGACTGGGGCGTTTCCCGACTATCGAGGACCGAGCCCGCGGAGCCCGGCTCTGCTCGGCCCCGCTGCGGCCGCCGGGGGCTGGGCTCTGCGGGCCGGGGCCGGGACCCGGCTCCCGGCCGGGAAACAAAGGAGGCGGCTGGCGGCACCGCGTTAGAAACGAGCAAAACGGGGGCGGGCGGGAGAGGAGCCCCGATCGCGGCTGCTCGTTACCGCACTGAATTGCGAGCGCCGGGAAGCGCCGCGGCGGCTCGGGCAGAGCTGCGGAGCTTTCCCGGCGCAGGCTCCGGGCAGAGGCTGCCTGGGGGGGGGGGCATTGCTGCCGCTCCGGCCCCTTCCCTTCGCTTAAAGCGATCCGGCGGGGCGGGGGGGGAGAAAAGAAAACCAAACAAATTAACAGATCCCCCGGTGCCTGCTCTCAGCTGGCCCCGGGGAAGGCTGCAGCCCCGGCACTGCCGCAGCCGCCGGGGCAGAAGGGGCAGCGCGGCCGGGCCGGGCTCCGCTCCCCAAGGGCGCGGCGCTTTCGAGGGTCCCGAAGGTGCAAAAAACGAAATCTATTTATATATGCGCAGTTGCGGTTTTTTTTTTTTAATGGGCGCTTTGCTAAAATTAAAAAAAAAATCGGCGCCGTCCCCGGTGGAACAGCGGAGGGGCCGGCGCTGCGCTGCGGGACCCCGGGCGTGAAGCCCCGCAGACGGAGCCCGCCCGGCGCCGCGGCCGGGGCTGCTTTCCTTAGCGGAAAGGGTCGCTCAGGCTGCAGGCGGAGGCTCTGCAAACGGGAGCTCTTCGGTCTGGCTTCCTTCGCTCTCCCCGGACAGCGAAAGGATTGCAAATACCCCACTCCAAAAGGGCTGGGAAACGAACCAACTCGCTTGGAATCAGGGGCTTTTCCCCCCGCTCCTCTTCGTTTATTTTATGACTCCGACGAATGTCCAGACAGGCGGGTAAAAACAGGAGAAAACGGAGTAAAAACCAGCAGGAAAAAGCTCAGGGAAGGCGCTGCGAAGCCCCCTCTCTCCCCGCGCCTCTGGGCTGGCCCTGCTGTTTGTCTAGGTGGGTCTTATCATCTCGGGTTGTTTGTTTTAAAATTAAGTTTTAAAACAAGAAACACCGGAACCGGAGTTAATGGGGGCTTTTACACCTTTAAAAACAATAATAACAGAGGGAGCGATTTGAAACGTCCTCCCGAGTTTGCTAAAGCGTTACAGGGAGGGAGACGCAGCCGCCCGGTCCCGGTGCGCCCGGCAGCGCGGGGCCCGGGCGGGAGGGGGCGGCGGGGCCAGAGCCCTTCCTCGGCCGGGGGCAGCGGCACACAACCGAAAAAGCGCCGGGAAGGGGCCCCGCAGGTCCGGCCGTGGGCCCCGGGAGTGAGCCGGGGGGGGGGGTCGCGATGCCCGGCTTTGATGGGGTTGTTTCTTCAGCGGGGGGGGGGACTTTGGTTTTTCAACGGCTGCAAACCCCCTTCCCGAAACGCCGCCCGCTGTCGCTCGCTTGGTTTCATATTCGGGGGGGGGGGGGGGGGGGAAGAAAAAATATATAAATATATATAAATATATATATAAGAAAACCGAAGCCGTAAGGAGCCCCGACGCGAGGGCGCATCCTCGGCGCGTCCCGCCGGGGAGCCGCGGCCGGGCCCCGTTCCCGGTGTGTGCAGAGGGAGGGAGGGACGGGGGACCCGCCCCGGCCCCTTCCCTTAGCCCACTCCCCATCGCGTTTGCCCCGCGGCCCCTCGGAGCAATTGTGCCCTCCCTGAGCGTGGGACCCGCGCCCCCGCCTTAGCCTGGGGTCCCCGGGGTCTGCGCGGAGCAGAGCAGCGGGGACAGCCCCGGGGCCGACCTGCCCTGCCCGGGACCCCCGGGCTCCTTCCCGCTCTCCTTTCGCCTCGCAAAGGTGCCGGGACCGGCAGCCCGAGCGGGCTGCGGCAGCGAAGCGGAGCCGGGAGGGGCTCGCTGGGAGACCCCCGCTGCCCCTGGGCCCTGCCCCGCGGGGTGTTTGCCCCTCCGGGCTGCGGGAGGTCTCCCGCTGGCCCCAGGGACCACGCTGCTGCTGTAACCGCTGCTGTAAAACGGGCGCAGGGGTTTTTTTGCGGGGGCAGAAGCTGTAGAAGTGGGAACTCGGTCCCCTCGCGTCGCCCGCAGGAGGTTCTGGATGTGCCCCCCCGGCTGCCCGAGCCTCCTGGGGCTCTACCCGCGGCTCGGGTGTGGGTCGGGAGACGGGGAAATGCCTTGCATCTGCCCCAGATCAGGGCAGCTGGAAGCATGGGGCGAATTCTTCTCACTCGTGTCTCCCCACGGCAGCGGCGGCGGTCGCGCCTGTCCCCCCCGGCCCCCGCGTCCCGCCGGGGACACACTTCGGGTGTCCGGCTGCCCCGGCTCGGCCTGCGGGATGCTGCCGAGGGCCGGGGGACACGGCAGCCCCTCTGCCCGCCCGCATCTGCCTTCTCCCCCCGTTCCGGCCGTTCCTGCGAGGGGACCTGACATGGCAGCCCGGCGGGCGCCGGGGCAGCCGGAGGGGAAGGGCCGGGAAGGCTGTGGGGCTCCCGCACCCGGCCCTGAGCACCCCCGGGCCGGGGACCCCCGAGGGGCTCCCCGCTGCGCCCCAGCTCAGCTCCCCTCTCTCCTCTCTGTGCCAGGCGCATGTTCCCCACCTTCCAGGTGAAGATATTCGGGATGGACCCCATGGCTGACTACATGCTCCTCATGGACTTCGTCCCCGTGGACGACAAGCGATACCGGCAAGTAACGCCCCGCCGGCCGGCCCCCGCCGCTGCCCCCGGGCGCACGGGTGGCTGCGGGACGGGGAGGGGAGGCGATGCGGCCGCCCCGGGGTCCGTCTCACACCGTCGCGACGAGTTTGGGGCCGGGAGCGGCGCGGGCAGCGGCGCAGGTTCCCGGGGGGGCGGCAGGGCAGGGGCCGCCTTGTGCTGCCCAGAAAAGCCCGTCCCGCTGCTCCCCGTCCCCACCCCGCAAACGCCGCGTCCCCCCTAACAAAAATCCCCCCCGCCGCCCGCCGAGGGCCGGGGCAGCGGCCCGGGGGTGCCGGCACTGCTGGCGGTGCCGGGGCTGCCGTGCTCGCCGGGCAGCCCGCGGGGTGCTCGGGTGAAGAGAGCGGGTTTTGTGCTCTGGAAGGAGCAGCGGCCGTCCCGGCCACAAAGCCCTGCCCTGGTTTCCACTCCCTGGAAACCGGCGAGTGGCAAGGGCCGCGATGCGGGCTGCTTCGCAACCCCTTTAATGTAAAGACAGTGAAAGGCGCATTATGTATTTAGCTTCAGATCAGGACGCCGAGCAGGCAGCCCGCGTAGGAATCTCAGGGTCCGATATATAAATATTTAGACAGATATCCAAATTCTCAGGGCGTCCTAGAAATGTTTGCTTGTCAAGGGAAGTGGGATATATAACATCCAATTGAGTATATCTTTAAAAAGTAATGTTTCTGCTGGAGTCCAATGGTGTCTAATTCCCCCTGTGCAAACACTGGCTTTTAAAGTAAACACGTGTATAGAAGATTGGTTTCTCTGTTTTAAATGTTACTGTTGAATATGTACTTTCAAAGAATGAAACAAGGCTGCTAGACTCTGGACCTGCTATTAATCTACACATAAATTTCCACTCTTCACGTAAAGCCAGAACATTACTGTACAGAGGGCTGCCTTTCACCCTTTCCTTTAGAGGAAGGGGGGGCTTTCGTGGCTCCTCTCCCAAATCTGCGCAGGTAGCTATAAATTTCCGCCGCCCCGCAGATTTCTCTCCCGCCAGTTCCATCAGCGACCTGATGAAATATTATTTCCCCACCCCACCCGCCGCGACGAGCCTGGCTGTGGGGACAAGTCGCTCCCCTCGTCGCCCCAAGAAGCGGGGGGTGGCAGCACGGGGCCGGGGGGCTGCAGCCCCCCTCGCTGGCCAGGCCCCCCCGGCCGCGGCTGAGGGTGCTCCCCCCGGCAGGTACGCCTTCCACAGCTCCTCCTGGCTGGTGGCCGGCAAGGCCGACCCCGCCACCCCCGGGAGGGTGCACTACCACCCCGACTCCCCGGCGAAAGGCGCGCAGTGGATGAAGCAGATCGTCTCCTTCGATAAGCTCAAGCTGACCAACAACTTGCTGGATGACAACGGGCATGTAAGTCGTGCCGGGGGCGAGGGTGTCGAACACGGGGCCGCGCCGGGGGGGGCTCCCCGCGCCCTGACTCCCGTGGGGTGCCCCTGCCCGCCCCCAGCCCCCGCTGCCCCCCGGGGCCGCGCTCGCCTCGCTCCATGCTCCGCCTGGATCAGTTATTGTCTCCTTGCTCGTTTTATCATTCAGATCATTTTGAACTCCATGCACAGATACCAACCGCGTTTTCACGTGGTCTACGTGGACCCCCGGAAAGACAGCGAGAAATACGCAGAGGAGAACTTCAAAACCTTCGTCTTCGAGGAGACGCGCTTCACGGCCGTGACCGCCTACCAGAACCACCGGGTGAGGCGGCAGCGGGGCCCGGGGCAACGAGGAAGTGGGGTCGGGGTCTCCCCGGAGGTAGCAGGGGCCGCAGGCCGGGCTGCGGGTGTCCGTGGGCGGCGGGGGTGCCTGGGGGTGTTCCCGCCCCCCTCCCCATCCGCCGGGCCCTCCCGGGGCCGCGCAGGGGAGCCGAGCGCCGGGCAGAGCCCGCCGAGGGAGCGGCCGGAGCCCCGGGGAGCCCCGCTGCCGGTGTGCAGCGAGACGGGGGCAACGGGGAAGCGAGGGGCTTCCCGCCGCGAAATGCCCCGCGCAGCTTCTTTGGATAAATCTGCGATTTTACTTCTCCGCGCTCGCGGCGGTCTGCGCCACCCCAGAATACAATTGCACGTTAAAAAAAAGGAAACAAAACGAAACGAACCACCCCCCCCCCCCTCGGTGCGATGCGGGTTTCTGGGCAGCAGGTAACGCCGCGGCTGCTCCAAACGGCACCGGTGCGGTGCGCAGGCAGCACCCCCCGCCGCGAGTGGGAGCGGGGTTCGGCGGCGGGGGCTCTCCCGGCGCCGCAGCCGTCGCGGGGCCGCCCCCGGGCGCTGCCGCCCCCGGCGGTGCCGTCCCGGGCGGTGCCAGCCTCGGCAGCGGCATCGGGCCGGGTCCCCGGGCCGGCAGCGGGTGGCAGCGGGGCTGCGCCTTTAAGGGGCTCCGGAGTCCCTCCCGGCTGGCATTTGCCTGATGGCTCCGGACAGCTGCTCCTTCTCTCCTGCTTTCTATCAGTTTGACCTCTAAGGCTGGAACTGTCACTGAGGGGCTTAAAGTTTGTTTTTCAACCCATTCCGGAAACTCACAATCACATACTTTATCCGTGGATTTGCTTAAATATAGAAAATGTCCTGCCTTCTCCCCGGCGAATTAAATAAATACATAAGTATGATTTATCCAGTGATTTGTCTTAGCTGCTCCGGTGGTGACCCATATAATGTGGCATTTTCTTACAAGTGCATTTACACAGCTTTCGCAGCCGACTCGGGCTGCCCCTTCCTTTGCCTTGAACTCGTATTAGGTAGCGCACCGGCCCGCATTTTCTGAGCGAGGGAAAGCACGTTTGTGCCCTGCGGCAGAGCGCAGCCCAGCTCCACCGGCTACCTGGGCCCTCTCCGTTACACCAGGCACCGCTGGCTCCTGAAGCCTGCTCGGGGACACGCTCGCTGTCTGACCGGGGAGCCCCGTGTGTGCCGCTTCGAGACGTTTCTCCGCTTTTCCTTACAGATCACGCAGCTGAAGATCGCCAGCAACCCTTTCGCCAAGGGATTCCGAGACTGCGATCCTGAGGACTGGTAAGGCTGCGTCTTTACTGACTACGACTCTCACCCCCAGTTTAGCGTGCACCTGCCCGGCTTACTTTTGCACAAGGCTTGCACAGAGTTCGGGGTGCACTGGGTCAGGCCCCATTTCTCAGCTCCAGCTCACAGCAACAACGGTCCAGGCGCTCATTCTGTCGGCCCCGTATCACTTCTCCCCTTCTTCTTCCAGGCCCAGGAATCACAGGCCAGGGGCTCTTCCTCTCATGAGCGCTTTTGCCAGATCCCGGAATCCAGTCTCTTCCCCGGCCCACCAGAACGGGACAGAGAAAGGTGAGAGCCCCCAAGAGCCGGGCCGGCCCGTCGCCCTGGACCTGCGGGCCTGCGCGGCCGGCCTCAGCGCATGCATGCTTGGGGCCAGCCTCGCTCACCACCCTGGTGTGCAGCCGCCTGCAGCGGGCACAGCTCCGCTGCTGCTCAGCTTTGCACTACCACAAAAATAGCCACCTTCAGAGCCCAACTCATTTTTTCTTGGGTGTAAAACGCTCCCCGTTGTTGCACTTAAGCAGCTTTGCTGCTTCCAAAGCACCGCCCTTTCCCTTCAGCGTCCCTTTTTCGACTTTTGGGCAGCAAGTTCAGCTTTTAAGCAGGGATGCGGAGAGGGCCGCCGGCTGCTCCTCGCGTTGCCCTTTTAACGCAGCTCGGCAGCGCGTCCAGCGCCGGCCCGCGCCCATTCGGGAGCCGCAGCCAGGCCGAACGGCACCCCTGCCCCGCCGACTCCTTTGCCATTACGCAGAGCAAACAACTGCAAAGACAACCGAGGGCCTTTCTTCCAGCGCTCTGCGGGCCTGCAAAATAAAGGGAAGTCTGTATTTGTTTAGTGTTGCACAATTGCAAAAATCTCAGGCGCGTACCAGCTTGTCCGCCGGTTCAGCGCCATTCACGACAGTCAGGCCCCGTCCCAGCAGCCCGGCCCCCGCTGCACGCTGCCGCACCCCCCCCCCCCCCCGCAGCCCGGCTCCCCCCCGCCCCGCGCCGCTTTCTCGCGTGTTCACGCCCGCTGCGCGAGCGGGCGTCGAGCGCGGGCCGTGCTGACGCTGTGTGCCCCCGCAGATGCCGCCGAGAGCCGCCGGGAGTACGAGCGGGAGGCGGCGGGCGGGCCGGCGCTGCACGCCGAGGCCGCGCACCAGCAGCTCATGTCGCGGGTGCTCAGCCCCGCGCTGCCGGCCGGCGGCAGCGGCCTGGTGCCCGTGGGCGGCGCGGGCGGCGGCCGGCCCAGCCCGCCGCACCACGAACTGCGCCTGGAGCCCGCCGCCTCGGAGCCCCTCCACCACCACCCCTACAAGTACCCGCCGGCCGCCGCCTACGACCACTACCTGGGGGCGAAGAGCCGGCCCGCCCCGTACCCCCTCCCCAGCATCCGCGGGCACAGCTACCACCACCACCACCACCACCACCACCACCACATGAACGCGGCGGCGGCGGCCGCCAACATGTACTCCTCGGCCGGCGCGCCCGCCAACTACGACTACGGGCCCAGATAACGGGGCCGCCGGCGGCGTCAGAGACTGCGGCGGCCGCGCCCGCGCCGCCCTCGCCGTCCTCCCCCCCTTCCCGCCTTTCCTCTCTTCCCGCCTTACGAGTGCGCTGATAGGCCGGCCCGACCTGACCGACAGCCGGAGAGCCCAATCGCAGGCGGCCGGGCCCCCGTGCCGCTCGCCGCCCGTCGGCGGCCCCTGAGGGCGGGCGGCGGCGAGGGGCCGGGGTGCCGGGGCGCGGCGGGTGCTTCCCCGTCGCGGTGTGACCCGCAGCTGCACTTTGATAAACGAAGCCATGTGTCGTTATCGCCCTGCTCCCGGCCGCCGCGCCTCCCTTCTCGCGGGCGCCCCGGAGCGCGCCGAGGGCCGGCGGGAGGGCGGGGGAGCGGCGGCGCTGAGGGGCTTTGCCCCCGCCCCAGCCGCCCGCCGGAGGCCTGGGGCTGCCCGCGGTGCCGGCGCTGACACGGGCGGTCCCGGCCCGGCGGGACGCGTAACGGCAGCAGCGGGCGGCGAGGGCCGCGGGCCCGCCCTGAGCACCGCGGGCTGCCGAGTCGCCCAGGCCGGCGTGTGCCGTCGCGGTGCCGCTCGCCCGCCGCGCCTCGCCTGCCGCGGACGCCGGCTCTCGCCCGCAGCTGGCCCGGGAGGCTCTTGCGGAGCCGCGCACAGGAAGCGGGGTTAGCTGAGGGGCACGCGTGGAGCCGTCGCTGTCAGACTCGCTGTCCGCTCCGGCCCGGCCCCGCCCGCGCGTTCCGCGGCGCCTCCCCGGGGCGCTTCAGAGCCCGCGGCCGCGGCGGGGCCGAGGCGAGCCCGGGGCCCGCGGCCCGGGGCGGGGGTGCCCGCGGAGCGCAGGCTGCCTGGCCCCGGCCGCGGCCCCTGAGCGCGGCGCCGGGCGCCCCGAGGGCCTCGCCCCTGGCCTTTGCAGCGGTCCCACAGCGCCGGCTCTGCACCCACCTGCTTGCTGCAGCTTCCCTCTTACGGCTGGTAAGTACTTTCTTTTTTTTTTTTTTTTTCGTTTTTTCCTTTAAGATCTTCCTTCAGCGGTCTTTCCTTATCGCTCAAAAGACGGGCTTGTTCATCACAGTGTCTCCAGCGATGCGCTTTGCATGGCTGGCTGTGGTTTTGCCAGATGCTCGCCGAAGGGCAGCCGCTTTGCGTTCGCAGAAGGTATTGAACAGCTCCTCAGCTCTGTTGCTGTACAGTATTGGGAACGCTTTTCTGATTCTTCCACGTGACTCCATGAAAACAAGGGGGGTATTTTTTTTTTTTTTTAAGTCCTCTGTTCATCCGTGTTCGTGCATTTTCACTACAAACCTTTTAAAACAATCCTTCCCTTGTGCAGGTGGCAGTGCTAATAGCGATGTTTATTCCGTCTCTGGCAGCGGGCTTTGGGCTTCCAAAACTTTTTTTGGAAGGGTTTAAGAGGGGATACAGGCTAACATGACTATTTTATGTATTTTTTTTTTCTGTTATAAAAAAAAATATATCTGGATCCGTGAAAAAGACTTGTGCAAGAAATATGTATTTTATTTGACATTTGCAGTGAATTGTGAGATTCTTGGTGTCTGACTAAATCATAATTAATGTTCTCAGAAAGGTTGATGTAAAATAGCCTCGTGCTTATTATTAGTCAGTGGGAAATGGCTCTCGGATGTGCTTTGTTGCTTTGCCGCTATTATTTCAGAGTTTTCAGTATGATTTGTATCTGTAAACTGATTAGTGCCAAAGCTTTGGTCAAACGTTTAATGAAGTTGTTATATTTATTATTTCTTTCAAAGATTATACAAACACTTTTTTTTTTTCCTCGATAGTTGCAGTGTAGGAAAAAGTGAAGACAACCAAATCATATCTGCAAACAGTGTAGATACGTGTAGATATTTGTAGATATATGTAGATAATCTTATTTCATTTAAATGGAAAAGACATTGGACAGTGACATTTATAAATATTTTTCCTCTTCTTTCTTTCTTTCATTTCGTGTTTGATTACTTGTGTGTATTTGCCAGTTTCTCTGCTCCGAAGTCTAAACCTGCCCTGCAAAACGAGGTCACTAAATAAGGAGGGCTGCTAAACTGGAGCTGCTCGGTCTGCGGCGACGGCTCCCTCCCGTCTCGCTGCCTGGCTGCTGGAGGCGCCCGTGGCTGTAGTGACCGGTCACGGTGCAGGGTTGGGGTCCCAGGCTGGCATGCACATGGTACACTTCCGTTCGTATTTGTAAGCAGCTGTTTTCTTTAAACATACACAGAGTGTTGCAGGAAGTGCCGCTGGCTCTCAGTGCAGGCTGGCCGCGCACCTTTTCAAACGTACTTTACTGCACAAGAGCTGAGAGGACCGCATGATCCAAGACACCGGGACTAAACTGTGCTCTTACAGAAAGTGGCTCAAGGTCCTTGCCTCGATTGTAGGAATTTTAATTTATCTCTGCTAGAAGAAGAGAAAAATCACGGAACTGCAACCTCTGGCTGTGGGCAGTGGGCCCTCGGGATCACTAGTCTATCCTCTGTGCCAGAAGACCCGCTACAGAAGTCCGGTGTCTGAATGGGAAGAGGAGACCACGCAGCTGTATCAAGACTGCAGTTTTAACTATGGAAATGGTATTTCTAACCTTGCTTTTAGGCCATCAACATGCAGGGTGCTCATACATGTTAGTATTAAGCACGTTGGCAGTCCATTTCATGACATGTTCTAGTCCTTAAATCAAGCTTCCTCGGAGCTGTGACTGGTGTTTCCTCCTTGTATAGCTGTGTCTATCTCACTGGATGGGAGTGTTCCAGATATGGAAAGCAAGCAGGGTTATTTTTTCTATCACAACAAAAAAAATCGACTTCAAACAAACAAAAACCCCATAACACTGCACACTGAGTAGTAGAAGCCTTTTGAAAATCACAGAAAAGCTGTAACACTTTAATTTCATGTTACCTGTCAGCCCGTTAGTCAAGGTATATCATGTACAGGCCATGCTTTATCTGTATGTATTCCGGTTTCATTCGAAAAATGACTTTGTATGATTTGATTACATGTATGTTTAAAATTCACGCAGTACATGCTGTCACCAAGGCCCGTGGCACACACTCGGAAAGAAGGCTGGAGCATTTCCAGACAACGCGTCCACTTACGGTCGCCTCAAGTCCCACGTAACACTGTGTATTTAAAAGCTGCTGGTAAAACAGGCCCAAGCACAGAGCTTACAAGCACCCTTTGTCTCTTCCAAACAGGGCTAGAGAATATGTAGCTCCATTTTCCAGAGGTACGGGCTGAATTTACCGATTGCTCCAAAGGTCTGAAAACCACATCACTTACCTCAGCGGATAAATACAGGATTAGGCACCCACAGGTGAAACAAGGGAGGTCTTGATCACCTGCTCAAACACTGGGGATAGCTCAGGTTTTCAGGAATTTTTTTTTGGTGGCGGTGGTTTTATTTTTTTCCTTGCTAATGGCTCTGACTAAATTCAATGTAGGACAGGAGCGTGCAGACGAGACTTCTGTGTGCTTGCAGTGTTCATGCACACCCTTTACATGCTTCATGGATGTTCTTTTTAATCTTTCCTCCTGTTCAGGGAGATGCTTTGGGTGGAACTGTGAAGGTAGTTCCAGTAGATGCCTGTCAGCATCCTGGGGCGCTGGCAGCTCTTCAGTCAATCCTAAGCACGCGTGCGCTTGGCCATTGCCAGGGGAGCAAGTACTCTGGTTTCCTTCACGCTGCAGTCTGTGTAACAGCGGGCTGCAGCGGGAGCATGACCCAAGGACTGCCGCAAGCATAAAAAGGCATTTTTGTAGCCACCAGGCCACTGGGGGATAGCGTGGGTCTCCCATGAGCTAGGGGCTTCCTAGTGCACCCCTCCAAGGAGCCGCGGCTAGTGGGGCCGCGTGGCTCAGGGCCACCTCAGCTGGTGTGCTGTCCTCCCTGCCCAACGGACCTCGCTCTCTCCAGCAAGCGGATTTCAGCTTGTGACGCTTGGATCCCCGGCCAAGGGGCAGTCGCACCTTGATCTGGTCTGAAAGGAATACGGAAAGCCGGTTCCCTCGTGCTGTGCAACGTTCAGCGTACACAAAGGGATGCCTATAGCCGCTGGAAACAAGTTAGGCGCCCGCAGGTTAGGTCTGGGGTGCAGAAGCTCAGCCCTGCTGCCCGGAGGAGTGCTGGAAGAGCTAACGCAGCAGTACTTGCAAAGCAAGTTTTAGCAGCTTCGTCCAAGGAGCTCAAAAAGCTGCTGTGAGCCTGTTGAACACGGCTGGGGTGGAGGAAGAGCGTGTGTGTTTGTGTGCACATACACGTTCTGAGTGCTTTTCCTTCCGTTGCTCAGTTTCGCAACGGGTTGAAAACAAACGCGTTTTTGCTGGCAGAGCTTTGAGCCGGTGGGTGCCACGCTCTGACCCGCCACGGGTGCCAAGGTGCTGCGCTGCCGCGGGGGCGGGCGCTGGGGGGGGGGGGGTCCATGCGGGGTGGGTGTCGCGGCGCGGTGGCTCCGCGGAGGAGATCACAGAACCATAGAATCGTTTGGGTTGGAAAAGACCTTTAAGATCATCCAGTCCAACCATTAACCCAACACTACCAAGTCCACCACTGAACCAATTAAGGGGAGAGTCATAATTAATTTCATGTTTCCTGGCTTGGTGGATGGATTATTTTTTAAGGAAAGTAAAACTAGGAATCATTATGATGACAGTAAAACTAGGAATCAATATGATGACAGTAAAACTAGGAATCAATACGCTGCTGCTGCTGCAGGGCAGGCTCCCTCCAGAGGGAAGAGCGGGCATCGCACGGACCAGCTCACCCACGCACGGAAAATGAAGCCGCAGAGGACTTTTAGCAGAGATCTGGCAAATATGCCATCTGAGAGAAAGATATGGATTTGTTTTATAAAGCAGAGATTCGGCCTTTGAAGCACACAGGCATAAATAGGGAAGGGCAGTAACCTGTGGGGTGGAATTTGAGGCTAATCAGCCAGCAATAATTCCGCCGTTGCTGTAAGCCGGTATTATGAAGAGTCCAGTCTGCTAGCATACAGGCTAGTATGTGTGTACGTATGTAACTTTTTTCTAAATGTATGCAGGTTGGTTTTCGTCATTTAATTATTCCAATTCAATTGATCAGTAAGGTATTTCATTTACATGAGTGTTTGACACAGCTAGATGAAAGCTACCCAAAGATTTCTATTACTGGCCGTTACCATGAGCACAGGGTCTGCTTATAAAATGTGCTCGCTATTAAAGTGAGAGACACCCGCTGTCTGTGGGACTCTAGTTAGTGTATCAGAGGTTTGCTAATCTCCAGGAATAGTATTTCATACCTTTTTTCTGCCCCGTATGTTGTACACATGATCAATGCAAAAAGCAAGAGCTGGTTTTGAAGATAAACATTAATTTTGAAAAATATGGACATGTCCCATATACGCTCTCTATGTACATGTACAAGTCAGCTTTTCAAAGGTCCACCCCTTTCAGGAAATCGATGGAAAGTACTGTATGTGTTGCACATGCCAGAAAAATGCACTCATTCCGCCCCCCCCATTAATAGAAATGACCTATTATAAATTTACCAAAGATACCATAGTTTTATAAATTGGCCACATATGTCTGTGTAATATATTTATTATATCACATTTCATAGCATTTCTGTTTTATGAAATTCAGCCTTGAATATGTCACATATGTTTTGCATATATGTGCAATAGCCGGCCAAGTATATCCGAGTAAAGTATGATAAATGTGTCTTTCCATATGGGAAATTAAATGTTTTTCCAGATTTTTTAAAAAAAGTTTATGAAGAGCAGCCTATATAAAATAATTACAATAAATCACTCACTCCCGTTTAGGTTAAAATTATAAATTTGAACTAGTAAAGTGATTAAGAACAAAAGCCAGAAAAGTCACATTTAGGACCTAATTCTACAAGGAGACGGAGCAGCATAAAGGGAAAGCGAGCACACGCATTTTCAAGGCTAGCTGCTACACGGTGTGAAATCATGCAAACTTGTATAGCAACTTCCATCTTACGTTCCCAGAGCGATTCTGCAGCTGATAAAGGATAGCCTCTCATCACCTCCGGGGGAGGACGAGCATTTCGCACTGTGCGCCTCATTGAGAAAGCAAGTGCCCTCTCACGTCTGTTCCAGCCCGAGTTCTAGTCACAGAATTTTGTAGCTCCTGTATGAACAGCTCGCAGGGGTCATCGGTAGCTGGAGAAGGAAAGGGTGTGCTTTCCTGCAGCCAAACACGCTCCCACTGAAGCTAGTTCTGGTAACTAACCCACCGGTTGTTTCAGAGGGCAGGGCAGGACGCTTCGGTGCTAGTGCTGTGTTCTGTACCTGCCTGGACGAGGGGTGATTGCACAAGTGCCCAGGTACTCAGACTGAAGTCCTTGGGCTGTATCTGTAAATTGCAAATGGAAATTAAAACCAGAATAAACAACATGTGAAACTTACTGAAGCACCTTTGCGTGAGGTGTTTGCACTATTAGTCTTTCAGTGGTCTTGGCTGACGGACAAGGGCTCTGCCTCTGTGTTTGCTTTGCTTGCTTAGCGCTCCCATTGTCCCTCGTTCCGGGGCGCAGAGGGTGCTCCTTCTCCCTCGGCACTCCTGCCTGCTCCTGCCTTTTGGCTGGGGGTGAGCTCCAGGAGCGGGCAGTCAGTGCTCGCACCGAGCGCGGAGGGGTTGCGGGCAAAGCCGTCCCGTTCCCATCACCTTACCAGGGCAGCGGAGGGGTGGGGAGAGGGGAGTGCAGCGGCGCTCCTCCCAGGCTGATCTTATTTGAGCGCTGCCTTACACATTTCTTGTGCTTCAGCAAACATGGAGCGAGTCTTTCATTCTATTCCCTTTCCCGCTTGTTGTCAACTACTTCAAACCAGATGGGCTCAAGAGATAAAACTATAAAGACTCGATGTCTCTATTTAGCGTGATGCCAAATCTGCATGCCATCAAAATATCTGAGGGGGAGAAAAAAAAAAAAAATCCGAAGACAGTACTTACCATAAGTATTATGTTAAAAGCAGCCCAGATGCTTTTTTTGTGAGCACAATGTATCCGTGTATCACTGAGATTTTATATCAGCAATTTTTTTAATTACCATCAAGACAAATGGCTATGTCCACATTCTCTGCGATGTTTAAAGTTATTATGTAGGCCCAGTGCACCAACCTTCCTCCTACCTATGTCAGAACATGCTTATAGCAAGACGTGCCATGGGTGCCTGGAAAAATCTACCTTTGCATGCGTGAGATGCCAGAGCTATGGAGCAGAATAATGGCTCAGCATTTTAACATCCTCCCCAGATTCCCTGAGCTGGACATAATCAGGATCAATCAGCCCTGCAGCTGGTAGGAAAGAGAGATCGTTGCTGTCCACAAAGTGCCAAAGGATTTCTATAGGTTTTTTTCTGCCCGAATTTACATATACTGTGAATAAAAACTAGGAGGAAACGGCATCCACCTGTAATCTCAATCTAATGCAACACAGTTTTTTGTGGGTGGTGGGGTTTTTTTTAGTTAGAACTTTGAATTGTAATAGAGAATTGTTAGCATTAATATTTTTTCACTGCCATGTCACTCTCCTGCACAGAGAGTCAGTACTGCTCTGGGACGGTTCTGCATGTGGCTGCTTCAGGACCACAGCCCCTGCTGCCGCCGTCTCCAGCGGCACTGCAGCATTTGGCATTACAGCTGTTCATAGCAGAGAAACGAGGATATGCTCCTCTGGGTGAGCACAGGCTTACTTACAGGTGTCGGCTGCGGTTTACAGGATTTCCTAGTGTTCCAACACCTTTAAAAATGGATGGTGGGGAGGTACTTCTGAAACTGAAATGAGCTGGTGACCAGTTTAAAAAGACAGACCTGTCGCTGTATCTTGTTCTGGGTACTTTTCCTCCTGCCACCCTTGTCCTTTTCCCATAATGAATCTGGCACCTTGCTGGAGGTGATTTACTTCAAGGCCCTTCATGCTTTCCGGAATCTTTACATCACCTAACTTACACGGGCAAGTTGCTTCTTTTTATTTGCTCCCCTCACCCCCCCTTCCTCTCCTCTTACAATACCGAACTGCAAATCAAATTCCTCTAAGTCAGACTAAAGCAGTACGCAGTAATGCCGCTAGAACAGACAGATGTATTTCATGCCATTAATCAGATGAGCAAAACATTCACAACTGAAAGGTTATGTTGCTACAATCCCAATTATACGGTTTGATAATACATTATAGTCTCAAAGTTTTTGTGATGGATTGTGAACCACTAATAGTTAAAATGAAATTTACCTCCTCAGACATGAGCATTAAATGTATTTGGGGGTGTGTATCGCTACTAAATGTATTTGGGGGGTGTCACTACTCTGGAACAAAACTCTCAATAGGCTGAGTAAATGAGCTGCTAGCTTTAAAAAGGCATAGAGGAGCAGATGGCTCAAGCCAAACAGCCCTGTTATTTTGTGGTGTTTGCTAAGGGGTGGTGGTAAATAAAACCATACACAAGAAAGGCTGCGTGACTAACCAGCCCGCACACTGGCTGCTGGTCTTGTCTTGACCAAAAGGGATGAGAGTATGCCGTAAGGTTGGGGACAAAGAATTTGGTATCCAGAATATGGCTACTTGCTCCACGCTTACTTTGGTGGTGTTGGCAAGTTTCATGACTGGTATGCTTCAACTTAAGTCTATTTAAAAAGTTACATTTCTGTCTGCTGTATCTGGTAGTACAGACATGAGGGTTTTTTTGCCTTTCATTTCATACTGTGAGATCCTTAAATGAATTGCCAAAAAACCCCAGTATGATCTTAATTCTGGCTAGTTCACATCATAAAAGAAACCTTCAGCATGCCCCAGAATAGTAGGGCATGGATGAAACACAGCCAGGTTTACTTGGAAAAATTACTCTAGGAGGGGGACCCAGGCTGGAATTTCAAAATACTGCAAACAACAGAAAAAACATGCCTTCTGCCCTAGTCATCGCCATCACTTTCTTGGTAGCACACTGGCTACACTTAAACATCAAACTTTGTGTCTCAGCACTGCTGTAACATTGTCTAGTATTAATCCAGGCAGTCATGTGCCGTGTTTTATGTAATGATCCATACTTCACACCACAGACACACAGCCAGAAAAGGAAACACATTGATTTAGCGCTCAGTAATCCGTGTTTAATCCCCAGTCCTTTGGTTTACATCACTAACGTGGCTTCTGCAGTAGTCAGTGTTCTATCTTTGTTCTTGGCAAACTGAATTAAAGGAAAGATTTATTAATTTGTAAGTTGGCTTTGTAAGATGCATCTTAAATGTACTAAAAATTGAAGCAGTCCAGAAGCCAGTATTGACTTAACTATAAAAATCTGCTCTTTAAAACGCAAACCTTTGCAACAATCCAAGTCAAGCTGCAGAGAATTTATTGGCTTACTAATGCAATCGCATTGTATAGGGCTAAATTTAACAACTGTCTCACTGCAGGCCCTCAGCCTACTTCCTTTTTCACTCTCTACTACAAATACAATTAATCTCCTCTTTCCTTGCTCATCTACACCTAGGACTGCAATGCTTTATGGCTCATGTACTGATAAGAGAAAGGGGTTGGAACTAATGGATTCATTTGCAAAAAATGTTAGAGGGTCAGAGATCACCATTCATTCCAGTGGTGATAAATATTCCATGTAATTGCTGCACAAATGCTAGTGTTTGGGATTTATTTCTATTAGTTTACGAATGCTGGTTGCTTTCTTCCCCCTCACAGTGCCAAAGACGACGATTCCTGGGAGGAAGCCTTTTGTAATAATTTAGCTGTCATCACCTTCACTCCTGAATCCTTTAGGCCAGGTACAGGCTAGCCCTGTTCCTTTCTGGCAGGTGAGATTCCAGAGCTAACTCCAGCAGCTTAAGGTGGCTCTTCACTCACAGCCTGCCTGCTAGCAAGTCAGCTGAGATCGGGAGCGATAACCGTGCTCATGTTACCATTGTAAAAAGCTCTAAAATTTTTTGGGAAAAGAAGACTTGTTCATTTCCTAGATGCAATCAGACGACTGCATTTTACAGTATAGCAATACAGGCCATCCTTCCTGCTGGAAATCATTCTGCTTTGGGAAAGTCCAGGTCAGTTCCTTAAGCAAATAAACTTCTAGAAGACTGTAATTCACTTTCTAACTCTGGTGATTTAGGCTCAACTCTAAATCAAACTAATGTTGGCTGGTTGCTCATTTCAAGGGAACTATAATGTGAGAAAAAAAAAAATTCCCTTTACTGAGTGTTTAAATAAAATCAGGACTGATGCAAAGTGTTAATTAATTAATTGTTGTAATGTGCAAAAGTATCATATGGATACTGCTTTGGTAATGGGAAGTAAAGGCGTATAGGATGGGTCTGTTCTTGCAAGCAGATCTGCAACGTGTCCTTTCTCTTGAAGCTGATGAAACTCTTTACCTCTGTGTCTCTCTGCTAGTAAGATTACAGATGCAGTTCATGCCCTCATTTTCAATTTGTGCTTGCATGACAAGTTTATTTTTAAATCTACCTAGTCAGACAAACATAAATATTTATCACCAGCAAAGGGCGGTTAGTTAGATGTAAAGGCACCTGGTAATCTTTAGAGTATCTTCCAAAAGGCCTATTGGTAAAGCTAAACATCCCTTATGAGTCTCCATAATTACTTTAGACACTGACGTTGACAGTAAATGGCATTTTTCAGAGAAAGAATAGACTCAAATGTTCCTAACTTTCAGGCTCTGATCTAATAGCACTCCTATTAAGACATGGGGTATTGATCCATTCTTCCTAGGGCACCGCCACCATGCCAATATCACAGTATTTGCATAAAAAGTTTTTTCCTACGGTGGATGTAAGATGCATGGGCCTTCATTAAAGATGCATTTTGCGTACGGCTTTGGGACCTGAGGTCTAGAACACAGGAGGGAAATACAGCGTGGGGGTGGCCGTGAGCCAGCCCATGTGGCAGCCGTGCCAGGAGCAGCGGCCAGGCTGCGGCAATGCCTCGGAGCCGCACGATGGCCCCGGAGCATGGGGCATAACTGGCATTCAGGACAAGGGGCGTGCTGAGCGTGGAGCTGCCCTGAGACGCTGGGGAGGTTTGCACCTGAGTCCCTGCTCCAGTCTTGAAACTGGCTTCTCACCCACCACTCAGGATAGGCTCCGGTGGCACAGCTGCCTTTTCCTGTCAGAAGGATGAGAGGAGAGCGATTACTTCTTCTCTGCCGGGATCAGGCTTGGCCTTTCTCGTTTCCAAAGGCAACCATTCACCCAAGATGGGCGAGCCCTGGATTTCCTTTCCTTTTCTGCCGAGTTTCAGACACTGACTATGTGTCTGGAGGGTTGGGGTTGGGTTTGGGTTTGGTTTTGGGGGTGTTTTTTTTAGTGATAAGCTGTGGAAACTTCAATTTTGCTCAGAAGCTAAGCTTTTCAGATAGTCTAAAAGCATGTTGGGTTCCAGCACTGAGCAGTCCCAAGCCTTGTAAAGGTTTCTTCCAGCAGCAGGTTTGTGGAGAGAAAAGCCTGTCTCATTCCCTAAGGCTGCTGGCAGGAGCCTCTTGTACGGCGTAGGTAGCTCCTCCTCTGCGTGGGAGGTGGATGATGGGTGGAGATGGAGCACTCGCCATATACGCAACTCTGGAAGATGTAATGAGCACCAGCACCTCCCCTTGACTCAGGATCACACAAAATCAGGCTTTAGCTTTCAGCTGCAATGTGATCCTCCATGCAGCTACCGAATAGTAAAGAAATAATCAAAGAAATGCATTATTTAAAGTGTTGTCACACTCCAAAATGTGTAAGGCCGAGTTTTATTTAGAAAAACCTGGCAACTGTATCCTGTTTCTGTGTTTTAATGGAAAGAACATTGGGCTTGGTGCTTAAGGCTTTTAGTCCAGCAGTGTTCTCTGCCTGTAAAGCACAGCTGGATGGCAGACCCAGACCTTAATTTGCTTGTGTGTTTTCCCTGAAATTTCTAAAGTCTTTTGATGTTGCTGTTCACTACAGTTCTGGTGACTTTTTCTTTGATGTCAGCTCTGCACAGAGGCAGAAACAAATATTTCCAATAAAGTATCAACAGTGCACAGCCTGGACACAAACCACTTCAGTTTGTAAAGCTGAGTTCTAGTTTCCAGGCCACCTCCTTTTTAACAAACTGGCCCTTACTAATTGCTTCAGTAGGACAGTTGTAACTGCAGCTTGGTGACTGAATACAACAGTAAGGTGTCTATGAACAGACTTGTATGTCTAATATGCTTTAAAAGACTGCAAATGCTGCTTCACGACTCAAAAAAAAACCCCTTCCTGAATGAATTTCAGCTTCCATGACCGTAGAGATGACAAGTTAATGGGGCAGTTCGCACAGTGTGGATAAGGATTTATCCATGCAATTCCCCTAAATGTTAATGGGAGTTGTGTAGCTGAATCCCAGCCTTGCCATGCTGAAACCCACCCCTAACTCTCCAAGGAGAAGGGCGCTAATTGGATTGCTGAGTTTAAATCCTTCAGCTAGTCAGTCTATAGAAGGGATTTAGTACTGGCTCTGTAAAAGGCTTTACATAGCTTTGCAGTGCAATGCAGGGGAAGATTTTTTTCTTTCCCTTTCTTTCTTGTGATTAATTGTGAGGCTTGAGGTGACAGGAGACATAATGAAATTCATAAATGCCAAAGGCCGTCCCTAGTCACATTCCTGGCTGTTGGTTTAAGTTAGGAACTGACAGGAGTGTGAACAAATCAAGGTTGTTCTGATAGCCTTTCAGTTACGTGGAAGAAAAAGTAACTGACGATGAGAAACCACTGGAGGTGGTTTAATGGGTATAAATTGTCAAGAAGGAGTGATATTTTACACTGATTCAGATTCCTGGATACATAAATGACTCACAAACAGACGTATTCTGCCCCCACTGCAGTCTGAGGGATTCCAGTCCTTTTTCACAAAAGAAGATACTGGCACAAGTTATTTAAGCAACCTGCCAAAGAAAAGCTGTTGCAAAACCTGTAGCAGAACTCAGAGTGACTTGTTCTGTGTCTTCGTTCGTGACCGGCCTTGCTCTGCTTGTTACGAATTTTAAAAATCCACTTCCCTCTCTGGAAAACAAAACTTGCAGCTTGAACAAGCAGCATAAAAATTAACCCAGGACTCTCACTTCAGCCTGGAAATACATTGTGCTACTTCCCCACATCCAGGTTTGAATTACAGTGTAAAGAATCGCTTCACCCAATCCTGTTCTAGTCCATGACAGTGCAGAACATGTCACATCTGAGTATATATTGACCAGATACTGATGCGGTGATCTTTTGAGCCAGCTGCCAGCAGTCTCTCACTGGGGTTTTTGTGATCTGAGAAGGACACACAATGGGCGGTTGCTGTGTGGTAGTCCAGCACTGCTAAAGGCTTCAGTTTTTTCCAGCCAAAGATCCTGATGCGATGATCCCACCCTGCTGTTGCTAAAATCTTCTTGTCTGGACGGATGGTGATATCAGATATGCCAGCGTTGACAAGTTTGTGTGTTTTGTAAACCTGTGTGAGAAAGTTATAGATGAGCTCTAATTGTTTAAAACAAACAGAAGAAAAAGGAACCTTTTGGGATTTTAGAAGGTGTAGTGCCCACCCATACGCACCACACAGTGGATGTTGCCTTAGTGAGAACAATTACAGACAGAGGGTGGAAAAGACATTAACTTGGGCTTATCTATCTCCAGCACCAGTCTCTAAAAATAAAAGCATCCCTTGTATGCTTTTAGTTTATATTGCATTTAAAACTATTCATATTCTGTCACAAGTGAAGCTGCGAGTCGAGGTTTTTGAGAACCAGACGACACAGCTTCGCTCTTTTCTTCCAGCTATTCTTGCAGGAGCTGCAATGTTCAGAGCTATGGCCATATATTTTCCCTGCTTCTGCAATATTCTCATGCTGAGACTCCGAGCTGATGTTTAAACTACCTGCTACTTATTTCCACTACTGTGGCCCCTCACAAAAACCCCAATAAGCTGTGGTAGCATTTACCACAGTCTTGAGAAAGGAATGCTTCCAGGAATTAGGTTACAGTGTCAGGAAATCTGTATTTCTAGTACTCCTTCCCAAGAGACTTTTATTTACACCAAATTCCAAGAAGGGGCTTACGAACAAGTTATTGATTTCAAGCTTGGAAGCCTTTTGTTACTGTTTGGAGACTACTGGCGCACAAGTTTCTGAGGGGCACAATTAAATTGGATGGCATTTAGCTTCCTTCAGGAGGCACTGGGGCTGCGCAGGACTTAGCCCCTGGAAAAAAAGCTTTCACTTCACTGACATGAGCTTGCCCTGAAGCACAGAGGAAAAGCTCAGTATAATACACTTTTGCTGTTCTCACCTCAGGTAACTTGTGTTAGTCAGCAGTCTACCTCTGAAACACATGCAGCATATGCACCAGTGTGTGTGTGCACATGTGTGTGCACACGCATGTGCACGTATGTTGAAACAGCCTGGCGTTTGTCACAATGTGGAAAACACCTTCTGAGTGTATGCTGACCTTAAAGTGCTGTTATTTATAAGCACAACTGGAAATGACACATTAATGCCACCATCTACTTAAGACTGAATGTGTAACTATCTTGTACCAAAGCTTAATGTAATTCAGTGCATGTTTTACTACGCTGCGTGTTGTTGCTGTTTTTCTGAGGCGGGAAGGGACTGCAAAGCGTACTACCTCTGAGTAGCTTTCCTCCTCAAAGGACGATCCTATGATGCATAGTTAGTACAGGATTATAAAGAATATATTCGTTGCAGATAATTTTAACTGTAATACTGGATGTAGAAAACTAAAACTCCAGAAATGCTGGTCAAAGTAGGTTTCAGATGCAGTTGAACACATCTTTGAATCTTACAGGCCCAAAGCTACAAGCAATTATTTTTCAACTACGTAACAACTGCCCAGCTACTTACTTAAAGAGCAAGAGATGTGCAACTCAGTGAGAAAGAAGGCTAAATAAACCTCGATGCGCTTCTTGCACGCTCCATACATTCCTCTTTTAAACAGGACCCAACGAATATGTCTACAACCAATTCAGAACAGAGGACAGCAAGTTTTGCTCAAGGCTGAGGAACAGTAGGAGGCTGTATGCGGGCCTCTTTGTAGGGCTGCTACTGTGAAACTTGTGCTTTTTGCTAGTATGTATGTTCTTCCAAACTCCCCAGTTACGCTAACGTAGCATGGCTTCAGTGGGGTTTTTGTTGGCATATGCGTCCTGGCAAGGGAAGGATTTATTGCTGACATCACCAGCCTGGCAAATATAAGATGGGCCTTACTCTGTAACTGAGATTA